>NC_133462.1:77953137-78582720 GCF_048565385.1 Saimiri boliviensis | reverse complement strand
CTTGGCCTCTCAAAGTGCTGGGATTACAGGCATGAGCCACCGCGCCCAGCTCTTTGTAGGGAAGAGCCGCTCCTTCTCAGTATTCAATCATAATTTACGTCAGTATGAACGTACACATATTTATTTTGTATCTTGGGTTATAATACAATTATTTGTCATTTTGTTGCTTAAGTGATTCCAGCTTTGGCCATCTGAGGCTCTTTTGGGTTGGCTCCTGTGTTCTTTTGGCATGCTTCTGTTAATTCGTGCTTCCTTACCTTCTGGCAAGGGTGTTGCTCTGTCTCAGGCTGGAGTGCAATGGTGTGATCATGGCTCACTGCAGCCTCAACTGTCCGAGCTCAAGCAATCCTCCCACCCCAGCCTCCTGAGTATCTGAGACCACAGGCGTGCACTACGACACCCAGCTAGCTTTTTAAAATTATTATTTGTAGAGATGAGCTCTCCCTGTGTTGCCCATGCTGGTCTTGAACTCCTGGAATCAAGCAGTCATCCCACCTCGGCTTCCCAAAGTGCTGGGATTATAGGCATGAGTCACCACATCTGGCTGTTTATCTTATTTCTATCTCAAGAGGACATATTACCCCAGCTGACAACTAGATTACAGAGAGAACATCTGATTACTCTGTATTTTTGCTTTTCACCCAGTTGCCTGCCATCATATAGCTGCAAATGGAGTCAGACTCAAATGGCACAGCCCCTCATTCCAGAGCCGGCTCTTGCAGGATGGGAAGGAGTCCCGTCCCCATGACCCAGCCTTTGTCTTCCAGGCACCCTTTATTGGGTCTCTGGGTGCCACCCTTCCCCCTTACTATGCTGGTAGCACCTTGGTCACTCCACTATGGAGGGGGGAGAGTAGGTGGTGTGTGGTGTTTAGGAGCAGACCCTGAGTCTGATGGTTATTGAATCTCAGTGATCACCCCCCATGGGAGATCCACTTTGCTCCTCCAAGCCTCCACTTCCTTGTCTATAAAACAAGAAAAATATTTGCAAGGTTATTGTGAGGATAAAGGTGATGTTGTCTACATAACCTTTAGCTGAGAGCGTGGCACACAGTAGCTGTTCAGTTACAAATAGTAGCCATCATTGTTATATAGAAAGGAAGGGCCTTTCTGAAGGGTGCGGTGGCTCACACCTGTAATCTTAGCACTTTGGAAGGTCAAGGTGAGAGGATTGCTTGAGCCCAAGAGTTCGAGACCAGCCTGCGCAACATAGAGGGACCCCCCCCCACCCCACCGTCTCTACAAAAAATTTAAAAACTGGTGGAGCATGGTGGCAGTGCCTGTAGTCCCAGCTACTTGGGAGGCTGAAGTGGGAGGATCACTTGAGCCCAAGAGTTCAACGCTGCAGGGAGCTATGATTGTACCACTGCCTCCAGCCTGGGCAACAGAATAAGACCGAATCTCAAAAACAAAAACAAAAAAAAAAACAAAAAAAAAAAACCCTAAATAAGTAAAAAGGAAGGCCAAGTCCAAGACCACCTCCTCTGGCTACTCTCATCCCCTACACTCAATGCTGCCGTCCATGACGCTCCTGGAAGAACAGGACCTCAGTCCTGTTCCCTTCTGCTCTTGCCTCAGGCTGGAGCAGGCACAGTGAGCTCCATACCTGTTCCCTTGGAAGCAGAAAAGGCTGCCATTAAATGGTAGACACAATAATGGCCTCCAAAGAGGTCCGTGTCCTTATCCCTGGAACTTGTTATCTTAATATGGGAAAAAGGACTGGTAAGGACCTCTGTAGGTGGGAGATTATCCTATATTTTCTGAATGGGCTTAATTTAATGACAAGAATTCTTATAAGAGGGAGGCAGGAGGGTCAGTCAGAGAAGGAAGTGAGACAATGGACACAGATTTGGCAGGGCAATGGCAGAAGGGGACCATGAACCAGGAGTGCAGCTGTCCTCTAAGGAAATTGGAGGTCCCTTCGGACCTCCAGCAGGAACACAGCAACACCTTGTCAACACCTTGATTTGAGATCCGTTTCAAACTTGTGACCTCTGAAAGTATGATACATTTGTACTGTGGAAGCAACTAAGTTTGTGGTCATTTGTTACTGCTGCAGTGGAAAACGAATACAAGTGTGCTGTGGAAAACGACCCTTTCCTGGGCCGATCTGCCTCTCCCCGGGATGGGCCAAACCTTCTGCAAAGGCTAAATTGAGACCATGTTGTAAAGGGGCATGTTTTTCTTTGGGATCCACATTACAAACATGTTACACTGGGGTAATTAACGCTGACGCTTTCATTCCCACCACTTCCACATCAAAAGCAAATTTGTTGTATGCATCAGTCCTACTTGGATGGAGGCAGACTCGGTTTCCCTTCTTCGGAAACCGAGTTCTTGCCAACTGTCCTTGGAAGGCAGTAATGATCTGCCTTTGCTATGTAGAGCATCTTCATTTCCTGAATATCAAGATGACAACAATCTCCTATGGATAGATCCTCTGCAACCTGAAGATTTATTTTCACACGTTCCTTTTTCTTTCCAAATAACAAAGCGTCTCCAAGGGAAAGGAAGCTTCCTGGAGCTCAGCATGCAAGACAGTGGAGTTGGTGTGTGTGTGCACGTGCCTGGGAATGTGGGGGCTCCATGTGTTCTCAGCCTCTCTAGAAATAGATGGGCTGAGCTTTCAGTGAGTTTGAGGAAGCCTTGAAAAAAAAAAATCCCTGCTCTATTCTTTGGCATTGTAGCTGGTTTAAGATTAAACCAGAAATATGTCTCTTGCTGTAAGTTTCCTCCGCCAGCCAGCAGGACTCTCCACAAATAGAAGTCCTCGGTTATCTCACAGACGTGGCCAGTGAGAAAACTTGCAGAGCCTCGGTCCTTCGTCTGGAGCTCATGAAGCCACATTGGAATGGCATTCAGGAGTTTAGAAGCAGCACTTCCATGAGTGTAATCTCAAACCTATGAGGTAGATGTTATTATTCCCTTTTACAAAGAATAGTTACTCTTTTACCCCGACCCCCCTTTTTTTTGAGACAGGGTCTTGCTCTGTCTCCCAGGCTAGAGTGCAGTGGTGCCAACACAGCGCACTGCAGCCTCAAACTCCTGGGCTTGAGCAGTCCCCTCATCTCAGCCTCCTGAGTAGCTAAAACCACAGGTACACACCACCGAGCCCACCTCGTTTTAAAATTTTTACTTTTAGTAGACACGAGAGCTTGCTATGCTGCCCAGACTGGTCTTGAACTCCTGACTTAAGCGATCTTCCCACCTCAGCCTCCCAAAGTGCTGAGATCACAGGCATGAGGCACCGTGTGGCTTTTTTTTCTTTTTCTCTTCTGAGAGCTTGAGATTTGCCAGGCCTGTGTTAGGTTCCTTACTTAGTTACTTAGCACAAGTGACTTGCTCAGCACAAGTTGAGCATCTTCAATCTGAAAATCCGATATCTGAAATACTTCTAAATCCAAAACTTTTTAAGCATGAACAAAATGCCACAAGTAGAAAACTCCACACCTGGTCAGGCATGTTGGTTCATGACTGTAATCCCAGAACTTTGGGAGGTCAAGGCACGCAGATCACCTGAGGTCAGGAGTTTGAGACCAGCCTAGCCAGCATGGCAAAACCCCATTTCTACTAAAAATACAAAAAATAGCCAGGCGTGGTGGCACACGCTTGTAATCCCAGCTACTCAAGAAGTTGAGGCAGGAAAATTGCTTGAACCTGGGAGGTGGAGTTTGCAGTGGGCTGAGATTTCACCACTGCACTCCAGCCTGAGTGACAGAGTGAGACTCCATCTCAAAAAAAAAAAAAAAAAAAAAAAAAAAAAAGAAGAAAATTCCACACCTGATTTCTTGTGATGGGTCGCAGGCAAAATGCAGGTGCATTACACAGTTTATTCAGTGTCCCCAATGAGAAAAAGGCCCTCCCAGCCCCCTTCAGTTCCAATATGATGTCTTTTCCACACATGCCCAAATCCCCCTGTGCAAGCATGCCCACAAAAAGTAATCAAATAAAAACTTTGTTTCATGCACAAAATTATCTACAATATTGTATACAATTACCCCGAGCCTATGTGTATAAGATGTATATGAAACAAAAATGAATTTCAAGTTTGCAGATAGGTCCCATTTTCAAGAGATCTCATGATATAATATATGCAAATATTCCAAAATTTAAAAAAATTCTGGTGGCTCACACCTGTAATCCCAGTGCTTTAGGAGGTTGAGTTGGGCCCCAGAGTTGGAAGCTGCAGTGAGCAATGATGGCATCACTACACTCCAGCCTGGGCAACAGAGCAAGACCCTGTCTCAAAAGAAAAAAAAAATCCCAAACCTAAAACACGTCTGGTTCCAAGTATATCAGATGAGGAATACTCAACCTGTGTAGTGTTTGGGAGCTGAAATGTGGGAGCCAAACTGCCTGGACTTGAGTCCTGGCTCCCCCTCTTACCAGCTGCATGGGTTTGCTCAAACTTCGTCCTCTCAATGCCTTAGTTTGCTCCTCTGTTAGGTATTTGGGAGATGGCTGTGAGGATGACGTGAGATGATATTTGTAGGGTGCTCAGAATGGCGCCAGGCATGTAAGAGGACCTCACTGCATCCTTTCAAGGCGGGGATTTGTAGCTAGTGCTTAGGTTCCACTTAGACTGAACCCACGCCGGTGCCTTGCTGGCCTCCTCATGGGAGAAATAATTTTCTTCTGTGTCAGGTTGTTTGGCCATGAGGCAGTACTTCTAATTGGATTAGCCTCAGTCTTGTATAATCCTTGATGATCAGTTGGTTTTCAAAAAGGGCGCCAAGACAATTCAATGGGAGAAGAGAATAGTGCAGCTCCTTCGGAAAACAGTTTGCGATTCCCCCCAAATTAAACATAAACTCACCATGTGACCCAGAAATTCCACTCTTAAGTATATGCCCCAAAGAATGGAAGGCAGGGACTAGAACAGACGTTTGTATACGCATGTTCATGCCAGCACTATTCACAATAGCCAGAAGGTGGAAACAACCCAATTGTCCCCATCAGATGAATGGATGGACAAAATGTGGTCTATCCGTACAATGGAATGTTATTTAGCATAAAAGGAATGAAGCGCTGATACACACTATAACATGGATGAATCCTGAAAACCTCAGGCTAAGTGAAAAGCCAGACACAAAAGTCCACATATTTATGAGTCCATTTGTATGGGATGTCCAGAACAGGTACATCCACGCAGACAGAGAGCAGACAGGCAGCTGCCCAGAGCCCAGGGGAGGAGAGGAACGGGGAATAACTGTCTAGAGGAGATGGGGTTCATTTGGGGTGAATGAAAATCCATCACCAGATGGAGACGGTGGCTGCACAACGCTGTGAATGTACTAAATGCCACAGAGCAGATTGTTCACTATAAAATGGTAAGCCTTATCTTAATTTCATTTCAATAAAAAATTAAGGTGGGAGAATCACTTGAACCTGGGAGGTGGAGTTTGCAGTGAGCCAAGACCGCGTCACTGCATTTCAACCTGGGCAACAGGGTGAGATTCCATCTCAAAAAAAAAAAAAAAAAAAAAATTAAGACAATGATTACTCATGGGAGGATATGATGATGGAAAGAGGACAATGAAGGATTTCCAGGTTGCCAGTTATGTTCTGTTTCTTAATTAGGGTGTAGAATATACCAGTGTATTAGCCGTGTGTGAAATGTATCCAGCTGTGTACATGATCTGATGCTTTGCTGAATGTATATCACATAAAAAAGGTAAAATGAAAAACGGAGTGCCCCAGACAGTGCCTGGAGCACACGAGGGCTCCACAACTCTTCATCTCCACCCCTGCACCCCCCCAGTCCTCCTCCCTCACCTGTCTATCTTCCTGATTTCTTTCAGAAGCACATTTGGAGGGAAAAGAAGCTGTATCTCAGTCCTCTCATCAACAGCTACTATGATCTCAAGAGAGCTGCACTGCCCACAGTGGAGACTCCACAAATCCCAGCTAAATCCTCCAAGACGACTCGATCGTGGAATCCCAATGAAGAATGCAGTGGGTAATTATGGAGGGAAGGGTTTACAAGACTCCAGGTGGCAAGAAAAAATAGGCATGAGTGTTTAAAGAAAGAAAGATTCTTTCTGCTCTTGATAATTAAACGCCATGCTAACAAGTATAAAATAATCTTTTAACTCTTTCTCATGAAAGTTTCAAAAGAATTTTCTCCTATGTCAGGTTGCTTATGAGCAGGAGCTCATGCCACATCCTCTCCAGAGGTGGAAGCCGAGAGCGCTGCCCTGGCTGTGGGGTGGCCCTGGCTGGGAGAGGAACCTTAGGAGGGCATTCTGTGTGGATTTGTGTCACCGCCCTTTTCATCCATGACTCCAAGAAGGAGCTGCAAGCACCACAGGCTCCAGATCTTCAGATGTGGCCTGAAAGCGTTTCGTGCCTGCAGTCTCAGCTACTCGGGAGGCTGAGGAGGGAGGCACTTCAGGCCAGGAGTTTGAGGCTGCAGTGAGTTAGTGTCACACCGCTGCATTCTAGCCTGGGTGACAGAGTGAGACCTCATTTCTTTTTTTTTTTTTTCCTAGCTAGCTTCAGGAGGGAACTGATTTCCAACACAAACAAAACAGCTGTGGAGGATGCACCTGCTGGTAGCCCCCTCCCCCCACTTTGCCATGTTCTGCCCACTGGGGTCTCTTTCAGACCCTCAAACAAGCAACCTCTTTCCTGCCCTGGGGCCTTTGCACAGCTGCTCCCTCTGCCCGTGGGTCCTGACCTTCCTCTTGTCTGGGCAACCTTCCCACCGTTCGGAGATCAGCTGAAGCATCTCCTTTCAGAGAGGCTGTTTTAAGGACCCAGGATTTGGTTCCTCAGGTCTGGTGAGACACAAGAGCACAGGGATGACTGTCACAAAGGAGGAAGTTTATATGAACACGTCCCTAGAAACAGAGCCACACTGGGAGGCCCCAGGTGGGTCAGGAGGCAGATGGGGAGTGAGGAAGTGGTGGGCAAGAGCCTTTGCTGTGATTTCCATGGGAAGGAACAAGGGGGGCAGGGTAAGCAGGCTGAGGATGGGCTAGTTTGGGTCATCTGAGGGCTGTGGGGCATACGGTCTGTCTCTAGCTGTCTGGTACCTGGGGTGATTAGGGAAGGAGACAGTGGCCCAGAGTGTGAGAGCCCCATAGAGGATGTGATTGGGGAGTTGTCTCTGGATGGGTTGGTTTGCATTTGAAAGGGTTGTTCACTAGAAGGAGCTGCTTACTCTCGCAAGGAATTGACTCACCCGGGAGGGGCAGTCCCCTCCAGGATCAGCAAGACCCCAGATAAAATGCATCAGAAGTATCACAAACAAAAGGCATGCTTAATACAGAGATCTTCCCACCAGCACTCCGCATCTGTATAATGTCAGTTTTCCTTCACTAGAACACAAGTTCTGGAGGAATGGGCCACAGGTGTGTTTACTAATGCTTCCCTAGTGTTACCTAGTTACCGTCTGGAACTTTGTAGATGCCCAATAAAACAAAAGGGAATTAATGATTAAATAAATAAAATTATACGTTTGCTTTGGCAAATTCTGTTTGTTGTTGTTGCTGTTATTGTTGTTGTTTTGCTTTGTTTTTGAGACGGAGTCTCGCTCTGTCACCCAGGATGGAGTGCAGTGTTGCAATCTCCACTCACTGCAACCTCTGTCTCCCCAGTTCAAGCGATTCTCCTGCCTCAGCCTCCCAAGTAGCTGGGATTACAGGTGTCCGACACCAAGCCCAGCTATTTTTTTTTTTTTTTTTTGGTATTTTTAGTAGAGATGGGGCTTTACTATATTGGCCAGGCTGGTCTCAAATTTCTGACCTCAAGTGATCCACCCGCCTCAGCCTCCCAAAGTGCGGGGATTACAGGGGTGAGCCACTGTGCCTGGCCAACTCTGCAGGTTTTTTTTTTTTTTTTTTTTTTTTTTTTTTAATTTTTAAAAGATGGGGTTTCACCATGTTGGCCAGGCTGGTTTTTGAACTCCTGACCTCAGGTGATCCACCCACCTCAGCCTCCCAAAGTGCTAGGATTACAGGCGTGAGCCACCGCGCCCGGCTTAATTCTGCAGTTTTAAAGTCTATTCTACTAAATCCCTAAACGTGTGTGCAGTGTATTCTTTAAGTTGGAAATGCCAGCCTCAGCTGCTGACAGCTCTGAAGCGAACCATATTCCTCCCCCGTTCTTGCTCTGCCCTGAGTGCTGTCGAATTTCTAAAGTGTTCTGACAAGTCTTCCCACCCCTGACTTCGGCAATAAAACGCTGCTGGGAGGGAAAAATGAGGAGGCAGTAGGCTGGTGCTCCTGTAGCCCAGGCCTTATTTTCTTTGCAACTCCTTTATTTTTTAAAAAATTTGCATGTTCTATTTATTTCTTTGAAACCGGGTCTCATTCTTTCGCCCAGGCTGGAGTGCAGTGGCACGATCATCGCTCCCTGCAGCCTTGACCTCCCAAGCTCAAGCCATCTTCCTGCCTCAGTACCCTGCAGTAGCTAGGTCCACAGGCGTGCACCACCACACCAATGGCCAGGCTAATTTTGTAATTTTTTGTAGAGACAGGATCCACTCTGTTGTCCAGGCTTACTATTAAAAAAAAAAATTTAGAGACAAGGTCTTGCTGTGTTGCCCAGGCTGGAGTGCAGTGGCTATTCACAGACATGAAAATTGCACACCAAACCCTCAAACTCCTGGGCTCAAGTGATCCTCCGACCTCAGCCTCCAAGTAGCTGGGACTACAGGCATGCACCACCACGATACCCAGCTCTCCTCTTTTCTTTTTAAATGGGCTTTTTGGGGAGTGGGGTCCTGAAAGTGGCAGCAGATGAGAAGGTGACAGTATTACCAACAAGCTGTATTAGATGTGCTGTCTCCAGCTGCATTTTTTTTTTCTGGTAGAGACCAAGTTTCTACTGGAAAATAATACTTGTTCTAATTCTTGCAGAATTAACTCCCTGACCACATAATTCTTCAAAGTAGCCTAATGTGTGGCTGGCATTTTCCCAAACAGATGAATTCCCTTTGGCTGTGGAGCCAAACAAGTGACTTCCTGGGCCAGAAGAAAACAAAGACTCGGGGGAGGTGGGCTGCCAGCCCCTAGCTGCAGAAAAAGTACAGAAAAGAGTCAATCAGTAAAACAAAAAGTGGGTGGACATGGGGACGTGGGAGGGTGAGAAGGAGACAGCCCATCCCAGTACTGGTTCTTATCATTGTTCTGACCTTTAGAAATCCTATGTGTGGGCCGGGTGCAGTGGCTCACACCTGTAATCCTAGCACTCTGGGAGGCTGAGGTGGGTGGATCACCTGAGGTAGGGAGTTCAAGACCAGCCTGGCCATCATGGTGAAACCCCATCTTTAAAAAAAAAAAAAAAAAAAGAAATCCTATGTGTGAAAAAAATGTAATTGTTGACCTCACTCGTATTTCTTTGTTTACTAGTGAAGTTGAACTTTACTTTTATCTTTCTTTTTTATTTTATTTTATTTTTGAGACCAAGTCTTGTTCTTTTCGCCCAGACTGGAGTGCAGTGGTGCAATCTCTGCTCACCGCAACCTCCACTTCCCGGGTTTAAGCGATGCTCCTGACTCAGCCTCCTGAGTAGCTGGGATTACAGGCACCCACCACCATGTCCGGCTAATTTTTGTACTTTTTAGTAGAGACGGGGTTTCGCCATGTTGGCTAGGCTGGTCTTGAACTCCTGATCTCAGGTGATCCATCCACCTCAGCCTCACAAAGTGCTGGGATTACAGGAGTGACTCACCATGCCAGGCCTATTTTATTTTATTTTATCTCATAATTTATTGTTATTTATATATATTTTTGAAATCGAGTTTCGCTCTTGTTGCCTAGGCTGGAGTGCAATGGCGTGATCTTGGCTCACGGAAACTTTCGCTTTTCGGGTTCAAGCGATTCTCCTGCCTCAGCCTCCTGAGTAGCTGGGATTACAGGCATGCACCACCACACTCAGCTAATTTTGTATTTATAGTAGAGGTGGGGTTTCTCCATGTTGGTCAGGCTGGTCGTGAACTCCTGACCTCAGGTGATCCACCTATTTCGGCCTCTCAAAGTGCTGAGATTATAGACGTGAGCCACTGTGCCTGGTTTTTTTTTATTTTATTTTTAAAGTTCCAAGACACGTGTGCAGAATATGCAGGTTTGTTACATAGGTATACATGTGCCATGGTGGTTTGCTACACCTATCAACCTGTCATTTAGGTTTTAAGCCCCTCATGCATTAGGTTTTTGTCCTAATGCTGTCCCTACTCTTGCCTTCCACCCCTGGACAGGCCCTGGTGTGTGATGTTCCCGTCCCTGTTTCCATGTGTTCGCATTGTTCAACTCCCACTTATGAGTGAGAACATGCGGTGTTTGGCTTTCTGTTCTGTGTTGGTTTGCTGAGAATGATGGCTTCCAGCTTCATCTGTGTCCCTGTAAAGGACATGATCTCATTCTTTTTTATGGCTGTTCCGTGGTGTATATATGCCACATTTTCTTTATCCAGTCTATTATTGATGGGCATTTGGGTTGGTTCCAAGTCTTTACTATGGTAAATAGTGCTGCAATAAACATATGTGTCGATGTGTCTTTATAGTAGAATATTTTATAATCCTTTGAGTATATACCCACTAATAGGATTGCTGGGTCAGAACTTTATTTTTTTGTGGCCAGATTTTTTCTCCGGTGACTTGCCTGTTTGTATCCCTTGCTCGTTTGTTGAAGGGCACGTCCGTTTCCCTTATTAGTTTGTAAGGACTCTTTACATTCTGATTTCTAGGCTGGTCTGCATGCTGCACACCGCTCTTTCTGGTTCATCAGTGACAGGGAACTTCTCTCTGAATGGCCACGCTGAGGTGGGTTTGCAGTTATTTACACACTGTCAGTCAGCGCAGATGTGCGTTTCCATGGCTGGAGCTTATTTTTTGAATTGCATGCTGGCAAGGAAAACTCTTGTCACTAGGGATGATAAATTTGCTTCCCTCAAGTGTCTGTGGTTGAATGGGGCTGAGAGTACTTTATGAGCTTTATCAGCTCTTAAGACACCCTTTCTGGTTGGGTGTGAAGAGAAATATTGGGCGGCTCAAAGCCCTGGGTGACAGGGAGAATAATGATGAGGGCTTAGATGAGGAGACAGAAGCCTCCTAACTTGCAATGAGATCCTGGCAAGAATGAAATTTCTCCAGGGCTCATCTAAAAAGTAAGGCAGTCACGTTGGACTGGGGTTGGTCCGGGGGTCTGCAGCGGTGGCCTTGGAGAGGCCAGTGAGTGTGGAGAACAGATGTTCAGAGGAACTTGTACTGTTTCTTTTCTGTACTCCTGTTCCGCTTGAATTTTATTTTATTTTATTATTATTTTTAAGATGGAATCTGGCTCTGTTGCCACTCGCTGCAACCTCCGCCTCCCAGGTTTAAGTGATTCTCCTGCCTCAGCCTCCCGAGGAGCTGGGACTACAGGCATGTGCCACCATGGCTGACTAATTTTTTTAAAAAATATATTTTTAGTAGCAATGGGGTTTCACCATGTTGGCCAGGCTGGTCTTGAACTCCAGACCTCAGGTGATCCACCCTCTTCGGCTTCCCAACGTGCTGGGATTACAGGTATGAGCCACTGCACCTGACCCTTGAGTTTTACTTTTATTTATTTATTTATTTTTCAGGCAGCGTCTTACTCTGTTTCTCAGACTGGAATGCAGTGATACAATAATACCTCACTGCAGCCTCAAACTGCTGGGCTCGCGCGATCCTCCCACTTCAGCTTCCTGAGTAGCTGGGACTACAGGTGTGCACCACTGTGCCTGGCTAATTTTTAAAATTCTCGATTCTTGTAGAGATGAGGTCTAGCTATGTTACTCAGGCTGGTGGTCTTGAACTCTTGGCTTCAAGCTATCCTCCTGAGGCCTCCCAAGTGCTGGGATTATAAGTGTGAGCCACCATACCTGGCCCGCTTGAGTTTTTATCACCTGCATGTATTTGCGAATTTTCTCAATATTGTATTAGAAAATATTTCAAGCAGACAGAAATATTGCAAGGACTGTACCCAAACACCAGCACTCATCAGCCATAGTCTACCACTGACATTCGGCCTCACCTGCTTTACCAGCTATTCATCCACCTACCGGCCCTCTACCCATTGATATTTAGATATATTTTAAGGCAAGAGGATCACTTGAGCCCAGGAATCTAAGTCCAGCCTGGGAAGTAAGACCCCATCTCTGCAAAACAAAAAACAAAACAAAACAAAAAAACCAGCTGAGCATAGTGGCAGGCACCTGTGGTCGAAGGCACTTGGAAGGTTGAGGTGGGAGGATTGCTTGTGCCCAGGAAGGTGAGGCTGCAGTGAGCTGTGATGGCACCACGCACTCTAGTCTGGGTGACAGAGTGAGACTGTCTCGCAAAGAAAAAAGGGAAATGGATCAATGTTTTTGGATTATGCAGATTGCTTTCAGCTATATAATTAGTATTTGGAGGTACTTAGCTACATGAAGAGAAGGTAGGTTAGAGATTTGGTAGCGAGAACAAAGTAGCCCAGCTGGCTTAAGCAAAGTGGGGTGGGAGCCATGGCGAGGGCGCAGGCAGCCAGCCTCCAGGACTGGCCTCAGCACCGCTCCCCAGCGCTGCTTCCTCCTGGTGCATCTGCTCTGTTCCTCTCTTCGTGCAGGCAGTTTTCTCTGCTCCTCCAGCCTCCCTTAGAGAACGGGCACCCTTTAGCTCCAAATTCACTTGCAGGTCCAGTCATATGCAGAGGCTCAGCTGTCTCTCAGTTCTGGTTGATGATTCCAGAAATAAGAAAATCTAGTTGGAATCAAGATTCTGTCCCCACGTCCAGTATGCAATGGCTGGGGAAGGGGGCTCCCCAGTATAATGTGGCCGATGGGAGTTTGCTCTCACAGATAGAAGGAGGGGAAGAGAAAAGCTCCCAAAGAAGAGGGTCACTGGCCTGTGGGTGGGCAGGCACTCCAACAGATAACCCTCAAAAGAATGGGTGGAACAGAAAGATCAGTAATCCAAAGCCAGGAGATGCCGCAACCTACCCACCCCACCCACTGCTGGATTCCTCTTCACCTGTAATGGGATGAGTGGGGCCCATGAAGTCTTTGGTGGATATTAAAACACGAATGGACTTCAGTCTGCTCAGGGGCATCTGCGTGTCATGAGACGAATGGTTTGAAGGGCTTGAATTGGTGCCTGTATTCAACGGCTGAGGCTGCCATAACAAAGCACCACAGACTGAGAACTCTAACAACAGATATGTATTGTCTCACAGTTTGGGAGGCTGGAAGTCGGAGACGGAAGTATCAGCAGGGTTGGTTTCTTTTGAGGCCACTCTTTTTTTGCTTGCAGGTGGCAGTTCTCATCTTCACAGGGCATTCTCCTATGGATGACTGTCTCCAAATTTCCCCTTTTTATAAGGACACAGGACATATTGGATTAAAGCCCCTCCTAAATTAGACCAACCTCATTTTAATTCGATTACCTTTGTTAAAACCCTAAGTCCTACTAAGGTCACACTCTGAGACACGGGGGATTGGGGCTTCAACATGTGAACTTGTAGGGGGCACAATTCAACCCATAACAGTTCCCCTCTGAGTCTCCCTCCAAATTGGGTGGAGGGGTGCGGACCAGATAGCACGAAGCGAGGGCAGTATCCCCGTCAGCATCACACTCCGAGTGAGCCCAAAATCTGTTCCTGAATGTTCCATGAGTGTCAGGGAGCTAAAGTCAAAGGTCTCTATTTTGGAAGGGTTGAAATGGATGCTCCACAACTGTGTTCAGTGAATGGGGGAAAAAGGCAAGGGACTTCTCAGAGGCTGCAGGAGCCACGGGGCAGAAACTAGGATCAAAGTTGGTCTTTTTGGCAGAACAGGTCCCGAAGTCCCCACCTGGAAAATCTTTCTCTCCTCTGAAAGTCGTGGGGAAACAGGCTAAGCATGAACCCTTTCAAAACTGTGTGTGTTCATGAGCGCGTGTGCAGGTGTGATCCTTTTGCCTTGAGTCTTTCTGTGAGATTTCAATACCCCTATTATTCTCAGGTAAAGCAGGTGCTTGCAAATAAAGATGCTGATTTTTGAAACTGTCTCTGGTATGGGTTTTAGGAGCCTGGTTTAGAAGTCAAAGTGAGCACACATACACTCTGCTGTCTCTGAGTTCTGTCTCTTTAATGAGAGTTGTAGGGTGGAAAGGAAGTTTTAAGAATAGTGATATTTCCAGATATTCTTCTGCTTCATTAAGATCAACAGATGTAATGACTCATATGTCTCAGACTGTGTTCAGGGAATAAGAAAAAGTCTGAAAGAACCAGAATTACGCAACCTTGATATGACTTGATCTCAACTTCTCTAATGTGAAATGACAGATGTCATTTTTGTTTAAGTCACTTTTCCTTATGGTCCCATGAACTTCCTGATATCAGTAGAAGAAAAAGGTATCCTCTTAGGAATGATACTGATTTTGATTATGTGTTTGAAGGACCCGAAATGATATTGCAATGAGAAAATAAATGGATAAAAATGTAAACAAATTATTCATCATGTTGGAAATCTGCACTTGGCTCAGCTCTTATTATCAGTGTGTGTGCAGATCATTTTCCACAGACAGGGATTAAAAAACACTTTGTGCCGTTATAGAAAACAAAAATAATACCACCACTCTGTCTAGCTTGGATTCCCAAAGAATAAAATCTTGAGCATTTTCTGTAAGCCTGGACTCCCGAGCAGAAGGAACCTCATCTCTGACTTCTGCAGGGTTGATGTCGGAGGGAGTAACAGTGCTGTGCATGATAATTATGAGAGGAGCTGGTGTTTCTCCACCGAAAAGGTGGAAAAACATGGTGATCTTGCGGGCTTTCAAAACAAAACGTTAAATACCTGTTGGGCTTTTTGTTGGATGGGCTAGTCTTACTGAGATCTAGCTTCCTCCCCGTTTTGCCCACAAACTTTTGCCTTTTGAAAGACTTTTTGTCTCTGAATACTCCCTTGACAGATAAAACAAATGTTACGAACTGAATATTCATATTCCTTCCAAATTCACATGGCTGAAGCCTGAATCCCTAATGAGACGGTATTAGGAGGTGAGACCTTTGGGAGGTAATTAGGTCATGAAGGTGGAGCCTTCGTGATGGGATTAGTGTCTTCCTAAGAAGAAGCAGGCCAGGTGCAGTGGTTTAACTTCTGGGTCTGCCTCCCATCTGCTTAGGTATCTCTAACCAGCTACTGTCGCTGTCCTGGTTGGCCGGAAGAACGTAAACCAGGGCTGGGGGTGGTGGCTCATACCTGTAATCCCAGTACTTTGGGAGGCCTGTGGGAGTATTGCTTGAGGTCAATAATTCAAGGCCAGTCTGGGCAACATAGTGAGACCCTGTCTCCCCAGATAGTTTTTAAACCATAGCTGGGTCCACACCCAGGTGTGCGCCTGTAGTTCCAGCTACTTGGGAAGCTGAGGTGGGAGGATTGCTGGAATCCAGGTGTTTGAGGCTGCATCGAACTATGATTGCACCACTTCAGCCTGGGCCACAGAGTGAGACCTCAAATTGAAATAAGTCAAAAAGAAGAAATGAGAGGGCTTGCTCACTCTCTCTCCACCATGTGAAAAAACAGTGAGAAGACAGCCATCTGCAAGCCAGGAAGCGACCGTCACCAGACACCGGGGCTGCCCGTGCCTTGATCTTGGCCTCCAGAACTGAGAGAAATAAATGTCAGTTGTTTAGAACCACCGAATTTGTTGTATTTTGTAATGGAAGCCTGAATAGATTAAGATGACTACCATTCCCATTTCTCCAGAGAGCTCTTTAAAGAAGAAATCCTCCTCACCCCTAAAACTTGCTGTCACATTCCAGGACAGAGCTATTTTCTTTATTTTTATTTTTATTTTTATTTATTTTATTTTTTTAATGGAAAGACTATAAATATTTCAAACAAAAATAATTCTGGGTGTCTTTTTAAAGTAAGTGTGGCTTTTATGCATGAATCTAAGAAATCTCATTAACACGTAAATATTTTTAAGTCTAATTTTTTAAAGCAAAGACTTTTGCTTTTCCCTTTGGTGGTTTGGGGGAAATTTTTTTTTTTTTAATAAGAAAAAGAATAAAGAAGAGGAAGAAAGAGAAAGAGGAAGAGGGAGAGAGAATGGGGGTATTGCTTTGCTGCCCGGGCTAGAATGCAGTCTAAATATGGGTATGCCTATAATTGTCCTTAATAATGGAGACATGAAAGAAAATGAGGGAAGAGAGTAACAAACAAGGAGCCAACCAACATTGCGTTTAAACTTCTAAGTTGATATGATGTGGTACTGATAAGAGTGTATATTTTGTGTAAAGTGGAGAGTTCTATAAATGTTAATTACGTTTACTTGTTCCAGATCTGAGTTCAAGTCCTAGATATCGTTATTAATTTTCTGTCTCATTGATCTGTCTAATATTAATGTTGAAGTCTCCCACTATTATTGTGTGGGAGTCTAAGTCTCTTTATAAGTCTTGTATGTCTGGGTATTCCTGTATTGGGTGCGTGTATATTTAGGACCTTTAACTCTTCTTGTTGTTGCATTAATTCTTTTATCATTATATAATGTCCTTCTCTGCTTCTTTCGATCTTTGTTGCTTTAAATACTATTTTATCAGAGGCAAAAATTGTAACTTCTGCTTTTTATTTATTTATTTTTGCTCTCTAGTTGGTTGGTAAGTCTCTCTCCATCCTTTGTTTTGAGTCTTTGTGTATCCTTGAATGTGAGATGGGTCTGGATGCAGCATACAGTTTTAGTTTTTTGTCCAAATTACCTGTCTTTGAATTGAGGAATTTAGTCAATTTAAATTTAGAATTGATAATAATATATGTGAGTTTGATACTGTCATTTAATATTAGCTGGCTATTTTGCCCATTAGTTGATGTAAATTCTTCATTATATTGATGTTTTTTACTTTTTGGTATTTTTTAGAAAGGCTGATACTGTTTGTTCCTTTCTATGTGTAGTGGTTCTTTCAGAAGCTCTTGTAAAGCAGGCCTGGTGGTGATGAATTCTCTGACTGCTTGCTTGTTCACAAAAAACTTTATTTTTCCTTCACTTATGAAGCTTAGTTTGGCTGGATGTAAAATTCTTGGTTGAAAGTTCTTTTCTTTAAGGATGTTGAATATTGGTCCCCACTCTCTTCTGGCTTGTAAGGTTTCTGCTGAGAGATCTGCTGTGAGTCTGATAGGCTTCCCTTTGTGGGTAACCTGACCTTTCTCTCTGGCTGCCCTTAGTATTTTCTCCTTCATTTCAACCCTGGTGAATCTGACGATTATGTGCCTTGGAGTTGCTCTTCTTGAGGAATATCTTTGTGGTGTTCTCTGTATTACCTGGAGCTGAATATTATCCTGCCTTACTAAGTTGGGAAAATTTTCCTGAATAATATCCTGAAGCATATTTTCCAGCTTGGATTCATTCTCTTCGTCACATTCAGGTACACCTATCAAGCGTAGATTAGGTCTTTTCACATAGTCCCATATTTCTTGGAGACTTTGCTCATTCCTTTTTATCCTTTTTTCTCTAATCTTGTCTTCTTGTTTTATTTCATTGAGTTGGTCTTCGACCTCTGATATCCTTTCTTCTGCTTGATCAATTCGGCTGTTAAAGCTTGTGCATACTTCACGTAGTTCTCGTATTGTGTTTTTCAGTTCCATCAATTCACTTATTTTCCTCTCTAAATTTTGTATTCTTGTTGACATTTCGTCAAACCTTTTTTCAAAGTTCTTAGTTTCTTTAGATTGTATTAGCATAAGTTCTTTTAATTCACAGGAGTTTCTTATTATCCACGTTTTGAAGCCTGCTTCTGTAATTGGAACACACTCGTTCTCCATCAAGCCTTGTTTCGTTGCTGATGAGGAACTGGGATCCCCTGGTGAGGGAGAGGCGTTCTGATCTTGGGTATTCTCAGCCTTTTTTGGCTGTTTTCTTCCCTTCATTGTAGATTTATCCATCTGTGGTCTTTATAATTACCGTCTTTGTAATTGGGTTTCTGAGTGGACGTCCAACTTATTGATTCTCAGCGCCGAAATCTGAGCAACCCACTGTGCCGACTAAATCAGCGGCGTTAAGATGGATGGTGCTTTTCTGACTCTGCACCAAGAACCGACGCGCCGAGGCGCCGGCAAAACCGCCTCGCCGGTCACAAGAATCGCGCTGGCAACCCGTGGGGCTCCTCCGCTGGGAATCTCCTGGTGCGTGAGCAACAAGAATTCATATGAAGGTATGGCGTCCTCTCGTTCTTTGCGTTTTCAGTGGGAGCTACAATCCTGAGCTGCTAGTGATCAGCCATCTTGGATCTCTCTCCCAGAGGTATTTTCAATTGCATGTGTAACAAATACCCATTATGGACAGTGTAATAGGAGGTCACATTCATGACCTAGCTGCCATGCCTTTTGTATGAGCTGAAGGATGTACTGTAGGGTTCATGATTATTTTTTATAAAATTATCGTATGTCTTTATTCATAAGATGCAAATCCTTGCAAGAGGCTGTAATGCTTTTTGTTCTGTGTTTATTCATTTATACATCATCTCATTCCAGGAAGGATTTATGAGAGTTTATACAAAATCATAAAAGATAAAATAAAAATAAGTAAGTGAAGAAACTTGGACATAGAGATTGGAAAGCTAAGAATCATCTAGGAGTGAAATTAGTAGTACATAGGCAGGTGCACAGTGAATCGTAAATTTGGTTCTGAGACCATTAACAGTTACACTGAAGGGACATACAAGCAGGTTTATGACTGTACTAATCATGTCTTTCTATTCTGCTGATGCTTACACATTTGGGGAGCCTTACTGACCCTGGAAGATTGCTCCTCCCAGGATTGGCCAGTTCCCAGAGATAGTAAAGGATTGGGACTTGGAACATGCCCTTCAGACCCAAACCAACCACTCCAGAGCCCACAGCCCCAGCCACCTTTTCCATGGGGCTGTCACACTCCAGTCCACTATCCCTTACCTGGGTACCAGACAACTGAGGACAGTTTCTGTGTCCCAGAGCCTGCTGAAATAATAGACACCAGCAAGCCCAAGCTGCTTGCCCTGCTTTTCCTTCCCTAGATACCACAATCAAGGCGCTCTGCACAGTCCTCTCCTCCTCCTCCCGCCTGACCCACACTGGGGCTTCCCTGGGTTGCCCTGCATGCTGTGCCATGCCTCGTGTTTCTAGGGACCTGTGCATATGAACTTCTTCCTTCCTGACAGTCATTTCCATGCCTGTTTGTCTTACCATCCCTGAGTAAAACAATCCAGGTACAGTTTACAATAATTCGTGGTGTCCAGTGAGAAAAAGAAGCTAATTGCTCAGAAGCACGATGATTCATAAAATGAGGCCAGATGTCATTGTCTCCTGTGAGCCCCCTTAAAGGAGAGGTATCATGAAGTCAGCAAAGTCCTCAAAGCCACATTCATAGTGGAGTCCTGGGGACCCATTAGAATGCTTCCTCTGCAAGGAATAGGGAACTGACCAAAAGAGGCCTAAACATCAAAGTTTAGCGGTAGAGTGGTTCCTGGGAATTTACAGCTCCAGAGGATCTTGGCTTCTTTAGTATTTTCTGGTTTTTTTGTTGTTGTTTTTGCTTCACCCCAGGGGTCTTTCTGAGACTCGGTAGATCTGTTTAACTTGGCTGGGTGCAGTGGCTCAAGCCTGTTATCTCAGCACTTTGGGAGGCCGAGACAGGTAGATCATGAGGTCAGGAGTTTGAGACCAGCCTGGCCGACATAGTGAAACCCTATCTCTACTAAAAATACAAAAATTAGTTGGATGTGGTGGCATCTACTTGTAGTCCTAGCTACTCAGGAGGCTGAGGTGGGAGAATCACTTGAACCCGGGAGGTGGAGGTTGTGGTGAGCTGAGACTGCGCCATTGTACTCCAGCCTGGACAACAGAGTGAGATTGTAACCTCAAACCCCTAGGTGCAACTGATCCTTCTGTCTCAGCCTCCAGAGCAGAAGGATTCGGAGGCAAGGGATGAGGATCCTGCAGAAGGGCAACGCAGGCAGAGGTGTGCCGAGGCCAGCACCTGCTCTCTAAAACTGCAGCATTGCCAGAGTCTCCCAGAGTCACCACACATTGCCAGAACACAGTGGGGTGAGGGTGGGGGAATCTCTGAATTTAAATCCTGAAACAACTTCATCGTTAATCATTTAATGGAGTTGGTATGGAAATCACAAGATTATTTGCTCTTGGGAGAAAATAGGGGCTCAAAACAAAAGTAGAATTTGATTATAGAAAAATCGGCTTCTTTTTCACAGGGTTGAGCTCTCAGGTTCCAGGGAAGCTCCGAGGACAGTATTTTGGTATTTAGTGTGCAAACAGTCGTCTCTTGCTCACTAATACCCAGTTCTACGGCTGTAGGCAGGACTCAAGATAAGCGTCACATTTTCTCTTTCGTTCTTATAGGAAAATGGTTTGTCTATATTTCTTCATTTTTTTGACAATAGGCATTATTGCTGTGGCATTTATTTGGTAAGTAAGTACTCCTGAGGCACTGTTCTAGTCAGCGGGCACAGATGAGTGAATAAAGGGCAAGCGTGCACCCTCACTGAACCCTCACATGCACGTGAGAAATGGTATTTTAATCTCAGCTCAACCATTTACTAGCTATAGAAGCTTCGGCAATCTCCCTGTGTCTTGGTTTCCTCATTTGCCAAACGGGAAAAGGTAATAATCATAATTTGTTGTTTAGAGTCAAAGGAGGAATGAACGCTCGCTATTATAATGTAGAATCTATGGCCAGGGATCCATTCATTTGCGTTTTATTGGAAAAGTGTCAGATGATTAGAGATATTGTAATCCCTAATGGCATGGTACATCAGTTTGGATTAGATGCAGCTGTGAGTAAGGGACACTGTTAGTGACAAGATATAAATGTATTTCTCCTTTCTATGAGAGTCTGACAGTAGGTAGTCCAGGGCTAGAATTGTGAGTTTGCTCCACAGAGTCCTCAGATACCCAGGATTCTTCTATGCTGCTGTGCATGATCTCAATTCATGTGGTTGCCTCCTGGTCCAATATGGTTGCACAGGTCCAGGCATCACACAACCATTCCAGCCAGAAAGAAGGAGGAAAGGAAAGGCCATGAGCAGCTTTTAGGGAAAACTTTGAAAGCTGCCACAGGACACTGCCACTTACATCTCATTGGTCACAACTTGGTCATATGACCATATGTTACTTCAATGACTAAGAAAAGTAATTTTTATTCTGGGGGTGCATATGCTCAAATAAAAATGGAGGTTCAATGAAGACAGAAGAAAGGAGAATGGTTTTGGATGGGAACTTGCAGTCTCTGATGAACAAAGTAGTTTAGGTATATTTTACGTATGTCGATGTGCTTAAAAGACACTTATTGAGACCAGCCTGAACCACATAGTGAAACCCCATCTCCACAGGAGATACAAAAAATTAGCTGGGTGTGGTGGAATGTGCCTGTAGTTCCAGTTACTCAGGAGGTTGAGAAGTGGGATCACTTGAGCCCAGGAGGTCGAGGCTGCAGCGAGCTGTGATGGCGCCACTGCACTCCAGCCTGGGGCGACAGAATACGACCCTGTCTCAAAAAACAAACGTATTGAACATCTGCTATGTCAAGCACTGGTTCCTTCCTGGGCTTTTCCCATCTTTCATTCAGTCGCTTAGGAATGATGGAGGCAACATTTCCCATCTGATTTGCCTTGCAGACAACATTTATTTGTTTATTCTTTTTGCGGGGAGGTCATGCTTATTCGCCTGCATCGTTCTATTTTAGTATACGTGCTGCCACAGTGAGCACTCCAAGGCAGATTTCTTTAAAAAAGTTTTCCGCTAGCAATGTTGCCTGATGGTGAACTCCGAGGGTAAATCATTCCCTTTTACTTGTTTGATACTTTGATTTTTGCTGGGGAGTCACCCCTAGCCTATAATTACCCCTAGGCCTTGAGTGAAAATTATCAGTTAAAGGGCCGGGCGCGGTGGCTCAAGCCTGTAATCCCAGCACTTTGGGAGGCCGAGGCGGGTGGATCACGAGGTCGAGAGATCGAGACCATCCTGGTCAACAGGGTGAAACCCCGTCTCTACTAAAAATACAAAAAATTAACTGGGCATGGTGGCACGTGCCTGTAATCCCAGCTACTCAGGAGGCTGAGGCAGGAGAATTGCTTGAACCCAGGAGGCGGAGGTTGCGGTGAGCCGAGATCGCGCCATTGCACTCCAGCCTGGGTAACAAGAGCGAAACTCCGTCTCAAAAAAAAAAAAAAAAAAAAAAAAAAAATTATCAGTTAATATTAAATTTTGGCCGGGTGCAGTGGCTTACCCCTGTCATCCCAGCACTTTGGGAAGCCAAAGCGGGCGGATCACTAGAGCCTAGGAGTTCAAGACCAGCCTGGACAATGTGGCAAAAGCCCATCTTTACAAAAAATACAAAAATTAGCTGGGTGTGGTGCTGCCTGCCTGTGGTCCCAGCTACTCGGGAGACTCTGTGGGGCGGATTACCTGAACCTGGGAGGGTGAGGCTGCGTGAGTTGTGATCACACCCCTGCACTCCAGCCTGGGTGAGAGTGAGACCGTCTCAAGTACACACACACACACACACACACACACACACACACACACACAAACACACATATATACAATCTCTCTGACCCAGAATCACAGAACCTTAAAGCTGGAATGACCTACAAGAGCATTCAGCCCCAACCCTTCCTTATTCACACACTGAGAGGGGCAGTGGCTCCCTGGGTCTCCCCTTGCTGGTGTCAGGGGTTTGTGGCCCCCTCAAAACCTCTCTGCCTCCCAACACCAGGGGAAGGGTCAGCATCCAGGCCAAGGCCAGCAGGCCTCTGTCATGAGGCACCAGGCTGTGCTCAGGGAGGTTGTAACTGATGCTTGATTCTCTCTTAATCCCCCGGTGACCTGTCCCATTTCCACAAGTACACATTTCTGAGCCTGCTTGAGGCAAAACTCTGCTTTGAACTTGTATCCTTTTGCTCTCTGAGCACCTCCTCCTCCTCCCTCCAGCCGTCCACCCCACTGTCTGCCCCACTGCCCTTGCCAACCTGTCATTGTATGAATCCCTAGGGGTGGGGAGGAGTTCCATGCCCTCTGGCCAGGTCAAGGTGTCTTGAATAGCTGGACTGCGTGTAATTTGCTGCCCTAATAGTAAACAATCCAAAGTGATTAATTAATAATAAATCATCTGATAATGATTGAGCCTGTGTCTGATGGGTTAGGATGGTCCCTCTATTAATGCTATTCTGACTTGCATTCCAGTAGCCTTTCTGGGTGGGTGGGAAACGTTGGAGTGAGAGCTGGAAGGGCTGGGGATGGGCCTGGCACTGGAACCCCTGGGCAGGCTGTCACAGAGGGGCACTCCAGCCTGGTGACACAGTGAGAACCTTCCCGAAAATAAATACATACATAAATAAAGGAAAGTATGACCTGTTCCTAGAAAAACAACAGTTTTATAGTTACCCATGCTCCCAGATCTAAAATAGAACTCTAATGTAATCCAAATAAAAATACCAACATGAATTCCTTTTTGAAAAAAAACCACTCTGGTTTGAACCATTCTTTAATGCAAGGGGTGGGGAGGGACCTGATAAACGTAGGGGGAGCGATGGTGTCTATTTTGATCCGGAATGTGGTGGCCAAAGTGCCACCTAATATGCTAGAGGCTCTTTTCCCCACCTGCTGCTCACTGTGTGTCAGCCCAGTCAGGGTGGTGTTTCCTGATGACTGGGCCTCAGGCCGCCTCAGCGGGGTCCCCTGTGGGGATTGAGAAGATGCTGATTCCTGGGCTCCCACCCAGTCAGCCGCTAGGGCAGGACCTCCGGATCCTGCAGGTGACCCAATTCCCCGGGAGGGCACTCAAGTGGATGAACGCTGGTGAACAGCTGCTCCAGCTGTTCATCCCAGTTCTTTGGGAGGCTGAGGCAGGTAGATCCAAGGTCAGAAGTTTTGAGACCAGCCTGGCCGACGTGGTGAACAGAAGTGTCCCATCCCCGGCAGAGCCCAGGTTGCTAAGGTCCCTGGGCTTGTGCTGCTGCTGTGGCCCCAGGTCTTGTCCTCCTGACTCCTGGAATTGGGAGATCCTCTTCCTAGGGTGGCTCTGACAATTAGCATTTCAGATCTTGGCATAAGGAAGCCCTAGAGGGAGTGCTGCCTAAAGGAAAAAACAACTCAGAAGGGCCTGCCCTAGCTGCTGGGACAAGACCGGGAGGGCCCTTCGTGAACTTCCCCTGCAAAAAGCAGTCACTCACGCAGGACGCAGGTGGTGAGGCAGTGGCCCCTGCAGAGCTGGCACCTAGGATGCAGGATTGATGCCCTCCAAGGTGGTGGGTGGTGGAGCCTCCCAACAGATCCACCTTCAACACTGCAAAGAAATGTGTTTTAGCCTAGCAGGCTCTGCTCCTGCCTGGCCCCTGTCAGGGTGTTTTCTTGTGACGCTGTTACGGTGCACACACTATCCTGTGCCTGGAAAATGTGAGTGACATGTCATATGCAGATCTAATCGCAGGTCCCCCAGAGAATTATCAAGCAGATGGTGTGGTCTCCTTGACTTTCACACCTGGTGGCTGCTGAAACCCTAGAAAGAGAGTGCAATTAGAAAACAAACCACCCTGGCTTCGTATATTCATTTCTCTTGCCAAGTGAGAAATTTCACCCTTCAAGAATGATTTTTCTTCCATGAAGGTTGTGTTTTTCTGCCAGCTCAGTGTGAGACTTTACAGATGGTACCTACTTTAATTTTAAAGTAGATGATAGTAACAGCCCTAATATGACCACTGCCGCCAACAGCTGCTGAGATGCCCTGCATGTGTAGAAGGACTCACACTTCACAAAGCACTCTTCTTCTTCTTCTTCTTTTTTTTTTTTGAGACAGATTCTCACTCTTTTGCCCAAGATGGTGCGATCTTGACTCACTGCAACCTTTGCCTCCCGGGTTCAAGCGATTCTCCCACCTCAGCCTCCTGAGTAGCTAGGATTAAAGGCTTGTGGCACCACGTGGCTTTTTGTATTTTTAGTAGAGATGGGGTTTCACCATGTTGACCAGGCTGGTCTCGACCTCCTGACCTTGTGATCCACCTGCCTCGGCCTCCCAAAGTGCTGGGATTACAGGTGTGAGTCACCACGCCCAGACTTTTTTTTTTTTTTTTTTTTTTTTTTTTTTTTTTTTTTTGAGACAGAGTGTCACTCTTGTTGCCCAGGCTGGAGTGCAATGGCACAATGTCGGTTCACTGCAACCACCACCTCCAGGGTTTAAGGGATTCTCCTGCCTCAGTTTCCTGAGTAGCTGGGATTACAGGCATGTGCCACCACGTCCAGCTAATTTCTTGTATATTTAGTAGAGGGGGTTTCTCCATGTTGGTCAGGCTGGACTCGAGCTCATGACCTCAAGTGATCCACCTGTCTCAGCCTCCCAAAGTGTTGGGATTACAGGAGTGAGCCACTGTACCCGGCCGCAAACACTCTTTTGTAAACCAAAATCTATAGAGTCATGGAAAAATCCATTCTGCTTCCTCCCCTCCTTCTTTCTGCAAATTTGCATTGCATGCCTACTATGTGCAAGTGGGCTTTGAGGAGAGAAGAAATCCAGTTCCAGGTCCCCAGCCAGCCACAGCATACTGGCAGGACAGAAACAAACAAACAGTACATGCCACTGTGATGAGGGCAAGGAGAGAGGTACGTGTGGACAGAGGGAGACCTCTGGAAAGGGGAACTGCCTCGAGAGAGTCCTGGATGTGGAGCAGGAGCTTCATAGGGTAACATACTGAGGATAGAAGGTTTCTTACCCAGAGATCTGTGGATGAGCAACACAGCATTGCTGGAGCTTAGGCTAAGCGTGGGCTGGATGAGATGAGGATAGAAAGGCAGGCAGAGACCAGAGCAGGAAAGGCTTTCTGTATCCTGCCAAGCGGTTTGGCTTTCCCTGGGCAGGAGCTGCCTAAGACCTTAAGCAGTGGGGCATTTAGTAAGGTTGCCGTAGAAGGTGCTGGAGGAGGCATGTGCCTCATGCACAGCTGACAGCCCGGAAGGAAAGGCCTGGCAAATGAGTCAGTTCGGTGCTTGATCCAGCAGAGGAAATTTTCAGACTCAAGTGCCCATTAGACATCAGTTTGCCCACTACCCTTCAGGCTGTGTTTCAAGAAAGATATCAGTGTCCTAGATCACTCTATTCAATGAAGACATCCCCCATGCCTGAGACAGAGGCGGTGGGACTGACAGAACCATCCACCAAATTCATCTTCAAACCATCAGTGGGGAAAATACTTGCCACAATTTGAGAGACAGTTAATATATTCCTACCTAAAGAAAACATAAAATTAACCTTAAAAAGACTCAAATAGAAAAGCAGGCAAAGGACATATGTAAACAAATAAGAGTTAAAGGTAAATAATATATAGCAGCACCAGGAACATAAAATAAGAAATCCGTAAATCAATATACACAAAGAATATTTAACACAGGCTGGGCGTGGTGGCTCATGCCTGTGATCCCAGCACTTTGGGAGGCTGAGGCAGGTAGATCCAAGGTCAGAAGTTTTGAGACCCGCCTGGCCAATATGGTGAGACCCCGCTCTACTAAAAATACAAAAATTAGCTGGCATGGTGGCGTGCGCCTGTAGTCCCATCTACTTGGGATGCTGAGGTAGGAGAATCACTTGAACCCAGGAGGCAGGGGTTGCAATAAGCTGAGCTCACACTACTGCACTCCAGCCTGGGTAACAGAGCAAGACTCGGTCTCAAAAAAAAAAAAAAAAAAAAAAATTAACAGTAGCAGTGATCAAGGTAGTGATCATCTAAGCAGCTGAGTCAGCCCTGTCACAAATCACGAATCAGATTGGCAGACCCTTAAGAACCAAACACAGACCTCTGGGAAGTGCTGGGGAACCGCAGTGAGGTGGGCCCTCCCCCGCACTGCTGTGGGGATGGAAATTGGAAATGTTTCTAGAAAGCTATTTGGACAATGAAAACCCAAAGCCATAAAATTGCATTATTCTGTGATCTTACTTTCAGAAATCTATCTGAAGGGAATAATAAATGAAGCAGCCAAGATGTGCATACGAAGACATGCGTGTGGGCTGTTTGTGCTAATCCTGAGCTGAATAGGAAGCGAAGGGCCATGTAATGATACAGCCTGGCATGATGGGTTACGGCCTGCAGCGTATAAGGTACTGCTGTGTGGCCTCTAGAGGCATATACTCAAAGGTTTGGAAGTGATATGGGAAAATGACTGTGATGCTATATTCCATAAAAAAGCAGCATATTACATCATAAAATCAGCATGCTTCCAATTTTATTTTTTGAAATGTGAATAGGCTTGGTGCAATAGCTCATGCCTGTACCCCATATAATCCCAGCACTTTGGGAGGCTGAGACCAGAGGATTGCTTGAGCTCAGGAGTTTCAGACCAGCCTGGGCAACATAGCAAGACCCTGTCTTTACAAAAATCAAAAATTAAAAAATTAGCCAGATGTGGTGATACAGGTCTGTAATGCTACTCAGAGGCTGAGGCAGGAAGATCACTCGAGCCCAAGTGTTCGAGGCTGCAGTGAGCTATGATCGCACTACTGCACTCCAGCCTGGGGTACAGAGCAAGACCCCGTGTCTCTGAAATTAAATAAATTAAAATTTAAAAATAAAAAAATAGTTCTGGCACTGTGGCTCATGCCTGTAATCCCAGCATTTTGGGAGGCTTAGGCGGGCGGATCACCTGAGGTCAGGAACTCAAAACCAGCCTGGCCAACATGGTGAAACTCCGTTTCTACTAAAAATACAAAACTAATGAGGAGGTGGAAGTTGCGGTGAGATCGCACCACTGCACTCCAGCCTGGGCGACAGAGGGAGACTCTGTATCAAAAAAAAAAAAAGAAGAAAGCGTAGAAAGGGTTTCCAGCTTCTCAAACAAATTAGGTCATCAGCATCTTTAGGAGCTAAGTCATATATTAATATTCTATTTTGCATCTCAATTCCTTACACCTCCCCCTCAAACTTAGTTCCCCAACCTCTAAGGAATTTTTCCATCACATGCTGACTAAGCCATTGTTGTCATAAAACCCCAAATCTGAATCCCAAAGGAAATTAATCTGAAAATCCTTGATTCTGTAATGGGCTTGGTTTGCTACTTTCATTTCACGCAAACTGCCTGCCGAAAAAGAACTGTAAAGATTCTCTCCTTTTTTTATCAGGTCAGTGCCCTTTTCTTGTGTGTGCAGGAAGGCTCCTAAGCCACTGCAGAGAACTGGGGAGCTATTTATAACCGTGGTACATGATGATGCTGGGCTTGGCAAGTGCATCAGCCAGAACTGGACATTGAGGGAGAAGGACACATAGCCGAGTCTGAATCTGGCCATGGTATCATTAACCGTCTAATCCGCTCTGGCCTGCTGCCCAGGGAATGCCATCTGAGCCCTTGAGGGAGCCCCATGAAAGTTGAGTCCCTGAGGACCCCAGCTGGTTGGTTTGAAAATGTCTGCAGCTGTAACTAGCACTGGGCGTGGAGAACTCACTGGCACTCAGTTTTCTTTGTCAATTCATAGCCCTAGAGAAGTTTTCATGAGTTATGATGGAGTCTGGAGTTTCCCACAGGCCCATCATCCTCTGAGGTCACAGCAGAGTGCAGGGCAGAGCGAGACTTTTTTTTTTTTTTTTTTTTTTTTTTCTGAGACGGAGTCTCTCTTGTTGCCCAGGCTGGAGTGCATTGGCACAGTCTTGGCTCACTGTAACCTCTGCCTCCTGGGTTCAAGCAATTCTCCTGCCTCAGCCTGATGAGTAGCTGGGATTATAGGCACCCTCCATCACACTTGGCTAATTTTTTTGTATTTTTAGTAGGGATGGGGTTTCACCATGTTGACCAGGCTTGTCTCGAACTCCTGACCTTGTGATCCACCTGCCTCAACCTCCCAAAGTGCTGAGATTACAGGCGTGAGCCACTGCGCCCGACCAGAGCTAGATGTTTTAATCGAGCTGCAGACTCCAGGCCCAGATGATCTAGAACTGGACTTTCTGATGGCGCTCTGTGCTCCTGGATATAATTTGGAAGCTTTCTTTCTTTTTTTTTTTTTTTTTAATGGTGATTTTTAATGCATTACAGGGAACGGCAGAAGCACCAAAAAGATTAGAATTAGGTAGGCATTTCCTCATTTTTTGAAAAGGAAAACAGAGTAGATTGCAATAACCTGTCGGGCTGCTTGACATTGCTTCCTGAAAGCTCTGGGGTTGATTGCTGAGCCTGTGATTTATGAACATTAGGAAGAAATACAGAGATTGCCAGGAACTGTGCTAGTTCAGAAGGACAGGCCTTACCAAACTCATACTGCTCCTTGTTTAGAGGGTGGTACTTGGTTCATATCTCAGAAGAATCTCATAGACAGTATATTTTAACATTTTATAAAGCATTTGACATAAAATTCCATGTATAAAATAAAGAAATCAGGGCTGGGTGGTAGCACAATTGGACAGATGAAAGATCCATTGATTGAACAACTACATTAAAAAACCTGCACTGTCCCAATTACCCTGATTCGCTCATTACACATTGTACATATGTATTGAAATATCACACGTATCCCCCAAATATATACAACTATGATATACCAATTTTAGAAATAAATAAATAAAAGGAAAAACCTGTTAAAGGCAAGAACATGGGTCATGTTTAAGGACCTCTTGATGTGGCTGCATAAGAGATTTTAGTTTGGGGTAGGTTAAATTTTAGTCATTAAATTCCCTTCCAACCATGGAACATCTATTCACAATGTAAATTTAAAAGGAAAAAACCACCTTGGGACTTTCAAAAATACTGCGATGTGGTTAGAATCCTCGAGTTCTCAGATTTAAAAATGTCTACCCCATATGTCATTTCCACATTCCTTTTTGAAGATTTGCTGTATTTTTATTTCTCACCAAATTTGCATGGGGGCAAGTGTAATTATTTGTATATAATAAATCATATAATACAGAAAAAAAACTGGATCAATATTATCCTGGAGAATGAAGCATTCTATTCTTGAATTTCAGTGTTCAGAAATATAAAACTTGCTGCCAAATCTGTAAATAATACAAAACTGGCCAGATATAGGTGAGGGGGAGGAAGGCAGCAAATCACACTGCCACGTGTGTACCTATGCAACAATCTTGCATGTTCTTCACATGTACCCCAAAACCTAAAATGCAATAAAAAAAATAATAATACAAAACTGATAGGGAAAGCTAGTATGTCAATGATCCAACTCAACTTAGAAGCTTGACAGGCCTGGAATGATGAGCTCGGATCAGTGAGTCAAATGTGAAGTTTGAATTTAGATTTTTAGCCACGGGGGAAACATCTTGGCAATTCATGAGAAAAGGAACTGGGAAGTCAGATAGACCATAGTAAGTTAAAGAAACTATTATTGTTGTTATTATTTGAGACAGGGTTTCCCTCCATCACCCAGGCTGGAGTGCAGTGGCGTGATCACAGCTCACCGCAACCTTGACCTCCTGGGCTCAAGGGATCCTTCCACCTTAGCCTCCTAATAGCTGGGACTACAGGTGCACACCACCATGCCTAGTAAACTTTTAAAATATTTTTGGTAGAATGAGGTTTTGCCGTGTTGCCCAGGCTGGTCTCAAACTCCTGGGCTCAAGGGATCCTATTGCCTTGACCTCTTGGAGTGCTGAGATTACAGGCATGCAGTACCACAGCAAGCCGGAAACATTTTAATGTTTAAAACAGGTGTATGTTTTTAAGTTTTTTACTTTAAGAAAACCAACAAAATGCACAGTATACAAATCAGGAAAAAATTAAGAAGGAGTAGAAAAGAAAACTTCCATATTCTCACCAAGGAGAAGTCATTTTTACAGGAGCAAAGACGAGGCTGGGAAGGCAAGGAATGAGCTTGGCCAGGGCTCAGGGGCGTGGGTTTGGTTTCTGAGGTTCCATTTCCTCATTGCTGAAGTGAAGGGCTTTATCTGATGGTCTGTCAGAATGCTTCTCATGTTAGGAAAGAATGACTTAGATAGGATATGGCTGTCTTCAACAGCTGAAAGGCTCTGAGGTTATCCAAGGAAGCAAATTGATCAGTGCTGTTCTGAATTTCAGAAGATGAAACCAGCATCAGTGGGTGAGGTGACTATTAAGTAAACCAAGAAAACGTTACTCTCTATTTCCAAACCATATCAATATATATAATGAAAAATAAAAAGGTGGATGATAAGGAGAAAAAAATTAATTAGCTGTACCCAGATGCATTTTAATTTGCATTATAATATTGCACTAACATCCAGAAAAATATAACCTTTTAAAAATACTACAATTTAAATATTTTCACAAATTTTCCTCTCCTACTGGCCTTCTTCCTGCTTTTTCCTTTCTGCTTTTAAGTTTTCAGCGATAAGGAATTCTCAGTATATTTCAGTGTCAGCCATGATCTCCTGCACCACTGGAAAGTAACAACTCTTGGTTAAAGTTCAGGGAGGATAACTACATGGATGACAACTCTTGAATCTTGCTCTCTCACAAATGTCACACACATCACAGGCTGTGGGGATCAGAAGACATGACATGGGGGGTCCCATGACAAACTGCCTGACCACTCTCCTTCCTCCTCTCCTAGCCGCTGGGGCATTTCCTCTCTCAGGTCTTTCATTCACTGTCACCTCTGCCTGGGGCTCATTTCCTTGCGAGGTTTGCACAACTTCAGTTTCTGCTCAAATGTCCCCTCTTCATAGAAGTCTTCTCCCCCAGGTTACATGTCCTTCAAGCCCAGAAATTATCCTACTTGTTTGTTCTGTGTCCTCCTGGAAGGCAGATCTTGTTCATGCTGCATCTTCCATCCCTGCATGGGTGCCAGGAACCCAGTAGGGGCTTCATCAGTATCTGTTGAGTGGGTGTCATGTCCCTGCCTCAAAGATCTTGCAGTCTGGTAGGGAAATGCAAACAACAGGGATTCCACAAGGTAACTCCTGAAATGCAAGTATGTGCCGAAAAGCATCTGGGAGAAGAAGTGCTCTGTGTTTCCGGAGAGTTGGTGCTGGTCAGGGTCTTGAGGACTGAACTCCAGAGTTGAGTTTAAGGACAAGTCAGAGCCCACACACCTGACACCAGGACAGGGGGGTTCCAGGCAGAACAGCACATCCAGACAGAATCTCTAAAGTGTGGGGTCCCATTCCACATTGGAAGGTGCAGATGGCTGCCCTTCGCAGAGACAGCGCTCAGTGAGTAAACCCACAGGCTCCCCTGCACTTTCCTTTTTTTTCAGTTGAGTTTATGTGACCAGATCTAAAAATGATGCATGTTACTTCCTGGCCGAACATGTTAAGAGCTAGTGTGTCCCCTCCCTCTCTTCCTGCCCTTTCTTCTCCCTGGGGCCATGGATGGCCATGTTGGGATGGCCATGTGACAAGAAGGGGTCCTGGATCTCTGACTCACTGCCTGGTGGAGAGCCCGCTCTTTGTCTGGGTGAGAAATAAATCTGGAATTGCCCTCTGTAGATGCTGATGGTGAATATACCCGTCGGATACACTGACCGAGTAGAATTGTCCTTATCCAGGGCATTGTCCTTATCCAGGGCATTGTCCTTATCCAGATGAGATGAACAAGAAGTAGAAATCTCACATAGATTTCTCTACCTTTCTAGAGAGTGAGGATTCTCACCTCAGTTTCATCTAAAACAACACTTTTTCTATCTATCTCACTTTGTCTTAGATCATTGGTGTTGCTCTAAAGAAATATCTGAATCTGGAGATTTGTAAAGAAAAAAGCGTTATTAGGCTCATGGTTTTGCTGGCCGGAAGCCTGGGCAACCGGTGAGGGCTCATGCTGCCTCCAGTCATGCGGCAGTCAAAGGTGAGCTGGCATGTGCCGAGATCGCAGAGCAAGAGAAGACAGAGGAGCGAGAGGGGAGGTGCCCACGTCTTTCTACCAAATCGATCAGCTTTCACAGGAACTCACGGAGTGAGAACTCATTACTTCAAGGGCAGCACCCAGCCATTCAGGAGGGATCCATCCCAGGACCCAAACACCTCCCATTCAGCCCTACCTCCAACACTGGGGATTGAATTTCAACATGAGAGCTGGGGGGAGCAAACATTCAAACTATAGCACACTTGTTTAAGCTGTATGGATCAGATTTTCTTTTCTTTTCTTTTTGAGGCTGAGTCTCCGTCTCCCAGGCTGGAGTGCAGTGGCCGATCTTGGCTCACTGCAACCTTTGCCTCTTGGGTTCAAGCGATTCTCCTGCCTCAGCCACTGGAGTAGCTGGGACTACAGGTGCCCACTGCCATGCTCGGCTAATTTTTGTATTATTAGTAGAGACAGGGTTTCACCATGTTGGCCAGGCTGGTCTCTAACTCTTGGCCTCATGATCTGCCGGCCTCGGTCTCCCAAAGTATTGGGATTACAGATGTGGGCCACTGCGTCTGGCCGATCAGATATTCTTTAATAAAAGATTCGTTTTCTTTTCTTTTCTTTTTTAAAGGGCATAAAATAAATGAAATTAACTAGCGTCAATGGAGGCTGGTTAACCACCTGCTCACAGTGAAGGCCTCAGTGTGTGTTATCTAGCTACTCCTCATAGCACCTCTGTGATGTAGATATTGTCACCATCCACATTTTTTCAGGTTTGGAAACTAAGGCTTACAGAGGCTGATGGCTAATGTGGGTGACACTGGGAATGGGTGGGGAAAAGGGTTTCTGCCTGGCTCTGTCTGACTGCAGAGCGCTTGCTCCTAACTCCTGAGTTACTCCACTGGTCTAATTCAGTCGTCCACTGAAGGCTTGAATCCTCAGCAAGAATCTTTTACTTCCTACCTGGTAGAACAGCCAATCGCAGCTCTGGTCTTTTAATTTTTAAGAAAGTTCTTCTTTACCCAAAGGGAAAATCTGCCTCCCAGAACTCTAGTAGATGCTTCATGACTAGAGTCATTTATTTCTTCCTATACTGGGACCACTATGTTTTGTATGTATCTTTCCATTTTAAAAAAAACAAAGGATTTGTCTAGGAAAAGGAAAGAGCTAAGAAACTGTCTCCAGCTATGATAGTTTTCCACTGCAGAGAGAGGTGTCATGCAACAGCAACGGCTATTACAGAATAGTGCATTTCAACATCTTAGAATGGAATGCACATGGCTTTGGCCGTTGGTTCTAGAATCCATAGTTCCCCTTGCGCTATTGTCTTGTTGCTCTTTTAACATCCCGTAGATCTAAATCGTATATTTGAAACACCTTTATTGTGAATCATGGACAGCAGTATTCCCCCTGAATCATCCTAGGGGCTTAAATTAGGTGCACACTCCCAAAATATAGTGTATATTCTTCCTGCGTGAATGACTAACATGAAGGAACAAATTCAAGCCTCAGCTCTGATCCCCAAGATCAAATGCTTGCTTTTGGGAAACTCACCTTCACTAGGACCTTAAAAAGCATTCTCAGCTTTCCAGACTAAAGAGATGTAGAGGAACCAATATCTCAGCAGCCTCTGAATTTCAGAAAGTCCACAAAAAAGAATTTGTTATGTCCGACCTCTTCAACAGGGGTTCTATCTTAACTTTGTCACATGATCACAAGCCTCAGATTATTTTTTCTCAACTTCTGATTCCCACACTGACTGTGTGCTTTTGTTTAGTCTGTAGATGTATAAAGTTAGGGGGCATGGCTCACAAGACCACTCTCACTTCAAACACCAATTGCAAATTTGAGGCTTCCCAAGACCACTGTTAAGCTTTGATAATTCTCTGGAAGGACGCATAGAACTCACTGAAAGCTGAAATACCCATGGTTACAGGGTTTTGTTTGTTCGTTTATTTTTGACAGGGTTTTTCTCTGTCATCCAGGGTGGAGTGCAGTGGTATAGTCATAGCTCATTGCAGCCTCAGTCTCCCAGGCTCAAGTGGTCTTCCTGCCTTAGCTTCGAAAGTAGCCGGGACTATAGGCACATGTGACCACACCAGGCTTTATTTATTTATTTATTTATTTTTAATTTTAATTTTCAGCAGAGACAGGGTTTTGCTATGTTGCCCAGACTGGTATCAGATTCCTGGACTCAAGTAACCCTTCCGTCTTGGCCTCCCAAAGTGTTAGGATTAGAGGTGTAAGCCACTGCACATGGCTGGTTATAGTTTACTACAGTGAAAGGACACAGATTCAGTCAGCCAAGCCAAGCGCGGTGGCTCATGCCCGTAATCCCAGCACTTTGGGAGGCGGGGAGATCACCAAAGGTCACAAGTTTGAGACCAGCCTGGCCTACATGGTGAAACCCCAACTGTACTAAAAATACAAAAAAAAAAAAAAAAAAAAAAAATAGCCAAGCGTGGTGGCAGGTACCTGTAATCTCAGCTACTCAGGAGGCTGAGGCATGAGAATCACTTAAACCCAGGTGATGGAGGTGAGTCAATATTGTGCCACTGCACTCCATCCTGGGCAACAGAGTGAGAACCCATCTCAATAAGAATAAAAAATAAAAATTTAAAAATTTAAAAAAAAAAAAAGTCAGTCAGGTGAAGAGGTGCATAAGGCAGAGTCCAGGAGATGTCCAAACACGAACCTTCCTTTTGTTCTCTGCCTGGAATCATGCACAGTGTTAACTTCTCCCAGCAATGATGTGTGTGTGACATGGAGTGTGGCCAACTGGAAATGCTCACCAAAGCCTTGGGGTCCAGAGTCCTTACTGGGGCTCCATAGTCAATGGCCCAAGTGGCTGATCTCAGTCTTCAGCCTTTCCAGAGGTAAAGTTGATACTCCATGATGGAAAGCCCTCACCACAATCACATTGTTAGACATACTTGTGAGGTCCAAGACCACTCCCACTCCATAAACAAGGACATTCATCAAGCAAGACCTTCCATGTGTTTACAGATTATTCCCCAGGTTCTCAGGGCAAAGTTCTCTTTCAGATAAGCTTGTTAAGGCCAGTCTTTGACATTTCCTTTTTTCTTTTCTATGTGAGACAAACCAAAGTCAACTGCATCATCAATAACAAACCCATTTTGAACATCTATTGTGCTTGGAAAATCCTGTGCTAATTGTTAGCATGATTTACCCTGCACTGTCTTAGCTGCGTCTTCTCTGTTATCAAAAGGCTGCGGGGTGTGATGCTCATATGCACCAGCCCCACAGGCTGGATGCAGTTATGAAAGGCGTGGCCTTGACCACACAATGCTAGTGATTGTCTTCTAACCAGTGCTGTTACTTTTGTCATGATTGCCAATTCTGGGTTCTGAAAATAAAACATGGTGAAATACAGAATAATATCAGCATTCTGAAGGTCTGAGGTTGTGATGTGTCTCTGTCACTCCATTCCCTCTTGCAGACCCACTTTCTCCTTCTCTCCAGGCCCAGAGGATAGCTGTCTGTCCGACTCTGGAAGTAAGCCCTTTGCCTGTGCATAAGGTCCCATTTACCACAGTTTTAACCCTCTTTTCTCTTCAAATTCTTTCCATTCATCAAATATGAACAAGTTACTCCTGTCTTTGAAAAATATTTTCATTTGCCCCAATGATATCCCAATTTTCTGTTACACTTATTTATATATTAGAATAAATAACACACGTCCAAGGTTCATTTAACTCATGGTTGAGGAAACCAGCAAGTTGATAAATCTGCTAAAGGATTACAGGAGATGTAGAAGTATTTATAGTCACTAATAGAAAGCATTCTGGAATAAGATTGCAAAATTAAAAACAAATTGGTTAAGGCTGGGTGAGGTGGCTTACGCCTGTAATCCAAGCACTTTTGGGAGGCCAGGGTGGATGAATCACCTGAGGTCAGGAGTTCAATACTAGCTTGAACAACATGGTGAAACCCTGTCTCTACTAAAAATACAAAACTTAGCTGGGCATGGTGGTGGGTGCCTGTAATCCCAGCTACTTGGAGACTGGGGCAGGAGAATCACTTGAACCTGGGAGGCGGAGGTTGCAGTGAGCCAAGATCGTGCCACTGAACTCCAGCTGGGCAACAGAGTGAAACTCTGCCTCAAACACAAAACAAAACAAAAAAACAAATTGGTTAAGGTTCTATACAGCAATAATAATCTTTGGAGTTATCTTCTCTATTAGACAAAGCATTTGTATCTCTACAGGACAATATTAATTACATCTATATTAAAGTACACTTGATCTTAGCCAAGAGGCCGAGAAGAGATATCTATATTAAAGTGTTACACTTGGCTGGGCGCGGTGGCTCACGCCTGTAATACCAGCACTTTGGGAGGCCGAGGCAGGTGGATCACGAGGTCAAGAGATCGAGACCATCCTGGTCAACATGGTGAAACCCCATCTCTACTAAAAATACAAAAATTAGCTGGGCATGGTGGTGCATGCCTGTAATCCCAGCTACTCAGGAGGCTGAGGCAGGAGAATTGCCTGAACCCAGGAGGCAGAGGTTGTGGTGAGCTGAGATTGCGCCATTGCACTCCAGCCTGGGTAACAAGAGTGAAACTCCGTCTTAAAAAAAAAAAAAAAAAAAAAAAAAGTGTTACACTGATTAGAATACATCAAAGTCATTTGTGAGTGATGCTGGAAAAATTACTTTGTACCTAGTAAATTAAGCCACATACAAAATATTGCTTCTGATCACAATGGAATAGAGCTAAAAATCAACGACAAGAACAAAAATGAGAAATACATGAATATGTGAAAATTAGACAATATGCCTTAAATAAGAAATAAGTCACATAACAACTCACAGGGAATGTTAGAAAATATCGTGAAACAAATGAAAACAAAACAACCCAAAACATGAAACACAGCAAGACAGTGCTATGAAGGAAATTTATAGCTATAAACATTTTAAACATTTACATTTAAAAACAAAGATCTCACATCCTAAAGTCTATGTCTTAAGGAATAAGAAAAAGAAGAAAAAACTTAACCCACAGGTAACGAGCAGAAGGAAAAATAAAAAATAGCAGCAGGGACAAATAAAAAGAAAAGAAAAACAACAGGCCTATTGCAAATGCTGCCCCCACCACCTCCACGGGAATAGGAGCTGGTATCCACGACTGAGAGACCCATAGACGGTTCACATCATAAAGACTGTGCAGACAACCCCCAGTACCAGCCTGGAGCCAGGGGGTCGGGGTGGAAGGGGATAGATGCACTGGGTGGCTAGACTCAGCAGAGAGACAACAGTCACTTCAGTTCAGCTCACAGGAAGCCACATCCATAGGAAAAGGAGGAGAGTACTACATTAAGGGAACACCCCGTGGGACAGAAGAATCTGAACAACAGCCTTCAGCCCTGGACCCTCCCTCTGACAGAGCCTACCCAAAGAAGAAGGAGCCAGAAAATCAACCCTGATAACATGGCAAAACAAGGCTCTTCAGTAGCCCCCCAAAATCGCACTAGCTGACCAGCAATGGATCCAAACCAAGAAGAAATCCCTGATTTACCTGAAAAAGAATTTAGGGGGTTAGTTATTAAGTTAATCAGGGAGGGACCAGAGAAAAGTAAAGCTCAATGCAAGGAAATCCAAAATATGATGCAGGAAGTGAAGGGAGAAATATTCAATGAAATAGATAGCTTAAAGAAAAAAAACAATAAAAATTCAGGAAATGTTGTACACATATTTAGAAATACAAATGTTCTGGAAAGTCTCAACGATAGGGTTGAACAGTAGACGAAAAAAAAATCAGAGCTTGAAGACAAGCTCTTTGAATTAACTGAATCCAACAAAGACAAAAAGAAAAAAAAAAGAAAATATGAACAAAGCTTCCAAGAAGTCTTGGATTATGTTAAATGACCAAACCTAAGAATAGTCGATGTTTCTGAGGAAGAAGAGAATTCTAAAAGCTCGGAAAGCATATTTGGGAGAATAATCCAAGAAAGCTTCCCTGGCCTCACTAGAGACCTAGACATCCAAACTGTCTATTTTGAATTGATTTTTGTATGTGGAATTTTAAAGGACCTTGAATAGCAAAAACAATATGGAACAGAACAATGTTAGAAGACTCACACTTCTTGATTTCAAAACCTATTACAAAGTTACAGTAGTCAAAATAGTATGATATGAGCAAAAAGACAGACATATAGACCAACGGAATAGAGCCCAGTAATCAGCTTTTGCATATATGGTCAAATGATTTTTGACAAGGGTGCCAAGACCATTCAATGGGAAAAGTAAAGCCTTTTCAACAAATAGTGCTAGGAAAATGGGATATTCACACATAAACAAATGAAGCTGAACCCTTACCTAACAGTATAAACAAAAATTAACTCAAAATGGGCCAAATACCTAAATATAAGATGTAAACCTTTAAATCTCTCATAGGGCAAAAGGTACATAACATTGAGTTTGACAGTGATTTTTTGGATATAATACTGAAGGCACATGCTCAACATCACTAACATTAGGAAAATGCAAATCAAAACCACAAAGAGATACCACCTTACACACATTAGGGTGGTTACTATTAAAAAAACAAACAGAAACTAACAGGTGTAGACAAGGATCTGGATAAATTGGAATCCTTGTGCATTGCTGATGGAGATAAAAATAATAGCTGGGTGTGGTGGCTCACGCAAGTAATTCCAGCAATTTGGGAGGCTGAGGTGGGCAGACTGTTTACACTCAGGATGTCAAGACTAGTTTGAGCAACATGGAGAAACCCCATCTCTACAAAAAAGACAAAAATTAGCCGGGTGTGGTGGCGTGTGTCTGTGGTCCCAGCTACTTGGGAGGCTGAGGTGGGAGGATCGCTTGAGCCCAGGAGCGAAAAGTTGCACTGAGCCGAGAGTGCACCACTGCACTGCAGCCTGGATGAGAGTTTCTGTCAAAAATAGCATGGCAGTTCCTCAAAAAGAATTAAAAATAGAATTACCATATGATACAGTGATTCCACTGCTGGGCATATACCAAAGAACTGAAAGCAAGGTCTGGAAGATATATTTGCACATCTATGTTCATAGTAGCATTATTCACAATAGCTAAACTACGGAGGCGACTGAAGTGTCTGTTGACAAATGAATAGGTAAGTAAAGTGTGGTCTATCCATACCATGCAATGTTATTCAGCCTTAAAAAGAGGAAAATTCTGACACATGCTGCAACATGGATGAAACTTAGAAGACATTATTCTAAGTGACATAAGCCAGACACAAAGGACAAATACTGGATGATTTCACTTACGTGAGGTACCTAGAGTAGGCAAATACACAGAGGCAGAAAATGGAATCGTGATTACTAGGGGATTGGGGCAGAGGAGAAGGGAGAAAGATTGTTTAATAGGTACAGTTTTAGTTTGAGATGATGAAAAATTCTGGAGGTGGACATTGGTGATATGTGTACAACAATATAAATGTGCTTAGTGTTACTGAATTGCACACTTACAAATGGTTAAAATGGTAATTCTTTTCTTTCTTAAAATGGTAAATTTTATGTTGTGTATATTTTACTACAATAGCAAAAGATCATTTGCATTTTCCAAGTTAAACTGATCCTTACAGAATTTAAAATTTCCTAAGCAATAGCCAAACAAAGGGACATATCTCTAGAACAGGGTTTCTCAAGCTCAGCACTATAGCCATTTGGGACCAGACAATTCTTTGTTGTGGGCAGTGTCCTGTGCCTTATAGGGTATGCAGTAGCATCCCTGCTCTCTTCCCACTCAAAGTCAGTAGCAATCCCCTCCCCTGCTGTGACAACCAAAAACGTCTCTGGACATTGCCAAATGCTGCCAGGGCACAAAATCACCACCAGTTGAGAACCACTAATAAGAGTTTGGAAATCCCCACTCAGTCCCGAATACTGAGAGTTGTCTAGGCAGCAGAAGCTTACAAATCTAAAATCATAAACCCATTTCTTGAGCTATCAGTAGTTAGAATTATCTGGTACATTTCTTTCCACCAACACTTCTGAAACAGTCCTTCTTTGCTGTAGATCTAAGTTCTAGAATTGGTAGCTTAGAGCAGAGCCAGCCCGTATCACAGAGAATCATTTTCCTTTCCAGTGTGCATGAAATGTTTTCTTAATTCATTTGAACTCATAGACAGACAGACAAATGAACAGGGTCATTTACCCAATTCTTTGTTGTATCTCACATGGCAGAGAACAGATTCACATCGTCCTGCCCTGTCACAGAATGACTGGATCAGAAAACCACATTCCTAACCATTGCTGCCACCACTGGGGAATAAATTATTGGCCATGTGCAAATTGGAACTGGAAACAAACTTGTCTAAGGACCAGGAACAGAAACAAAAGTAATTGGATGGGGTGGCTGTGGGGATGGGGTGGCCGTGGGGATGGGGTGGCCGCGGGGATGGGGTGGCCTTGGGGTTGGGGTGCGGTGAGATGCACAGAGTCAAGGAAGACAGATTCTATTGGCATTTGAGATTCACTTCAGGAGCCAAGAAAAGGTGCTCCTGAGCTTATCCGACCAAGAAGTGCCCTTTTTTTGGTCACTTAAGCTTAATTGGTTCCGGAAGTTGAGTCCACTTGGACATCTCAGTGAGATATCCAAAACTGTCAAAGTATATGCAATGAACTGAATTGCATATGTTGAAGCACTCATCCAGAATTCTTAGGTTGAAACCCTGACCTCCAGTGTGACTATAATTGGAGATGGGGCCTGTCAGGAGGTGTTAAAGGTTGAATGAGACTCAATCCCTGATCTGATAGGGCTGATGCCCTCATAAGAAGAGGAAGAGATCCCAGAACTCTCTCTCAGCCATGTGAGGACACAGGAAGTTAGGGGCTGTCTACAAGCCAGGATGAAAACCCTTCATCAGAAACCAACCAGGCTGGCACTTTGCTCTTGGACTTCACAGCCAGAACTGTGAGAAATAAATTTCTGTTGTTTAAGCCACCCAGTCTATGGACTGATTTTGTGGCAGGAGCCACCACACCCAGCCTGATTTATTTTAATCTATCAGTGATAGCATTAGCATGATAACAAGCCCATTTCTGTATTAGACTTTTTAAATGAGTGACTTATACCAGCTACATTCATTTCCTCACTACTCACACATTGCTTAGCTTCCCAGAATTTGCTTTTATCCTCTTACTTTATTAAGACCTCATTTATTTTTTATTTTCACTTATTTTATTTGGAGACAAGGTCTCATTCTGACACCCAGGCTGGAGTGCAGTGGCATGATCTTGGCTCACTGCAACCTCTGGCCTCCCAGGTTCAAGCCAGTCTTGTACCTCAGCCTCCTGAGAAGCTGAGACTACAGGCATGTGCTGCCACATCCCACTAATTTTTCTATTTTTTGGTAGAGATGGAGTTTCACCATGTTGGCCAGGCTGGTCTTGAACTCCTGACATCAGGTGACCCACCTCCCTTGGTCTCCCAAAATGCTGGGATTACAGGTATGCGCCACTGTGCCCAGTCAAAACCTCATTTTTTAAACAGATGGATTTTACTCTGTCACTCAGGTTAGAGTGCGGTGGTGTGATCAAAGCTCACCGCAGCCTCGACATCCTGGGGTCAAGCAATTCTCCCACCTCAACCTCCTGAGTAGCTGGGACTACAGGCATGCTCTACCATGCCTGGGTAACATATATATATATATATATATTTTAAGAGACAGGGTCTTGTTATGTTGCCCAGGCTGGTCTTGAACTCCTGGCCTCAAGTGGTCCTCCCACCTTGGCCTCCCAAAATACTGGGATTATAGGCATGAGTCACCGCACCTGGCAAACCTCATTTTTGAAACTATTCCATTGCCTAGTCCAAGTTGCCTTCATTCCTCACTGTCCTAAATTACCTAGTACTAGTGACTGCTGTTCACCTGCAGTTTGGAGACCCTAAGCCAGTCCTCTGCTTGTGTCTCTGGATACATCTGTTCTTTGTCATTTTTCCTCCTTATGTGGCTCCATCCCCAAAGCACTGGAGTCATCCTGCTTAACAATAAAAAGAGCTACCACTCATTGATTGCTTATTCAATGCAGACACAGTTCTCACTGTTTCATAAACTGCAATTTTATCCAGTTCTCACAAGAACTGTTACGACCTCTGTTCCATGACTAGGGACACTGAAGCATAGAGAAGTTACTTGACCAAAGTCACGTAGCTAGTGACAAATACCACAATTCAAACTCAGGCAGTCTGGCTCTGCCTTGAGGCAGGCTGCACAGTCTCCACCTTCTCTATTTTCTGCCTCAGAGCACCTGGCCAATTATCCCTTGGCCAACTTCATATGACTCTAACTCCAGTCAGTCATCCCTGCGCTCCAGTTCCACCACTGCTACTTACGAGCTGTGTAATCTTAGTCGAGTTCTTTATTAGGTCTGTTCCTCAGTTTCATCATCTGTATTGTTTGTCTGTGGAACAGAGGACCAAGGTTCTTCTCCTGGGACCCATAAGGCAGCATGGGGGAGGGTTACAGGCAGACAGATGTTTTGTGTGTACATTTACTTTTTCTGGGGAAGTCCGTAAGTTTGATCATATTCTCAAGGGAGTATATGACCCCCAAAAGTTGGGAACCACTGAGCTTTAAATGAGTCTAAAACGGTCCAGTGCAGTGGCTCATGCCTGTAATCCCAGGACTTTGAGAGACTGAGGCAGGCTGATCACCTGAGGTCTGGAGTTAGAGACCAGCCTGGCCAACATGGCAAAACTCCATCTCTACTAAAAATACAAAAATTAGCCCAGCGTGGTGGCACACATCTGTAATCCCACCTATTTGGGAGGCCGAGGCAGGAGAATCGCTTGAACCCGGGGGTCAGGAGTGAGCCAAGATTGCACCATTGCATTCCAGCCTGGGTGACAGAGCAAGACTCTGTCTCAAAAATAAATAAATAAATAAATAAAGCCTGAAGGCTGAGACCTATGTTTTTTACATTTCTTGCCCTCAGCAGAGCTGGGCAGGCATATAGCAAGCTGTCACTAATGTGCATGGAATTGAATCCCCACTGGAACACAGCAGCTGTGTCAAGGCCATGGACAGTGGGGTTCCTGACGTGTCACCTGTCTTCATTCCACACAAAAGTGCCCACTGTGAAAAGTTTCCTGAAATCACTTCTTCGGTCCAATCACAACATTTCAAAGCTGAGTATTTCACACACTGCGTTGGGAAAGGGTGCTGATTACATCCCTCAAACTGCACAACTGTGACCTTCAGTGCTGGCTGACACCTCACAGAAGTGCGTGGGGGCAACTGTGGAAGTGGCAGGTCTGCATTCGCATTCTTTGCTCTACCTCCACTTGAGGACTTAATAGCAGCGACCACAAAAAGAATGGAAACAAAAACTCTTATTTTAATTTGTATCCATTCTTAGGGTTTCTTTGTATTCTTCTTCAATTAAAATGAATCTAAACACATTTAGATATTAATTCCAATTAAGATTTTTTTTTTTTTTTGAGATGACATCTCGCTCTGTTGCCCAGGCTGGAGTGCAGTGGTGCAATCTTGGCTCACTGCAATCTCACCTCCTGGGTTCAAGTGATTCTTCTGCCTCAGCCTCCAGAGTAGCTGGGACTAGAGACTCACGCCACCACGCCTGGCTAATTTTTGTATTTTTAGTAGAGGCAGGGTATCACCATATCATCCAGGCTGGTCTCAAACTCCTGACCTCGTGATCCATCCGCCTCAGCCTCTCAAAGTGCTGGGATTACAGGCATGAGCCCACGCTTGGCTTCCAATTAAGAAATTTAATATATCTTGCCTTCTGTGAACTAGCCCATTTTGCGTTGATATAAAGGAATCCCAGAAACTGGGTAACTTCTTCTTACTATTATTTTGAAACAGGTTTTTGTGGCTCACGGTTCTGCAAGCTGTACATGAAGCACAGCGCTGGCGTCTGCTTCTGGGGAGCCTCAGGAAGCTCACAGCCATAGCAGAAGGAGAAAAGGCAACAGGCATGCTACATGGCAAGAGAGGGAGCAAGAGAGTTGCCAAGCTCTTTAAAACAGCCAGCTCCCACATGAGCTAACAGAGTGACAACTCACTCATCACTGCTGGGAGGGCACCAAGCCATGCATGAGGGATCCACCCCCATGACCCAAACACCTCCCACCAGGCCTCACCTCCAATAGTGGGGATCAATTTGGAGTGGACAAAGACCCGAAGTGTATCACCTTCCTATGTGCAATCTGTATAGTTTTATATGACATCCTCCTACCAGCCTCATTTAATTTTTTTAAATGCCTAGTTTTTACATTCATTCTGGAGAATTGATAGCAATTTTCAAACATTTGAAAAAGAATTTAAGTAAGCTTCCCAAAGTGCACATAATACAAACAAATAAAATCGGCAAGAGAGGAAACTAAAGCAAGAATGAGGTAAATGTACAAAATAGAACAAACCTGCGACAGACGAGTGCACAAAAGCGGGCCATAAGTTTGGCTGTCTACATTCTAGCAGTCAAGGCGAACAAGCAGATGAATGAAAAATAAACAAACAAACAAAAAGACAAAAACCAAATTCAAACAAACGAACAAAAAACCCTCAAAACCAAATTCAAACAAACAGGCAAACAAACACAGTCCAAACCCTGCAGTGTCCAAAGTAAAGAGCAAGTGTATTTGTCAATAGAGGACCATGGAGAATTTCTCCTGTGGGTTTCACCAAAGGGATAATGGCAGGCCGAGTCACACAATTTGTCTTGCACAGATGTAGAAGAGGATTTAGTCTGGTTGTTTCTTGTAGAGTATGCCAGTGAAGTCAATACCTTAACACCAAATGCAATTCAGAAAAAGCAATTATTTTTTAAATTTTATTTTATTTTATTTTATTTTTTGAGATGGAGTCTCATTCTGTCACCCAGGCTGCAGTGCATGGCACCATCTTGGCTCACTGCAACCTCTGGCTCCCAGGTTGAAGTATTCTCCTGCCTCAGCCTCCTGAGTAGCTGGGATTACAGGTGTGCACCATCACACCTGACTAACCTTTTATTTTATTTTATTTTTTTATTTTTTATTTTTTATTTTTATTTTTTAGTAAAGTCGGGGTTTTACCATGTTGGCGAGATTGATCTTGAACCCCTAACCTGACCTCAGGTGAGCCACCCGACTTGGCCTCCCAAAGTTCTGGGATTACAGGTGTGAACCACCAAGCCTGGTCCAGAAAAAGCAATTTCATGAGGGGTCAGAGAAATATTCTTAAAGTACCTTGCTTTCTAATGATCTGGCTAGAATGCAAGGGAAAATTTAGAATCAAGAATCCTTAAAGCAAAGAGGCAAGTATATGCATTAGGGAATCTTCCATAAAAACTATTTTCTTGTTCCCCAGCTTAAGAGTTAAGAGTTGAAGGCTATAATCTCTAGTAGGGAAAAAAAAAAAAAAAAAAAAAAAAAAGCTGGAGTGCAGCTATTATATGCTGCTTAACTAAGTGGACAGTGGAATGTCCATCCGCCCATGAAAAGTCTGATACTTCGTGAAAAGATTGGCATCCTGATCTGCATGTGGTAGACAGCGTCCATGTAGACAGGACCAAGAATTTTCTCAGAAATGCAAACCAACAGGCAACTCTGGGCTCAGCATTCTGCGCCCGTAGAGCAAAGCAGCCAGAATTGTCATCTGGGCACTCTTTCAAAGCAGGCGTTTCCAATGAGACTGCACATAGAATTATTTGTTCTGAAAATCGCCATGGCAATCATACTGTTCTTCTGGATTTGATGGCTTATTATCTGGTAGTCAAGGTAATTGGGGGAGATTTTTGCTTTTTTGTTAGATAGGTTCAAGAGTGGGAACATCAGAGAAGGGAGATTGTTCTGGAAGGAGACAGAGGCACTGTGCTGTGAGACTTATAAGTCAGGGAAAGGTGGGCGAGAGAAAGAGGGAGCAGAGGATGGATGGATAGAGGGGTGGGAAGAGGGAGAGAGAGGGAGAGAGAAAGAGAGGGGAGAGAAGGGAAGAAGAGAAAGAGGAAGGGAGGGAGAGGGAGTGATAAATGAGGGGAAGGAAAGAGAGAGAGAAAGAGAAAAGGAGGGGAGACGGAGTAAAGAGAGAAGGAGGGAGGGAGAGGAAAAGGGAAGGAAAGAGGGAGGGATGCAGAGAGAAAAGGGAAGAGAGGGAAAAGGCGCTGGAAGGAGGGTGGGAGATGGGGGGAGGGAGGGGGGAATGAAGAGAGGATGAGAAGGGGAGAGAGGGCAGTGGAGAGGGAGAGGAAGAGACTCCACTGGTTGCTCAGAGAAGTCACTTGTAGGCAAAAGGCAGCATGGTGAAAGAAGGGCAGAGTAGAGACATGGGGGTCTCGGTAGCTTCCCAGGAGCTCGACTTGTAGTTAGGGTCTGCGGCTGGTGGGCACTGGCCCAGAACTTCCCTTTGCCTCTTCTCAGTGAGTGAGAGTCTCAAGGTAGTTTTCTTGTGGGATTCCAGAAGGCCATGATACACGTGGGAGTCTTGGTGGCCGTGACTTCTGGGTGGAGGTGGCATATGTGGATGGCGCCTTTGCTCTGCAATCCTCTTCCTATTAACGGAGTTCAGGCCACCTGGTTGGGAGTATTTCCCCAGGCTTCTTGAACTCAGGCTAAATAGTTTGCTGTTTTCAACACATATCCTTAATTTTTCCTGCAGCTAATATGGCCTTGAGAAATCAGATGGTGATTACCAGGAGTAATTCAGTAGAACAAATGCTTAGGCTAAATCTTGTCCATATAACAGTACCTACACATATATATTTTTCTACATGGTAGTTCTTGGTTGTTTTCATGTAGACAAAGAGGGAAATAGGAGAGTTAAACCGTACTAGTTGTAGGATTTCTTTTTTTAAGTTATTTTTTTCTTTGCTTCCATTTAGCAGTCTAGATCCGCCTGGGAGCCGGGAGCTCTGACAGTTCCCTCCTAAACCAGAGTTGTGGCTCCCATTGGCCATGGATTGGAGGCCCTGTGAGTGCGGACACTCAGTTAGGCCGGCCCTGCCTGCAGACCCTTTGTTTGGATCTGGCCTTTGCTCTCTGCAGGGCAATGAAGGGGCTTGATGTTTATGACTGTGTCCCACTTGGGACACTGGCTGGTCAGCCCCGGCCAAGGTGATAAGGGAGGGGATAGACAAGTGAGCCATGGTCTGATAGACGAGACTCGCCCTTGCAAGTGATTGCATGTCAGGCACCCCATCTCAGAGATGGGTCCGACATTCTGATTCTGCGACTGGGAAAATGAAAGTGCTATCGATAGAAATCAGGAATATAGGAAAAGGGACTGTTGGAGGATGGGGAGGGGGAGACAAGGAACACTTAGTGGAGGTGCTGGCAAGCTGTGCACAAGAGACAATGGTTAATAAGTTGAAAGGGTGGTCTGGACCTCCAGAGAGGCCAGACATTGAGATATACTCATAACAACTGTCATGTGGTCACCTGCACAGAGATGATATGTTAAGACAGATGAGGAAAGAATGGGGACTCCTTAGTTTAAAAACGAGGAGAGGCTGGGCGTGGTGGCTCACACCTGTAATTCCAGCACTTTGGGAGGCCAAGGTGGTGGATCACTTGAAGTCAGGAGTTCGAGACCACCCTGGCCAACATAGTGAAACCCCACCTCTACTAAAAATACAAAAATTATCCAGGCATAGTGGTGCATGTCTGTAATCCCAGCTGAGGGAAGCTGAGGCAAGAGAATCACTTGAACCAGGAGACGGAGTTTGCAGTGAGTGAAGATTGCACCACTGTACTCCAGCCTGGGAGAGTGAGACTCCATCACACACACACACACACACACACACACACAAAAAAAAAAAAAAAAAAAAAAAAAAAAAAAAGAAAGAAAAAGAAAAGAAAAGAAAAAAAAGGAAGAGGAGAAGGCATAGGAAACTACTAAGGAAACTGAGAAGCCAAGTCAAGAGGAAGGAGGCAGGCCAGTCCACTGTATTAAACAAAATGCTTGATGCACATTACAGAAACCAGCTCCGGCTGGGCACAGTGGGAGGAGGTGCCTGCAATCCTGGCATGTTGGGAGGCAGGATTGCTTGAGCCCAGGAGTTTGAGACCAGCCTTCAACATGCCAAAATCCTGTCTCTACAAAAAATACAAAAAAAATTGGTTGGGCATGGTGACGTTTGCTTGTAGTCCCAGCCAATCAGAAGGCTGAGGTGGGAGAATCAAGTGTCCCCAGAGAAGGTGATTGCACCACTGCATGCCAGTCAGTGACAGAATGAGGCCCCATCTAGAAAAAAAAAAAAAGAAAAAGAAAAAGAAAAAAATCAACTCTTGTTAATTTTAGGAAAAAACACATACCTAAAGGTTCTCTGGAAAGGCTGAAACACCAGGTTTGGTGCTCTGGAGGGAAGAATGACAGAGGCTGCTGCTCTGCTGGGTACCGGATGCTGCAGGATCCCACCCCTGACACCATTAGCTCGAGATGCTGATGTTTTTCTCAGCACTGTGGCCACTGCCGCTCCAAGACTTTGGTCTTTAGATTGGCATTTCAGTCAAAGAGAGATCCTCCTGGCTCTTGTTTCTATGCATCATAGGTCCTGAATCAAAGTCTGGGCATAGGGTACCTGGAGAGCACAGGGAGGTCTCACAACTGCTCCCTATTTGCAAGGAAGGCTGGGGAAAATATCTGGCTTTTCTAGCTTCTACACTGGGAGGGGAATTCGCAAAAAGAATTGAGTGGATAGGGGATGTCTCCTGAGTATCTGTATTTGGAAGGAGCAGTGGGGAGCAGGGGAGAGAAAGAGAGTGGCACTATCCAGAGACAAATGGGAAGAAGAGGGCAGTGGAGGGAGCACTGTGTTCGAGGAGCCAGGAGGGGTGGGTACAGAGCATGCCAGATGGAAAGATCAGCTTCTTCTCAGAAGCGAGGTAGAGGGAAGTCCAGGAAGCACTTGGAGGATGGCCTCCCCTGGCTCAGAAGGAAGGGTTTATTGAGACAGGAAGGCAGGCAAGCTGAGGAAGTGATAGTGCCAGAGGCTTAGGGTGGAAGGGCTCTGGGAAGTTCCACCACACCCCCCGGAGGTGAACAGCCTTCATGTCCCTGTGAGGCTGCCTGTTTTGCCTGTTCTGCTCCTGGCCAGACTTGGTCACCAGCAGGTTTTTCTCATATGGAATCTGTATGCCTGTGTGGCAAATATCTATTCTTTTTCTGTTATCTTTCAGGAATCCGGCTCCAGACTTTCCTTTCCTTTTTTTTTTTTTTTTTTAAGATGGAGTCTTGCTTTCTCGCCCAGGCTGGAGCATAGTGGCACGATCTTGGCTCACTGCAACCTCCCCCTCCCAGGTTCAAGCGGTTCTTCTGCCTCAGCCTCCCAAGTAGCTGGGACTACAGGCACCTCCCACCATGCCCAGATAATTTTGGTATTTTTAGTAGAGACAGGGTTTCACCATGTTGGCCAGGCTGGTCTCGAACTCCCGACCTTAAGTGATCCATCCCACGTCAGCCTCCCAAAGTGCTGAGATTACAGGCGTGAGCCAAGGCCCCCAGCCAGATCTTCCTTTCTGTTGGCTCCCCAATCTCCATCAGTGGGAGATGCCCCTCTTCACCCAGCACTGTGTCCCAGCAAGGACTTCACCTGCTGAAATTGAGGGGACAGATCCTCCCTCTCCTGACTATGCCTGGATCCTGTAGCCTGGTTTCTGGAGTCCCCTCGGTGCCTCCTCATTTTGTGTTCTGTGAGCCTCTTAGGTCAGGGGTCCTAGTACCGTCTGTGGCCTGTTGTTCTGGGCCCCATTGCAGGAGGTGAGTGGCAGGCGAGCATTACTGCCTGCGCTCCTCCTGTCAGATCAGCAGCAGCAGTGGATTCTCATAGGAGTACGAACCCTGTTGTCAGCTGTGCATGTGAGGGATCTAAGTTGTGTGCTCCTTATGAGAATCTCCCTAACGCTTGATGATCGGAGGTGGAACAGTTTCATCCCAAAACTACCCCCTATATCACCCCCCATCCATGGAAAAATTGTCTTCCATGAAACTGGTCTTTGGTGCCAAAAAGGTTGGGGACCGCTGCCTTAGGCCATTCCTAAAAGTTCCCTCTTGCTTAAGAAACCAGTCCCAAGCCAGTAACATTTGCCACAGTTCTTTTATCTCTGCTCATTAGTCCTCATCTCACCTGCAGAGCGAATTGACACCCTCGTCCACTGCGGCCGTCCTTCAGTGCTGTATGAACCCGGGATTCTCTGGAGGGAGGCTTACCTCCTCTGATCTAGAGGTACAATCTTATAGGTTCTGCTTATGACTATATTAGATTTTTAAGAGCTAGTGACACACAGTCAATTATATCCCAGGGAGGAGTCCTTCCCACCCCATGAGTGCTGCCCAGTTTGGTCTTACTCCTCATGTTCTTGTTATTTTAACACAAAGGCAAATGTATAAATGGACACATGTTGCTTCATTTGCTCACTGCTCTTCCCTGTCCCCCTGTGGTTCTCATGAGGCTGTCAACCCCAAACTACCACCATGTCTCTAGCTACAGAGATGAGGATGTGACCTGGCCTTGGCCAATCAGATCATCTCCTGTCCCTGGCAACAGCTAAGCACATAATTGAAGAATCTTTGTCTGTAATTGGAATATCAATCCTTTCTCCAGCTATATGGAGAAAGTCCTTTTCCAGTGGGAGAAGAGGCCAGCCATCAGCAGGAAAGCAGAGCTCAAAGACAAAGAGAAGGAAGAGAGTCCCGGTGACATTGGTTGAACCCTTAGCTCTCCCTCTGCCTGAGCCCACGAATATACTTCCTGTTTAAGCTAGTTTGAATTTTTTTGGTCACTTTCAAGTGGATAAATACTGACATGATAACATGCTTAAATATTAGAATGAAGTAATACTTTTAATTATGAATAATAGAGACAAAAAGAAAACCCCCAAATCATTCCTAATCTTATTTTTAGTTATACAAAAAATGGTGTAATACCATATATTCTTCTTCTTTTTTTTTTTTTTTTTTTTTTTTTTTTTTGAGACAGAGTCTTGCTCTGTTGCCCAGGCTAGAGTGCAGTGGTATGATCTTGGCTCACTGCAACCTCCGCCTCCCAGGTTCAAGTGATTCTCCTGTCAGCCTCTAGAGTAGCTGGGACTACAGGAGTATGCACCATGTCTGGCTAATTTTTGTACTTTTAGTAGAGATGGGGTTTCGCTTGTTGGCCAAGCTGGTCTTGAACTCCTGACTTCAGGTGATCCGCCCACCTCAGCCTCCCAAAGTGCCCTTATATTAGTGTGTGTGTGTGTGTGTGTGTGTGTGTGTGTGTGTGTGTTGTGTTGTGTTGGAGATTGTAAAATATGCTCACAAATTCCTTCATCCAGTATTCAATCCCTTTTGCAATGTGAATTTGCTGTTTCCCTTATGGAGAAGGGAGGTTTATTTCTCTCCCTTGACTCTTAGCCTTGTGATTTATTTCAATGGAATGCAGCAGGAGACATATATAACCTTGAGTTGCCAGTCCAGCCTTCTGGATGTGACCAAGACAGCCCAGCCCACAGCCCACCCCACTGCCAGGTATTTGAGGGAGGTGTTCTAGTTCGTTTAAAGGAATACCAGAGGCTGGGCAATTTATAAAGAAAACAGATTTATTTAGCTTATGGTTCTACAGGCTATACAGGAAGCATAGTGCCAGCATCTGCTTCTGGTGAGGCCTCAGGGAGCTTCCAATCATGGTGGAAGGAGAAGGAGCTGTCACGTCACATGGAGACAGAAAGGGAGCAAGGGAGAGAGGGGAGGACATGCCAGGCTCTTTTTGAACAACCAGCTCTCATTCGAACCAATAGAGTGAGAACTCACTCATTTGTATGAAGGATCTGCCCCACGACCCACACAGTTCCCACTAGGCCCCACCTCCACCATTGGAGATCAACTTCAATATCAAATTGGGAGGAGAGAATGATCCCAACTGTAACAGGAGGTCATCTTGAACCCTCTAGCCCTGCTGTCTCTCCATCAGAATTCAACTGTGGAGGAACTTCCAGGTAACCCTCAGAATCATGAAAAATAACAACTCTTAGCTGTTTTAAACCACTAAGTTTTGGAATGAATTATGCAGCAAAAGCTGAGATGGATGGTGTCCTGCCATGTCTCATGGAACTACATGTAGCCATTTTGCCACCTTATTCAATATTTATTAAGGTTACCTTGGTTGCAAACATCAGAAATCAACCCCAGCCAACTTAAACTAAAGGAAAATGCATTTGAATGTCCCTAATGTTAGTCAAGGAACAGAAAATAAAGTTGGGGAGTGGAGAAATCAGGGCGTCTGCGGACTCATTAGCAGCATGGTATCCTTGGTCTCCTGGAGTTGCCGTCCAAAAAATTGCCATTAACAGAATCCCGCGCTAATGATAGTAACTTCGAATTTTCAGAGCAGACGGTCTGACCCGCCCCGTTTGGGTCAGTACGCACCTCTGAATCATTTAGCTATGATGAAGTGGGCATCCGTGGTGGGAGGCAGGAGGTGGACATGCAGAAAGTAGGTGAAGTCGTGGGAGTGCCGATGCGGAAGCCATGAGCGCTGCTCATGGCCTGGGCCTGCTTTTTAACTGCTACATGTTTTGATTTTCCAAAAGTTGTTTTCCTTTCAAATCTCTTTGCAGCTACTGTATCAAGGCACTTTTTTTTTTTTTTTTTTTTTTTTTTTTTGAAGAAAGGGAAAATAGTGCGGGGCCACCTTTGAAACTGTAACAAATGGGGCAATGTTGTATACTTCTGCACAACGTTAAGTGAATCTGTCAAGGTTTTATGTGCAAACGGGTCTCTGAGAGAGTGAAATGGTTTTGATCAATATCTAAGAATTTGGGGGGCGTAGACATAAAAGGGAGTTAAAGCCAGAGTAACAGGTGTTGTGAACACAGAGGAGAGGAACGGGAAGGCTTCGAATAGGGACAGAGAATGTGGACCTCGGCCGCGGCCTGGGATGGGGGGGCTGCATCTCCGGAGAGAGGAGGCATCTCTTGCCGCTAATTGACGTCTCCTGCGGAGTGACATGTGCCTGGGGCAGCGTCTGCAGAGACTAGCGAGCGCGGGAACCTCGAATAAGTGGCCCAGGGACCTGGACCTGGGCCTGGGCCCCTCGGACTGGGAGGCCCGCCCGCACCCCGCGCTCTGCGCGGAAGCAGCCGTCCTCACGGAGCGGGCGGGGGGCCGGGAGCCTGGAGCGCGGGGGGAGGCTCCGGGACTGAGGCGGTGCCTCCGCCTCCTGCCTGCCGCTGGAGCGCGGGCCGCCGCGGCGACATCTTGCTCAGGAGGAAAGCGTGCGGTAGAGCGAGCCGCGCTTTAGCTGCTGCGCCACGCGCGCCCCGGGCTTCGGCGCAGAGGATCCGCCGGGCGCGGCGGGAAGGAGGTAAGGCCGTCCCGCGGGTCCGCACGCCTCGCTCAGGGGGCGCCTCCGGAGACCCCGGGGCCACCCGATCAGCGGCCCCGCCGCTCCCCTTCCTCGTTCCTCCTCCCGCTCAGCCCCCGGATCCCGCGGTCCCCTCGGCGGGACCAGCCCGCAGCCTCCCCGCCTTCACCCCTCGGAGCAGCAGTGCTCAGCGCGCGCCCTCCGACCCCAGCAGCGCGGGTCCCGCTAGGGCCCCGCCTCCACTGCCGGTCCAGGCCGCCCCCGCCCCCGCCCCGCCCCCGCCGGGACCCGCCCCCTGCGCCCGTCCGGGCGGGGCTCCGGGTTTAAACGTCGCGGCGGGCAGGGCCGGCGGAGGGGCGGGGCGGCCTCTGTGTCGTGTCCCGGGTCCCGTAGGCGGCGGGCAGCGCGCAGCGGCTGGCGCTTGAGGCGGCAGGCGGCATCATGTCCCCGGGGAGCGGGGTGAAGAGCGAGTACATGAAGCGCTACCAGGAGCCGCGCTGGGACGAGTACGGGCCGTGCTACCGCGAGCTGCTGCACTACCGCCTGGGCCGCCGGCTGCTGGAGCAGGCGCACGCGCCCTGGCTCTGGGACGACTGGGGCCCGGCCGGCTCCTCGGAGGACTCGGCGTCGTCGGAGTCGTCGGGCGCCGGGGCCCCTGCGCCCCGGTGCGCCCCGCCCTCGCCCCCGCCGCCCGCGGAGCCCGCGGCCCAGGAGGAGGCGGAACGGCGGGCGCGCGGGGCCCCGGAGGAGCAGGGCGCGGAGGCCGGGGGCGCGGAGGCCGAGGACGCGGAGGACGCAGCTCTGCCAGGTACTGGGCCCGGAGGGGAGCGCGAGGGGCCTGCCCGCAGGGACGGTTTGCTCGAAGCTCTTAGCAGCCAATCTCTGTGTTTTTTCTTTTTTGACACGGAGTCTCCTTCTGTCGCTCGGGCTGGAGTGCAATGACGCGATCTCGGCTCACCGCAACCTCCGCCTCCCGGGTTCAAGCGATTCTCCTGCCTCAATCTCCCGAGTAGCTGGGATTGCAGGCTTGCACCACCACGCCTGGTTCTTTTAGTATTTTTAGTAGAGAAAAATGTTGGTCAGGCTGATCTCGAACTCCGGATCTCTCCGTGTTGGTCAGGCTGGTGGTGAACCCCGGACCTCAGGTGATTCAGCCTCCTTAAAGTGCTGGGATTACAGGCGTGAGCACCGCACCCGGCCGCCGATCTCTATTTCTTGCTCCCCTCGCGGCAGGCTCTTCCTCCCCGCACACCCCACCCCTCCACCGTAGGCAGAATCCGTCTCTCTTGACAAAATAAGGAAGGGGCAGCCTTTGCCATCTTGTATTTCCTTAATTAGGTGGCTTTCGGTCCAGCCAGCGGTGAACTCGATTGAAGCGCAGCTGGCTGAGTCCGGGGTCTATACTCGCGGACCTCTCTGGCTTGGCTAAGCATTGAGTCCCATCTGCTTATTTCTAAGCGCCCATTTTTGATCAGAGAAGCCCCAGCTTTCATCAGATTCTCAAAGGTGACCCAAAAGGTTAAAAACCAGAGAGCTAAGCTTTCCGTCTGATGAATGGGGCCATTGTTTTCCATTAACTCCGCGACCTCGCTGCGCTGTCCTTAAAGAATATTTTGCGTTTGTTTACGTGGAGTGTTGTATAACTTGGCTGTGGGAGCATCTTTGTAAGTGCTAGGTTCTCTCCATTCCGTCCCGCCCCATCCTCCCTCGCCCCTCTAGATCCGAAAGCGCCAGTGCACCTGCTGCCGCGGGTGCTTCCAGCCTTGGCCCTTCACCGTCTTTCCTGCTCAGGGGGTTGCAGGGCTGGGGACTGTGAGCACGTGAGGCTGGTGCCGAGGACCCAGCTGAAGCCTCAGTACAGCCTGGAGTAACCAATGGTTCCTTCTTGTTTCTCTAACGTTGGCCAGGCACCACCAGATCCCTGGATTTTAAAGAGGCTGGCGTGAGGAAAATAAGGAAAATGCATTGAGAGCCTGTTAGACATTCAGTGACTCATGTAGGAATATGTATGTTGTCATTTAATGTTCAAAACAATCCGAAAAGAGACCATGTTTTAATCTCAATTTTATAGATGAAGTAACAGAAGCTCAGGATCAGTGACTTTATTTATTTATGTATTTTTGTTTACCCGATTGCAAGCCAATCAGACTCTTCCTGGCTTCTCTGTGAGAGGCTGAGGAAGAGATGAAATTTCGGCTCTGAGCCAGGCCGCTTTGCTCTTGGTTGTACCATCTTCAGCTATTTTCAGCTCATCATCGGAGGCAGGGTTGCCTCCTCCCATCATCATGCTGCTTGTGAATCCCCACAAATCCTGATGCTTCAGTGATCACTGCTAGAAATGCAAATAACAGAAGGTGGAGGGGGGTAGGGAACATGACTTCCAGATTATTCTTGTGGGCTCTGATCTGCTAGCTAAATTGAGATGCACTTTATCAGGCTAAACGGGCTTTTCTCTCCCCCATCTTTTATTGTTTGTGACGGAGCTGTCAAATATTTGCATGCAATAGAAATACAATTTTTAGACAGCATTGTGATATGGATGGTGCCTGTGTTTACCAGCTCAGGTAAGCTCTGAGTTCATGATTATCTTGGTTTCCTTAGAGATGGCGTCCTCCCAGTTATTTCTTCCCTGCTAACGTTTCTGGTTTAGGCACCAGGAAGGAGAAAGGATGTTTCTGCCTTCAGGACTCACGATAGCAGCATCGTTTGTTTTGCTCCCACCTGTAAGAGGCCCTTTGACTCCTGTGTTGTTTGCACAAGATTAAATATCCTGGCTTTTGAGTGAATGGTTTGAAATACTAGAGCAAGGAGCACTCTTTTAAGTTTCTACAAGACGTAAACGTTCTTACTTCCCTTGAACCCACGGATTCACATAGAATCATGTAGTTCCATCTGACTTGTCACAAAAGCACATCGGTCCCCTGCCGTACATAACACCCTGGATTTTCCTTTGGTATTTATTTCTGTATCTGCAAGTAACATGGCTTTTATTGACATTCTATTGTTTTTTTTTTTTTTTTTTTTCAGTTTTTAACATTATCTATTGGTTTGAGTTCTTTTTTACTGATTTCCTCACCTATACACACATGAGCCAGCTCCACACCTGCTCAATACAGTCCTCATAGAGTTTGTTGGATTCATAATGAGTATCTACAATATTGTGCCCAGGGAAAAAGTTGCTCAAAGCTGATCCATACTGTTTCCCATGATTCTCCTTTTTCTTTCACAATATAACCAACACATCAGGTTCACTATCACTCCTGCCATCTTTAGACACCCCTCCCAGGGCTCCTGACCTACTTCTGTCAGACGTGGCTGCTGCTGTTGTGGCCTGCTGGCTGGTTGGCATCTTGGGAGGACCCTTGGCCATCCTCCTAGGACCTTTCTTGGCTTCTCTCTTGGGTTTGAGTCTCTGTCGTGTGGCCCTCATGTCATCTTTCTTGGTTTACCCCTTCTTGGTGGAGCACATCTTCTAGTGGCTTCCTGAGAGAGGATGATTCAAAGGTTAGTTTTCCTCAAATGCCAGGAGATGGCTTTATTCTACCCTTACAATTTGGTGAGTGTGGCTGGGCATGGAATTCTAGTCTGTAGACACTCTGGAGGCATCTCCTCCCATGTGTTATGATAGCTGATGTTACAGACCTGCATCATTATGATTCTTGATCTGGATCTTTTGTAGGAAACGTGTTCCCCTTCAGGAAGCTTTCAGGGTCTTCTCTTTGACCTTTGTGTTCTGACATTTTTCTTTGATCTAGATCTGTTTTCCTTTGCTTTGCTGGGCACTTGGCAGGTCTTTATAGACAAACTCACGTTTTTAATTTCTGGAAGTTTTCTGCAATGATTTCATTTCTATTTTTTTTTACCATTTTTTTTTTTAAGTCCTTAGTTGGATATTAGACTATCATTTTATCCTCTAAGTTTTTCTTTACAGATTTTCATCTTTTGTTTTTTGATTTCCGGGTGATATTCTCAGCTGTATCTTTTAAATCTCTTACTAGATTTTCCATTTGAGGGATCCTATTATTCTTTTAAATTTAAGAGCTCTTGAATTGTTTTCTGGGCTGGCGTTCATTCTCTGCCTTCTCTTACTCCTTTCCTTCCCTTTTAATTTCCTTTTAAAACAGTATCTGTTTCCTGATTCATGCATATAGGATTTTATCTTACTGGTGATGTATATTAGAAGTTTTTGTTTGTTTTCTTCTCTTCCTGTGTTTCTTCAGCAGTCTTTCACCTCTTGCCTCTTTGATCCCTGGTTCCCCATTCTTATTTAAGGGATGGGCACTAAAAAGCTATTAGGAAATTCTTTGTGTGTGTGTGTGTGTGTGTGTGTGTTGGGGTTTGGGGGTGGAAGTGCTTGTGGACCATGGGATTCTTTTCCTCCCACAGCCAATATCTTGTGAAGAGTGGTCTAGACTGTCTCCCATTCCTTACTTAATAGCCACGTTTTCTTTTCAGGTTAGATTTTATTTTTAGCAAAGTTTACACATGTAGTAATTTAAACGATGTTGCTTAAAATGACAAAACATGACCCTGCCACATTTCCCACCCATGCCCCTTGCCCCTTTCAACTGGATTTCACTTTCCTTTCAGCATTGGCCACCCTCTTTTCATTTAGACTTATCTGTTGGCTTTTCGATTGTGAACATTATCTACTGACTTCCCATTATGGGAGATGAAGATTTGGCTCAGGATTTTGGATTTGCCTCCCCTATTCTAACCCTAGACACATACCAACCCTCATATCCTCTCCCCCATATCCCCACAATAGTAACTGTATGATTGTTTTGTTTAATCTCTGTTCTGTATTTGAATTATGGCTGTGTAAATGCTTGCAGGTGAGCCATGTAATATACTCTGATTTTTTAATTGTTTCACTTTTTTGTTTGCTCATTTTTTTGCTCCTACTCCAGTAATAGGATTATTAAAAAATAAACCACCTATCACTGTTTTTTATTTCTTATTTATTTTACCGATCACTAATGCCTGAAATAACCTAATAGTACCATAAAACTTGTCATATGTCAGATATATTAGGTGTTCCGTTCATTTGATTTTTTTTTTTTCCCCTTGGAGACATTTTTTGTTTTTTGAGCCCTCAATCCTCTTGTTCCAGTCTAGATTTTATACTGCCTAGACCTGGCACAGCTGCTGGACTGGGTTTTCTTTACCATTTCCCTCCTCTAGGTGATCCCCTGCCTGGCACGTCTGGGTCTTCCTTTTGCTTGGCCGATTTCTTCCTTTTGATTAAGCACATCCTCTGTAGAGCCTGTGAAATACTGTGTGGGAATTAGAAATTTTATAACCTTGCATATCTGAAAATGCCTTTATTATATCCAGGATTGATATTTTTCTTTTTTTTTTTTTTTTCTTTTTCTGAGACGGAGTTTCACTCTTGTTACCCAGGCTGGAGTGCAATGGCGCGATCTCGGCTCACCGCAACCTCCGCCTCCTGGGTTCAGGCAATTCTCCTGCCTCAGCCTCCTGAGTAGCTGGGATTACAGGCACGCGCCACCATACCCAGCTAATTTTTTGTATTTTTAGTAGAGATGGGGTTTCACCATGTTGACCAGGATGGTCTCGATCTCTTGACCTCGTGATCCACCTGCCTCGACCTCCCAAAGTGCTGGGATTACAGGTGTGAGCCACCGCGCCCGGCCTGATATTTTTCAAGGTAGATAATTCTCGATTGGAAGCCTCAGCGTTTGAAGGCATTATGATTACACTGAATCCTAGCCTCGGGTCGCAGTCTGGAGAAGTGCCATGCCATTCTGACACCTGCTTTGTGTATGTGACCCCCCATATTTGTTTTCATTTTGTTTTGTTGGAAGCTTTTGGGAGATTCTTTTTATCCTAGATGTTCTAAAATTTTATGATGTACCTGTGTGTGTCTTTTTTCATTCATTTGGCTGGGCCTTTTCATTCTGGAATCTTCTCTCAGTTCAGTGATAGTCCCTATTTTTCTGTTTAAAAATAATTTTCACTGCTCCATATGCTTTATTTTCTCTTTCTATAATTATCCTTAGTTGGATGGTGTACCTCCTGGATCAGACCTCTAACGTTTTTACTTAAAAATGTTTCAACATTGGAATTTGGAATTTTTGGTTCTATTTTTTGGGAGAATCCTTCATTTTTATCTTTCAATATTTCTATTGAAATTTTAAATTCTCACCTTAGTTTTAAATTCCCAAGAGATCATCTATTTCTGGTCCCTAATGTTCTTTACATTAAAAAAAAAATAGCATTCTGTTTTCAGATTTCTTTTAACCTACAAAGAAAAAAAAAAAGCCAGAAATATCTTTTCAGAGCTGCCTTCCATTCCCTGCCTTGTCTTTTTCTGCATCGTTCTCTTCCTTACTAACAGAGGATGTACTCAGATGTTTGCTCTTAGCCTGTCTGCTCATATTTAAGAGTAAGGCCTGAAAGAGCTTTTTAGGAGCTCTGTGCATGGGGGATACCTGTTTTTTGTAATTGGATGAGGACCCAGCTGTTCCTCTGGGGACTCCAAACATGTACACCTGCCAGCATGTCATGAGTGAGCTGCTCAGACAGTGCATCTGCAGCCTCCTGTCTCAGGGAGAATAAGCCTGGCACCAGCATCCTGGGAACAGGGATGGAGGAAAGTACTGGGAGAGGTCTTCATCTTTACCATGAGGCCTTTCAGCTCATTCTGTTTTCAGGAAGCTGTTACCTTTGGCTTCTGCTGTCCCTAGGGTCATCTCAAGTCCAAGCCTACCCTGCTTCTGCCACTCAAGACTGAAATCCACAGGCCTTTTGGGTTGAAGAGGGGCGACCACCTGGCATATGAACTAGGGGAAATAATGTAAAAGAAGTATCAATTGCCGTGTAATAAAATTACCTTGAAAATTAGAAGCTTAAAACTAGTAAAAACAGTTGTCCCTTGGTAGCTGTGAGAGATTGCTTCCAACACACCCCCATGGATACCAAAATCTGTGGATATTCAAGTCCCTATATAAAATGGTATCATATTTGCATATAACCTGTGCACATCCTCATGTATACTTTAAATAATCTCTAGGTTACTTATAATACCTAATACAATTAAATACTATGTAAATATTTGTTATGCTGTATTTTTAATTTGTATTACTTTTTTGTTGTATTATTTTTTATTTATTAATTGAAAATATTCCCAAATATTTTCAATTCATGGTTGAATGAGCATGCAGATGCAGAACTGCTGGATATGGAGGCCCCCCACCTGCTGACCTCCTTTGCTTGTGCTCTGGTTTTCTGGGCTGGAAGTTGGCCCTGGGCAGTGAAGCACCTTGTCTACAGCCTCTACTGGGAGGCTCCAGGCTGGAGGGGCCCGGCTGGGCTGTTGCTGGGACCCCCCACATGCCTGGCCTCCTCCTGTGCCTGGCCTTCCTCAGAACACACTGGCTGGTCTGTAAGGACATCATCCAGAGATAGACCGAGAGGATACTGCATTGCTTTTTCTCTTGTATCCTCGGGACCTCTGTAGGCCCTTCCTCACCCATTCTACCCTCACTGGGGAAGTTATTATTTGGTGCAAAGGTAATTGCGGGTTTGCCATTACTTCCAATGGCACCAAGCCCAGGTTCAAGGTGAGGGCCCATGGATCCTAACTCTCAATGGAGCACATCCATATTATAGTCAGAAGAGCACAAGGGCTGAGGTGCTGATTGATGCTGAACTTCTGGAAAAGAGAATCCACTTCACTAGCCTTCTGAGGAAGCTGGCGCCTCATACAACTCTTTAATTTTTTTTTTTTTTGAGACAGGGTCTCAGTCTGTTGCCCAGGCTGAAGTGCAATGGCATGATCTAAGCTCACTGCAGAATTGACCTCCCAGGTTCAACTGATCCTCCAGCCTCAGCCTCCTGAGTAGCTGGGACCACAGGCGTGCGTCACCATACCTATTTTTCCCATTTTTAATTTATAGTTGAGATGAGGTCTCGCTATATTGCCCAGCTGGTCTTAAACTTCTGAGCTCAAGAAATCCTCCCATCTTGGCCTTCCAAAGTGCTGGGATAATAGGCGTGAGCCACCACACCTGGCTCGTATGACTCTTTCTAGGGCCCAGCTTCTATCCTGGAGGCGTTGCCCTTCTGGCAGTTGGATTCATCCTGCTCAGTTCTGTGAGGCCAGTTTTACCTCTTCACCTCCTTTTCTTTTCTCCGAATTTTATTGATGCCTTTTGCCTGATGTCATCACCTCCCTTGCTCTCTGTCCTTGTGGCTTTATGCCCTTTTTCCTTCACTTTAGTAGGATTTGGGGAGGAAAAGACTATAAACTTTAAGGGACTATGAAACACAGGTTTTTCAGTGTGTATTTAACCTGAACCCTCCAATTTGCTATATTTTTTAAACTTATTTTTATTTTTACTTTTTTCTCTGTTTCTTGATCAGACTTGCCAGAGGTTTGTGAATTGGTTTAGTTTTTACCCCATGCTCAGGATTTGTGGATTCTCTTTATGATATATTTCATTAATTATTATCTTTTTTTCCTTACTTTAATTTTCTTTGGGTTTATTTTGCTCTTTTCTAACTTTTTGATTTTTTTGCCCCCTGTTTCTCTCTTTTGATATGTTTATTTTTAGGCTATAAATTTCCCTCTGATAACTGCTTTAGCTGCATCATGTATGTTTTGCCATGTAACATTTTTATTCAAACTCGTTTTCTAATTTTCATTATAATTTTTAAAAATAGTCACAAAAATTTATAAAATTTAACATTTACGTGTAGTATCCACATAAGGAAGCAAACCTGACAAAAACAAGCAATGGGGAAAGGATTCCCTGTTTAATAAATGGTGTTGGAAAAACTGGCTAGCCATGTGCAGAAAGCAGAAAGTGGAACCCTTCCTGACACCTTACACTAAAATTAACTCCAGATGGATTAAAGACTTAAACATAAGACCTAACACCATAAAAACCCTAGAAGAAAACCTAGGCAAAACCATTCAGTACATAGGCATAGGCAAGGACTTCATGACTAAAACACCAAAAGCATTGGCAACAAAAGCTAAAATAGGCAAATAGAATCTAATTAAACTCCAGAACTTCTGTACAGCAAAAGAAGCAATCATTAGAGTGAACTGGCAACCAACAGAATGGGAAAAAATTTTTCCAATCTACCCATCTGACAAAGGGCTAATATCCAGAATCTGCAAAGAACTGAAACAGATTTACGGCCGGGTGCGGTGGCTCACGCCTGTAATCCCAGCACTTTGGGAGGCCAAGGCGGGTGGATCACGAGGTCAAGAGATCGAGACCATCCTGGTCAACATGGTGAAACCCCATCTCTAATAAAATATGAAAATTAGCTGGGCATGGTGGCGCACGTCTGTAGTCCCAGCTACTCGGGAGGCTGAGGCAGGAGAATTGCTTGAACCCAGGAGGCGAGGTTGCAGTGAGCCGAGATTGTGCCACTGTACTCCAGCCTGGCACCTGGCGACAGAGTGAGACTCTGTCTCAAAAAAAAAAAAAAAAAAGATTTACAAGAAAAACAAACAAACAAACCCATTCAAAAGTGGGCGAAGGATATGAACAGACACTTTTCAAAAGAAGACAAATATGTGGCCAAGAAACATATGAAAAAATGCTCATCATCACTGGTCATTAGAGAAATGCAAATCAAAACTACTTTGAGATACCATCTCACGCCAGTTAGAATGGCAGTCATTAAAAAATCTGGGGACAACAGATGCTGGAGAGGATGTGGAGAAATAGGAACACTTTTACACTATTGGTGGGAGTGTAAATTAGTTCAACCATTGTGGAAGACAGTGTGGTGATTCCTCAAGGACCTAGAAATAGAAATTCCATTTGACCCAGCAATCCCACTACTGGGTATATATCCAAAGGATTATCAATCGTTCTATTATAAAGACACATGCACACATATGTTCCTTTTGGCACTGTTTACAATAGCAAAGACCTGGAACCAACCCAAATGTCCATCGATGATAGACTGGACAGGGGAAATGTGGCACATGTACACCATGAAATACTATGCAGCCATGAAAAACAATGAGTTCGTGTCCTTTGTATGGACATGGATGAATCTGGAAACCATCATTCTCAGCAAACTGACACAAGAACAGAAAATCAAACACTGCATCTTCTCACTCATAGGCAGGTGTTGAACAATGAGAACACATGGAAATGCCAGATATAGGTGATGGGGGGATGGAGGCAGCAAATCACATTGCCATGTATGTACCTATGCAACAATCCTGCATGATGTGCACATGTACCCCAGAACCTAAAATGCAATAAAACATATATTTATAAAGAAAAGAAAAGAAAACATATATTCCAGCCTGGTCAACATGGTGAAAAATACAAAAAGTAGCAGAGTGTGGTGGCACACACCTGTCATCCCAGTTATTTGGGTGGCTGAGGCACAAGAATCACCTGAACTCAGGAGGTGGCAGTTGCAGCGAGCTGATACTATGCTTAGCACTCCAGCCTGGGTGGCAGAGCAAGACTCTGTTTCAAAACCAACCAACCAACCAACCAACAAAAAAACCCTAATGCAAATGGTGTACTCAATGAGGAAACGAGAAATGTTCCCGATGATACCAGAATTAAGAAAGGAATGTCCTCTGCTGGGCACGAGGGCTCATACCTGTAGTCCCACCACTTTGGGAGGATGAGACAGGTGGATCATGAGGTCAGGAATTTAAGACTAGCCTGGGTGACAGAATCAGATTCTGTCAAAAAAAAAAAAAAAAAAGAAAGAAAGAAAGGAAGGAAGGAAGGAAGGAAGGGAGGGAGGGAGGGAGGGAGGGAGGGAGGGAAAGGAATGCTCTCTATTACCACTACTTGGAATTTTGAAAAATGGTGCTGAAATACATGTAACACATGTTACTATTTTAACCACTTTTAAAATTAATTAGTATTATTTTTTTGCGATGGAATCTCATTCTGTCACCCAGGCTGGACTGTAGTGGCGTGATCTTGGCTCACTGCAACCTCTGCCTCCCAGGTTCAAGTGATCCTCCCACCTCAGCCTCTGGAGTAGCTGGGCCCACAGGCATGTGCCACCACGCCCAGCTAATTTTTTGTATTTTTAGTAGATACAGAGTTTCACCATCTTGGCCATGCAGGTCTTGAACTCCTGACCTCGTGATCCACCTGTCTCAGCCTTCCAAAGTGCGGGGATTACAGGCATGAGCCATGTGCCTGGCCTTATTTATTTATTTTTGAGACAGGGTCTTCATCTGTCAGCCAGGCTGGAGTGCAGTGGCACAATCATCATTCACTGCAGCCTCACCTCCTGGGCTCAGGAATCCTCCCAGCTCAGCCTCCCAAGTAGCTGGGACCATAGTTGTGTGCCACCATGCTTGGCTCACTAAGAAAAAAATATTGTGTGGGAGGGTATTGGGCACAGTGGTTTATGCCTGTAATCGCAGCACTTTGGGAGGCTGAGGGGGGCAGATCACTTGACCCCAGGGGTTCAAGATCAGCCTAGGAAACATGGTGGAACCCTGTCTCTACCAAAAAATAGAAAAATTAGTTGGGTGTGATGGTGTGCACTTGTAGCCCCAGCTACTTGGGAGGCTGAAGTGGGAGGATTGCTTAACTCTGGGAGGTAGAGGTTGCAGTGAGCCAATATTATGCTACTGCACTCCAGCCTGGGCAACGGAGTGAGACCCTGTATGAAAAAAATTTTTTGTCTTTTTGGTAGAGACAGGATTTTTCTGTGCTGGCCAGGCTGGTCTCAAACTCCTGGGCTCAAGTGATTCTCCTGCCTCAGTCTCTCAAAGTACTGGGATTACAGGCATGAGCCACTGCTCCTAGCCTCCTTTAACTAATTTAAAGTGTACAGCTTGGCCGGGTCCAGCACTTTGGGAGGCCAAGGCAGGTGGATCACTTGAGGTTAGGAGTTTGAGACCAGCCTGGCCAACGTGGTGAAACCCCATCTCTACTAAAAAATACAAGAAATTAGCCAGGCATGGTGGCGGGCACCTATAGTCACAGCTACTGGGGAGACTGAGGCAGGAGAATTGTTTGAACCTGGGAGGTGGAGGTTGCAGTGAGCTGAGATCGCACCACTGCATTCCAGCCTGAGCAACAGAGTGGGACTCCTTCTCAAAAAAATAAAAATAAAATAAAGCACACAGCTCAGTGGCATTAAGTACCTTCACATTTTTGTGCAACCGCATTTTCATTTTGATCTATAGGTTATTTAGAAACGATTTTAAGTTTTGAAACTGGTAGGGATTTTTAGAAGTTTTTTTGTGTATCTAGTTTAATGACATTATGGTTAGAGAATACATTTTATATAATTTCAATTGTAAATATATTAAGATTTCTTTATGGCCTTGGATACGCAGATTCTTATAAGTGTTCCGTATATGCTTTATCAGGGTTTATATTCTGCAGTTGTTGGGTGCAGTGTTCTATATACATCTATTTGGTCAAGTTTATTAATTCTGTTTAAATGCATTTAAAACATCAGACTCTTCAGTACAGCTCTCTCTGTGATGATGGGCATGTTCTCCATCCACACTGTCTACCAGGGTAGCCACTAGCCACATGTGGTTATTGAGCACTTGAACAATAACTAGTGTAACTGAAGAACAGAATCTTTAATTTTATTTACTCTTACTTAATTAAAATTTAGGACAGGCATGGCAGCTCATGCCTGTAATTTCAGCACTTTGGGAGGCTGAGGTGGGCGGATCACAAGGTCAAGACATCGAGACCATCCTGGTCAACATGGTGAAACCCCATCTCTACTAAAAATACAAACATTAGATGGGTGTGGTGGCGCATGCCTGTAGTCCCAGCTACTCGCAAGGCTGAGGCGGGAGAATCGTTTGAACCCAGGAGACGGAGGTTGTAGTGAGCTGAGATTATGCCACTGCACTCCAGCCAGATGACAAAGTGAGACTCATCTCAAAAAAAAAAAAAGAAAAAAAAAATTAGTAACCACATGTGGCGCATGGCTATTGTATTGGACCACCAGCTCTAAATTGAGACCAAATTTATTTTTATTTGAATGTTCTGCCAATTACTGACAAAGGGGCATTGTAATCTTCCACCATTGCTGGTGGAAATGCTGTTTTTATTTGAAGACATCTTTATTTTAAAAGATGTTTTTTTCAAACAGGGTTTTAGAAACATACACTTATTGTTTGGAAAAAACTCTCAAACTCTTTTTCCTCTGGTGTCACACAACAACCATGAACACAGACCTCTGTGATCCCAAAATGTGTGGGGCTGTCTGTGACCCCAAAATATGTGGGGCTATCTGTGACCTCAAAATATGTGGGGCTATATGTGACCCTAAAATCTGTGGGGCTATCTCCCCTCCAGCAAGCAAGCAGTCACTTCTTCAGCAGACACCCACTGCAGTTCAGTTCCAACACTGTCTGCCTGGAGACAGCGTCGGGTCCCACCGGTTGAGGGCTCCATCTCACAGACTGCCCCTGCTTCTCTCCAGTCGCAGTCCAGGCCTTGGGAACTTCTGACTGATCAGCCTTAAATTGGGGATCCCATGACCTCTGTTTAGGTTTGATTAATTTGCTGGATCGGCTCACAGATGTCAGAGAAACACTTAACGTTTGCTGGTTTATTATAAAGGATATTACAGGCTGGGCACAGTGGCTCACGCCTGCAATCCCAGCACTTTGGCAGGCCAAGGTGGGTGGAGCATTTGAAGTCAGGAGTTCGAGACCAGCTTGGTCAACATGATGAAACCCCGTCTCTACTAAAAATACAAAACTTAGCCAGGTGCGGTGGCACATGCCTGTAATCCCAGCTATTTGGGTGGCTGAGGTGAGAGAATTGCTTGAGTCTGGGAGGCGGAGGTTTCAGTGAGCTGTGAGATTACACCATTGCATTCTAGCCTGGGCAACAGGGCAAGATTCTGTCTCAAAAAAAAAAAGGATATTGGAAAGGACACAGATGGAGAGATGCATGGGAAAAAGGGGTGTGAGACACAGGGAAAGGGGTGTGAAGCTTCTCTGCCTTCTCACCAGCCTCCAGGAACCTCCTGAGCTCAGCTACAATCAGAAGGCAGGAAGATTAGAGTCTTGCCTTGGGGCAGGGGAAAGTAGAGCAGGAGATTCTGCTTCGGAGTCCTGCTCCTGAGGTTTAACACACCCAACATTATCACAAAAGACTGGAACAGGGGCTATGGGAGTTATGAGCCACGAACTGTGAACAAAAACCAATGGGCGTATAGGTGTGTGCACACACACACACACACAATACCACACGTACGTACACTTCTCTTGTGCCAGCCACTATTTCAAGAGTTTTACAAAAGAGTTTTATATATATTAACGTTATGGTGATGAGTTTTACCTTTTCTGTATTGTCCATCTTTTCCCTCCTCCTGTTCCAGGTCATTCTTGCATCTTTCTATAAGCACAGCTATTTCGTAGTCTGAATAAGACTCCTTGGATGTCAGGCCTTTTGCTCCTCCGGTCCCCCTCTTTGCCTTCCCTCCTGTGTGCCTGGTTGTCTTTCCAGCACACTGGTCGTTGCACTGGAAAAGTTATTTCTAGGAATAATTTGAGGCCTAATGTTTTCCTAAGATTTTAGTTTCTTGTGTTGGCTACCTGTAGACATGGCTAGCCCATGGGGGCCAGTTTTGAATTTCATTTAGCTTTTCCAGGTCATCCTTAGTGGGGAGGGTGGGTCCAGTAGCCCCCTAGAACTAGGATGGGTAGGCTCTACTCTGCTTAGTCCCCAGCCAGCTGGGGTCTGTTTCCCCCACCCCACACCTCCCCTCTGGCCCCAGTGACCACGAGCTGCCAATCTTCATCTTCATCCTACCAATCTCTCTGTAATATCTGGACTGATTTCATTGTGCTTTCTTTTTCTGAAACTCTTTGCTCAGCCTCTTTCCTGGTAATTTTTTTTACTCTCTTGCTACCCTTCCTCTGCCCCCATCTTGGGTTCTCCTTTCTTTGCCTGCTCATTAAACAACAGCGTTCCTGGGCCTGCTTGCGCCTCCTTTCCTCCGGCTCTGCATTTCTCCTGGGTGACCTGGTCCACAGCGAGAGCCGTGGCTTTCATCTCCATGCCGTCTTCTCTTCTGAGCTCCAGTTGAATGTCCAGCTGCCGGGACCAGAAGTGTCTTGCATCCGAGGTGGCAAGCACCCTTTCCTCTTCCTTTGTGGGGGCTGTGTCAGAGGATAGCATGACCATCCACTCCGAACACCTGCATGAGCCACAGAACCCAGCATCCACATGGTCCTTCTCGGGGTCCTCATGGTGTCTGTCCGTCCGTCCACCTGTCAGTCTGCTGCAGTGTTGCTGGGCTGTCTGCTTTGGAGGGACCTTGTTTTTTTTTGAGATGAAGTTTTGCTCTTGTTGCCCAGGCTGGTGTGCAGTGGTGCGATCTCAGCTCAGTGCAACCTCTGCCTCCTGGGTTCAAGTGATTCTCCTGCCCCAGCCTTCCGAGTAGCTGGGATTACAGGCATGTGCCACTATGCCTGGCTAATTTTTTTACTTTTAGTAGAGATGGGGTTCTACCATGTTAGTCACTATGGGAGCCCACATTGGCCTCCCATAGTGCTGTGATTACAGGTGTAAGCCACCATGCCTGGCTGGAGGGTCCTTGTTAAAAAGCCTCCTGGCACAACCTCCCAGCTGGTCTGATCAGTATGTTTTTCTAACTGGCCTCTCTTCCCCTATCTCTGATCGCCCTCAACTTTAAAGGGAAATAGAAATAGACAAGAGAACAGTCACGACTAAAGGTAGTAATGGTGAAATTCTGTCCTACAGAGGTGATGAGACCTTGTAATAGCAATCTATAAAACCATCACTGATAGCTGGGTGCAGTGGCTCAGGCCTGTAATCCTAGCACTTTGGGAGGCTGAGGCAGGAGGATTGTTTGAGGCCACGCGTTTGAGACCAGCCTGATCAACATAGCAAGACCCCATCTCTACAAGAAATTTTTTTAAAAAATTACCCAAGCATGGTGGTGCACACTTGTAGTCCCACCTTTCCAGGAGGCTGAGGTGGGAGGATCACTTGAGCTCAGGAGGTTGAGGCTGCAGTGAGCCATGATCACACCACTGTACTCCAGTCTGGGCAACAGAGCAAGACCCTGTCTCTAAAAAAGGAAACAGAAAAATAAAATCATGACCAAGAGCGAAACTCTGGAGCATCTGAAAAAGGGTCTCCCATGGCGTAAACAACTGGGCACCTCAGATGGAGCCCTAGACCCATCCGGAACTCCCACTTCAGTGGAACTGTAGGTGGAAGGAAACACAGGCTTACCAAGGGTTAATACCGAATCACACCGATTTCATAAAAAAGGAAAGCTTAAAAAATAATAAATGAGAAAATCATAAAAGGTAGTTCAGGGGAATAGGTATTTTTTAGAGTGCTTCCTTGCTATTTGAGGATAGCAAGGTGGGGCAGCCACATTCACCACCGGAGGTTCCCCAGAATTTAGGGGTGTGATACAGACCCGGGCCTGATTCATGGAGTCATTTCTATTGCAAGCGTCGCGGAAGCCCCCTTAAAACTGGGCCCTCACTTCAGGGGGAATACCTGTCTGCGCACCTAGGTGGTAACGATGGAAATCACTCCCTGTGCTGTGGAGGGGCTTTCCGATGGAACCTCTCTCAAGAGGAGCACGGCGGGACTAAGGAGCATTTTTGAGTGCTCAAACACCAACCTTCTGAAGCTGCTGGAGGATGACCACAAATCCAGATCTCTCCCTGAAGCAAAGCAAAATTGAGATGATTGGATTTATCTTGGGGAATTGAAGAGAAAGCCCTTAGGCTGTGGTGCTCTCTAGCTTTTAACATTCCAGGTGCTAAATCTTAGAATCTGAGTGGCAGTGGTTCAATCTTGGTATATTTGTTGTTGATTTTAAAATGAGATAAATGGTTTGCAAATTGCCCTGCTAACTTGTTCCTATATTTCTGCTTTAAATGGATATGAGTTGAGCCATAAGTGAAAATGTTACTGACTTAAGCATTATGATTTTTCGACCTAAATATTTAAAGTAATTATATATAAATCTGATTTCAAAGTATATTTTCATCTCATTTATGTCTTTCCAAAAGCACTGCCAGGAAAAGATATAGAAGAGAAACCTGAACAACCAACCAGAACAAGAGAGACTGACAAATCACCAGCCAGGACGGAGCCTCGACAGCAGCCAAGTGCCTTATTTGCTAGAGGAAACAGGAAAGCAGTCAAAAGTCCCCAAAGATCATCAAGTAAAATAAAAGAAAAGCATCCATTTGCTCTTTATGGCTGGGGAGAAAAACAGACGGATACAGGAAGCCAGAAGACTCACAACGTCTGCGCATCCGCCCCTGTGCACGAGGTCTGCTCTGGGCCCTTGTGGTTCTGTGTTCCCTTTGAGAGTGCTGAGCGGGGCCATGTGCCTGTCATCGGGCATCACATCCTTTGGCCACTGGGTGCTTTGGGCCCATGGGAGATCTTAGGGGATAGCATGGTGGGCTGGGGAACTCACCAAACCTTTGGAACCTCTGATTAATCAAAGGAGGATTCTGCATGTTGGTTGCCTGGAGAGTGAGGGGTTTTGGCTGGGAGTTACCTGGTACCCAGAAGGGTTTAGTGACACCAACCTGGGCAAAAAAGTTGCTCAGTTGGGGTTTGCAAGTTCCTGGAGGGCCAAGAAGTAAGGAGGAGCAGCACAGCCAAGGCTGACGACAGCCCGTCTGGATTTGCCACTGGCCCCTTGAGCTGTTTAGGTTTCCTTCAGCTTCAGTAACCTGGCACTTTGACTCCTTTACCTTTGGTTTGTCTGTTTGATTGATTGCTTGGCATCTGCCATAGACTCCCTTTTGCTCTTCTGATGAAATTCAAATGGCTGCATTTCTCCTCTTCATCCATAATGAATGCTCTTTACTCCCAGGAGGTCTAGTTCTCCCCTGATTTAGCCTTAGTTTGTCCCCCTGTATCAAGGCCTGGAAACACTTCAAATGAGAGGATCTTTGTGTGGAGTCACAAAACATGTACGTTAGCGTTAACACCGTTACCACCGCCTAAAGCAAAGGATGTGTTCAAGGAAGCAGAAGGGGTAACTGCAAACAGTTCTGGATAAATAGCATGATGAAAATTTCACTGAACAGACTTCTGAACCCTAGCAGATGGTGTTATTTGGAGTGATACTTGAGACAACAAAGCTGCTGTTTAACAAAAGATCTCTGACAAGTCCACAGGATTAATCTGAACAGGATTTATCTGTAGTATAAGACACCTTAGGTGGTAAAGTCCCTTGAGATGTGTTTGGTATACTGATGGTAAACATTTCGTTCTTTTATTTCCCCTGCCTCATATGAGCTGTATATTAGTCTCTAATGAAGTACTTATGCTTAATGCTAAGCAGTTTGGACAAATTTCCAGAGCCCGTTCTAGAGGCACATGCACATTAGTTGCTTCCCATCTCTGTCTAACATTTAATTTGCTGTTGCTTAGTTTCATGATCCCTGAAATGAATCAAATGAGAGTAGCGTCAAGTGAGAATGGCTCTTCTGTGGAAATTTTTATGTAAAGAAGAACTCTAGAGAGAGGCGGGGCTTGGTGACCTGGCAGTAGCCAGCTTCATGGCAACCTTTGTTGAACATTAGGATAATAGCCACTCAAGTGACTCTCCTTTTATTTTGAACTCTCTTTAGATTCATGAGTCAGCATTACGAGCCAAGAACAGAAGACAGGTGGAAAAAAGGAAACTGGTTGCCCAGCGGCAGCGTGCCCACTCTGTGGATGTAGAGAAGAACAGAAGGATGAAGGCTTCCTCCTCAGAGAACCCGTGGATGACAGAATACATGAGGTGCTATTCAGCGAGAGCTTAAAGAAACATTTATGTGGACAGCCTCTTTTAGAAAGTGTCAGTGACCAAAAGGAAAAACAAAACAAAAACCATCAAAAGAAACTGGACACAGGTTTAAGAAACCAACTGATTATGCAAGGTTTTTTTTTAGGGAATTTGTAAAAGACTGTTTTATTTTGATGAATATTGGTCACCTACCTCGGCAGTAGGGCAGACAGTTGAAGCCATAGACATTTGGTTATTCATGAAGATTCCCTAAATCTTTGATATTCTTATAAGGGTTTTGTTTTAAAGCATCTTAGTCTTTTAAGATTCTGACACCAAATGCCTTTAAATGGCGACGGATGCTTACACTTCAATATTCTTTTCATAAGTTTAGGTAGAGCCTATTTTCATCTTGTTCTAAATAACTTTCCAGATTCCGTAGCTATAAGACCATTCCATCCTACAATGTAAGACTCGTTTTCCTTATGTGCTGTTTTCTTTGTGAAAGAATATCAAGTCAAAAATGAGTGTCAACACTACTATTGATTCCATGTATAATGAAACTAGAGCTTTGCTAGTTCCTGAAAAATTTAAACTTGTTTGTATTTCAGTTCAGCAGCATCTTCCTGTAGATTGTGACATTTAAGAATTATCTGGGCTGGGCGAGGGTCTCTTTTTCTCTTTCAATGAGCATCTAGGCACTTACTGTTTAATAGTTTAATAGCTCAAATACATTCCAATAGATGAAGTGCACACAACACAATATGTGTGTATGGTAGTAGTGAAGTTTCTTTTGAGTCAAAGACTCACTTTTTTATTGCAAGCTTTTTTTTTTTTTTTTTTTTAATAGAACACATACTGTGGATTCAGTCCCTCGTCACACTTGATCTTTTGGCATACACCTGCTGTGGACTTTTGCCTCTTCTATAATAGCTGGCAATGACATTTCGAACTTACAGTGTGGAACTGCATTTAGTACTCGGCACTGCTTGTTCCACTGGGATGGGGACCGGTGTTAAGATGCCTGTTAGACAGACTGCCCACCCCGACTATCTCTACTTTTTCTTTACAGCACTTAACAGTAACAAAGTATTGATGATGTACAGTGTTCAAACTTTAGGTTGAAATACATTACTCTTTGATTCCTAGCTAGTAGCTCTTATCTGCACTTTAATGGGAGAGAATGGTGGTGTGTGCATAAGCACAAATTTATGTAAATAGTGCTCCTTCTCTTGAGTATATTTACTTTGGGATAGAAAAATGATTTTAAAAAACACTGGTTTCCATCAAATGGATGACATCCTCTCCATCCTGTGGAGATAGGAATCTACTAGAAGGACGTGTGCTAAATTGCTTACAAGAGATAAGAAAGGTGCTTTGCCTATGCCAGCTTGGCACCTGAAGATGTGTGAGTGGACGTGAGGCTGAACATTACCTTGATATTTTTCTCTGGGTCTTTGGAAGACCATAGTCAATTTTTAGAACAGATTGGTTTCATTCCCTATAAAATCTTCACATGTGATCATAACTGTTTAAGCTTTGAAAACACATACTGAAGTATTGTGAGCTTTAAAAAAACTTTTTAAATATTTGCATAGTTTTAAGGTGAATTTGTTTCCTTAGAGAGCTCTCCTAATGAGTTGTATATTTCAAAAGAGGAAATTTTACATGTTGTCCAAAACAACCTTGCTAGTAATCGGTGAATTTTGGTATTAACTATTATTAAAGTCTTTAAATGACACAGGTACCTAAAGATCACCTTAACGTGTGGTGTAGTTAGCTGATTGTGAAAACTGTTCCTTTGAAGTCACTTCTTGCATGTCTGGTGTTAGCCATCCAGCTCAGGCTTGTGTCGCGGCTGACAATCTAGAAAAGATGGCCTTGGAGAGTGCTTCAGGCCCCACACTGACGGAATGCCTTAGAAACCCGACTTCCTCTAGATTTGAACACCCAGACGTTTCTCTTGTTTAGAAAACACTTGTATTTAATGTACTTACTACTTAAAACTCCAGACAGAGGTAAGACCTAGAAGGCAAATATTGGCCAATTTTTTCTTTTTAGGTGAAAGACAAATGAACGAGATTAAATTTAAAGTACTTTTAAAGTGCATACTGATTAATTCTGAATTAATCAGTATGAATTGAAAGCCTTCATCTTATGTCCAAGTCCTTAGTTGGTTAGGGTTTCTTTTCCTCCTTTCTTAAAGAGTGACAATTACCTTTTGAACCTGTGAAAATTTTAAGAGTTGATACAATTTGATGGTCTCCTTCTTTCTTTTCATTCTAGAAATGAATATGGTTGTAATCGTGTTTCTAATTCTTGGGACAACCTGCAAGACAGTGAGATAGTTTAAAAATTAACCTTTCATGTTGAAAAAGTCTGAAACCGAGAATCCAGTGACACTTAAATGCTACATAAAACTCTTTTAAAATTTTTGATTTCAAGTTCTTAATTAAAACAATTTGTCATAAATGTGCTTTTTTTATGTTATTGCTTTTAATATAAAAGTAATAGAATATTGAAGCAATAATGTCTAGCACTCTGCTGGACATTAAGTCCACAGGAGGAGAAGTGAATAGGAATTGGTTCTTTGTCTTTTAACTGCTCTTATTGAGGAGCCGTTAAAACACTTGGCACCTCTGGTGACATAGATACTCTGCTCCTTAAAATTTCTAAGCACATTTATTGATTTTTAAAATGCATCTTTAAAAGATTATAGTTAAATAGTTGTACCTTTTAGTTAATACTGTATTTACTTGGAAATATTTGACTAAATGAATCTTTAAAAGACTCATTTTAAAAATGAATAAATGTAAAATAGGCTATAAGGTGATCTCTCTTGCATATTATGTAGGAGGCATGTATTTATGCCATTTCATATGCAATATCTTTGTCATTGTGTTTCATCAAAGATCAATTGCTAGCAACTTGAAGGGTGTATGTGTGTATATGTGTATATATATATATATATATACACACACACACATATATATATATACACACACATATATGTATGTATATATATATATATATATATATATATATATATACATACATATACATACACACACACACACACACATGGTCACTTGAACTCAGCTGACTAAATTGTAAGAAAGAGAGCAAGTAATATGGCTGTTATTGGAAGCCATAATTCTTTCCAGAAAAGAATTCTGCACAGTTTTTAAGTTAAATCTGTAGGGTTTTCCGCTGTCCTTTTTTAGGTTGATAATGCTGTACTGGGCAGACTTTGTACATGGAATATTATGGTACAGTCGCCTCTCAGGATCCATGGGACATTGGTTCCAGGCCTCCCTTAGAACGCCAGACTTCACAGACACTCAAGCCACTTCTATAAAATGGTGTAATATTTGCATATAACCTAGACACATCCTCCTGTATACTTCACATCATCTCTAGATTACTTAAAATACGGAATACAATGTAAATGCTCTGTACATAGTTGTTATCCTGTATTGTTTAGGGAATAATGACTAGGGAAAAAAAGCCTGTACATGTTCAGCACAAATGAAATCATCCTTTTTTCCCCAAATATTTTCAATTCACATTTGGTCGAATCCATGGATGCAGAACTCACAGATACAGAGGGCGGACTGTACTTTCTTTAAAATGTTCAAAAGTATTACCAGCAAAGAGGAGGAGGAGCAAAGTGTATATCAGAAGTAAAACGATTTTTCTTGTTGGCTGCTTCGGTAGAAATCAGTTTAATGGGTAGTTTTACATTTCACTGGACTAGATTAAAAATGGTGCTAATATTTATGTAGCTTGATGCTATAGTTGCTTTCGTGTCTAACATGATACCAGACCCATATAAGGTCCTTATTATATAATTTTGTGATCAGTTAAATGATATTTTAAAGAGTGATCTTAAAACTATGACCTGGTCATTTCAAAATGTTTGCATCTGAAATGAATTTTTATATTATAGGGTGGATGTGGAGTTATTCGGCGCAAGGTGTGCTTAATACAAAATCCTATGCAAGGAGCTCTGTCTAGATTTTTGGTCCAAATTTGCCTCCTTCAAGCCTGCTAGTATGAGATGGAAAAAAAAATAGATTGCTCTTTTAATATTATTTTCTTTTTGAAATTCTGGACACCTGAATGAAGACATTAGAGGCCTCTTTTTAGATTTCTCTCATAACAACAAACCTTTATTTAGGGAAGGTTTCCCTATGCTATTGTAAGTTTGTTTTGAGCACTGCATTCACTTTAAAATGCTGGAGGAACAAAGGCTGGGTACATATGATCACAAAGCCCAGGCCACAGGAATTCGGGGTTGTATTTTCTAAGAACTATGTATCATTTTTAGCTTATAGTTAATATTGTATTTACTTGGAAAAATGTGAATAAAGTTAATTAACATTATAGGCTGAGACTACTTTGTGAGAAATAATTCTGCTTAGTACCTAAAAGACTTGAAGAAAATGTATGATCATATTGACTCCTGAAAGGATTTTTCAGTAGGTAAATGTTTAACCAGATACATCAGATATGCCCAGGAAAAGGTCAATCGTGTCTTTACACTTGCAGTTGAGCTCTAATTTGTCCTAGTCTTTTCCTTCACATCTTCTGTTTTGAAAGTTATGAAAGTAATAGTGCATGGCTGAAATAACTCAGAAGTACAGAGTTGGCCGGGCGTGGTGACTCACGCCTGTAATCCCAGCACTTTGGGAGCCCAGGTGGGCAGACCACTTGAGGTCAGGAGTTCGTGCCCAGCCTGGCCAACGTGGTAAAACACCATCTCTACCAAAAATTCAAAAATTAGCTCGGCATGGTGGCGGGCAACTGTAATCCCAGCTACTCAGGAAACTGAGGCAGGAGAATCGTTTGAACCCAGGAGGGGGTTGCAGTGAGCCAAGATCACGCCACTGTACTCCAGCTTGGGCAACAGAGCAAAACTCCGTCTCAAAAAAAAAAAAAAAGAGTTAAAATGGAAAGTTCCCTTCAACAACAACCTCCTCTCGTTGAAGTTCTACTCCCCTTCTTAGAATAAACCAGTTTTAAATTTTGTGTGTAAATTTGCAGACCTTTTTCCTATGCATTTTTCTGTGGTGGTACATGCCCACACTTTTTTTTGCACAAATATTGGATAATGCTATAGACATTCTCCAATTTTTGTTCCTTAATATCTTAGGGAAGATTCTAGTTCCAGGAAGATGGAGTAAGCACACATTTCCCCCACTTTCTTTTTGCTGAAGACATCTATAAAATATGGACGGAGTGTGTCACACAGCTATTTGAGGACTCTGAAAAGCAAGTATCAACACACAGATTGGGTACACTAGACTTCTAAGTACCACTAAAGTGGTGGTGAGTCTTCCTTTTTTTCTTCTTCTTCATGTATCATTTGGCCTTAACACAGGCTAAAACACAGAAGTGGGCACTGTGGTGTAGAGATCCAGAAGCAGCCTGGCTTGAGAGACAGGAGGGGAAGGAACAGCTGAAGCTCAGAGAGTGACGGAAATGACCCCCTTCCCTCTCCTTTTCCCCATTTTCTCATGCCGAAGCTGCCAGTGGGAGCCTGTAGGAGCCGGCAGCCCGAGGGAGAGCCTCGCACATCTCCACTGAGTAGAGCTGCGTCACCGTGAGCGTGGAGCTGAGCTGATGTGCGCTTTTCCTCTCTGAGGGATATGGCTTAATTGCAGAAGTGGGCAATTTTGGGCCAGACAACCAAGAAACGGGAGCCCTAGGGAACAAGGAAGTATTGGGGAGACAGCAGAGAGGGAGGAGCTTAAGAAAGTAACTCCACAAGGTTATTTATGAACTCACTCTCACCTGGTCACACTATTCACAGTGCTTACGGGTAGTGATGATACTAAGTCATACCAAAGACAGCTGAGAACCGAGTTTACAGGTGAGCTCTGTCAGGCCTCAGACTGACCACAAGATGGGGCCTATATGGGATGAATCCAAATAGCAATGCAAAGGCTTTGAAAACTGAAGTGACATTGGGACCAAAACTCACAGAAGGAAGGTTGGAGTTTTTGGCCTGAACCTCACCAGATAATTGCCTGCTATCCTGCTATAATAAAATAAAAATATCAACATTTTCTATAGGACTTAAAAGCCGTGTCTCATCATGTAACATTCAAAATGTTTACAATACAATCCCAAATTATTCAGCATATAAAGAACCATGAAAATAATCCTAATGGGAAAAGCCAACAGAAGCCATTACAGACTTAAGTAGTTAATATTTAAAAAGCTCAAATAAGCAATCACTCCTGAAACAAATTCAAGTAGAAAATATCAGTAAAGAGGTAATATAAAGAAGAACCAAAGGAAAATATTAGAACTGAAAAATACTATAACATTTTAAAAATTCACTGGATAGACTCCATGGAATGGAAATGACAAAAGAAAGACACAGACTGATAAAATCATCCAATCTGAACAGAAAAAGTCACTGAAAAACGAACAGAATTTCAGGGATCTCTGGGATGATACCGACAGGTCTCACAGTCATGTCACAGATGGATAAGGGAGTGCAGTGCTTGACAAACATGTATAATTAATGGCTGAAAAAATCCCAGGATGGCTGAAATCTTAGCTTCAAGAAGCTGAGTAAATCCCAAACAGGATAAATTCAAAGAAGTCAATGCCCAGACACATCATAAACTGCTGAAAACTAAAAGACATCTTGAAAACAGCCAGAGAAAAATGACGCATTACCTATAGGGAAACAACAATTTGAATGATAGCAGAATTTTCATCAGAAACCGTGGAAGTCAGAAGGAAGTGGCCCATTTCTTAAAGTGCTGAAAGAAAATAAGTGGCAATTCAGAACACTTATCCAGTGAGGCATTCCTCAGGAATGAAAGTGAAATAAAGACTCTGAGATGCATGAAAACGGGGAGGACAGGCAGCGGTTGGCCTGTCCTAAGGGAACAGCAAAGGCAGCCAGTCCTTCAGAGAAAAACAGCACCAAAAGGAAACTTAGAACCTCAGGAATGAAGAAAGGCAACAAAAATGGGAGGTATCTGGGTAAAACATAATAGACCGTTCTCCTCTTGAGTTTTTTATAACATATGTTTGATTGTTGAAAGCAAAAAATATAACATCGCCTGATACGGTTTTCAATGTATGTCGATGCAATATATAAGACAACTTTAATAGAAAGAGGACAGGTAAAGGGACCTGCGTGGTCAAAAGGTTTCTGTATTCTAATTAAATTTAAGTGATAAAAATGGTTCTAAATAGACTGGTGTTTTTCTTTCAAAACTTTATACAAAGATATAGTCAAAATCATAATAGGCAATATGAAATACCAAAAATGTTCAAATAGGCCAGATGCGGTGGCTCATGCCTATAATCCCAGGACTTTGGGAGGCCCAGATGGGTGGATTACTTGAGGTCAGGTGTTCAAGACCAGCCTGGCCAACATGGCAAAACCGTCTCTACTAAAAACACAAAAATTAGCCAGGCATAGTGGCAGGTGCCTGTAGTCCCAGATACTCCAGAGGCTGAGGCAGGAGGATAGATTGAACCTGGGAGGCGGAGGTTGCAGTGAGCTGGGATCGCACCACTGCACTCCAGCCTGGGTGACAGAGCAAGACTCCGTCGCAAAAAAAAAATTTTTAAAAAGGTTCAAGTGAGCCAAAGAACAAAAAACAGAACAAAAAGAAACCACACACATCAGTAATTATATTAAATGTAAATAGTATAAATATACCAATTAAAAGACAGTATCAGGATGAGTTTTCAAAAACATGATTCAGCTATACGTCTGTAAGAAATTCATTTTAAATGCAGCCATATAGATACATTAATAGTAAAAGACAGAAAAAGATAAAGCAAGCCAGGCGTGTAATCCCAGCACTTGCCTGTAATCCCAGCACTTTGGGAGGGTGAGGCAGGTAGATCACTTGGGGCCAGAATTCAAGACTAGCCTGGCCAACATGGTGAAATCCCATCTCTACAACAACAAAAACGAATACAAAAATTAGCCGGGTATGGTGGTGCATGCCTGTAATCCCAGCTACTCGGGAGGCTGAGGCATGAGAATTGGTTGAACCTGGGAGGTGGAGGTTGCAGTGAGTCGAGATTGCACCATTGCACTCCAGCCTGGGTGACTTTGTCGCAAAAAATTTAAAAAAAAAAAAAATAGACCATTCAAATGCTAATCAAAAAAGAAAGCAATAGCAAAATTGATTTCAGAGCAAAGGAAATTACCAGGGATAAAGAGGGTCTTTATATAAAAGAGTCAATTCGCCAAGAAGACACAGCATGTTTAAAGGTATACACACCTGGCAGCAGAACTTCACTGTATATAAGCCTCTGTGCCCATACTGCAAAAGCATAGTAATGCTCCCTAAAATCTGCTGGACTCCTAAGTGTGGCAAGCATCATCCCTAAAAAAAATGCGATGGTGCAAGAACAATAGAACATAGAATTCTCTGTACGCCCAAGGAAAGCAGGGTTATGACAGGAAGCAGATGGCTATGGTGGACAGGGGAATTACTGGAAAAAGGCTAACATGACAAGATTGTGCTGAGGCAAAACGTGAAGGAAATCTGACAACTGAAAGAAGAACTAGACAAATTCACCATTACAGCTGAAGACTTCAATAGTCCTAACAGTAATAGAACTAATTAATAGACAGAAAATCAGCCAAGAAAGAACTGAGTATCATTAATCAAATGGCTGTAATGGACACTTATAGAGCACTACACCCAACATCAGCATAATGCATACATTCTTCCAAGGGCACGCAGAACATTCTCTAACACCATATCCTGGCTTATAATAAACCTTAACGTAAAATAACTGAAATCATACAAAGTATGTTTCTGGCCATAATGGAATTGAACTAAAATTCAGTAATAGAAAGATAACAGGAGAATCTGAAATCGCCTGGAAGTTAAACAACATACTCATAAACCACCAAAAAGGAATTCTCAAGAGAAATATTTAATTCTCAAGAAAATATTTTAAAGGGGAAAAATGAAATTATGGCATATTAAAATATGTAGGCACAGATGATGCAGTGTTTTATCTGTGGGAAATTTATTGCATCAAGTGCAATAATTTTTTTTGTTGATCTGAAATCTTTTATTATGAAAGAAGATTTCAGATCAATAATCTGAGCTTCCACTGTAAACAGGGAATGATAAACCCACATCTAGGAGAAGGAAGAAAAAAAGCAGTCATCAATGAAATTGAAAACAAAAATGGAATATGAATGAAGCCAAGAGCTGTTACATTGAAAAAATTATTGAGAAACCTCTAGTATGACTGAACATTTTTTTAAAAGTAGCCATACATATCAACATCGGGAATACAATGATTTACATTTTACTGATTTTTTTTTTTTTTTAAATAGGGTCTCACTTTGTCACCCAGGCTGGAGGGCAGTGGTACAAACACAGCTGACTGCAGCCTCAAACTCCTGGGCTCAAGTGATCCTCCCACCTCAGCCCCCCAAGTAGCTGAGACTACAGGTACATGCCACTACACCCAGCTAATTTTTGTATTTTTTGTAGAGATGGGGTTTTGTCATATTGCCCAGGCTGGTCTCGAACTTGGGGGTTCAAGGGATCCCAAAGTCAGGCTTGAACTGTGCCTGGCCTTACTGATTACTAGTGATGTTAGCTTCTTGTTCCTGTTAATCAGTTATCTTTACTTCTTTGATGAATGTTCTGCTTACGTGCTCTGCCAATCTTTTAAAATTATTTTGGAAAAAAATATAGAAAAGCACACTGCCTTTTTTTAAAAGTGAGTTTATCTTACTGACCTTGTTAGGGTCTCTCTATATCTGATAGAAATCTTCTGGTATTTTGTGAATATTTTTATCACAGTCCATTGCTTTCCTTTATGCTACCTTTTGTCTTATGGAAAATATCAATTTGTATACTCAAATCTCAAACTTTTCCTTTACAGATGGGGGACTTTGTGTGACTTTCAGAAAGACTTACTCTTTGATTATAAAAAATGCAATATTGTCTTCCAATGGTTTAAAAGAAAAACCTTGCTTCTGGTTTTAGCTCTTTAATTCAACTGGAGTTAATTATTTGTGAATATGAAGTAAAAATCCAACCTTCTTTTTTTTTTTGAGACCAGCTCAGTCTGTTGCTTAAGCTGGAGTGGAGTGGTGCAGTCACAGCTCACTGCAGCCTCAGCCTCCCTGGGCTCAGGTGATCCTCCCACCTCAGCCTCTCCATAACCGGGACTACAAGAGTGCACTAGCATGCCTGACTAATTTTTGCATTTTTTGTAGAGATGGGGTTTTGTCATGTTGCCCGGGCTGGTCTCGAATTCCTGGTCTTAAGCCACCTGCTGGCCTCGGCTTCCCAAAGTACTGGGATTTCAGGCGTGAGCCACCCTGCCTGGCCCAACTTTCCTTTTTTAATCAAATGGGTAGCAGATGGATTTAACAGCATCTGGTGAACAGTCTTTACTGATAAAGAAGTGTTACATCATTAAAAAAAAATTCCTGTAGGTACATGGGAAGGTTTCCAGATGCTGCTCTTCTATGTATCAGTCCATACCTGAGCTCACAGTGTCGTTTTATTATAACTTTACAGTTTATTTTATATCTGGGAGGCCAAGTCTCCAGATGCCCACCTTGTTCTCTTTTCTTGGCTATTTTCTAAATATGAACTTTAAAGTGAGCATGTCAAATTTTATTTTTAAATTCAATTTGGCAGTTTTATTAAACTGCATTGAATTGACTAATTTTGTAGGATTAACATCTTTCTAATATTGAGTCTTTTTGTCCCCAAATATAGTGTGTCTCTGTTTAGGTTGGTCTTCCTGTATTTATTTCAGCAGGATTTAAAGGTTTTATGAATAAAAGGTCTTGCACACCTCTTGTTGGATTTGCTCCTCACCTCCATCAAATTTTCTAAATGGTTCCTGCCAATGTGTAGGGAAAAGACTAAATAGGAAGGAAAATTACTACTTTTTCTGATGAGAGGAGAATATGAGTGAAAACAAAAATTAAGGATGCTGTCATTAACCAAACTATTTTGCAATTACCTCAGAAGAGAACTGGGTATGACCCAGTTAATCAATAAGAAACTGGCTAAAGAAAACAGTATTTTCACAAAATGGAACCCTATGCAGCCTTAATGAGAAAGCTCTCAATGTAGAAGTGGAAAAAGCTCCAAGATAGAGTTTAGGTGTACAAAAAATGGTGTCTGTCACATATTATCATTTAAGAAAGGGAAGGCTAATAAAAATATCTATCTACATTCAGAGTTCTGGGAGGATTCACAAACTAACCAGTGGTTACCTGCAGGGCCAGGGGAAGAATTAGAGGGATGGGATGGGGAGGGAGCCTTCAGTGTTCACCTTTTCATGCAGCTTTGATTTTTAAACCATAAGAATGCATTCACCATTTAAAAAATCCTAGAGAAAACAAGAGAAACAAATACACTCACTCACTCTTCGAAGAGATGCCCTCCCACTGAAGATGCTCAGCCGTGTGATTCTTAAGCTAGACTAATAACTGAGCCACCTGGGGGTCCTGTAAGTGAATGTTCTTTGGGCTCTTGCATGGAGCCCCCCTACTCAGGATGCCACTGTCTGACCTCAGGGAGGAGAACAGCGCGGGGCCCCTCCACTTCCTGATGGTCTGGAATGGGACTCAGGCACATTATGATATTTAAAACTCTGCAATTTTTGGATGACAAGGTATAAATCTTGGATTTTCACCAAAACAATGAACCTTTTCTAGGAATAGAATTTTAACACGATTCTGTTAACCAATAATGAAATACACAGTATAGCATCTTCAAACTGCCGCTGATGCTCATCCAGCGTTTCCAAAAGCCCTAGGTCTGACTTCATCTTTCCCTTGTTCTGGACCCAGGTTCTGCTCCACTTTCTTCCACAGCAGGGACTGATGTCACTGGGGTTTCCCACGATGTGTACACCATAATGCGGTGTTCGAGAAGCCTGTGTGACTGCTACTTGTAGAATAAAAGGACACAGTCTTCATGGCTACCATAAAATTGATGGCCATTAAAATTTAATAAAGACAAAATATAAACCTTAAATCTCTTTTTAAAAGTCGGGCATTTTAAATAGTTGGGCTCCCCACTCTGTAAGTAGGCGTGTAAACTGTGCAAGCTCTTCAGAGGGCAATTAGCTTTATTGACGTTTAAGGTGTATGCCTTTGATTTAGCAATCCCACACCTAAAAGTTTTCTGATACATCCATGTGTGCAGATGTACTGAACAAGGGTGTTCACCCAGTGCAGGACACGGTCGGATTGTGTCACATCCACACTGCCTGCTTCTAGTCACAAACTGGACTTCGACAGGGGGAAACACAAAAAAGGAAAGCGCAGAATAGTCTTAGAGCATGCTAAGAACACAAATGGGCCAGGTGCTGTGGCTCACGCCTGTAATCCCAGTACTTAGGGAGGCCGAGGTGGGAGGACAGCTGGAGGCCAGGAATTCGAGATTGGCCTGGGAAGCACAGTGAAATTCCATCTCTACAAAACCAAAAAATTAGCCAGGTATGGTGATGCGCAACTGTAGTCCCAGAAACTTGGAAGGCTTGAGGTAACAGGATGGCTTGAGCCTGGGAGGTTGAGGCTGCAGTGAGCTGTGATCGCACCACTGAACTCCAGGCTGGGAGACACAGTGAGACCCTGTCTCAAAAACAAAAATAGCAACCCACAAATGGAAGGACACTCTGCCTCGAGTTTTTCACATGGGAAGGGGTGTTCAGAGAAGTGTGTCTGAGGTCCTCACGTGAGCAGTTCAAGGGCTAAGGGGCTGGCTGTGGGAGGTGAGCCTGCAGGAATTTTACTGTGCACATATGCTTTTGATTTTACTAATGATGGATGGTCCAAACCAGTTTGGCTGGGTGCGGTGGCTCGCGCCTGTAATCCAGCACTCGGGGAGGCCGATGTGGGTGGATCACTTGAGGTCAGAAGTTCAAGATCAGCCTGGCCAACATGGTGAAACCCCGTCTCCACTAAAAATACAAAAATTAGCTGGGTGTAATGGTGAGCGCCTGTACTCAGGAGGCTGAGGCAGGAAAATCGTTTGAACCCGGGAAGTGGAGGTTGTAGTGAGCCAAGATCATGCCATTGCACTCCAGCCTGTGCACCAAGAGAGAAACGTTGTCTCAAAAAAAAAAAAAAAAAAAAGACTATTAGTCAATACCTAAGTGTTAGGTATTGACTAATACCTGTGACAACTGCTGCATCCATTTCTGTTTCATTATTTTAGAGCTTCAGGATTTCAGAAGAACTGGGGAGTTCGTCTGTGTCCGGGTTGCTGTCTTGTGTTTGAGGAGAACCTGGGAAGTGTGGACCAAGCACATACTTGCTGCCATAGCCTCCTAGGACGGCCTCCTAGGACAGCCTCCCATGCTGCTCCACGGACAATGCACGGCAACCCGGCCTGCCTCCACATCGCCCTCAGGCCCCGATCCGCCCTCACTTGTGGATACTTAGACTCAGCCCGTTTGTCATCTGTGCTTTCTACAATGACCACATAGCTAAATGTTTCCTTGAAGCCCCGCTCAAGTATTCCTTTGCTGTGTAATGTCACCTGGGCATGAAACAAACCTGCATGTCACCTAGTCATGGAACAAACCAGAGTAGAGTATCATCCCCACAGAAGGTTCCTGTGAACAAATACCAGACTCCGTGCCTAAACTTCAGGCCACTAGACGCTTCCTAAAACATAATACAGATGGTAGAAGTCTGGAGCAACAGGCTCACATTTAAAGCCAAAATTCTTCCTGGAAATAAAAAAGAGGGAAAGAGGATGGCCAGTAGCAGAATAATGGCATAGTTACAGATTAAATTCATGAGCGAATAATGAGGTTTTTCTTCTACTCTTGCTCAACGACTAAGTTAAATAAATAGAGGGCTGAGCGCGGTGGCTCACGCCTGTAATGCCAGCACTCTGGGAGGCCGAGGCAGGCAGATTACAAGGTCACGAGTTCAAGACCAGCCTGACCAACATGGTGAAACCCATCTCTACTAAAAATACAAAAATTAGCTGGGTGTGGTGACGGGTACCTGTAATCCCAGCTACTCAGGAGGCCAATGCAGGAGAATCACTTGAACGTGGGAGGTGAAGGCTGCAGTGAGCTGAGATTGGGCCATTGCTCTCCAGCCTGGGTGACAGAGCAAGACTCTATCTAAAAAAAAAAAAAAAAAAAAAAAACCAAAAAATAGAGATGAGTAGCATGGGTGAGGGCTAGCGTGGGTCAATAGTTTATTGGCAGACAGGACAGAAACGCCACCAGAATAAACACTAACTGCTGTGGCTAGAAAGGCAGATTCAGTCATATAGGGTGGAGAGCCACCTCCCTGCCAAGACCTCACAGGCGCCTTCTCAGCTTGATGACAGGAAGATCTACCCAACAATATATCAGTACCAGACTGCTTTAACTGCTGAGGACAGGTAGACTGTGACAGGCATTCTGAAAACCAATTGGCATGCGTTTTCAGTCATGCAATTCTCATCTGTAATACTTGTACTGAATTCAATTTGCTGGAAGCAGGGTCAAAAAAAGCAAGCTACCAAACTTGCAAGATTTTAAAAATCAAAACATGGTTTCACAATGATGATATAAGCTTACCCCTCACTCTAGATTATTTAGTACTAGCTGGGTGCTGTGGCATATGCCTGTAATCCCAGCACTTTAGGAGGCTGAGGCAGGAGGATCATTTGAGCCCAGGAGTTTGAGACCGGCCTGGGCAAAACAGTGAGAGCCTATCTCTAAAAAAAAAAAAAAAAAAAAAAAAAATTAGCTGGGGGTGGTGGTATGCTCCTGTAGTCCCAGCTACTTGAGAGGCTGAGGTGGTAGGACAGCTTGAGGTCAGGAGTTTGAGGTTGCAGTGAGCTATGGCTGCACCATTGTACTCCTGCCTGGGTGACACACTGAGACCCTGTCTCAAAAAAAAAAAATTGTTTTTTAAATGGAAAATACTCCTATACCCATTAAAATCAGAACTGTTTAGTTTTAAAAACAAATGCATATTTGAAATTTTCATAATAAAATGTTCCTCATCCACTGTGCCGGGCAGAGGGACCTGCACCCAGGGCTGCTGTCTGCTCCCGAAGTATGGCCTTGGGCCAGCCCCCTGCCTGGGCAGTTCGGCTCCCTCATCTGTGAGATGGGCCTAATATCTGCTATAACCACTGCAATGGGTCATTCTGAAGGGTAAATTCAACGCTAAATATAAGAATACCCTCTGGTTGTAAAATACGCTATGCCCTTTCAAGGTTTTACTATTATATAAGACATTTCAATGGATAGTATTATAAATAGGTTATTGTTAAACTAAATATTATCCAGTGTTTCTCTGACACACTATGCTTTTTAAAGAAGAAAAGAAAGGTGGGCACTGAGTCCTATACTTTGACAAGGGATGGGAGATGCAGTGAAAGGAGCCCTCGGCAACCGCAGATTCTGACAGTGGAAGCCCTCCAAGTGCAGGAGTCAAGTTCTTCTAGTTCAGGTAGGGCTGCAATTTGGAAAATCAGAAACACATATAAACAGCCTACGTAGAATTCAGAATTTAAGTGTCAGGTGAAGGAGTGAGTCTTAAAATCAGGGTAGGAAAACTATTTGCCATTCCTCTATTTCTTTGAAAAGGCGGCAGAGTAACTAAGTTTCCAGGATCTAATTATAGCTCCGGCCTCTGCTTCAACATGGGGACTTGTCAACTGTAACTGAAAGTGTGTAATTAACAGAAGTGAGAGAGTCAACACATTTCACCCCTAACCATTTATGAGGCATCATAAAATACTACAACAGCTGATCATGGCTAGGCCTTAGATCAGAGGTTTATGGACAATTATATCCTCAGATGCATCTGACAACTCTCGAGCCTAAGCTCCCCATTCTTACAATATCAAATCCTGCTAAAATGGAGAACACAGCAGGCATAACTGCTTGTTCACAGGCTGTGCTGGGAGATGTGCCAAGAGCCAGCTAAGAGTGCACAGACAGAATCCCCAAGAAATACTAATCCTAACAACAAAACATAAAGCTCAAATCTAGTAAGGTATCAATCCTGGAAGGTACAACATGTACTGTAGTCAATATTCAAAAACAAAGTGAGCAGAAAGGGTTCTAACTGTCTGTCTGGAAATTTTGCAGAGTGGGACCTTGCAGTGGATAGACGGCGCCTGCGATACCCAGATAACCTGGAAAGACGCAGGGACACAGCCGGCTCTGTGATCACTTATCTTTTCCATAAGCACTGGAGTCCTTCCTGCGTGCCAGGCATCAGGCACACCAAAGCAGCCCTGTCCCAGGGAGGTCTTAGCCCAGTAGAGAAGACAAACAAGGACAAGGAACCATCAATGAGATCAATACCAAGAAAGGAGGTCTAGACAGAGAATCACGGGAGCTGGGTGTCTGCATATGCTGAGGTCAGAGAAAGCACCATGGCAGAGAAATTTTGCACTGCACCCCAAAGAACAGCATGCCTTCAGCTCGACAGACTTGGAGGGCTGGTTGAGGAGCATTCCAGGTGAGGAACCCAAGAGTCCCCACAGAGACTGTGAGAAAGCCAGAGGCATTCAGAGATGTGCACGAGTGTCCTATAAAAGCACGATTTTCCCCAGGAAGTGAGAGCAGTATAAGGGCATGGTAGTACCTTTACAGCTACACAAACCAATCTGATGACTTTTCTGTAAAAGGTAATAATGTGGTAGATTCACCTAAAATCAATCATATTATACAATTTCCTATTCAATTTAAAATTATTTGAGGGCTCCCCACCAAACATACAGAAATTAGCATTTTTACCATCAAATGTCATTACTTGGTCCTTAAATATTTAGTAAACAATTATTTTCATGACATTTTAGAATGTAAAATACTCAAAAATGAAGGACTTTATTTTCTTCACTCTAGTTTTCTTTAAAATGAAGTTTATACATTGCATCAAGACGTTAGAAGAGGAGTTTTGAGAGCACAGCCTTATCCAGTTTTCACTGAGTTTTCCACAGAAGGATCCTGACAAAGCCCTTCAGCACGAAGGCGCGCACCGAGATTACTGCAAGTTTAAGACACGGAGAGCGAGGTGTGATGGGTCACACCTATAATCCCAAGGCTTTGGGAGGCCAAGTTGGGAGCAATGCTTTAGGCCAGAAGTTTGACACCAGCCTAGGAAATATGGAGACAAAACAGAAAAAAAAAAAAATTAGCCAGGTGCAGTGGTGCATGCCTGTAGTCCCAGCTACTCCGGAGGCTGAGGTGGGAGAACTGCTTGAGCCTAGGAGGCTGAGGCTGTGCTGAGGCATGATTGTGCCACCGCACTGCAGCCTGGGTGACAGCAAGACTGCGTCTCTGAAAACAAAACTAAACAAAACAAACAACAGCAAAAAAGAAAAAAAGGAAGGGCTCAACCCACCTTATATACAGTTACAGATGGTCCTGACAAGCATGCATCAAAGTTAAATGTTTCCTTTACAGAAAAATACTTCTTCAAAATAGAGCATTTTGAAGATGAGATCTTCAAATTTGTAGAGATGATTTAAAGTAAATATACCTCATGTTACTACATCAGTAGGAGTGTTTTAAAACCAGTACAACAAGGGGTACCAGCCCTCCAAAGCCATGCTGGCTACGTATAGCAGGCTGATGATCCTGGTGTCCCTGCTAAAGGTACAACTGCCTGTGGGTTAGGGAACAGCACTTCTGGTACAACTGGACACATGCTGGGAAGTCACTGCCTCCAATGCTTCATGAGAGACACATTTTGCTGTTTTAGTACATACCAGAAAACCAACTTTATATGACTGCGAGATACGAAAAACATAAATAGCCTTGGCTTTCTAAGTTCCCAATGGTACAGAAATTTCGTAAAATTTTAAAAAAATGCTATTGTCAGAGATGCATACTGATCTTTTTATTTTTAATTTTTAATATATTGTTTTGAGATGTAGCCTTGTTCTGTGGCCCAGGCTGGAGAGCAGTGGCGTAATCTCGGCTCACTACAACCTCTGCCTCCCAGGTTCAAGCAATTCTGCCTCAGCCTCATGGGTAGCTGGACTACAGGCATCCACCACCACAGCCGGCTAATTTTTGTGTTTTTAGTAGAGACAGGGTTATACCATGTTGGCTAGGCTGGTCTCAAACTCCTGACTTCAAGTGATCCACCCACTTTGGCCTCCCAAGTGCTGGGATTACAGGTGTGAGCCACTGTGCCCGGTCCCGACCTATTCTTGGGTGAAATGACAGATGCCTTGAATATTTTCAACTACTATAGCATGAAAAGGTTGGGTAAAGATAAAGAAAACAAGATGGCATAATGTAGGCAATTGTTAAAGCTGGCTGATATAGTGGCTCATAAGGTAATTTTTCTTTATATTTGTGTATATTTGAAAATCTCCATTATAATAAATTTATAGGTATATAAAGGGTGAATCTGGGTGGGCTAGGCATGGTGGCTCATTCCTGTTGTAATCCCAGCACTTTGGAAGGCTGAGATGGAAGGATTCCTTGAGGCCAGGAGTTTGAGACCAGCCTAGACAACATAGTCAGACCGTGTCTCTACAAAAAATGAAAAAATTAAAAATAAAAGAGAAAAAAAATTAGGGGGATATATGAAGGGAAAAAAAGTACATAAATGCTCTTTTAAAAGAAAAAACAGATTCCCTAACCACATTATTTTCTATCAGTAGGTAGTGTTTTCTGACCTGTAATGGTCGGGGCCAACAACTTGATCACTTGTCCTCCTGAAAATGGTAGTTCTTGTGTTCTCAGATAAATTCCTCTAAAAATCTAAAATGACCCTTTAAAAAATAAATGCAATCGGGAAGTAACCAAGTCACCAAGTAGGACAGACTCAGATTTTATGTACATGAGTAGTTAGATGGATCAGGAAAGAGATGCTTCACAAACGGCACCACAAAATATTAAAAATTCACAGGGTTTTTAAAAGCACCTCTAATTTGCCTCTCCAAAAACATAAAAAGATGACAGAAAATAAAGAAACATCATCTGCTATGTCACAGTACAACTTACAAATCAATTAGGTTTCTAATTTTAGCATCAGATTCCTTAAATACTATTATTGATCTGTTAGGAATCAATGTTCTTGAATTCAGCAACTCTTATAACAAGCCACAAGTAATGTTTTCAACAAAACCATTACAGATTCCCAAATTGTGATGTTCTCATTTTCACTTAAATCCTGGATTGTAAAAGAATAAATTACAATCTCCAGTTTAAATGGTCTTCATAATCTTTTATAGAAGACTGAATAATTACTTTCCTAGAAATCTAAATTAAGAGCTTCCTGAAAACTTAATGAGTTGTGGGAAATAGAAACATAACATTTATTACTAGCCTGGGACAATACCAAATTATCTCCCCTTCTCATTCTCCCTAAAGGCAAAGCCTTATTAAGAACCGCCATGGTTTGGTTCTCCAGCAACTTTTATTGGTCAAAGGATGCATAAGGATATATGGTGTCTGTGGTTTAATTAACAGGATCGTTTATAAAACAACTTTACATTTATCTTATTTTTAAAATTCTGGCTTTTGAATAAGCTGATGTGTTAGAATAGACATGCTCCTATCCCATGCAAAAAGCTGTTCAAAAATGAGCAGCTTGCAAATCTAACATAAATGAGACATTGAATAAAACATTCTTACAGTGAGGTCTAAGAAGTAGTTCAGTCTGAGAATTTGCTTCAGATACTTTTTGAAATAAAATATTCAAGGCATAAAAAAAGCAAAACTCAAAATATCTAAAACAGATACATACTGATATTTTTACCCTAGTCACTTCCCAGAGTTTTTATGTGTCTCTGCTCTGCTGATTAAAATAAACAACAAAAGCAGTAGGCATCTTCTAACTAAAAGTTAATTTACTAGTCTTCAACTAAAAAGTCACAGTGGAAGAACATATATAAGGTGAAGAAAGCTTTTTAAACTTTCAAACTTAATTTTAATACTGCATTTCAACTTTAAAGAAAGGTTCCACCATATATTTTTTGCATTGACATTTTAAAATATAAGAACAAGTCTTTGTAATACAATATATACTTCAATATACCCAATATACCTTATATGAATTAAAAACATGTCAACTTGATAACTGTAGTAAGGCATTTAAGTAGTCAGCAGAGGCCATAAAGAAATTTCTTAATGAGTGGTGTCCTTTTAGTAGTAACTGGATTTAGTTAGGTTTCCTTAAAATGAACAGGAAACAAAAGATGTGAAAAATAGGCAGTCGTGCCATTATACTGAATTCCAGAAAAAGCACAGTACAAACAATGTGTTTTCTAGAAGGGAGACCAGACAGACCAGCAAACCGGAAATGGATGGGCAGCCCCGGCTTACATGGTCTATTGTATTTTATCAACGGCTGAGAGAATTAGTAGCTCAGTAGGTCGGGTAAAGGTACCAGCATCCTTAGTGCTAGTTTCTTAGCCTAAAACAGAGCAGGTACTCCAGATATACTTCCTCAGCTGACCTGGATGAAGATGACTTAAAATCAACAGAGCTGGACAGTATAAAGTTCATGGAAAAACTCCATTTTTCATTTTATTTTGGTATGTTAGTGAATGTCTACTATTCTAGTACTTTGAGTGTGGGTCACGTAAACACCATGTAGAATGTAGTAAACAGAATTAAATAAGAAACACGCTGGCTATCAATGCCAGAGTCTTTGAATGTCAGGTCATAAATATAACCAATTATGCAATATAACCAACACGATGAGAAAAGCACACCTCACAATCGAGAATTTTAGTTCACAGGATTAAAAAAAATAAAATCTGAAACTGCGTTTAGTGCCACATTGTATCATATCATACATCAGATCCATGCTGTGGAGCTGTGCTGGGCTACAGAACATACCGCACAGAGCATGTTTTAAACTCAAAGAGAAAGGAAAATATGGAACAGAAAATTTTTACATACACGTACACATCTAACGGTGCTGTCCATTTAATTCGATTTATATGATTTGCTGTGCCACTTTGACCAGCTTGCAGAACACCCCAAATTCTCTTTCCCCCATAAAGATCTACTTCCATACAGAGTAGAAAAGGATGGTGATAAAAAACTTCAGATTTTTCAGGTTCCAACGATTGTGTCCCAAATGCCACTGTATGAACACCTAAAAAATATTAAGAACAATTTAGAAATCTGCATAATTATAAATGCAAAAGTAAACATAGCTTAAAGCCTAAAAGAGAATTCGGGAATATCTCATCTTTTAATATCTGCCTGTGCCTACTATATGATGTTGACTATAAATAAAATGTCCACTGTGGTAAATGGGGAAAAAGAGGAAGCTTTAAAAAGTTAAAAGGAGACATTTGTCAATTTTGTAAATGGGCCTCCTGTTTTAGAAAAGGCACATTCATTTAGACCTCAATCAATCCAGGAAAGGCTCCTCACTGATGTAAGGCATGAGGATATCTCACCCTCGCCCGTCAACCACCGCCTGCCTTTCCTTTCTTTCTGAATAAGAGCATGAGAATTTCCTATAGAGTGTAAATTCTTTCAGTTAGAACATCCAACATTAACTTATGGAATATTCATTCTCCTCTTTTTCTTTTTTCTTTCTTTCTTTCTTTTTTTTTTTTTTTTTTTTTGAGACAGAGTCTCACTTTATTGCCCAGGCTGGAGTGCAGTGGTGTGACCTTGGCTTACTACAACCTCTAACTCCCAGGCTCAAGCGATTCTTCTGTCTTAGGTTCACGAGTAGCTGGGACTACAGGTGCATGCCACCACCACCTGGCTAACTTTTTCTCTTTTGCAGAGATGGTGTTTCACCATGATACTGGTGATAGACTGGTCTCAAACTTCTGAGCTAAAGTGATCTGCCGACCTTGGCCTCCCAAAGTGCTGGAACTAGAGCCACTGCACCTGGCTGGGATCCTCTCTTTTTCACACTGCAGCTTCCCAAAGCTTTAACAGGCCTCTGCACTTCAGCTTGCCAGGAACTCAGGGCAGGGAGGTATCCACACCCACCTGTGTGCTCTCCCACGGCTCCTAACAACCACACTCCTGAGCGTTCGGGGCCTGTGCGCGCCGCGGTGACCTCAGCTGTCTCAAGGCAGCATCTCCGTACTGAATACCTGAGCCCATTCTTTCTGGGTCCAGCTCACCTGAGGACCAAGCAAGTATTCTTTTAAAAAAGGTTTTATGTTTCTGTGATCCCAAAAATAGATTTAAAAAAAAGCAAAGTACAGAACACTGTGTATATATCCAACCATTCTGAATAACAGAGGAAAAAAAGCCATATATGTTTGCTTGCACAGGCACAAAATATCTCTAGCAGGATACATAAGGAACGGCTGATTCAGGGGCGGCGTTCTGGATGGCCAGGGACAGGAGGGGGTGGTAACATGGGAACTTTTCACTGCATACTCTTTCATACTTCTTGAATTTCAAATTATGTGAATATATTATTTATATAAAATAAATTAATTTAAAACTAAATTACAAAGATACCATTTTTCACTTACTGGACTGTCCAAAAGTCCAAGTATGGATAATACATGCTGTGGACATGGCTTTAGTGAAATAAGTCCATCACTAGGAGAAACTGTGATGGCCTCTATACCAACAGCCCGAATGCTTATGTTCTTTGACCCAGCAATTCCACTTCTGGGCACATGTAAAAATACATATATATAAAATTATTTACTCTAACATTACTTATAATTGCAAAATACTGGGAACAACCCAAATATCCAAAGTAGACTGGTATAAATTATGGTAACACATATGTGAAATATAGGTTGAGCGATCCTTATCCAAAATATGTGAAACAAGAAGTATTTTGGATTTTTTCAGATTTTGAAATATTTACATTAATACTTAACAGTTCAGTATCCCTAATCTGAAATTTGAAATGCTCCAATGAGTTTTTCCTTTCAGTGGCGATGTTGGCAATTAAAACGTTTCAGATTTTGGAATATTTTGGATTAGGGATACTCAACCCATTTTACACAACACACACACACATTATACATATTATGTATTATATATGTGTACATTATGTATTATATGTATATATAGAAACTACATGCTGATTTGTAATGAAGGATTTTATAATAGTAAGTACAAAAGCAAGGCGTGGTCTATCATATGGTAAATTTTACATAAAAAAGGGGAAGAAAAGAATGTTTTTTAAATGTATTACCCATTTTTAAAAAACGAAAAGTATGGTTGAAGAATCCTAATTTATACCCTTATTTGTTTTCACCTAGAGATACTTATGATTTTGATGATCTTAGAAAAAACACATCTTGAAAATGTTATGAGTTGTTATTCTGATGCATTCAAGGGATACAAGATTAAAACAGCAAGGTCATGTAAATACAACCGCGCATGTGTTGAGCTTAATAATACTCAACAGCAAGCCAACTGTAATGATTTATGTTACAGTTTCGGTTTTTGTACCAAGCTTAGTAATTTTCTTTTCTTTCTGATTAAAAAAAATACAAAAGGATGTGGTGTCCACTTCTGTTGACACCCAACTCTTCCCCCTGGGCCCGATTCTCCTCCCTCCTACTTCACCCAGCACCCTCCCTCTTCCCTGCCCTCTCTTCGCCCATTCTTCTCTCCTTCCCCCTTAGCATTTAAACATGCTAGAATCTGTCCCATCACCCACATCCCCGACTTTAACCCTTTGCACCTTACAGTGCCAGCGTGGGCTTCCTCAGGAGAGGAGTAGACACTCTGCTTCCTGACCCTCTACTTCTTCCTTATGGACAGCCAGCCATCTTCTACCTTCATCATTCTGCTAAAATTGTTCTTGATCAAGAGGATCACTAACTTTCTATTCCCCATCCCAATGTGTGTTTTTCAGCTCTGTTCTTAGTTTATGAGACTTCCCTCTGTTACTATTACATTACATAACGAACACTCTTTTGACTTGCTTATAATTAGGGTTTAAGTGACACCCACATTCCCTTGATTTTCTTCACACATTTCCAACCATTTCCTTTTTCATCTTTTTGGAGATTCCTCTTCCTCTGCTCATCCTTCATCTCCAGGGTTCTGTTGATCACTGCTCTCCTTAAACAGACTGTTCTCTGGATGATCACATTCCTTCCACAGTTTTAGCTGTTCCTATATATTGATAGTTCCTAAATGTACATTGCCAGCCAGGAACTCTTCCCCAAGCTTACTAGATAACTCCATGTGTGTGTCCCAGTGTTACTGCCAAGGCTGCATGTTCGCGACAGAGCCATCTTCATTCCCTCACACTCCCAGCTTCTCCTCTGGTTGCATCGCGTCTCTGTCTAGAAACCCCAGTGTGACTGCATCATCCTTGGTTCTTCCTCCCCGGCTGGCCCCTCATCCTCACCCTCTCCCACCTAAGAATCAGTTGTCCTGTCCCACTAGTGGGCATATGAGTCATAACAGGCTACTGCCTAAATATATCTTAGGTCTATCTCTCTCTCCATCTCTGCTTCCACATCCTTGTTAAAGCATTAATCAGTCATCTCTTACTAGGATTACTAAAAAATGCCTTATAATTGGTATCTTGGCCCCTAGCCCTGTCCTCCCTTCAATCTGTTTTCAGCATAACCCCTGCAAACATGATTTATCTCAAGTTACAACCTGATCACATCACAAACCTGCTGATGACCCACCACCTGCAGAAGTGGTGTTCAATCTTAGATGAACATTAGAATCGCACAAGTCAACATTTAAAAACTCTGATGCCTCCACCATACTTCAGCCCAATTAGTTTAGTGTCTCCAGAGGTGGGGCCTGGAATTAGAACTTTTAATGCATCCCAGTGAGTCTAATGCTCACCCAGGGTTGAGCATTGGTAAGCTACAAGATAAAGTTCTAGATCCCGAATGAGGACTGGCTGGCTCCTGCCTTTCTTCAACCTTTTCTCCTGCTATTCCCTCCTCCTCACTCCCCTGGCTAGGTCACTCTTCCCTATATTCTGAAAGATTGAGCTCATCTAACACCTTCTCCTGGAAGCCCTCCCTGACACCTCCTCCATCCTCTGGCTGGGGTAGGTCCTTCTTCATGTTACCCTAAGCCTGTGCATGTCTGAATTACTATATCAGCCTCATGACATTATAATTATCCTTTGACTGTCTCCCATGAAAGACAGTTTCTTGGGTGGGCAAAAGGTGTGATTTATTCATTTTTGTATTCCAGCATCTGACAAAGAATAGGCATTCAGATGTTTGACTGAATCAATTAAAAGGTGATGCCCACATATTTTAGTAAATGACAACTCCATAGTCTTTCCTCAGCTGCCTACATTAGGATTATTTTAAATTATTTTTACTGAAGCAACAAATAAAAAAATGAGGCATTTTATAATTGAGGCATGCTCAGTGAGCTTCAGAAATAAAGTTACCCTAGACTGCATAGTTCCATGATGCCCAATCTGCAACTACCAACACTACACGATGTACCTGTAACTCCCTTACACTTGACCACTGGCCCAACAGAATTAGTGTGCTGTTGACAGAGTAGACAAAGGCCTATTCTTCCTCCTTTTAGTGAAGGACCCAAAAAAGACTATGGTTCTAAATGCAGACACTCCCTGAAAACCTTGACTGCCCTTCAGCTGAGCTGCTGTGCCCATTGCTTTCATCACCATGGAAACCATCCAGATAAGGAGGGTGCTTTCACCTCAGCCAGGAGAACATGACCTTTGAACCCCTATGTGGTGATTTTAGGTTGGCAGGTACAGAGAGAATATTCTTTACTAAATCACTCCTGAAAATATTAAAAGGTGATTTACTGAGCTAGAGTATAAAATATGCAGAAGAAAAGTTGATGAACGGAAACGCTTTTACCTGATTCAATTTTGTTAAGTATTTTTCTTGCACACTGTACAAAAGCCTCTTCTACATTCTCCCCTGTTAGCGCACTTGTTTCCAAAAACATCAGCTCTAAAATGGACATCAACAAAATATAAAGTCGTATTTAGAAGACGTTCATAATTTTCACTTACTAAAAGCCTGTGTAGCATTCTCTTAGAAGAGCAGATAAAATGAAATTTATAACCTATAACTATATATTTCTGTAAGTCTAAAATCAATATATATCATGATGTGTTTTTTAAAGGTTAGAAGTTCTAATTCTAGCCTTTTCTGAAAAGTAACTGCTCTCCTGTGCTAGCACTTAACCTGGGGCAGGGGCGGAGCAAGCAGCCAGGCTTCCCCAGCTGAATGACAGCCCATCAGGAAGCAGCCAGCTTGCCAAAATGGCCCTGCCACTGATTTCAGGGAAAGTCACAATGTCCTTCTTCAAATGATCTGAGTGTCACCACAAATATGATCAACAAGTGCTTACACCTTTTAGGGGACTACATTGCAATTTGTCATACAGCCCATGAAGAGATATTATAGGCATTAATACTCTTTTTACCCACCAGAGTGGTTTGTTCATCTCAGCAGAAAGGCCTGTTCTGCTTGTTCTCTCAGCAAACCATGGCCTCTCTAGCCTTTTGCATCCTCACTTGTAAAAATGAGTCATTTAGATGACATCTAAATTCCTTTTTATCTCTGTTGACATTCTAAACTTCTGATTTCTAAACAGCTTTTTAGACACTGTCATGATGGCATATGGATTTCTCTCATGTTTATTTTCTTAGCAAGAAACTAGTCAAGTTACAATACAATTTCGTAATCCTACAGTCCAATCAAATATTAGAATATTCTAGTCTTTGGTTCTAAAAATTAGTTATTTAAAATGTCTGAATTTTAGCATCATTCTCTTATCCATTAATTAAGCAACCATTAATTTTATGTGGCATTTTCATGTATCCTATATGGAAATTCAAAAAAGCTTGAAAGTCACCACCTATAACCAAATGACTTAAATTTAGCAAGAGTAAAATAAAGCCAACGAGCCAAGTATTTCCTCCTGTGCTTCCCTTTCTATTTAGGGCTAATATTTCACCAACTTTCCTTCAAAATACATTAAAAAAAATAATGACATCATTTGGTTAGTGCCTTTAAATATTATTGTTATAAGTTTCACCTTAGCCCAAGATCTCTAACATTCAAAGACCCTAGACTGAAAAGTCATTACATAATGTTACTACCCTCGCTTTTATCATCATAGCAACTCTGCAGGCAGAATGCAATATACTAAAAATATGCTAACTTGATCTAATTTATAGTCAAAACAATGGGAAATTCCACATTTCCTAAATCTAGTTTAATCTCGAAATTCCAATTCTAATTCGAAGAAATGCTATTATCCTCAAATATGCCATTTGAAAAATAGTCAGAAGTAAAAGGTCACTTGCCATTTTCTTGAGCAAATCTGGAGGCTTCTAAGAAAGTGACTTCACGATCTGCATCCAGGTCCTTCTTGTTTCCACAGAGGATGATCACAATGTTCTGACTCGCTAGCATTCGGGCATCTGTTAACCAATTAGTAAGCGCATTGTAGGTTTCTCGGCTGCGTAATATAAGATTGTGAAAATAATACATGTATTTTATAAAACTAGCAACTCTTTCCAGTCATTCTCACTACTCATACCGCTTTTCAACATTTCAGGGTAACGGCACCAACACTTTTAAGTAACTCAGACATCAAGAATGCACCAAGTATATACCATACCCACAGAGTCTGTTTCATTTTGTTTCCAGTAAAATGAGACATTAAGTCAGACATTTTGTCATTTTTTGTTTGCCCAGTCACAGGGCAAAAGGAAACAGATGTTCCTCCATTCATTTTACAAATATCTATTGAGCTCTTAGCATGTGCAAGGTACTAGACTCTGGTAAGCGAGACTTTGTAGCTAAATGCTGCTGCTTAATGAATCCCTGCAATGTGCTAGCACTTTCTTTTAAAGAACTTCATAATATTGATTACAAGGACTCCATGACACAGACTGCCATTACTCCCCTTTCCCATAAGAAATCCAAGGCCCAGAGAGACTAAGTTGCTCTAGGTCACACAGCAGCCAGTGGCAAAACCAGGCCTTGACCAAGTCTGTCTGACTCCAGAACCAACTCTCAGACTTACTGTTTTGGCCCTCACGTGTCTAAGGACAGAGTTCTTCTCATGGCATTTTGTTAGCCTGATTAATGACTTCACACTTCAGCAGGCTGAGCCTTTCACTGCCTGGGCAAGTGCAGGAAGGGCTGAGTTGGAAGCTGCCTGCCTCCTCTCAGAACACCTGGCTCCAGGGACACAGATTCGACGGGGGGAACAGGCTGAGTGACATCCTCTCACCGGACAGGTTCCTACCCAGATAGGGCCCCCAGATGATGCCATTTACATGACACATTTCTAAGATGGTGCTACTGAGATCAGTGCTGCTGGATGGGATTTCCTCATGGATAAGAATGTTCTATAATCTGTGCTGGTAGTCACCAGCCACATGTAGTTACTGAGGACTTGAAATGTGGCCAGTGCAATCGTGGAACAGAATTTTAAATTTTATTTCAGTTAAATTGCCATATGTCACTAATAGCTCCTATCTAAGTGCTTTACATGAACTAATTTAAGCCTCCCAATAACCTCATGAGGATCATGTGATTACTACTAACTCCATCTTACAGACAAGGAAACTAAGGCCAAGGCAGCTGAAGCACCTGGCCTGAGAGCGCCACCCAGCTAGTGACTGCAACTGGGATTTGAACCAAGCAGTCTCAGCCCAGAGCCCAGGTCCTCACCCTGTCTCAACTCATTTCTAATAAATTCCACACATAAAGCTTTGTGAACCTTAAGGAAAGTGTCCAAGCCTCAGGTGAAGAAATGTAATGCAACAGAATGGAGTGCTTCATCTATCTGAAACCTTACAAACACATTTATCTACATAGGAAAGCAGTGGTAGGGGCTTGTTCGAAGACCTCTGAGATCCCAGATGGAAGGGCTAAGGGGCTTCCTGGATGCCAGTCACACCATGGTCTCCGGACACACAAAGCACACACTGCACGGAGGGCACCTCACCAAGACCAGCTTTTGGGCTGCAGAGCATTGAGCAGCCTCCTTCACCATGGGGAGCTGGCATTACCTGGTGATATCATAGACAAGGAGAGCCCCAGCCGCGCCTCGGTAATAACTTCTCGTCACGGACCTGGAAGAATTACACTGGTTTTACTTTCAACCAATTGAGACCCTTTACTGTATCCCATCCTCCCATGAAAAAAATACTCATGCTTGCTTTGGAAACCACAACACAGGGACAGACATTGGTTTAACAGAGAAATGACTCAAAGATATCTGAACACACATGTGAGGAGTTATTCTGCCTGAAATCACATCACTGAGACAAGTAGGAGATTCCCTCGCAATGGATGCAGCTCTCTGATGGATGCCTCCTTCAAGAATTCCTGGCCGGGCGAGCTGTCTGCAGGCGGAAGGCAGCCAGCACCACCCCTAGATGGATACTAAGGGGCTCAGCAGTCCACTCGCTTCTCTTCTTCCACCCCAAACCCTTAGCCACCCTTATCACAATTCTCTCCATCTCTTCCAGTTCTCTCCATCTCTTGGGGTGGCAGAAAGGGAAGTGCCCTGATGGAAACAGTCTTATCTCCTAGCCAGGAATCCATAGTCACCACGGCCCTGCACTCATCTGCGTCCTTGCCCCATTATTATAGGGGAAATTGAGTGTCCCAGCATGTCATACCCACTCTCACATTCAGGAAGACGCCTTTCAGTCATATGTGTTCTCCCTTGCATTGGCAATCTCTTCCTCTTTGTTATATTTTTCCCACTAGTGGCCAGACACCTGCAATCCCAGCACTTTAGGAGGCCCAGGAGGGAGGACTGCTTAAAACCAGGAGTTTGAGACCAGCCTGGGTAACAGAGAGAGACAGACCCTAGTTCTACAAAAGATTAGCCAGGTGTGGCAGTTCACACCTGGAATCCCAGCTACTCAGGAGGCTGAGGCAGGAAGACTGCTTCAGCCCATGAGTTTGAGGTGATGGTGAGCTATAATCACGCCACTGCACTCCAGTCCCAGCAACAGAACAAGACCCTATCTCAAAAAAAAAAAGGTGGGGGGGGGGGCAGGAGGTCAGGATTTTTCCCATTAGCAAAATAAAATAAATTGGCTCTAGTACCGCCCATTTTAAAAACACAAAACAGAAATATGCTGCACAATCCTCTCAGCTACTGTCCCACAGTCTGCTCTTCATCCAACTTTTTTTGAGATGGAGTTTCACTCTTGCTCCCCAGGCTGGAGTGCGATGGCGCAATCTCAGCTCACTGCAACCTCTGCCTCCCAGGTTCAAGCGATTCTCTTGCCTCAGCCCCCTGAGTAGCTGGGATTATAGGAGCCTGCCACCATGCCCAGCTAATTTTTGTATTTTTAGTAGAGATGAGGTTTCACCACATTGGCCAGGTGGTCTCGAACTCCTGACCTCAGGTGATCCATCCACCTCAGCCTCCCAAAGTCCTGGGATTACAGGCATGAGCCACCATGCCTGGCCCCACATCCAACTTTCTGAAAGAGCTGTCTTTACCTTTGGCTTCCGCTTCTTCACCCCCAACCTGGTGTCCGTCTCTGCTACTCCCCAAAAGCCAGTCAAGGTCCCCACCCTCTGTGCACCCAAAGATGGTGAGCATTTCTCTGTCCTCACTCCTGCAGTCTCTGCACCCTGCACCCTGCTACTCTTCCTCCTGGTCACCAGCCACTTCTCTGGCTCTTGTCATTCTGTATCTGTCCTGCTGGGATTGCAATTCCCCAGAGCTGAGTCCTGGGCTCTCTTTTCTATTAACATTCAACTCAAATTTTTTCTCCAGCTCAGATCCAAGTGCTGCCTCTGAATCTCCATGAGACTGCCCAATAAACACATTAAATTTAACAAATGCACAACAGAACTCTTTTTGGCGCCACCCTCCGGGCTCGTCTTGGCCTAGGAAGGGGCATCACCACCCACCCTGTTTCTAAAGCCAATCAGCTCCACGTCCATCCCCAACGCCCTTCTGTCCATCTTCACATTCACTCCGCCAGCCTAGTCCAGTCTCCTACACCAAACAAATGCTGTGTCTGTCCACACCACTGTCCTTGAGTGTAGGGCCACAGTCCATTCTTCAGAGCAGCCCAACTCATCAAGATCCATGCCAAGACACCCCCTCACTGTACCTGGCCCTTGGGCCCCATTCTCTTCCCTGCTCCCAGCACCTGCCACTCCCATCCGGGCTTGTCACACCGCTGGCTTTCCTTGTCCTTCAGGTTTCATTCAACACTATCTCCTCAGCAACATTCCCCAAGCACCCCCACCTAGTGGACCCCCTGTCTATCACAGCGTGCTGTCTCCTGGGTGGCACCATCCCACTCAGTGGGATGCTCTTTGTCTGTCTCTGTGTTGGCTGCCTGCCTCCTGTCCACGAAGCAGGGCTCTGCTGTGTCACTCACCAGAGGATCCCGGTGCCCAGCACAAGGCCTGGACCTCTGCTAGCGAGACATTCCCAGAACTTAACTGTGGCCTAATTAAAAATATAGATATATGTGGTCTTTGTCCCAGGTTCCTGGCACAGAGCTCCAAGCCCCTGTGATTTCCTTAGTGATAAAGGTGTCTTTTGTAAACCAAGGAGGTAACTGCGGGAAGAGGAGCAGGCTAGAGAGCCTTGGGACAGGGGCTGTGGCCGTGGGAGCCTTCGCCATGTGACGAGAGCGCACCTCAGCCCTCTGGGGAGGAAAGAGGAGCTGGAGATTGAGTTGATCATCAGTGGACAATGCTTTAATAAATCATGCTTATGTAATAAAACCTCCACAAAAAAACCTAAAAGGACGAGGTTCAGAGAGCTCTTGGGCTGGTGGCGGCATGGAGGTGCTGGGAGGGTAGCCTATCCCCGTACCTCACCCTCCTCCACTGGGCTGTGCCTGAATTGATGCCTATCTAACAAACCGACAAACGCCAGTAAAAATGTTTTTCCTGAGGTGTGTGAATCATTCTAACGAATTCTCAAACCTTGAAGAGTTCTCTTCAAGATAAGCTATATCACATCTACTTCTTACAATTTTACTTTCAAATTTATTTTACAGCACTGTCTTTTGACAAATGGTTTCTTATACAAATTATTCAAGTGTACAAATTTACACATTTGAGAGTACTACTTTGAGACGTTAAATTTTCTTGCAAAAGTAATTTTAACCAACATAATACTTGTGTATAGTTTTAAAGTGAAATGTTACTAAAAGTCTGGAAATTAAACACAGCCATCTCCTGCCTCACTCCTCTCTGGGAGCCCTACTCACGGGCAAGGCGAGTTCTCTCCTTCCAGTAACTAGGTTTCCTTTAATTAAGTCATTAAAAGAGCACGTATTGCACCCCATGTGCTAGGCACTATTCTGGGCACCGGGGAAAAAACCAGAAAACTCAAAAACCCTTACACTCAAGGATCTTACAGCTTCTTTCTTCTCATTTCTACAAAAGGCTTAGGAAGCTGTGAATCTCAGAGCTGTTTCTTCACCGCTCTGACAGCGTCGTGAGCCCACTTTCAGAGCCCCTCACTTGTTCCACTGGTCCTCCCGGGAGGGCAGTGCCATCACATACTGACTGCTGTCTTGGTCTTCCCTTACCATCCCTCTAGACTTCCGCCATTCTGAGCTGGATCTCCCTGCTGGCTTCATCTTCCTCTTTCTGGGTTCACGTCCTTGTCCTGGTGAAGTATATCCTCCTGAACTTTCTAAGAAAGTGCATTTGTAAGAAGTTTCTAAGAAGGATAATCTTGGGTTCCTCCTCATTCTTGCATATCTGATGGTATTCAGCCTTTACTCACATACTTACGAGTTTGGCTAAGTTTAGTATTTTAGGTTGACGAATTATTTCACCTGGAGTTTTGAAGGCAATGCTTCCATTTCTTTTAGCTTCCAATGTTGCAGTGGAAGGGTCCAAAGCAATTCCATTTTCACACTTTATATGTGGCTGCTTTTTGCCTCTTGGAATCTTTCTGGATCTTCTTTACTTCATCTCTGGTGTTCTGAAATTTCACATGACATGCTCTGGTGTGGACTTTTTCCTTACTACGTTTGATTTTAGGTGGGCCAATTAACCTGGCATCTCATTCCTTCAGTGAAACATTTTCTCCTATTGTTCCCTCTGCTTTCTCTCTTGTGGAACTCCTACTAGTCAGGCATTGCATCTTCTGGATTAATTCTGGATGATTCTTTGTGTCATCTCTCCCATTTTTCACGAGTTTACTTAACATATTATTCTGATTACTCTTTTTAAGTGTGACTGTTTTTATGACATACTTCAACGCAATCTCTGCTCTTCTTTCTGAGGATACTGTGGTTTTAGTGTGTTTTTTTTTGTATTCCCTGAAAGTTCTAGCTTTTTTACTTTGGGCTCTCTCTTTTACTATAGAAACTTTCTTCAAACTGCTGCCTGATCATCAAGAGCAAGGAATGAAGTCTAAAAAAGCTCTTTATGTGTAGGTGGAGCAGGTAGGTTTGGAGGGTTTTGCTGTCAGATGACTGGATAGAGATTGGGCTGTTTCACTGGGAGAGCAAAATGTTGGTACCTTCAAGCCTTTCCTTGCTGACTACTCATTTCTCCTATCTGGGACACACATACCTGGCTGCCAGCGACCAGGGAAGAGGTGGGGGAGGTGGGTTGGGGACCAGAGGCTTTCACTTTCACCTAATTTCCCTCTTTTCAGGCCTGACCCCATGCCCTCAGGTGGGTCTTATGACCCTGAGTCTATGCCCCATTTCAACTTAAAAGACGGACCCTCTTATTTCTTGTGTAAACATGAACCTCTGTAACCTCTACCTCCCGTAGAACCTGATGCTTCCAAATCCTGACCTTTTCTGGGACCCAGGAGGAAGAAACGGCGTTCCCCATTACAGCACTTAGGGTGGAGCTCTTTCTGCTATCAGAGCACCATCTACTTCCTATCTTTAAGATTTTTTTTTTCAATCTCTCAATCATAATTACGTACGCTCCCAATCTTGGCCTTTTTGAGTTAATGCAATTTCAGTTACTTAATAGTTATGTCAGTGGGGTTCTGAGAGGGAAAAGACATAAATGTCTAATTGAATCCATCATGTTTAATCACTGCTTCCAGAAAAGCAATGGTAATTAAAGGTGGTTATGGTATTTTTGAAAGAATTATTAAATTTCAATTATTTAATTAATTTTTGAGACGGAGTTTCACTCTTGTTGCCCAGGCTAGTGCGCAATGGCGTGATCTCAGCTCACTGCAACCTCCACTTCCCAGGTTCAAACGATTCTCCTGCCTCAGCCTCCAGAGTAGCTGGGATTACAAGCACTTGCCACCACAACCAGCTAATTTTGTATTTTAGTAGAGACGGGGTTTCACCACGTTGGCCAGGCTGGTCTCAAACTCCTGACCTCAGGTGATCCACCTGCCTTGGCCTCCCAAAGTGCTAGGATTACAGGTATGAGCCACTGTGCCCAGCCGAACTTCAATTATTTAATAGATGATATATACTCAACTTTAAGTGAAATGTTTACAAATGGGGTGGATTTTATTTCACTGAATTATAAAACTATGACTATCTGTTCTGACTTTGTGCATCTGTGCAAAACACAAAACTAAATATTAATCTATTTTCTTGCTTTTGTAGTTACAGAATACTAAACATGCAACCCCATTTGCAGTGTCATTCTGAGCCTCAATTATGACACTATTGTAATAAAAGTGTGGAGAGAATATTTTGTGGAGTGTGTATCAAACACCAGAACATGCTCTAGTTAATGTAAAACAAAACACAACCTCACAAGAGGTTTTAAACAATTCTTCTTTAAAAAAGAAACACAGAAAAACAAGCTCTTGCTTTGATTTTAATCTAGAAACATACTGTACAATACACAGTGCCACATCCTCCTGAGAAGGGGTCAGCCTCCAAATTATGATGCAGTTGCTCTGAGATCCTACTGTATTCTTTAGTAAATCCATGCTGTAGAGAGCTAACCTGAATTTTAGCTGTCTTGTCAATCAAAATTTCCAAAAATGAAGTTTCTGAGATTAGGACAAGGAAGGGGTGTGTTGGGGAGGGGGTGAGACATTATATATTGAGAGAAAATCATCAATTATTTTAAATCCAATTTTCAAATATTTTTTAAGTTAGAAAAGCTACCTGAATCGTTCTTGTCCTGCTGTATCCCATATTTGTAACTTTACATATTTACCACCAACATTTATTATCTTTGAACCAAATTCCACTCCTATTGTATGATTTGAGTCATCTTTGACTAAAAAAGAAAAACAAGAACAGCACATTTAATTTTAGAACATTAACAGGCTTATAGATTTAAATGAATGACACTAAAACCAAGAGTTACATCAATGTAGAGCAGACATTACTCCAGCCATTCATTTCTCCAGCATTCCACTGAGAAGATGCATTTAGTTAAAGACAATACACATAGCCCCTACTCTCAAAGAGACATAAAGATTTTTTCTCAAAACCCCTAAACAAATCATACATTTAAAAACCTATGCCTGAAGGTACCCCTGCCATATCTGAATTGCATCCAACTGTGCACTGTTAAGATCTCACAGATGGGACTATTGACATACCAGGGTACCATTCAGGGCATAATGTTCAGTGACAGGTCTGCAACTCAGTAAGTAACGAGGTGGAGGCACTTCCAACTACTGCATTTGAATGGTTAAATATTCTAAAGAAATAACACTGAAAGGAAGGAAAAGTAGGGAAAAGGCAGAAAAAAAACTGAACCAAAGAAAAAACACCCTCAAACAACCCAAAACAAAACACCCTCAAACACACCCCCAAGCCCTATGCAATCTACAAGTGTGTCCGAGTTTTCATTCATTGTACGTTCTATGGTAATGATTTCGGATGAATTTGTTGGAGAAATTAGTACTGTTTGAACGGGCAGGAGACAGGTAAAAAGTATTTTGCTAAACCTAGTGGGAATACACTGCCTGTGAAAGAACATTTCTGTGATGATGAACAGATAAGCTAAAATCGAATATCACAGCTATTCAGTCCCCTGACTAGTTTACATTTTGTAACGGCAGAACAAAATTTAATTGTTCCAGAAATCAGGGATGCTACTTGGCAACTGGCTTTATTATTTACAGGGCAGAGGGTAAATGGTTATAGTGACTATGCCAGTCTGTTTCATGCCCAGACAGTATAGAACTAGTATGGAAATTCCATTAGGAGTAAAATAACAGGCAAAATGCAGAGTAAAATCTTTCAAAAGACAGTAACTAAAGGCCAGGGGCATCCTGGTTATAATGAGAGAACTTCCCTTCATCACTGTTGTGAGGAGTTGCGGGGAGGACCCTGCAGGAGAGTCCTCTGAGGAGGAGAGAATGATTATATAAACTGGGTACTTGGCCTGGTACCCTCTGGTTATTCTTTTCTAAGTCTTGGCAACTTGTAAATAAACTATCCAGTGAATGAACACTTGTTAATTTCAGTAAGGACTGGTTCTGTGACTAAACAACACTGGGTCCATGTCACTAATCACAGGCTCCAACAAGCTCTTGGTTGATGAAAATCGAAGTAGCAGAGTAAATTCCTATAATTCTATTCTTCTTCAAAGCTTTATGCCAAGACACCCTATACTGGCTCTTTCTCCTTTTTACCCACCTACAGTGTCTGACATATACTTCCTTAAGATGCACTTAACTAAATAAAACACTCTGTTTTTGAGCCTTTGCCCACCTGAAACTAACTAGGCAAGACAGGTCTTTCTCCACAATTTTTTTTTATTATTATAAAAGCATTTTTTAAATTTTAAGGGCCTTTCAAACCTACAGTCTTCTACAGCTTCCCAAGGTCTCACATAGTTTGAAATAAAAAATTCAACCTCCCTTACCAAAACAGTGAGGGTCGATGGTAAAAGATGGGATGTGTGGTCAAGAGCTCTATTCCTGGCCTATAAAACAGAACTGATGATAGCAGCTGCCTTAACTACAATAGAAGGCCACTATAAGGATCAAATGTTGTTATTTTATCCAAAATGTATGCCTAGAGCTTCTCTGGCCACTGTCAGGAAATGGGATTCCTGCCAGAGAATGCCTCTGCTATCTTCAACATCACTATATGATCTCTTAGCATCTGGAAAATGTACAGTATAAGTAACCATATATTGAACCATTGTTAAATTGAAATGCTAACTTAATAAAAAAAATCACATTATTAAAGTTTAATAACAAAACCCTTTAAAATACTTTTAAACTATTACTTTTTTCCATGGAAAAAAAAAGCTGTAAGTTTTACTGTAAACAAATCTGAGTAAGAGAGGACTCTCAGGAGACATGCACAGAATGACCGTTTGATGTCACTTACATTTTTTTTCAATAAACTGATGGAGTAAGCAAGATTTGCCAGTTCCTGCATTTCCAATAACCAAGAACTTAAACAAAAAATCTGAAAGATAAAAAGAGACTGTGAAAATAACCTCAAAATGGTGCTATGAATTTCTTCTTAGATCACGAACATAAAAGTTAGTATCTTAGTTGTTAATATAACAGGAAAAAGAGGTAACTGAGTATCTTGTAAAATGGCAATACACATGCTGACTTACCTTTTCACATTAAAGGATTTTAGGTATTTGGGTGACATGTTAATTCAGTGGTTTTCCAAACTGTGCTCTTTGAATAATTACTTTTCAAGCTCGAATTTGAAAACTACTCTTGGAATGAATAAAATTTATCCTTTTGCTAGCCACTATCCAAAGAAATATGCGTATTCAGTTGCAAGCAAACTTAGTTTAGAAATTTCAAGTGTTTTCCGTACAAAAGGATAAGCCTGACTCTGAAGAGTCTACTTCTTTCTTCTGTTTAAATACAGGTAAAAGTTTTGTCTGCACTTGCAGATTTACGTGGTCTTTCTTCTATTCCCTCATCTGTAATTTGTAACAGCTCAAGCCAAGTTTGAGTCAGCACTTCAAGTGTGAAATTTCCCTGATTCAATGACAAACTGAATAATTTCTTCTTTACATAGTAATATATTTAATTTGGGATATTGTTTTTTATGAAGTAGAAATAAAGGATTTCCAAATCCTGGAAAGTGTTAATTAGCATGATGTAGTATCAGTAACTTCATATTACCCGTAGTAATTCACTTCGTTTTTTCGGTTAGCAAAGAACTATAGTTCTGCATAGCTTAGGAGCCCAGGAGTACCAGAACACCAACTGTCTCCCTCTTTCACTCAGCTGCTGAGTCCACTCCTCACCCTTGCTCCTGACCCACCACTGTTAATCCCCACTGCTGCCTGACTCCTTCTGTGGCCTCAAAGGCTCTGCTCTGTATTCCTGGCTCCCCTGTTTACACCTTTGAAAATGTCACCTCCACACTCTTTTCCAGATCAGACCAAGCACTCCCTAATCATAGCTACCTTACCTCCTCAAATTAAGCTCCAATAGTATGTTCCTTTACTGGTGCTTGGCCTAGCTCTGTCACCTGTTTCTTAAGAACTATGTTAATCACCACTGAGAGATGAAGCCTATTCAACTTCTCATAATATTTGCATGGTTATAGGCAATTAAACTAAAAATAATGCTATTAGAATTTTGTTAGCATTAAAAAATTCCAGGCTGGGCGCATTGGCTCATATCTGTAATATCAGCACTTTGGAAGGTTAAGGAGGGAGGATTGCTTGAGCCCAGGAGTTCAAGACCAGCCTAGGCAACACAGCAAAATTCTGTTCCTAAGAAAAATAAAAATAAAAAACTTAGCTGGGTGTGGTGGCACACAGCTGTAATCCCAGCTACTTCTGAGGCTGAGGGGGGTAGATCACCTGAGTCCAGGAGTTCAAGGTTGCAACGAGTTAGGATTGTACCACTACACCCCAGCTTGGGTGACAGAGCACTGTCTCTGAACTAGTTATTCAATGGATAGGTTAAAGAGCAAAATGGACAAAACTGAGGACAGAATTAGTGAATCAGAACAGAATCTGAAGATTACCAGTAGGCATTACAGAGAGCTGAGGACAGAACACATAAAAGAATTTAAGAGACATGGAGGACTGAAGGAAAAGATCTAACATGGGTCTAACAGGAATTTTAGAATTAAAAAAAAATAAGAGAATGGGGGTAGAGAGCCCATATTAAAAGAAATAATGGCTGAGAATTTTATAGAATTAAAATTAACGGATTAAAGGATTGTTCAAATAAAAAAATAACTGAATCATGAGAAGAATAAGTATAAACCTACATGTAAATACACAATTATGAAACTGCAGAATAAACATGAAGATTGTAAAAGCATTAAGAAAGAAAGGAAAAAAGACTTATAAAGAAACTAGGTGTCTTGATTCCAAACGTTAAACGGCAATGGGGCACTATCCTCACAGGGCTGAGAAGAGGGACAACACGACCCATCACTGTCACATATGATGTGCAAAACAATTACCCTTAAAGCCCAGGTGGATTTCCACTTCCAGGACAATGGAGTAGAAGTACTTTTTCCAATTTTTCTCACTAAGAAACAACAAAAAACCCTAAAAAAGTCTGGGCGTGGTGGCTCATCCTTGTAATCCCAGCACTTTGGGAGGCCAAGGCGGGCGGATCACCTGAGGTCAGGAGTTTGAGACCCAGCCTGGCCAACACGGTGAAACCCCATCTCTACTAAAGATACAAAAATTAGCCAGGCATGGTAGTGGGTACCTATAATTCCAACTACACAGGAGGCTGAGGCAGGAGAATTGCTAGAACCCAGGAGGTGTAAGTTGCAGTGGGCTAAGATTGTGCCACTGCACTCCTTGGGTGACAGAGCAAAACTCCATCTCAAAAAAAAAAAAAAAATCCTAGAAAACAAATATAAAAAACTCTGAAAGGGTGGAGTGAAAGAAGGACAGTGTAGCAGGGATTTCAGGGCCCAAGGAATGATTTGAAACAAAGTTCCCTGGGTTCTTCTTGCCTCTTACATCCTAGGCTTGGAACAGAACAAGGTGGCAACCCAGAAATGCCAATGAGTGCAGACAAAAAAGTCCTAGTGAAAGCTTGCTCTTTCTAGCCACAGGACCAAAAAAAGGGCAGCACGGCAAGAGAGAGAAAAACTTACACCATAATGACTCGATTCTAGCCAAGCACCACAGCAAAAACTATGGTCCAACCTGTACCTATGCCAGCAAAGGCCAAATGGGGAGCCTAAACTTCTACTTTGCAAGGCTATAAATAAGTATATCAATATCCCCACAAAGAGGGTGTCAGAAAGACCAAGTAAGGAGCTAGGGCTTTTATCTCTGTTGGCTGGATAATGAGCATTTTTGTGCCCCTGCCACAGTGTCAGTGGAGGTCACCAGGGAAAGGGGGACCAGAACATTCTAATCCTTATCCAGCAGTAATGAGATGAATTGTTCTCATGTGTCAATCGGAACAAGTGGGGAATCTGAACTTCTAGATTCCAAAATCTAGACATGATGGCAGTGATAAGGTAGTGTCCAAGGGAGGAAGCCAATTAAAAGATTTAAATAAAGATCTAAGGTCCCAAAACATAATATAAAAATGTCCACATTTCAGTTGAAAATGTCTCATCATACCAAGAATCAGGAGGACATTGAACTGAAAGAAAAAAGATAACAGACGTATCCCTATGTCAAGATGACAAATGTTAGAATGAGCTGATAAAGATTTTAAGGCAGCCATTATAAAAATGTTTCAACAAGTAACACCAACATGCTTGAAACAAATGAAAAAATTAGAAGTCGTCAGCAAAGAACTAGAAAGTCTCAGCAAAGAACTAGAAGATATGCAGAAGAAGCAAACAGAAATTTCAAAACTGAAAAATAAAACTACCAAAATAAAAAGTTCAGTAGATGAGCTTGACAGAGGAATAGAAGTGACAGGAAAGAATCAGTGAACTAGATTACAAAATGATAAAGTATCCAATCTGAACATCAAAGAATAAAAGACTGAAATTAACAGAGCCTCAAGGACCTGGGGACAATAAAAAGATCTAATATTCATGTCACTGGAGTCCCGGAAGGAGAGGAGAGAGAGAAAGTGGTTGAAAAAAGCACTCCAGCCGGGTGCGGTGGCTCAAGCCTGTAATCCCAGCACTTTGGGAGGCTGAGGTGGGTGGATCACGAGGTCCAAGAGATCGAGACCATCCTGGTCAACATGGTGAAACCCGTCTCTACTAGCAATACAAAAAAATTAGCTGGGCATGGTGGCACATGCCTGTAATCCCAGCTACTCAGGAGGATGAGGCAGGAGAATTGCCTGAACCCAGGAGGCGGAGGTTGCGGTGAGCCGAGATTGCACCATTGCACTCCAGCCTGGGTAATAAGAGCGGAACTCCGTCTCAAAAAAAAAAAAAAAAGAAAAAGAAAAAAGCACTCCAAAGAAATAACACTGAAAACTTAAATTTGGTGACAGACGTAAATCTACAGATTTGAAAAGCTGAATGAATCCAAACAGGAGAAACGCAAAGAAGCCCATGACAAGATACATCATAATTAAACTTCTGAAAACTGAAGACAAATAAAAAATCTTAAAAGTAGCCAGAGAAAAATGATACCATTTATATAAGGGAAACACAATTCAACAGCAAATTTCTCATCTGAAACGACAGAGGCCAGAGGCCAGTGACAGTATTTTTCAAGTGCTCAAAGAAAGAAAGAAAGCCTCTCAACCCAGAATTCTATATCCAGTGAAAATATTCTTCTGGAATAAAGGGTAAATCAAGACAGTCTCTGATTTAAAAAAAAAATTAACAGAATTTATCACCAAGAAATCTACCTGCAAAAGAAAAGCTAAAGGAATTACTCTAAACATGAAGGAAATAATAAAAGAAGGAATCTTGGAACATCAGAGAGGAAGAAAGAACATGGAAAGCAAAAGTATAGGCAAATACAATAGGCTTTCCTTCTTATCTTGGGTTTTCTTCATTCTTTTTAACTGTTTAAGAAAAATAGTATTATCTATACGATTCTAAATATGTAAGGGAATTACTTAAGACAATTAAAACAAGAAAGGATTAAAAGATGACAATAGTAAACTATGATATATATAACTATGATAAGTTATGTATATATAAGACATAGACTAACCACTGAAAATGCTATAAGCAGAGATATATTCAAAAACACTCTTGGTAAATCAAACAGAATTCTTTAAAAATGGCCAGTGAAGGCAGGCTGGAAAAGAAACCAGAGAAATAAAATAGCAAACCTGAGTCATATAATACCAATAATTGCATTAAATGTAAATGAATACACCAATTAAATGACAAAGACTGGAAGGCTGACTTGAAAAGCATGACCTAAGCATACACTGTCTACAATAAACTCACTTCAATTATAATGATACGGGCTGCCGAAAGAATGGAAAAGGATATATCATGCAAACATTAATCAAAGAAAAACAGGGCCAGCTGTATTAATACCAGATAAAATAGGCTTCAGAACAAAGAAAATAAGCAGAGACAGAAAGGGCCATTACATAACTATTAATACATAAGAGTAAACCTACCAATAAGATATAGCTATCTCGAATGCATACACACCAAACAGCTGTAAAATATGTCAATCAAAAATTAACAGAATTAAAAGGACAAACAGACAAACCCACCATTATAGCTGATGATATTAATGTAAGTAAAATGTTAACTGTATGGTTGGCAGTTTCTTATAAAACTAAACATTTAACACACCACATGACTCAGCAACTACACTCCTAGATACTCATCTCAGAGAAATGAAGATTTAGAGTCATGCAAAACCCTGTATATGAGTGTTTATGGCAGTTTTATTGGTAATAGCCCCGAACTGGAAACAACCCAGATGTTCTTTAACAGGTAAACTGTTAGACAATCTTTGGTACTCTCATACCAAGGAATGCTACTCAGCAATAACAAGGATTAAACTGCTAATACATGCAATAACCTGGATGTATCTCCAGAGAATTATACTAACTGAAAAAGGCAACCCTAAAAAAATTGTAACTGCAAGATTCCATTTATATAACATTCTTAAAATGACAAAATTATAGAAATAGAGAACAGATTTCGTGGTTGCCAAAGGCTAAGGAAGGTGTGGCGACAGGAAGGAAGTCTGTGCGTACAAAAGGGCAACAGGAGAGATCTTTGTAGTGATGGAAGTGTCCTGTATCTGTGTCAACATCAATATTCCAGTTGTGATATTCTGCAATAGTTTTGCAAGCTTTTCACATGGGGAATAACTAGGAAAAGGGTGCATGAGAGCGCTGTATATTTTTCTTAAAACTGTATATTAATCTACAATGATCTCAAAACAGAAGGCTTAACTGAAAAAAAAAGGTGATATTATCAGACAATGACTCTCTAAGTTTACTATGCACAGTCCCCAGAAAGGAAGAACTAGCAAAGGATTCAAGAAGGAAACAATACCAGAAGGAAGGAGCAGCAGATAAGCAGCCAAGCTGTCCATTAGTTCTTTTTCTGTGTGGTGATAATACGTATTTGGATAACATAGATAAAACTAAGCATCACAAAGGACAATGAATTATTCCTTGGTAGATGACGAAATCCAACTAACTTCATGAGTTTCAGTTAGTGCTGAATTACCTAGATTTCACAGAAATCATTGTGGCAGGAATGTATGGCACCATGTTCTCTCAGAGTGTTCAATGTCTGCAAATCATTGCTGGTTTGCAGCAATGATGATCTCACTTGCCATGATTCCATATCAGAATATGGTAGAATCTGTACTAGTTTTATGGGCTTATTTTGCATTTATAATCTGTGGTTTTCTTTTTCCTTAACAGTGGACGACATACATACAACATATCATGTGGTATGTCTTATATGTTGTGTACAGTGCTTAACAACTACAAAAAGGCTTACCAGGGACAGGTGAAGAGCCATATTACAGAGTTAATTAATGAAAGGAAAATGCCTAGGTAGTTTATATAAGATAACTAAATGTGAACTGGTTAAATAATTGCGCCTACTTCAATTAGATTTGGTGTTTATTATAGTGAATGTTAACTTGAGGGCTCAAAATCACAAAAAATTCTCAGTTTATGATAATCACGTTCACTTGATAAGGGTTTCCTGCAGAATGAACTAAACTTGAAGGGAAAGACCACACCCCAAAATAGAAAGTCTAAAACAGATACATCCTACTCATGTACTTTTAACTTTTCATATGAGAAATGTTAAATGAGGTAATAGGAAAGGTATCAAATAATTAGAACTCAGTCTTGGGCCAATGTCAGCCATTCAGGAACACAGACAAAATAAAGGCCAGAAAAAAATGGCCTCCAAGCCACTGAAACAGCAAACATAAAGCCAAAGGAGATTAACTCTACAGGAGACACCTCATTTGGAATTGACCGACTTGTTTTACATTCACTTCAAGCAACCTCTATTACCTAACACCCCAAAGCGCAGCAGATCAAAAGTATATACTAAAGTAGGACTGTGAGCTACAGGACTGTGAACCGGGGACAGCAGGGGATGAGCTAGAAAGTGACCATAATAGCACAGTACATTCTGTTCAGCAGTCGATAGTCAATGATGACCTTGAGTGTTCAAGAAAATTAAGCCATATTCAGCAGACAAGGTGACCTCTGCCTTCCTCATTTCTTCCCCAAGCAGTGGTCTTGCTTTTAAGATTTCCAAATATCAGGAAAAAAAATCACGAATGTATGGCCTCTGACTGTATGATCCATTTAATGTGTCTTACTTCCTTGCAGAAGAGGCTAAGTGCTGTGATACAGCATTAGAATTTGGGTAGAATGGAGTCATTTAAAGAAAGATTCCTTCTTTAGGAATTAAAGGCTTAGGGTTCGTGATTATGAAAATTGAGATAAGAGATGTTGAAGATTCTGAGGAGGAACAACTTTAGGCAAAAGAATGAGTTGCAAACTCAGAGATTAAGTTGAAAACACCTGTAAGCCAACACAGTGGAGATTTTGGGAAGCAGTTCTTATAAGGGCTGAGTATGCAAAGAGAAGCTACGATAAAGGCTGCCAAGTCTCCACTGATCATCAGCATTCCTGGTGAAATCAACATAACTTCAGGCGGGGGCAAAATCCTAATTACGGTCAGTTGAAGAATGAAGGAAGACACTGTTGACAAAAAGTACTGACAGATCTTATAATAAGCAGCTTAGCTGTGAAGGAAAGGAGAGACAGAGGTAGTTAAAGGAGGAAGGCACAAAGCCAGGAAGCTACCAGTGGAAAGGGGATGGAGAACAGACATGACGGGTGAAGTGGGAACCTGAAGCTTTAGAGATGGAGTCCAAAGTAGAAGGCTGGGGTGAGTTTTAAACAAGAGAGACTTTCCTTCTTCTGAGATGACATGGAAAGGGTTAAGGACGAGGTAAGCAAGTTTGCAGACATGGCATCTTTTCCTGACATCTACTGTTGGTTGGTCATCTATTGGGAGTGAGAATGGACTTGAGATACGTGAAGGTCTAAAATAGCTGGTGTGGAGAAAGGGAGAGATGGTCAGGATAAGAAAAATGATTGCTAAGTATTACTGAGCACCCAGCTGGAAGCAGATCCCATACATCTGCAATGATCTCAATCTAAAAGGAGCTCTGTCTGCGCAGCAGGCAAGGCAGATGGGTGGGTAGCCAGGACTGGAGCTGTGCAAAGAGTGTGTAGTTGAAAGACAAAGAAGGATGATGAGGTGGAAGGAAAAGCCATGGCGGTCCTATCTGAAGAGGGAGAAGCTCATTGCCTGAAAAGACAAAAGGGGCCAAGTGCGGTGGCTCACATCTGTAATCCCAGCACTTTGGGAGGCTGAGGTGGGCTGATCACCTGAAGTTGGAAGATTTGAGACCAGCCTGGCCAACATGGCGAAACCCTGTCTCTACTAAAAATACAAAAATTAGCTAGACATACTAGTGCATGCTTGTAATCCCAGTGCCTCCGGAGGCTGAGGCACGAGAATCACTTGGACCTGGGAGGTGGAGGTTGCAGCGAACTGAGATCGCACCATTGCACTCTAGCCTGGGCAACAGAGTGAGACTCTGTCTGAAAAAAAAAAAAAGAAAAAAAAAGAAAGAAAGAAAGGAAAGGAAAGAGAAAGAAGAAGAAGAAAGGGAGGAGATGGACCAGGAACCTGAAGCTCTTAAAGTGAAGATTGGATGAAGTTGGAGTGGCCAGAATGGGACAGGTGACAAAGTCCAGGGAGCAGCCAGGGAAGTATCTGAAGAGGCAGCAAAATAGACCCGACTTCATCTTGACTAGAGATAAAGTAAAGAACTGTGGAGTTGAGTTGTTGACTGACCTCTGCAAGGACACTGCAGTCACCCAGGATCAGTCAAAAGTTGGAGCAAAGAGCATGACCATATGACAGATGACTTTGTTGAATAAGGACTATCCCCAGGGTTATCAGATAACAGCAATGAGGAGCTGGCAGAGGACAGATGACATGTACTTCAATGGACAAAAAGTTTTGGTACAACGGTCAGGGAGGAAGTGAACCGTGGAAACCTTGATGAAATGCTGGTTAGGAGAGGTGGAAGGTTTGGGCAGTGGAAGAGCACGTGACCTGTGGAGGAGCAGGAAGTAAAGGAAGTGGAACAGGCAGTGAAAGCTAATCACGGTACTCTGCAGCGTGCCACGGGAGTGCGGTTTACCTAAGACTGAATTAAACATCGGCACAACCACGACTCTTGTAAATTTAACATTTGCAGCACAGACTCCCCAACAATTCCTCCAGGTTGGTGACTGGGTCTTTGATTTTCCTGACCCATTCGTTGGGATCACATGCACTGAGGAGGCTGATGTGGAGAAGCCAGTTACTTAGCAGGCCAATTCTTTGTTACTTTCCCTGATGTAATAATAATAAATATATATATATTTTATATATATATATATAATTGTTCTTCTAAAGCAGAAAACTACCCCTATCCTGGCCCAGGAGGCTCTCGCATCCTCATGAACGCCGGTCCCAAGTGCTGTGGAAGCTGCCTACGGGCAGTGGTTGCAGATACTGTGTGGCCAGCTGCAAAATAGTTAACACAGTGGCTCAAGTCACTGCAACAAATAACTTTGGAATGAAACTCAATTTTCTTATCTTTTAATCCTGCAAACTGGCCCTAATTTAACTTTCCTTTGCATCTTTTAGGGTAAACAGCAACTTAAACCATGTTAAGAAGGCAGCTCAAAAGACTTTGAAACCAAATAGACCCAGGAGGTAAGGATGGGAAAGAATTAAAAATGGGCTCTAACGCTCTCTTTTAGGCAGACGCAGGAAAAATAGAAGACAGAGGTATAGGCATGAGTAACTTGTTGGGTTTAGGACATATTGCATTCAGATGCCTGTAGGCCACCCAAGTGTAGTTAGGTAGGAGCTGTAAATAAGGTCTTCAGTTTGAGTGAAGGACATGGCCAGAAATATAGATGTTACAGTCATCAGAGCATCAGCAGTCAAGTCACAGGCATGGATTGGAATACTTTACAGTTCAAATGACCATGAGAAAGAATAATAAACTTTTTTTTTTTTTCCAAAAAAACGTGTTTTCAAAGTTCTTGAGCATGGAGTCATTACATGCCTCCCTGGAGCAACAGCAACTGCAGACCCCGGAGCCGGTTACATGCAGATCCCCTGACCCCCCAAGTCAGGATCTACATTTTAACACACCAGGGGACTCTGTGCACATGAGTTTGATAAGCATTGGTGCAAGGTTTCCCATGCTTTGGTACCTGAAATGTTCACCAGCTTTCAGTGAAAGAGAAAAAGAAAATGACAAAGAGTTACAACCATATATTTATTCAACTTGAAGAAATGTCCTTTGTTTTGGTGTTGCAGAATTCCTTTGCTGATGAGCTTACCTGTCCTATCTTTCATGAAATTAAGGTAAAGTGCAACTGGGGTGATTTCCCTAACAGCAAGTTATTTCACACTTTATTGGAACCGGGTGATTTTGAAATGCTATTTCCTTCACCAAGGATATCTTCCTCAATCCATCTTGCCTTGTCATCCATAAATTTCTCCATCAATCTTATTTTGATGAGCCAAGCCTATGTATTAGTTTCTTCTGTCATCACAGAGAACCACAAACTGGGAAGCTTGAAACAAAGGATGTTCCTTGTCTCACAGTTCTGGAGGCCAGGTGTTGAAATTCAAAGAGCTGGAAGGGTGAAGCTCTCTCTGAAGGCTAGAGGGAAGGATCCCTCCTGGTGTCTCTCTAGCTTCTGGTGGGTGCCAGCCTCCCTTGGCACTGCTTGGCTGGTAAATGCATCCCTCCAATCCGGGCCTCCATCATCACGTCTCATTCTCTCTGAATGCATTTGTGTCTAAGTTTCCCTCATCTCATAAGGACGCCAGTCACTGAATTAGGGCCCACCACAATTCAGTATTACCTCATCTTAACTTGATTACATCTGCAAAGATCCCATTTCCAAATGAGGTCACATTCACAGGTACTAGGGTTAGGACCTTAACAGATATTTTGGGGAACACAATTCAACCCAAATAGCTTACAACGCTATATTTTTCAAGGAAACTATTCTGATAATTCCCAAAATTATTTGGTAAATATTTTAATACTGTGCTGTTTTCAAAATGAAGCACAAAATAAAAACTTTAAGAGTATATTTTATAAAAATGAGCATAGAACCAGCAATTTGAGTTATAGTCTTCTGTTTCATAAATTATTCCCATTGTAGACGGCATAAATTCTAATATGTAGAGACTTTGTACTAGATTTTTTCTCACTCTCAAACTGCCCCAGCACTTAAATTTTGAAAGAAATTTCTGGCATTTTCCCACTACATATACTTTTTAGCTCCTTTCTGAACATCGCTGCTTGGTATCAAAATTACTTTCAACCAATTTGTAATCGCCGAGGTCTCAGATGGCTGAAGCAGAGTTCCTTGGGCAGTCCCAAGCCATACTAACTGGCCAGAGCTTTAAGAATGTTGTGTATCTGATGACATTTGGGAGAATCTTGCTTCTAATATTCAGATTATGGTTTCATTTGGAATCTATATGTGATTTCAATTTGTTTCACGATATTACATAAAGTACAGTCTTCATGTGGTTAGCGACCTCAAAGCCACAAAAATGTTGAATGCTACTCAGTATATGGAAGGTGAAATATTGCTTTAATATGTTAAAGGCTTATTAAGTGTTATTAATATCTTATTAAATATTGCTTTAATATGTTAAAGGCTTATTAACTTATTAAGTTAAGTGAGCATATTAATGAGAGGTAGCTAATTAACAGTACATTTCAGCAGGGCACAGTGGCTCATGACTGTGATCTCAGTGATCTCAACACTTCTGGAGGTGGAGGCATGAGGATCACGTGAGCCCAGGAGTTTAAGACGAGGCTGAGCAACACAGCAACATAAAAAAAAAATTTTTTTTAAATGAGCCAGGTGTGGTGGCATGCACCTTGGTCCCAGCTCCTCAGGAGGCTGAGGTGGGAGGATAATTTGAGCTGGGGAGGTGGAGGCTGCAGTGAGCTATGATTGTGCCACTGCACTCCAGCCTAGGTGACAGAGTGAGATCCTGTTTCAAAACCAAACCAAACCAAACCAGTTCATTTCATGCACTGGCTCTTGATTTTTCCTCATCTCTCTGTCAAGCTACACAGAGTCTCCTTTTACAGAAGAGAAAATGAGCACAGACTACAAAGGAGTTTAAAGGTTAGGCAAACATTCTTTCACCAGCTCAGAGGCAAAAGTCCAGAAGGGAGCCTGACTGTTTCACTTTTAAGAAACAATGCTGTATAAATATGGCCAAATGATAAGTGAAAGTGACAGCCGAGGACTTGGTTCTAGGTGACTTTTACTTTAGCTTGGCAAACTTCAACTGTCCTGCTTGCTCTCTCTAAAACTCATTTTCTTTTTTGGAGACAGAGTCACTCTGTTGCCCAGGTTGGAGTACAGTGGCACAATCTTGGCTCACTGCAACCTCTGCCTCCTGGGTTTAAGCAATTCTCATGCCTCAGCCTCTTGAGTAGCTGGGATTACAAGTGTGCCACCACATCCTGCTAATTTTTTGTATTTTTAATAGAGATGGGGTTTCAACATGCTGGCCAGGCTGGTATCAAACTCCTGAGCTTAACTGATCTGCCCACCTCGGCCTCCCAAAGTGCTGGAATTACAGGCGTGAGCTATCATGTCCGGCCTCATTTTCTATTTATTAGTTTCTACTGGTTTTTTTTATTAATTTCCTCTATTAGAAGAAAATATTCAATTCAGAGTTGGAAAGTAAAAATATATTTGAAAGTTACCATGAAATAAGAATACTAATGGTCAAAGCCTTATGATGAGAATTTAATCAGTCAATCTGTGATGCGCAGAAGTTCAGTTAACCGTGTCTGAAGTGGAGATGCCAAAGATACGCTGTATTTTATCAGCTGTTATCACTGTGTCTACAAAAAATGAAACATTAAAAGCTCTATCTCCTGAACTCTTCCAGTTCTTTCTTACTGACTCATGACCCCCATTTGCTTTTCTCATTTGGACATTCCACCCTTCCCGAGTGTTCCCTGCTCCTTACTCAGGCTAAGTGTGGGCTAAAGAGCACTTGAAAGAAGTGCAAAGTTGTAACCACAAATTGCTAAAGAGTATGTTTTCCTTACATTTCTGACTGTGGTTCTCTACACGAAGACCAGACCACTATCATTTGCAGAAGCATTTGCAAACACTTGTCCTGATGAAGGCATCGACTTACTAGAGGATATCCTAAGCCTTCTAGGAACAGATGTCATGCCTCTGTGTCACCAAGAGCAGGGCAGTACCAGTCACATGAATCACTCACTTAAGGTAGACCAAATGCACTGTGACCCCAGCATGGAAACCCTTCCAAAAGTTCTCATTCTTTTTCTTAGGAGACAGACTGACGCCTTCCTCAAGGCCCTCTTCTCTCTGCCTCCTCATCCATCTTCCCAGCGTGGTGCTCAAAACACACCCTTCTTGAATTGCCCTTCCCACAGGCCTGAGATGTTGTGTGTGCGGCCTGGTTAATGCCTCCCTGACACCCCTGTCTGGGTCAACTTTGTTTCTAACACACTTTCGCAGACCACATTTCTTCAGAACTCTTGCCCGGCTTTAAATTATTCACTCATTAGTATCACAATTGGATTAATACTGCATTCCCTCAACAGACTGTACGCTCCATGAGAGCAGAGCTGTGTCTGCAGTGTTTCTGCAGTACTTACAGCCCTCCCAGCGTGGTGCCTGCTTCCCTAATGTCATTCCACAGTATTTGTTGCAGGGAAGGAAAGCAGCACGCCAGGACAGATGGAGACAGGACTAATTTGGCTTGAGGTATGTAATTTTGAACTTGAGCCTCTTTCTGGGATTGTAAAACTCCAAATCAAAGTCTTAATCTGAGAAAACTAACATCTGAAAGAGTGATTAGGGACCGGTAAGTGTCTATTAATATTCAACCCTGATACAAAGTACAAGTTGTTTATTCTTGCCACGCAAGGCCAAAGAAAAAAAGATAAAAAGAGAGAGAGAGAGAGAGAGAGAGAGAGAGAGAGAGAGAAAGGAAACACAGTATACGCATTGGGAAAGCTTTCGATTATTCAAAACAATATTTGTCAAGCACCTCCAGGTCTGGGTGCTGCAAGGGAACAAAGATTAAACAGCCAGGGCTTTGCTTCCAAGGCGCTTACGGTCTTAAGGATACAAGAGACAAGACATGTTTATAAATAGCCAAAATGCAACCCAGAAAAGCCTAAAAACCACTGAGAGAGAGGAAGAAATAAACGGAGCAAGAGGTCTCCGGAGGAAGAGCTGAATTAGTCTATCAATAACTCCTCACTGTAATCCCAATGTAAAGCAAGGAATTCCAATCCAGGAAAGGTCAAACCGGAGTATTTGAGGAGCACAGGCGTCGCCCCAAGCCCTTCACACCGCTCGCTGGAGATAATATCGCAGCTGAAACGGAACATCAAGCTGGCTTTCCAAACCTTCAGTTATTTACATTAGACTGAAGGGAAAACGCTGAGTGCAAGAGCGGAGAAAGAGCAGGAGGAAACTTGAAAAGGCGAATCACGCCAATGCGCTGTGCACAGCCCCGCCCGCGCCCCGCGCACCCGCTACCCCACCCCGAGCCCCCCGCGGCCCGCGCCCCCATCCCCGTCCCAAGCGCCGACACCTGGAGATCCGTCCCCCGGCTCCGGCCGGTGCCACAGTCACCCTCAAGACCCCCACAGCCCAGGCCCGGCCCAGCGCCGCCGACGCCCCCCGAGGCACGACCCGCGCGCCCGGCCAGCCCGGGCCTCGTACCGTAGGTTTCGGACATGGCCGTCTGCGACATCTTGGGAGCGGCGCCGCCTCTCGCAGGGTCACCGGCTGCTCTCACCCGCGGTCCGCCGGCGCGTCGCGTTGGGGAAGGATCTGGGGAGGGGGACCGGAGGAGGGAGGGGCCCGACCGGTCCCCACGGCAACCGCCGGCCTCCCAGCGGCGGCAGCCCAGCCGGACTCCGGCTCCGCGCAGGCGCAGGGCCCTCCGCCCTCGGTCCGGCCGCGACCGGGAGGAGGAGGAGGAGGAGGAGGAGATGGGCTCCGCGAGGCCCGCCCCCTCCCCGGCAGCCCGGGCCTCCGTTTGCGCCTGCGCACGGGGGAGCCGGGGCGGGGCGCACGGGGACCTCGGCGCGCGGCGCAAGCACGTGCAAGGGCTGGGCCCCCTGGCGGTGTGCGCCCGGGCTGGCAGAGCTGCGGCTGGGGGATCTGGGGGTTGAGCGGGAGAGGCGGGCGGCGGGCAGGTTTGGGGTGACCAGAGGGCTGAGGACAGTGGGGTCCAGCTGCCGGACAGAGGAGGAAGGTGCCAGCACTGGAGAGGAAAGCAGTCCATTTGCCACATTGGCCCGTTTCAGTTAAGACGTTGTCCACCTTCATCATCTGTGGCTGTCAGCCAGGAAGAAACTTCCCTGACGCTGTTACTATCGAGGCCAGAACTTGGTTAATGTGTAACGAGGAGGCAGCAGGCCTCAGGTGTCCGGCCAGAGGCCGCCCTGTGAGTGGGAGGCAGGTTCATTCACCATTCACCTGTTGGGAAGCTAAGCTTTCACTCCCAGCTGCCCGGCCCTCTTGGGTGGAGCTGAGCGGATGCCGGCAGATCGACAGAAGCGCAAGATGCCCAGGTCCTGAGGGGTCATCACAAGTCTACAGACAGTAACCTCTCCACATCCCGTTTTACAGGATTCTGGGTTACGGGTGAGACGTATCTCTTGGCCCTCAGTTGGGGATGTTTCCAAATTTAGTATTTTTTATTTTTATTTTTTAACAGGGTCTGGCTCTGTCAGCCCAGCCCAGCCGATTCTGCCTCAGCCTCCTGAGTAGCTAGGGTTAGGGGAACACACCACCACACTGTGCTAATTTTTAAATTTTTTGTAGAGACTGGATCTCGCTACGTTACCCAGGTTGGTCTTGAACTGCTGAGTTCAAGCATCCTCTCTCCTTGGCCTCCCAAATTGCTGGGATTACAGGCATGAGTCATCTCACTTGGCTTTGGATAGTTTGGTTTCAGAAGTAAAACTGAGTTTGAACCCCCTTCTGTGGGAAATGTGGAGTTAAACATTTATGGGAAACAGAATTTTGCTTGTTAATTTGGCTCATCTGAGCTTGATCAGGGCCACGTAGCGCCTCATCGTTCCCGACCTTGTTCACAATAGGTAGTCTAATGCTCAAAATATCCTTGGCTAAGTTCCCAAGTGACCTGGATTGTGTGGAAAATGCCAGTACATACTTTTCTTTTTTTTTTTTTCTGAGTCAATTTGGCTCCATCCTCCACATAAATTGTCATCAGAGCTTCCCTCTTCCCTAGTGGCTATTTGGGTGGGTATTTTTCTCTTCTCTCCTATCCTAATAACAAATAAATGCACTTTTTTTTCTAAATTACAGAGAAGGCCTCATGCTGAAAAGTTGTGAGAGCTGTAATTTCCTAAAATTGTTTAGTATATATTCCCTGTTCAATGGCTCAGATCTTTTGTTGCTTTCTCTCTTGGCTCTCTGCATGTCAGGTTTGATTTAGGCTTCTGAGTACAATAGATTGGTTCTGATTAAAACCATTTCAGAGGAAAGACAGTGATCCCAGGAAGTGGGAAGAAAATAGCATTACCTGAAGTCATTCCCATTTGTTAGATTTGTTGTTTTTTTTTTTTTTTTCTGCCAAAAACTGCTATGGACAAGAAAGAAATCACTGAGCTGCAGTGATAGTTAGCATCATTGACTGAAACTGGACTGGAGATCCCCGAAACCTGGACAAGGTGGTAGAAATACAAATTATGCTGCTCTTTCCAAGCTGTGGGTAGTTTTCTTTTCTTTTCTTTTCTTTTTTTTTTTTTTTCCTGGTTTAATAAGGACTTGTTTATTTTGAAGAAAAAAGGTCCCAAACATCAGGCTGTTCACAAAAATAACCCACAATATCAACTTTAGAAAACAAATCTTAAGACTATAACACTATTTTTCTAGAGGATGCATTTGGCATGCCAACTCTCATTCACAAAAATACATTGTTACATTTGTGTTGAACTGCCCCACACAGCACACTAATGTTGGAGTGTAACACACATACTTCTAACTCAAAGCTGCTTTCAGGAGCTACTCAACTAAATGAGATTGCCTTTGCAGTTAGGGAAGCAAATACTGAACATATGTATGAATGGAAAGAACTGTACTCCCTTCATAACAAGAGATTATTTTGGAGACAGTTGATAAAAACCATACATGTGGCCGGGCGCGGTGGCTCACGCCTGTAATCCCAGCACTTTGGGAGGCCAAGGCGGATGGATCACGAGGTCAAGAGATCGAGACTATCCTGGTCAACATGGTGAAACCCTGCCTCTACTAAAAATACAAAAAAAAAAAAAAAAAAAAAAAAAAAAAAAAATTAGCTGGGGATGGTGGCGCACGCCTGTAATCCCAGCTACTCAGGAGGCTGAGGCAGGAGAATTGCCTGAACCCAGGAGGCGGAGGTTGCGGTGAGCCGAGACAGCACCATTGCACTCCAGCCTGGGTAACAAGAGCGAAACTCCGTCTCAAAAAAAACCACAAAAAACAAAAAACAACCATACATCCTTTTTATTGTTAAGTCATAAAGAGGTATCAAAATTAAAAGCAAAAATTACAGGGTAAGACTTAACAAAAACTACTAGGAGCGTCAAAGGAAGTTAAAATGGGACTAGGCACAGGGAAATAGGAATTAATGAACATGGGAAGGACAAGGATGGGGAGAGCGGTGAGCATGTGCTGAAGACACTAGGGGAGAGGATCTGGTGAAAAATTTGATCTTAGACAAGCGCCTAGGTAAAGAAATAATGGGATAAGATTTCTAAACTCCACTATGTGCTTAAGAGTCATCCTCGCCATTGGTGCTGTCTCTGTCATCCTCTCCTTCCTCAGCCTCTTTTTCATCATCCTTGATCAACTCCAGCTGGTCATCCCCCCGATCTTCATTATCATCATCATCCAGTAGGTCCCCCTCCTCAGCAGAGTCATCTGCATCCCCTCAGACTCCATCTTCACACTAGTCTCATCTTTCTTCATGGAGCTGCTGCTCTGCTCCTCTTCTGACTTACCATTCTTCATCTCTACTGCTTGCTTGCTCTGTTCCTTTTCAATTTTTTCCAGGTTTTCCAGGAGAGAATCCACTTTTTATTTTATCCGGGTCAGCTCCTTCTTAATGGCCTGAAGGTCATCTCCTTTCAACTTTCCAGACTTGGAAGATCCCCGCTGTCCACTCTTAGAATGGAAGCCACTTTTGCCCCTTCATGAGGTGTTTCCTGATACACGCTCATGTTTCGAGGGCGCTACAGCCTGAGTAACAGGAGGAGGAGGAGGTACACGTGCTGGGTAACTGTACGTCCTATCGTAATAATCCCATTGAAAATCAAAGTCCAAGTCAAAAGAGGAACCGTACATCTCCGCTGCAGATCGTTTCACACCAGCTTTTCCTCGGTTCACTTTTGGCTCTGCAGCCAGGTTAGTATCTAAAACCTGGCCAGCAATCATTCTGCCATCCTCTCCTGCTACAGCAGCGCGGGCATTTCTCTCATTAACATATTGAACGAAGGCAAAACCCTTATGAACAGAGCAGGCCACAATTTTGCCATACTTCGAAAAGATTGCCTCCACATCAGATTTCTTGACCACAAGAGTGTTGAGATTCCCAATGAATACACGGGAGTTTTTGGAGCGAGGATCCGTCTTGTTGGTAACGTTGCTGGCCATTGTGTTTGATGACAAGGTTTCTCACAAAGCCGAAAATGTAGCTGAAGATCAAAAAAAGTCTCACTCAAGCAAAGTTCTACTAACTTATGTATTTCAAGTGTTTTGTAACCAGGAGGGAGGAGGGAGAAGAGATTCGATTCTGAGTCTCCTACTCCCGGGTTCTACGTGCAGAAACCGACTGCTACTCCAGGTCGGCAATGCGGACACAACCACTCAGTCTTCGTCTCTTTACAAAATCAGCTGTGGGTAGTTTTCTACTTTGGGGAAAATGAAGACTTAGGTAAGCTTTTGGGAAAGACTATTTATTTTTGAAAAACCAAAAACCAAAGAGATCATTTAGTTTGCACATGTAACAGCAGTATCACAACTGGAAGAAGAAATACGCAAGGGTGAGGTTTGAAGGAGCCATTCAGTGTCCTTGAATGATACTGTGGAAGATTCTTTGCATCTCAGTAACTTTGGATCTTTGAAAGAAAATAAATTTCTTCAAACTATTCTTAGAGACTGCTTTGATTTTGAGGCACTACTGATTGTATGGAAGAAAAAATTATTGCAAAATTAATTTATGGTTTTCTCCAGATATCATCTCCTTTCTCTTTGGGAGAGGTTTGTGACAGAGTGAAAACAGATATACAAAAGCCTAGGCATGTTGGAGATTTGTCTAAGGGAAATATAATTATGGAGAAGGATTTTTTTGACCTGAAAGGACATCCCACTTTTTTCCAGGTTGGTGGATCCTTCAAGTATCTGATACTTTCCTTCCTGCTCCCTGGCAATGCTGAAGGATCTGGCAGAACCCTACATCTAATGCCCAATGTGAGGCACCTGGGGCTTGATGCATGGGATTCTTGGAGCTAGGCTTGGTGGAGGGCATGGGCACAACCTCAGTGGAATGGTGACTTTCTTTGGTAACTAGAATTGAAAAACGTGAGTGGACTTGTGTCTGAGCACTAGGGAACTCAGCAATCCCTGGGTGTTACCTTGAGAAGGAACCAAATTCTGGACATACAAGTGGGGACTTGAAAATGGAAGCTCAATCCCACACCCAGGCTGGTGGAGACTATGACATAGAACTCACATCTTCAAGAAAGTAGAGACCTCAGACTGGGCCAGTTTACTTTCCACTGTCAAAGAAATCGATGTCTGTAATCAGATACCTCTGTTGCTAGGGAATATTCAGTCAGAATAGGCTAGATTAACAACAGTAATGAAGATCTCTCAACCCATTTGTGATTTACACAGCAATGTTCCTCACTCAGACTACCTGTCCACTCCCACTAGCAGAGACCCGCTCATCATGGGCCCTCATAGACCCAGGCTGACCAAATGTGTTTTATCTAACCCCATCTCCACCATCACTCAGGTAGGAGTGGCTATGCGTTAGGACCGATTGTGTATTAGCTAGAGAAGCACTTACCAGGAATTAATTGCTAGGAAAACTTGTATTTACATTTCATAGGCCAAAGCAAGTCATAAGGCAACACCTAATTTCAAAGAGGACAGGAAATGCAATATTATTATGCACCTGAAAGAAAGAAGAAAAAGTATGTGGAAAGGCATTATGACTACCACTGGAATTTTCATCTGTCCAGGGAGCTCGTTGTGCTTTTATTTGAAACAACTTTATTGAAGTATAATAGGCATAACTGCATTGATTGATTGATTGATTGATTGAGATGGAGTCTTGCTCTGTTGCTCAGGCTGGAGTACAGTGGCATGATCTCAGCTCACTACAACCCCTGCCTCCCAGGTTCAAGCAATTCTCCTGCTTCAGCCTTCCGAGTAGCTGGGATTACAGTCACACACCACCATACCCAGCTAATTTTTGTATTTTTAGTAGAGATGGGGTTTCGCCATGTTGGCCACTCTGGTCTCAAACTCTTGACCTCAGGTGATCCACCTGTCTCGGCCTCCAGAAGTGCTGGGATTACAGGTATGAGCCACCACCCTGGCCTCACATATTGAAAGTGTACATTTTGATAATTTTTGACATATGTGTACACTTGTGCTTGCTGCTCCAGGGGGACTGCTATTGTTACTTAGTTAGAATAACTTCTTGTGAGGTTACTTTTGTGGTGGTTTGGGGGTTTATAGTATAGGTCTTTAACTTATCACAGTCCACCTCCAAGAGATAATAGAATTGAAAAACATGAGTGGACTTGTGTCTGAGCACTAGGGAACTCAGCAATCCCTGGGTGTTACCTTGAGAAGGAGCCAAATTTATATAGAGTATAAGAAACTTTATAAGAAACTACTTTACACAAAGTATAAGAAACTCACAACCGTTTACCTCCATCCTCCCGTAGCATCTGTGCGGAGGATGTTGTACTTATACATATGTTGTACACACACATACGTTGTTACTGTTTTTACTTAAGCTGCTACTTCTCTCTTTTCCTTTTAACTGTGGTAAAATACACATAAAATGTGCCATCTCAACCATCTTTAAACGTACAGTTCAGTGGCATTAGGTACATTTTCATTGTTGTGCAGCCATCACCACCATCCATCTCCAGAACTCTTCATCTTGCAAAACTGAAACTCTATACCTGCTCAACAACTCCCCATTCACTTCTCCCCACAGTTCCTGGCAACTGCCATTCTACTTCCTGTCTCTATGAATTGATTTCTGTAGACAAAATACCTCATATAAATGGGGTTATACAATATTTGTCTTTTCCTGGCTGTCGTATTTCACTTAGTATAATGCCTTCAAGTTTCATCTGTAACATTGTAGAATGTGTCCGATTTTCCATTCTGTTTAAGACTGAATAATATTTAATACTTTGTATGCATGTACTGCATTTTCAGCCAATTATTTTTAATAAACAACAAGAAAAAAAGTATTTTCTATTTACTCATGTAGTTACCATATCTAGGACTCCTTATTTTCTTGTGTAGATGAAATTTCCTTGATGTCATTTCCCTTTCAAATGAAGGGCTTTCCTTAACAGATCTGGAAGCGCAGATCTGCTGGTGACTAATTCAGCTTTTATATATCCAAAAAAGTCTTTATTTTACTTCTCTGTTTGAAGCTATTTTTGCTCAATTTCAGTTTTTAGGTTTTTCAATTTTTTTTTTTCTAATGTGAAGATATTGTTTCACTGTTTTCTGGCTTATTTTGTTTCTGATAAGTAGTCAACTGCCATTCTTATCTTTATGTCTTTTATGCAACGTGCCTCTTATGTCTGTTTGGTTTTACGGTTTCATCTGTATCACTGGTCTGAAGCAGTTTGATTATGATGTGCCTAGTTGTGGATTTTCTTTGACATTCTTGTCCTGGAGTTTCACCGAACTTCTCTGGTCTTTGATTTTATAGTTGCTATCACATTTGGAGTTTTTTCACCCATCATTTCTTCGAATATATTTTCTGCCCCCTACTTCTCCTTTCCTTTGGCAATTCTGCTACACAAATATTAGGTTACTTGATTTTGTCTCACAGCTAACTCAGGCTTTGTTCATTTTTTGTTAGTCTTTTTCTGTTTTTCATTTTTGTGTAATTTCCATTGCTATGTCTTTAAATTCACTCATCTTCCCTGTAGTTTCTAATCCACTGTCAATTCCATCCGGCATATTTTTCCTCTCAGGCACCACCGTTTCATCTGCAGTGGTTCCATTCGGTGTCTGCACCTGCATCTGGGTCCTCTGACTTCTGTGTTTATTACTCATGCTCTCAGGCCCTCCTCCAGCTTCTTGAGCATATGGAACATGCTCTACTCATGGTTTTCATGTCATCTCTACTAACTTGATCATCTAAGTAATTTCTGAGATTGTTTATGTTGACTGGCTTTTCTCCTCATTGTAAGTAATATTTTCCTACTTTACAAGGCAGATAATTTTGTATTGAATGCCAGACATTGAGAAGTTTACTTTGAGATACATAAAATGTTTATTTTTATAAATATTTTTGAGCTTTGTTCTGGGGTGCAGATAAGTTCCTTGGAAAGAGCTTGATGCTTCAGGTCTTGCTTTTACACTTTTTTTGTGGGATGGTCCCTTTGTAGCATTCTACTCAATAAACCCTTGAGTTATGAAGGTTTTCACCATGATTGGCAGAATTAGGAGTTTCTCTGGGCCGTGCATGAGTGCTGGGGATTGTCTTCTCTAATATTCGCAGGTGATTCTTTATCTGGCACGGGGTAGGAGCGCCTACCACAGTAGGAGAGATGCAGGTATTTCTTGACTTACCTGCACTGCTCAGTAGAAGACTTGAAGGGACCCCTCTGCAAACCTCTGGCGCTCTCTCTCTCTCTCTCTCTCTCTCTCTCTCTCTCTCTGCATGACTGCACAAGCCCCAGCTCAGGAGTGCTGCTTCCTCCTCCAGTCTGACTCCAGAGCTCATTATTCATCTGCAGTCACTTACTCTTCCATTCATTTCATCCAGTCTTAAGGCTTTCAATATGATCTAAAGCTGATGATTCCTAAATTCCTAGCTTGCCTGGGCTTCTATGTATAATTACTTACTTGATACTTCCACTTGGAGGAATGCCTATTAGGTTTCTTAATACTAACAAAGTAAAAACCAAACATCCAGATTTCTTGACCAAAGCAGTGCCTTCAATCTTTCCTATCTCAGTAAATGGCAGTTTGCCAGGTGCATTAGTCAGGGCCAGGGTTCTCCAGAGAGACGGAACTAACAGGATAAATGTGTATATGAAAGGGAGTTTATTAAGGAGAATTAACTCACACGATCACAGGGTAAAGTTCCATGATAGGCTGTCTGCAAGGTGAGGAGCAAGGAAGCCAGCGGTGGATCAGTCTGATTCCCCAAATCTGAAGCCGGCAGTGCAGCCTTCCATCTGTGGGTGAAGGCCTGAAAGGCCCTGGCACCCCAGGCCCTGGTGTGCATTCAAGAGTCTGAAAGCTGAAGAACTTAGAGGCTGGTGTTAGAGGGCAGGAAGCATCCAGCACGGGAGAAAGATGAAGGCCAGAAGACTCAGCCAGTCTGCTTTATTCTGGCCACTCTGGTAGCTGAGTAGGTCGTGCCCACCCAGATTGAGGTGGGTCTGCCTCTCCCAATCCACAGACTCAAATGTTAATCTCCTTTGGCAATACCCTCACAAACACACCTAGGAACAATACTGTGAATCCTTCAATCCAATCGTTGACAGTATTAACCACCACTCCAAGGCCAAACCTTGGGGTCCCGCCTGACTTCTCACACCCACATTTGATCCATCAGCAAGGCCTGCAGGCTCTACTGTCAGAGCATCCTGAATCTGCTTTCGCTACTCCTGCCACCTGTCCCCCACTTCCTGCACCAGCCCGCCTCCCTCTCCCCTGCCTTTTGCAGCTACCTCCCCTTCCTGCTTCTATGCTTGTCTCCCTATGTTGTCTTTCTCAACACAGCTGCTAGAGCAATCCTATTAAAATGTAAATAAACAAAACCAAAAATAAAGAACAATTCTCCTTTAAAACAGCCAGTGTTGGGAGGAGGAGGGGACTATATGTCCCATTAGACCCCTCTCTGCCCAAAAGCCTCATGTCACTCACATGGCCTATAAAGTCATCCATGGTCTGCTTCCCCACACCCCTCATTCTCCTGACTCTGATCATACAGGCCTTCTTGCTGGTTCCTGTACACATCAAGCAGCCTTTGGCCTCAGGACTTTTGCATATGCTTTTTTCCTCTTCCTGGAATGCTCTTGTCCTAGATGTCTACATGGCTCTCACAGCCCTCATGTGTTCTGTTCACAGGGCACCTCATCAGGGAGGCTTTTCTTTTTCTTTTCTTTTCTGACGCAGTCTTGTTCTGTTGCCAGGCTGGAATGCAGTGGCACAATCTTGGCCACTGCCTCCCAGTTCAAGCGACTCTCCTGCCCCAGCCTCCTGAGTAGCTGGGACTACAGGCATGCGCCACCATGCCCAGCTAATTTTTGTATTTGTATTTTTATTTTGTATTTTAGTAGAGATAGGGTTTCACCATGTTGGCCAGGATGGTCTCGATCTCTTGACTTCGTGATCCACCCTTGCTAGGATTACAGGCATGAGCCACTGTGCCCCGACACTTTTCTTTTCTTATATGAAATAGCAACCCCTCTGCATTTCATCTCCCCCAGCACTTCATGTGCCCCCTACTTTGTTCTATGGCCCACTCCATAGCATTTAACACCACGTAACATACAATCTTTTATTAGTTTATTGTGTGCACCCTTTCTAGACTATAAGCTCTGTAAGGGCAGGCAATGCACTGGCCTTGTTCGCTGCTCTGTCCCCATGCCTAAAATAGTACCTGACACATAGTGAACCCTCAATTGCTCAGAAGATGTTGAATAAGTGAAGGAATGAAATAAAACTCAGCAGCTTTCTATGGATTTAATTTAATGTAATGAACTTAATTGTAAATATGTTGATTTATGGGAAATTTCTAAGTGGATCTCTGGCTGGGCTTGGTGGCTGAGGCCTGTAATCTCAACACTTTGGGAGAGGCAGGTGGATCACTTGAGGTTAGGAATTCAAGACCAGCCTGGCCAACATAGTGAAACCCTGTTTCTACTAAAACTACAAAAATTAGCTGGATGCGGTGGAATCCCAACTACTTAGGAGACTGAGGCAGGAGAATTTCTTGACCCCAGGAGGTAGAGGCTGCAGTGAGCCAAGACCATGCCACTGTACTCTAGCTTGGGTGACAGAGTGAGATTCCATCTCAAAAAAACAAACAAAAAAAGGATCTCTTATATGTCACCACATGATTGTGGGAAGGCTATAATAAAACTATTTAAAGTATCATCTAATACTATTATAGTTTACTGAGGACTTGATAAACACTAGGTATAGTGCTAAGTGCTTTACATGTACTATAAAACCTAATTCTTACAACAGTTAGGGAGGTATTATCCCATTTTACAGATGAAGAAACAGAAGCCCGAAGGGGTTACATATTTTGCCCCAGTTTTCATAGCTAGTATGTATCAATGTTGGAATTTCTCTCTCAAGCCAAACCAAACGGACACGTCTCCTTTTAAAAATGCAGTATAAAATGCCCAACACACAGAGCTGGATCTCAAAAGGCATTGAATTATTTAATGTAAGGGAACCAAAGGAAATCAGTGCTCTATTGAGCCAGGCCCTGTTCTGGGTGCTTTATGTCACTTCCCTTGATCCTTACAGCACCTGACAAGGTTGCTTTTCTTATCTTCATATTACAGTCAAGGGGACATCCAAACCAGGGTTCTTTATTGCACTGCGATGCCAAGTAAGTATGGAAACACAGATAAGAAAGTGTTTACGGTAGGAAACATCCCCAGAGCATTTCTATAAATTCAGCATAAGCTCAGGTTAGCTTTAAGATAGAAAATAGTCCTGAAGTTAACATCCAGTTCTCTAATGTTAAACTCAGGTTGAGTTTGTCATCCCCCAGCATATAGATTTTGTTTATCTAACAGGAATATGCTAAAAATGCTTGACGTAACAGTCTACAAAAATAAACCAAGGCTACAGTTGTGGATAGAGTTCTTGAGTTCAGTAATATAATTCCCTATCTTCACCTTCTAATCTTCCATCAGTTCTAATGGGGATGCCTCTCGGCCTGTTTCTGCATTTAACAGCACTGATGCCCAGAGATTACTCACCGGAGTCATTTAAATTCTTGTTTTATATTCAGAAAAAAAGAGGATTTTCTTGTTCCTCTTTTCTTTTTAATTATGTTTATATGTTTCCCCCATGTTCTGAAAAAAATACCATAGAACTATCTTTTTTTTTACTTATTTATTTTCAATACGGTGTTTCAAATTAAACAGCCTGTTTTCAGCCTGGTTTCTTATTTCAAAGGTAGTTTATAAAACAACTGCCTTTAAAAAGAAATTCTTCCTGAATACCATCAACTGAAATTTTCTTTTATGGGTTGATTTTAACATTTTAGTCAGCTTTACTGGGGTATAATTTACATACAACAAAATTCCCCAACTTTAAGTGTACAATGAGTTTTGACAAATGTACGTGGTCATGCAACAACTTCAACCTCATCCCAATATGGAACTTTTCTGTCACCCTCAAGAGTTCTTTTATGCCTTTTTGCAGCCCTTTTTGGGCTGATTTTGAGAAGTTTTGGTACAGAATTATAGGCTTTTACATAGGAAAATGTAATCTCCTCCAGGAAATTAGGGTGGGAATTTCCCCACTGTATAGCCCACCCACCATCCCCTCCACCTCCATACTTCTTAGCAGCCTGTCCTTGCCCTTTCAGACATCTTCATTTGTGGGTTTCCACCGGCTTCTTGCTTGGGCCCAGACAGTAGCCAATACCATTTCCTTCCATCAGCTTGGTGCAATGTGCCTTTTAATGGAAGACTAATGAGACCTCATAGAAAAAGCTTCCTGGGTTTATTGATGTTCCCTGTGACTTTACAGGAGGGAGAGATTTAGGTCAGAGTCATTAGACTTTCTCTTCCTTTCCCTGAAATTGTGTGGACTAGCAGCCAGGCCGGCAGGCATGCAGTCAGACACTGCAGTGGTGCACCACGTCACCTTCCTGTATTAGGTTACTAGGGCCACTGTAACAAAGTACCGCAGACCAAGTGGCTGGGACAACAGAAATTTGTTGTCTCACAGTTCTGGAGGCCAGAAGTCTGAGGTCAAGGTGTCCGCAGGGTTGCTCCCCCCGAGAGCTGAGGGAGGATCTGTTCCAGGCCTCTCTCCTGGCTTCTGGTTCTTTGCTGGCCATCTTTTGTGTTCCCAGCAAGCATCGCTCGTATCTCTGCCTTCATTTTCAGGTGGCATTCTCTCTACTCGCGTGTCTGTGTCCACATTTTCCCTCTTTGTAAGGATATCAGTAATATTGGATTAGAGTTCACCCTAATGACTTCATCTTAACTAACTAAAACTGGAACGACCCTATTTCTAAACCAGGTTATATTCAGAGACACTGAGGGTTAGGACTCTAGCATGTACATTTTGAGGGGAACACAACTCAGGCTATAAGACTTTCCATCACCAATAGATTCAAAATCATAAAAGTGCACAAGAATGCCTTGCACTTTGTATAAGCTGTGGCCAGAGATGAGGGCAAACTAACACAGATTCACAAACTGCAGACCACATGCAAATCACCTGGGGGACTGTTAGAAATGCAAATTCATGTATCCCATCTCAGAGGTTCTGATTTCACCCCATCTCCGTTAAAGCTTGGGGACCCACAGTTTTTAATAAGCACCCCAGGTATTCAGGTATTTCTTCTTCTCCTTCTCCTTCTCCTTCTCCTTCTTCTTGAGATGGAGTTTCACTCTTGGCACCCAGGCTGGAGTGCAATGGTGCAATCTCCGCTCACTGCAACCTCTGCCTCACAGGTTCAAGCGATTCTCCTGCCTCAGCCTCCCAAGTAGCCTCCATGCCCAGCTAATTTTTGTGTTTTTAGTGGAGACAGGGTTTCGCCATGGTGGTCAGGCTGGTCTTGAACTCCTGACCTCAGGTGATCCACCTGCCTTGGCCTCCCAAAGTTCTAGGATTACAGGCATGAGCTGCCTTGCGTGGCCGACCCCAGCTATTTCTAATGCAGGTGGTCCCACATTTAGAGAAATCCTGCTGTGGGCTCAGGAATGGTTTTGTTCTTAAAGGACACAGGCACTGCCCCTTGTCAAAAATGGAACAGCAAACAGCAGAGATTGAATAGAGCATTAAATGCAGTGAGTGAGAAAATCCTTATGTCTGAGCAGTGAGGACATGTTGCCCGGAGATGTTTCTCTGTTATTTCTCTGTTAGAAATATCTATGTTAGAAATATACTGTGGGCTAAATTTTAAGCTATGCTTTTTTTTTTTTTTTTTTTTTTTTTTTTTTTTTTTGCAGGTCACTCCCTTTCCCTATAGGAGTCATCTATGTATTCCTTCAGCCAACCAGGGCTTTCTACCCAGAGGAAGTGGCCCAAATTCAGCTGCCCCTGAGAACTGGTGGAAAGGTGGTTTCAACTCCCCCTGCTCTGTGACACTCCTTCCTGCATTCTCCCTCCTTTCTTAGGGAGGATCTCAACTCAGGACTTCTCCTTGATCCTCCCTGTTGAGATGGTTGATTTCCTCCTTAAAGCATGATCTGTTCCATTGGTTTAAAAAAATCTATTCCCCCTGCCCTGCCCTATTCTGCAGGAATTGTTCAGTATTGGCTGGGCAAGGAGTTTGGACCCTCTGAGCGGAGAACGTAAAATCTGTGAGGGGAGAGACTTGAGCTTTGTTTTTCTTTTCTTTCTGTTTTTTTTCTGGGTTTTTTTTTTTTTTTTTTTTTTTTTTTTTTTTTTTTTTTTTTTTTTATCCTGTAGCATCTGCCCCAGTGTCAGGCACATTTTAAGTGCCCAACAAAACATCTGTGAAATGAATAAATGAGTGTTGGCACCACCTATAAGCACACAGCAAGGATGACCATGGAGGGAATATGCCAAGCCTTTTAATCAGCCCAGATGAGTGCAGTCTGGTGAAATGCCATCATCCCAAGGAACAGATTTGCCACACAGGGGCAGGACTAAGGGACTGCTGATACTGGGGCTCCCTGTGGGTTTTCCTTCCAGGTCCCTTCTTGATTCGCCCAAAAGAATTTCACGTTTTGTTTCAGTTAGAGAGAGGCCTTTCCCTACTGCTGACTTTAAGGAAATTGGAAATGGTGCTTGAGGGGGAAGTGGCTTTGGAACTTGGGGCCTCTTTGGGACCTGGTAGGCAGTAGGGTTTGGGGGCAAGTTTGTGGGCTGTGTGTCTGAACAGGAAGGAAGCGGGGAGTGGTGGGGCCAGCCAGGAAGCAGCAGCTGAATGCAGATTTCTCTTCTCTCTTTTCGTGCAGCTTTGCTTAGAGTTGAACATTACCTCCCAGAGACAGATTGACCCCAGCCCTGCAGAGGTTGGCTATCTTGCTCTTCAACTTATTTTTAGATGTGTGATCTCGCTTGAATCTCAGATCCAATGAGGAGTTCCTGACCCCTCAATTTAGCTCCACCTGGCATTTCAGAGAGATTCAAGGATCTGGTAGGGCTACTAGCCACCCACTGCTACATATGGGGGAACAGTGAGTTTTAAAGCTGCTGGGAAATCTGTGATTCAAACATCAGGAAATCTCTGACTCTCATCAAATGTGAAGATGCCAATTTTCTTTTTTTTTCTTTCTTTTTTTCTTTTCTTTCCTTTTCTTTTCTTTTCTTTTTTTTTTTTTCCCAGAGACGGAGTCTTGCTCTGTCGCCCAGGTTGGAGTGCAGTGGTGTGATCTTGGCTCACTGCAGCCTCCCCCTCCTGGGTTCAAACAATCCTCCTGCCTCAGCCTCTTGAGTAGCTGGGACTACAGGTGCACACTGCCACGCCCAACTAATTTTTTTTCCTTTGTAGTTTCATAGAGATGGGGTTTCACCGTGTTGCTCAGCCTGGTCTCAAACTCCTGAGCTCAGGCAATCCGCCTGCCTCGGCCTCCCAAAGTGCTAGGATTACAGGTGTGAGTTAATTTCAGAAATGAGGTTAGGAAACAAAATTCATTAACAGGATGGAATTTAATGAAACTGCCTGTGTTTGCGGGTTATTTTCTGGTCACATAGTGCCCCCTGGTGGGTTGACTGATACACTCTTCTGGAACACTCGTTTCCCAGGCTGTGCTTTGTGACAACGCCGGCACCAGCAGGTGATTCCAAGAATTTCAGTCCAGGCCCAGTCCAACGATGCTCTAGAGATTGTCCACTAAGGGAAAATATGAGTTAGGAAAATGCTGTGGGTTGCATGTATCCCCCACCAGAAGATACGCTGAAGCCCTGAGCCCCAGTACCTGTGAATGCAAACTGATTTGGAAAAAGGGTCCCTGCAGATGTAATTATGAAGTAAGTTAAGGTGAGGTCATTAGGGTAAACCCTTAATCCAGTATGACTGGTGTTCTTATAGGAGGAGGAGAGGCCGGGTGCAGTGGCTCACACCTGTAATCCCGGCGATTTGGGAGGCTGAGGTGGGAGGATGGCTTGAGCCCAGGAGTTTGAGACTAGCCTGGGCAACATATTGAGACCCCATCTCTACTAGAAATTTAAAAATTAGCCAGGCATGGTGGCATGCATCTGTACCCTCAGCTACTTGGAAGGCTAGGTGGGAGGATGGCTTGAGCCCAGGAGTCTGAGGTTGCAGTGAGCTATGCTCACATCATTGCACTCCAGCCTGGGCAACAAGGGAGACCCTGACTCAAAAAAAAAAAAAACAAAACAAAATTTAAAAAAGAGGAAGAGAGAGACACACAAGGAGAGAATGCCATGTGACAGTGGAGACACACGTTGGAGTGACGCATCTGCAGACTGAGGCATGCACAAGGATTGCCAGCAACCCCCAGAAGCCGGGAGCCGGATGTGGATGCCCCAGAAGCCGGGAGCTGGACATTGAATAGACTCTCCCAGAATGCCCTCAGAAGGTTCTAACCCTGCTGATGCCTTGATCTTGGACTTCCAGCTCCCAGAGCTGTGAGACAAGACATTTTGTTGTTTAAGCCTCCCAGTTTGTGCTACTTTGTGACGGCCGCCCAAGCAGACGGTTATAGAAAAAACCCAGGATTTGAGTCAGAAGAACTGCTTTAGTCTCAGCTACCACTTAGTACCTGTATGACCCTGAGCAAAGAATTTCCATTTTTCCGAGCCTCAGTTTTATAAACTGCAAAATGGAGAAGTACAAAATTAACTGTTCTCCGGCCTCAGGGTTCCTGTGAGGGTGAAGTGTGACTATGTATAGAAAAGCATTTTGTTTATTGTACAGCACTGTATACTGTGATCTTATTACATAAAGGAAGGTGGGAGGTAGTAGAGTGGAGTGATTAACAGCTAGGCTCTGGCTGGGCACCGTGGCTCATGCCTATAATCCCAGCAGTTTGGGAGGCTGAGATGGGTGGATCTCTTGAGGTCAGGAGTTTGAGACCAGCCTGGCCAACATGGTGAAACCCCATCTCTACTAGAAATACAAAAAAAAAAAAAAAGAAAGAAAGAAAAAAGAAAAATTAGCAGGGCTTGGTGGTGGGCACCTGTAATCCTACCTTCTCAGGTGGCTGAAGCAGGAGAATCACTTGAACCCGAGAGGCAGAGGTTACAGTGAGATGAGATCATGCCACTGCACTCTAGCCCAGGCAACAGAGCAAGAATCCATCTCAAAAAAACAAAAAGCAAACAAAAAAATTAGACTCTCAAGTCAGTTTGCCAGGATCTGTGAGTAGAAATGTTACAAAGAAGCTTCTCATGAAAACTTGACTCTCAAATGAGCCAAAGGCAGTGTTGCCCAGGAACGGACTTGTGGTAACTCAAAGGGATATATCAGTCATCTATTGTTTTAGAATAAACTCCCAAACTTAGTGGCTTCAAATGATGAACACTTATTCTTTCACACAGTTTCTGTGGATCAGGAATCTAGAGCAACTTAATTGGGTGCTTCTCACTTGGAGTCTCTTGTGAGACTGCAGTCACCTGTGGTTTAGACTGGGGCTGGAGGACCCACTTCCCGGTTGGCTCACCCAAGTGGCTGTTGGCAGGAGGCTGCCATTCCTCCCCATGTGGTCCTCTCCACAGGTCCGCTTGAGTATTTTTACAGTATGGCATCTCCTCATTCTTTCCATCCCCCCTCCTCCTCACCCCACCATGCCCAACATGTTCTTCCTCTTGTCAGTGATTCTCAACCTGTATGGCTCAACCAGTGAGCCTGTGACCTGATGAAAACTAGGGACTCTCCCTGAATAAAGTACACATAGGCATTTACACAGAATATTCTAGATAGAATTTCAGGGGGCTCCAAGATTAAGTACCAATCGGGTCCACAGAGCGCTCCTGCCATGACCCCTACTGCCCATAGGATAAAAAAACCTCTTTAGCACGCTGTGATCTGACCCCAAACTTACTTCTAATAACAATAACCTTATCATCACATGAAATGTCTTCTACCTGGCAGACACTTTTCACACTCTTTCTAATTTTTAGAAGAACCCTGCAAGGGGTGGGTTTTATGATTCCATTTTAGAGATAAAGAGAAGCTTAGAACTGAAATCTGGCTGATTCAGCACCTGCCTCATCCCGCCCCCAAGTGGATGGTTGAGTTTAGGGGAGCCTGGGTTCTTTTAACTCTGAAGCTGGTGAGCCTCCAGGCCTGGCCATCCCACTCCGCCCCTTCTTGGCTACTGCCAGGCACACTCCTGCTCTGCTACTTCAGAACCACTCATCATTTCCAGCTGTGCTGCGGGTTTTGTACAGGAAGTTTTTCTACTTTAAAGGTCCCTTCTTCCCATCTTGTCCTCCTTCTTCAACCTTCTCTCATCATTGTGCTCTGATGTCCTACTCCTTCTTCAAGACTCAGGGTGTCATTTCTTCCATGAGCTTTTCATGGGGTCACAGGGCAGCCCCACTGTGACTTTCCAGTGGTCCTTTACATATTCCATGCCAACCACCAGGCCCTGTCATAATTTCTCATGTACTTGCCTATATACTTACTACCCCTAGACCATTTCTTGAAGGCAAATATCAGTCATGCCTTTCTAAGCCTTTTTTTAAATCTAGCTCTTCACAGGATGGGTGTTCACTGAATATTTGTTGAGTGAGTGAATGAATGAATGAATGAATGGCATTTTCTGTAAGAATGCCCCCTAGCAAGTAAACTATCCAGCTTTTGAATAAATGTAGCTAGGATCTAGGGCTGAGGCTTCAGTCTTTATAGGACATCTCTAATGAACCTAGGGGTGGCAGTGTAATGCCACACCTGAAAATATTCTGCTGTTTTCTAGCCTTTAACATGTTGGCACCCCAGGGGAGAAGCCACAGAGTTTATCCGTGCCTAGCTTTTGTAGTTATCTGTTTCATTTTAACAGGTAGGGAAATTGAGACTCTGAGAGTGAAAGTGTTTCTATCCAAGGTCTTGTCATTTAATGTTGTACTGAATAGGGACGAGGAGCTGGATGTCCTGAGGTGTGTGTTGAGATCTTCTCCCTACATACAGTGTTGAAGACTTGTAAAGTTCTACCTATCTTTGAAATCTTTTTTTTTTTTTTTTTTGATGGAGTCTCACTCTGTTCCCGAGGCCACTTCCTGGGTTCAAGGCTTTCTCCGGCCTCAGCCTCCCCAGTAGCAGGGATTGCAGGTGCACACCACCACACCTGGCTAATTTTTGTATTTTTTGTAGAGATGGGGTTTCACCATGTTGGCCAGGTTGGTCTTGAACTCCTGGCCCCAAGCTCCTGCCTCGGCCTCCCAAAGTGTTGGGATTACAGGCGTGAGCCATTGTACCCAGCATCTGGGATTTTAAATTATTTTTATTTACTTTTCAATGTACGTTTTAAAATTTTTCTATACGGTATATAAATTTTATATTTGATTTTTAAAGTCTTCTAGTTGTTAAAAGAAAGACGCCCTGTGCATTAGTGCATAAGATAAACTGTCACTGTAATTTAATTTTCTGGCTTTTCTTTCTGAACACAGATAAAATCATGCGTATTTTGCACTTAACACAGGAAGTGGTTTCTAGAGTAGCAGAAAGTCTCTGTAACTTTGAGGTATACAATTCTACCTCGAAGGCAGCTTCTTCAAGATTATATTCACCAGCATTTAGTTCATGAAGTCTCGGGTGCTTGTTTAGATCTAACACCATCAAGGAATGTCAGGAAGCCTAGAGGCAGGAGAAAGATGCAGAGTATTTTCTAAGTGTCCAGCAGTGAGGAAAATCCCTCAGTATTTTCCTTGTTATTAACTTGTTGATGGATTTACTTTTAAATAAGTCAAGTAAAGAGACGCTATCCTAAAGGAGCAGGAACAAAGGTGGGACTATTCTGACTCACTCAGCTCTGTGTTGACTGTACCCTTTGGCGTCAGTTTCAAAGTAATTCATTCACGTATGCTCAGCAAGTACTCATTGCATGCTCATTAATTCCAGGTGCTGTATTGGTTCCTGGGGATGCAGCAGTAAAAACTCAGATTTCCTGACCTCGTGGAGCAATACTTGCATGTGGGAGGTGACAGATGTGGCAAAGAAATAAATATATAGCACATCAGGGGTGATAAGTACAGTGAAAAGATGAATGGTAAGGGGGTCGGGCCTGCTGGCAGGGCAGGGGAAGCCGAGTACAGCTTTCAGTAGGGTGCATGTACGATTCTTCCATAAGGACTCATTTGTACTGAGACCAAAGGGGAGAATGGGGGGCAAAGGCTGTGGTATCCGGGGGAAGAGCACTCTAGAAAACCAAGACCCTGAGATGGGAGCATACTTGGGGGGGCCTGCAGGGACAGCAGGCGGGGCAGGGAAATCACAGCACGTGGGGTGAGCCAGGCTGTGAAGAGCAGAGCACAGGGCTTGTCGGCCACTGAAAGCATTTTCTCTTTTTTTAAATTCTGAGTGAGATCTGATGTGATTAAGGGACAAGGCACAAGAAAATGACTCACAAGAGGCACTAGGATGCTAAAGACTCATGGAGACCAGGCCACAGGGCACAAAGGGAGCTGTTAGGGGCTGCTGCCCATCCCGAGAGAAGATAGAGGCTTGTGGGGGATGGGGAGGGAGGCTACAGGAAATGGCTGGATTCTGGATATAACTGAAGGCAGAATTCACTGGATTTGCTGAGCGATGAAGAGTGGGGCTTTTCCTGAGCAATGGGGTAGATAATGGTCCTATTACCAGAGCAGATTTCGGTGGATGTTTTCAGTTATCTACTGCTGAGTAACCAACCATCCTGCACCTAGTGGCATGAAACATCAGCAATCATTTGATTTGCTCACCAATTGCAGTCTGGGCGGGGCTCAGTGGGGACAGCTGCAGGTGGCATTAGTTAGGGCAGCCCAGAGGCTGGCTGGAGCCATCTGAAGCTTGTCACTCACAGGTCTGGCTGTGGATGCAGGCTGTCAGCTGGGCCCCCAGCTTCGATGTCAGCCAGAACTCCTGCACCTCCTCATGTTGGGGTTTACTCCTTCACGGTGTGGCAGCTGGGCTCCAAAAGTGGACTCCCAAGGAAACAAGGGATGAAGCACGTGATGTATTCATACCGTTGCCTCAGAAGTCCCATGGTCTCATTTCTGCTGTCCTTCACTGCTTAAAGGAGTCACAAAGATTGGTCCGAGTTCAAAGGGAGGGGACATGGACCCTGGCCCTGGATGGGAGGGTGTTGATGTCACATTGTAGAAGGACACGTGGGATGGGAGGTATTGTGCCCATCTCTGGTCAATGTAGTCTGCCACATAAAGGACGCAGAAATCAAGATTTGTAGAGTGTGAGCTGCTTGTTAATGATCACACAGGGATGTTGAGTAGGCAGGCAAATGCATGAGTCAATAGAGGCCAAGGTTGGAGAAATCAATGTAGGAGGCTTTATTACACGGATGGTATTTAGAGCTACCTGGAATGAGGAGAGATGTCTTGGTGGTAGGAGGAGGAGAGGAACGAGGATCAGGAGAAGACCGCGTTTATTAAGCATTGCATTTTTTTTTTTTTTTTTTTTTTTTTTTTTTTTTTTTTGAGACTGAGTCTCCTACTGTCACCCAGGCTGGAATGCAACAGCGCCATCTTGGCTCACTACAACCTCTGCCTCCTGGATTCAAGTGATTCTCCTGTCTCAGCCTCCCCAGTAGCTGCGATTACAGGTGCCTGCCACCATGCACAGCTAATTTTTTGTATTTTAGTAGAGATGAGGTTTCACCATGTTGCCAAGGCTGGTCTCAAACTCCGGAGCTCAGGCAATCCACCTGCCTCGGCCTCCCGAAGTGGTAGGTTTAGAGGCGTGAGCCTCCACGCCCAGCTGCATTGCATAATTTTTATTGAGTAGGTCTCCACTTAGCATTGTGGGAGGTATTTTGCAGACCTTAGAGCCAGATGAAGGCCCCCCTGCCGCAGTCCCCAGTGAAGCAGGCCTCACTTGGTACCAGTGTAGCATTCAGCTCAGTTTCCGACTGTATTTTTCTCTTGCTCCCTGTTCCCCCGGTGCTGGAGCACTTAATGAGATCTGACAGCGTCTCTTTTGTCCTTGTGCTTTGGAGTGTCTTCAGTGTTCCCTGGATAATGATAGCCAAAAGTATTCAGAGTTTTAGAAAACCTAAAACTTTCAAAAGGGCAATGTTGTGAAAGAAAGAAATGAATTATTCCATTGTTAAGCAACTTAGGTCAGAGTAAGAGAAAACTTGAATTTATGGTGGTTAAAGTATACGCGAGATATTAAAAACAGAGAAAGAAAGGAAGAAAGAAAGGAAGAAAGAAAAAAAGAAAGAAGAAAGAAAGAAAGCCCCGAAAGTCATTTTTTTATTCTTAAGAGATCAGATGAAGTTTCTAAGTGAAGCACTGAGAGATCTTTATGATAAAGCTAAATGCCAGATTGTCCAAAAAACAAGGGTCAAATGTAAACTTATTTGCATAATACATAAATCCTTTCATAATCTGGCCCTTTCCTTTCCAATCTCCTCTACTAGCAAGCTCCAGTATATTCTGGTTCCCTTGCTCTAAATATGCCATACCTGTATACTTCCCCATGGTTTTATTCCCCTTCCCCATTCCTGGCCAACTCCTACTCATCCTTCAAAGCCCAGGCTAAAAGTCATCTCCTCTACCAAGCAGGTGGTTGTAGTCACCTCTATCAGTGTTCACATCTTTTGTATATACTCCTATAATTCTGATCACATTCTGCTTAATATCTTATCAATTCTGTCATGTATATGCTTATCTCCTCGAGCAGACAGTCTCTGAAGGGCAGTAAACCTGGGTGCTCTTTTTTGGCAGCCCCAGTCCCAGCAGTGCTGAGCAATGGAAGAGATAAACACCACAGTTTTTAGGAAGCTCAGTTACATAAGAGACGACAGTAGAAGCCCCTGCATGTCTATTCCAGACAGTTACTTCTGGGGCTCACAAAAGATATCCTCTGGTTTTGCACAGTGGGATTCACTGTCCCACAAAGGCTGAAGATTTTGGGGAGGCAGCAGATACACCAAACAGGCTTCCTTTCCTCTATCTCTCAGTTGCTGACACTATTAAGAAACTAAGGCTGGGCATGGTGGTTCACACCTATAATCCCAGCAGTTTGGGAGGCTGAAGTGGGAGGATCACTTGAGCCCAGGAGGTTGAGGCTGCAGTAAATCATGATTATGCCACTGCATTCTAGCCTGGGAGATGGAGCAAGACCTTGTGTCAGGAAGGGAGGAAAGAAGGAAGGAAGAACTCCCCTCTAATTTGGTAGAAATTAGAAAATTCCTCTACTCTGTCATTGTCATTTAAAACATCTCTGGAGTAGTTGTTTGAGGCACACAACTTCCTTTACAGCATGACATCACAATGCCCAGATTTCTGGCATGAAGCCACATGTCAGAATGAACAGTTCTGCACAGGTGATGTGTTCAGTGTTCACAGTTGCCTTCTAGCCTCCATCCCAGCCTGCTGGGCCTCCTGCATTTTCCAGAAACCTCTGGATTCTCCCTTGGATCCAATTATCCTTTCTTCCTCAGGGGCGAGTGGCTCTCTGGTAGGGAATTATCAACCTGTATAACCAGAGTTGCTGAAGCCCGAGCGATGAGCCCAGTGAACATGGAGCACTGGGAAGCCGAGGTACAGATACACGCGGGGTGCAGATGCACACGGGGAAGAATCTGGGAGAAAGCTGGAGGAAAGAAGTGAAGGAAATAGGGTGACAGAGCCAGAAGCAGGACTAGGGAGGCCTGACCCAGGGTGAGAAGGTGGGAGCTGAAGTGGGGATCCTGAGGTTGTTAACTGAAAAACCACAAGATCTATAAAGCAACTCTTTAGCCCAACGGAGAGACTCTGCTGGTAGAAGTTGACTTGTTGGGGTGTGATTCAGGCAGAGCTAAGCTAGTCCTGCAATGTCTCCAGATGATCCTACAGGCTGGGGCAGGTAGAGGAGAGGAAAACAGAGCCATCCTGGCCTGCTGGTCAAAGCTCACACCTGCTCTTTTCTCTCCCTCCCTCTGCGCTTTCTCTGTCTCGCCCTCCTTTTCTCTGTTTCTGTGTTTCTCTCTCTGTACCTTGGCAGCTAACCTGGCATTCTGAACCCCACTCCCAGTACTGTCCGTGCCTCTTCTGACCCTGAGCACCTCTCTTCTCTCTTTCCCTGCTTCCTACTTCTTCCCATCACCTGGAGAGCTTATTCTTAGCCACTTGCTGAACAGTTACTCGTTTCATTTAAACAAACAAAAAAGAAACAGAATCTCTGCACCTCTGCGTAACGTGGCAGTAGACGTCAATTAAGTAAAATGTATTACAAACTGGGAACAAGAGAAACTTTTTTCTTAAATACAACTTATTTTCATTGATTATGAAAGCATACCTATTTATTGTAGAGGGAAACTGGATTGTACAGAGAAGCACAAAGGAGAAAATGATAATTATCTATTATTCCATGGTCAGAGATAACTGGAATTAACATAAGGATATTGCTTTGGCTTGAATGATTGTATCTTTTCTAAAATTCATGTTGAAGCCAGGTGCAGTGGCTCACGCCTGAAATCTTAGCACTTTGGGAAGCCAAGGTGGGTAGATTGCCTGAACTCAGGAGTTCTAGATCAGCCTGGCCAACATGATGAAACCTCGTCTCTATTAAAAATACAAAAAATTAGCCAGGTGTGGTGGTGTGTGCCTGTAATCCCAGCTACTCGGGAGGCTGAGGCATGAGAATCGCTTGAACCCAGGAGGCGGAGGTTGCAGGGAGCCAAGATCACACTGCTGCACTCCAGGCTGGGTGCCAGAATGAGACTCTGTCTCAAACAAACGAAACCAAAATTCAGGTCATAGGATAATCCCCAGTGTCACAGCATTAAGAAAGTGGTGAGGTCTTTAGGAGGTGATCAGACCATGAGGACTCTGCTTTCATGATTGGATTAGTGCCTCATAAAAGGACATGAGGGAGCCCGTTCAGACCACTCTCCTCTTCCATCATGTGAAGACTCTGCTTGTCTTCTCTCTCAGCACGAGGTGCCATCACAGAGGCAGACATCAGACATGCTGGAGCCTTGATCTTAGGCTTCCCAGTCCCCACAGTTGTGACAAATACATTTCTATTGTTGATAAATTACCCAGTCTGTCATATTTTGTTACAGCAGCACAGACTAAAACAGAAATATATGCTCTTTAGCCTTCTACATTCATACACACACATTATTGGGATATAGTGTGTGTATTGTTTCATAATCTACTTTCATGTGAACATTTTATGGTGAATGTTTTTCCATGATAATATTTTTTTCCATAAAGATATTTTTAATCACTACATAGTATTCTATTTGAACATATCAAAACATTCAATCTACTATTATTGGACATTTAAGATACTTCAAAAAAAATTTTTTTTTTTTGCTACTAGCAATAGATTTGTTTTTTTTTTTCTTGAGACAGGGTCTCACTCTGTCACCCAGGCTGGAGTGCAGTGGTGTGATCTTGGCTCACTGTAACCTCTGCTTCCAGGGTTCAAGTGATCCTCCCCCCTCAGCCTTCTGAGTAGCAGAGACTATAGGCACAAATGGCCACACTCAGCTAATTTTTGTATTTTGTTTTTTATTTTTAGTAGGAATGGGGTTTTACCATGTTGCCCAGGCAGGTCCCAAATTCCTGGGCTCAAGCGATCCACCCACTTCAGCCTCCCAAAGTGGTGGGATCTCTACTAAAAAAAAATATATATATATATATGTGTGTGTGTGTGTGTGTGTGTGTGTATGTGTATAAATTAGCCAGGCACACATCATCACGCCTGGCTAATTTCGGTGTTTTTTTAGGAGAGGCAGTGTTTTGCCACGTCAGACTCTTGGCCTCATGCAGTCCACCTGCCTCGGCCTCCCAAAGTGCTGAGATTACAGGAGTGAGCCACCGTGTCTAGCCTATTAATTTTTAATTTAATTCTATTGCGGTCAGAAAACATATTTTGCATGAATTTAATCATTTTAAATGCATTGAGATCTAGTTACAGGACAGAAAGTGCTGGGATTACAGGCTCGAGCCACTCCACCCAACTGAGTATTTTTTCTGATTATACTTTATCTCGGCTCTTAGCTTATTAGCTCTGCCTCTTTGCTCTGTTATTATTTTTTACTGGTTACTTTTTACTGGGTCTACATATACATTTTTAACTTACCCCAGTCTTCCTTCACATATAGCCTAAGAACTGCGCGGCAGGACAGCTTCATTTCTGCCTTTCCTTCTTCGAGCTGTTGTTGTCACACACCTACATGCACCACAAATCCCGCAATACGTTTACTTTTATTTTTTATTTTTCTCTTTGAGATAGAATCTCACTGTCACCCATGCTGGAGTACAGTGGTGCAATCTCAGCTCACTGCAACCTCCGCCTCCCTGGTTCAAGCAGTTTTCCTACCTCAGTCTCCTGAGTAGCTGAGATTACAGGCATGCCCCACCACGCCTGGGTGATGTTTGTATTTTTAGTAGCGATGGGGTTTCATCATGTTGGCCAGGCTGGTCTTGAACTCCTGACCTCAGGTGATCCAGCTCCCCTGGCCTCCTAAAGTGTTGGGATTATAGGCATGAGCCACCACACCCAGCCCCCACAATACATTTAGACCAGATGTTGGCAACCTTTTTGAGCTGGATAGCAAATGTTTTTCACTCTATACAGTCTCTATTGCAACTACTTTGCTTTGCTCTTATAGCATAAAAGCAGCCATAGAGAAGACAAAAATAAGTGAGGGCTGTGTTCCAAAAAATCTTTATTTACAAAAATAGGCAGCAGGCAGGATTTGTCCTGTGGGCTGAAGTTTATGATCCCTGCTTTAGGTAACAAAAAATTATATCGGAAAGAACACGATATTGTCTTTTTTTAATATATATTTACCTATATATTTAGGACATTTGGCTCTTTTTCTTCCTCTTTTCTTCTTTTTGAGATCCCACATTCTACTTGGTATCATTTTTCTTCTCCCTGAAGAATTTTATTGAACATTTCTGTAGAGCATGCCAGCAATACATTATCTCAGCTTCTGCTTGTTTGAAAAAAAAAAAAAAATCTTTATTTTGCCTTCATTTTTGAAAGAGATTTTTGCTTGGTATAGAATTCCAGGTCGCTTTTTCTTACAGACCTATAAAGCTGTCTCTCCATCGCCTGCTGGGTTCCATGATTTCTGTCAAGAAGGTAACTATAATTATTATCCCTTTTTACCCCATATAAGTAACTTTTTTTTCTGGCTGCCTGGAAGATTTCTCTTTATCTTTGAGTTCTCAGCACTTTGACTTTAATGTTCAGGTGTGTTTTTCTTTGTGTTGATCCTACACAGGGTTTTCTGAAGTAGGACCTGTGGTTTTGTTGGTTTAGTTTAATCTCAGAAAATTCTTGAGTACTATGTCTTCAGATACTTCTTCTGCTCTATTTCTTTTTCTACCCCTAGAATTACTGAGATTTAACCTATTCTTCTTTTTTATTCTTTCTAGGACTCCAAGTGCATGTATGTTAGACTTTTTGAAATTGTTTTATGGTGCTTGGATTTTATCACCACTACCACTGTCAATACAATTACAACCATCACCTTTACCACCTTCATTACCCCCATCACCACCTCCCCTCTGCCTCAACCACCACCTTTATTACCACCACCATCATCATCATATCCACTTACATGATGGTAACAATAGGGCAGGTATTATTCTAAGCAACCTATATATATATGTTAACTCTTTAATCATCGCATTGACACTGTAATATAATTATACACATATTATGTTATCCAAATTTTACAGGACTTGGGAGAGGGATCTGGACGGGATTGGAAGAAACCAGTACAAGTAGTGGGGTCCTCTGAAACCTTGGTTTGTGGCTACAAATATTATTCCAATATTTGAAGCTAATAAGTCCATTGCTTAAGTTTGCTTCAGGGAAATACATTCAATCAATCATTCATCCAACATTTATGAGGTGTCTCCTGTATGACAGAAAGATGAAGAACCAACAAAGGCTGATGATAATCCTTCCCTCCTGTCTCCCTCCTTCCTCTCTCTGCCAAAGCATGAGAAGTATTTGAATAATCACTTTCCACTGTTCTACCTTTTCACGGAACACAGGCTTTGAGATCTGGGCCTGGGCTCCCCATTTAGGCCTGGATTGCTGTGGCTTTCAGAGTGCCTTTGGCTATAGATATTTCTTCCCACCTCCCTTCCCTTTCCTCCTCAGAACTCTTCCTGCGTTGGCCCTAATGACAAGTCGATGATAGGCTAATAGCTTTGTGGCCCCAGGCCTAGAGGTGGGCAGCTTAGCCGCTTCCTAGAATTCTGAGCTTGTGAAGTTTCTTTTTTTTTTCTTTTTCTTTTTAGAGATGGGTCTTGCTCTATCGCCCACGCTGGAGTGCAGTGGCACAAGCATAGCTCACTGTAACCTCAGAGTCCTAACTCAAGCAGTCCTCTTTCCTCAGCCTACCAAATGACTGGGACTACAGGCACATGCCACCACAGCTGGCTAGGCTTGTAAAGTTTCCATACGACAATCTCATTTCTCTGTTTTTTACATTCTGAACTCCCAAGAAGTAAGTTTGTGAATATCTGACTTGCTGAAAAATTATATAAACAGAACTCTCCTCATTTTAGTTTCTCTCTGGAATGCAGGTTATTCAAGTGAGAATTGATGTGTACCTGGGACGGTTTGGGTTTACACCTGTTGTCCGATGTAATTATTCATTGCACTCTCCCCTATGTGCTCACAAAAGGAGCACGGGTTTATTAGATGAAAAATCATACGGTCATCTGAAGTTAAGAAACCTCAAATCCAATTTTGTTATAGTTTAACCTGCTTTCTCATCTGTTAAATGAGACCAGTTCTCATAAATTTTATAAAAGTAGATGAGAGATTAGAAGGAAAGGCTTCCAACTTACTAAAAGAAAGGCCCTGTGGAAATCCAAGGTGGTTTACTATTGTTATTGTCATTTTTATTATGCCTGTTGGCCTGTAACAGATGTATTCTGATTTAAGTATTAGCTAAAACTTTGTTAGAATAATTTTGTATATCTGATTATATATTTTTATAAATGTATGCATTTTTGAGTTGCCTTCTCTTTTTCTTTTCTTTTTATTCTTGTTGCCATTTTACCCTTCTCTTTTTCTGAAGACTTTAAATCGCCTTCATTTCTGTCTCACTCGTTTCTCCAGTAAGCCCCCCTCCCCCACATTCCTAACCTTTCCATACCTCTCCTCCAAAAGCAGCAGACAGCTTTGGTGATTCGAGTGTTGGGGAAACCCCTGGGGCCTATGTCTGGGCAGAAGACAGGCCCCAGCAGCCTTCCACTGTCTAGAGCAGGGGTTGGTGACCTTTGTCTGTAAAGAGCAAGATAGAAAATATTTTTACCCTTTGTATTAGTCTGTTCTTACATTGCTATAAAGACATACCTGAGACCCGGTACTTTATGAAGGAAAGGGGTTTACTTGACTCACAGTTCTGCAGGCTGCACAGGAGGCATAACTAGGGAGGCCTCAGGAACCATATAATTATGGTGGAAGGCGAAGGGGAGGCGGGCACATCTTCAAGTGGCAGAGCAGGAAGTGGGGGCGGGGGAGGTGCTGCACTTTCAAACAACCGGGTCTAATGAGAATGTTAGCACGAGAACAGCAAGGGGGAAGTCCGCTCCCATGATCCAGTCACCTCCTTCCTCTAACGCTAAAGGATCACAACTCGAGATGAGATTTAGGTGGGGACACATAGCCAAACCATATCAGCTTTGCATGTCATGTGACCTCTTCGAATCTACCACTGTGGCACAAAAGCAGCCACAGACAATAGTTAACAAATGGGAGTGCCTGTGTTTCAATAAAACTTTATTTCTAAAAAGGCCCTTGGGCCATAGTTTGCTGGTCCTCTAGTCTAGGGGACTGTTCAGGGCCCTGATTTGGCCTGGGAGCTTATCTCAGTAAGCCATTCTAAACCAGGAATAGGAGACAAGTTAATACTTACAGGGGGCCTAAAGGGTTCCTTCTTTAGGGAATAATCACTCCCTTCTCTCTTTTGTAAAATGGTGTTTTCTTAGGATGATGATTGGTAGGTACAGTCATGTTCATTACAGAGCATTTAAAGAAAAGAGACCCTAGGTATTGACCAGTCAACTTGTGGTCACTTGGGAAACCAAACGGATGTGCCTAGACTCCACGGCCTTGCAAAACACCTTTGGCTTTCAAGGCCTGAGAATCCCAGGACAGGGGGCTCAGGAGGAAGGGCTGGCTCTGGGCCTGAGGGATGTTGGGGAGGAACTCAGCTTGGGACGGTGTCCTGCCTGGGCAACCACCAAGCTGTATCCAGTTCTCAGTTGGCTCCTTTGTGTTATTAAATATAATAATGTGGTAGACATCCAAGATGGCTGATCACTAACAGCTCGGGATTGTAGCTCCCACTGAAAGCGCAAAGAACGAGAGGACGCCATACCTTCACATGAATTCTTGTTGCTCACGCACCAGGAGATTCCCAGCGGAGGAGCCCCACGGGTCGCCAGCGCGACTCTTGTGACCGGCGAGGCGGTTTTGCCGGCGCCTTGGAGCGACGGTTCTTGGTGCAGAGTCAGAAAAGCACCATCAATCTTAACGCCGCTGATTTGGTCGGTGCAGTGGGTTGCTCAGATTTCGGCGCTGAGAATCAGTAAGTTGGACGTCCACTCAGAAACCCAATTACAAAGACGGTGAATTCAAAGACCACAGATGGATAAATTTATAACGAAGGGAGGAAAACGGCCAAAAAAGGCTGAGAATGCCCAAGATCAGAACGCCTCTCCCTCAGCAGAGGATCACAGTTCCTCATCAGCAACGGAACAAGGCTTGATGGAGAACGAGTGTGTTCCAATTACAGAAGCAGGCTTCAAAATGTGGATAATGAGAAACTTCTGTGAGTTAAAAGAACTTGTTTTAACCCAATCTAAAGCAACTAAGAACTTTGAAAAAAGATTTGACGAAATGTTAACAAGAATACACAATTTAGAGAGGAATATAAGTGAATTGATGGAGCTGAAAAACACAATACGAGAACTTCGTGAAGTATGCACAAGTTTTAACAGCCGAATTGATCAAGCAGAAGAAAGGATATCAGAGGTCGAAGACCAACTCAATGAAATAAAACAAGAAGACAAGATTAGAGAAAAAAGGATAAAAAGGAACGAGCAAAGTCTCCAAGAAATATGGGACTATGTGAAAAGACCTAATCTACGCTTGATAGGTGTACCTGAATGTGACGAAGAGAATGAATCCAAGCTGGAAAATACGCTTCAGGACATTATTCAGGAAAATTTTCCCAGCCTAGTATGGCAGGATAATATTCAACTCCAGGTAATACAGAGAACACCACAGAGATACTCCTCAAGAAGAGCAACTCCAAGGCACATAGTCATCAGATTCACCAGGGTTGAAATGAAGGAGAAAATACTAAGGGCAGCCAGAGAGAAAGGTCAGGTTACCCACAAAGGGAAGCCTATCAGACTCACAGCAGATCTCTCAGCAGAAACCCTACAAGCCAGAAGAGAGTGGGGGCCAATATTCAACATCCTTAAAGAAAAGAACTTTCAACCCAGAATTTCACATCCAGCCAAACTAAGCTTCACAAGTGAAGGAAAAATAAAGTTTTTTGTGAATAAGCAAGCACTCAGAGATTTCATCACCACCAGGCCTGCTTTACAAGAGCTTCTGAAAGAACCACTACACATAGAAAGGAACAAACAGTATCAGCCTTTCTAAAAAAATTATCAAAAAGAGCATCAATATAATGAAGAATTTACATCAACTATTGGATAAAATAGCCAGCTAATGGCAGTATTAAACTCACATATATTATTATTAATTCTAAATTTAAATTGACTAAATCCCCCAATCCAAAGACAGGCAATTTGAATAAAAAACTAAAACCCATCAGTATGCTGCATCCAGATCCATCTCACATTCAAGGATACACAAAGACTCAAAACAAGGGATGGAGAAAGATTTACCAACCAAACAGAGAGCTAAAATAAATAAATAAAAAGCAGAAGTTACAATTAAGCAACAAAGATCAAAAGAAGCAAAGAAGGACATTATATAATGATAAAAGGATCAATGCAACAACAAGAAGAGCTAAAGATCCTAAATACATACGCACTCAATACAGGAATACGCAGACATACAAGACTTATAAAGAGACTTAGACTCCCACACAATAATAGTGGGAGACTTCAACATTAATATTAGACAGATCAATGAGACAGAAAATTAACAACGATATTCAGGACTTGAACTCAGATCTGGAACAAGTAAATGTAATTAACATTTATAGAACTCTCCACTTTAAATATACAAAATATACACTCTTATCAGTACCACATCATATCAACTTAGAAGTTTAAATGAAATGTTGGTTGGCTCCTTGTTTATTATTCTCTTCTCTCATTTTCTTTTATATCTCCATTATTAAGGACAATTATAGGCATACCCATATTTAGACTGCATTCTAGCCCAGGCAATAAAGCAATACCCCCATCCTCTCTCCCTCTTCCTCTTTCTCTTTCTTCCTCTTCTTTATTCTTTTTCTAAAAATAAATAAATAAATAAATAAATATAATAATGTTTATTTTTTTCTTAATCCAGCATTAATGAGTATTTATTTTTGAAAACTTAGAAAATATAGATAAGCACAAGGAAGAAAATTTAAATATCCCATATTCCCACCAATGTGGTAATATAGGCTTCCAGTGTCTTTCTATTATTAAACAAAAATTATGAGAGGCCAGTGTCTTGGACTGAGCTCCTGCATCTATGCCCCAATAGATCAGACCAAATAAAAATGAAGTCACTCATGCTAAATGCCACATAATCAAACTGAAACTCTAAAGAAGCAGATAGATTTCTAAAACAGACCAGGTTTTCCTGAAAACAGGAGATTTCCAGCCTTCCTGAGTCAGCAGTATATAAGGAAGTCCCCTCTGCTTTAACCATTATTACAGAAGCATCTGAAAGTAACCTGATGTTAACCAATCAGCCTTTTCCTACTCTTCTGTTCCTCGCTTCCACCTTACAAAACCCATGGTTCTGCCATTGCCTGGTGGAAGCTCTCATTCTGTTCTGCGGAATGGAGGCTGCCCTGATTCATGAGTTGCCAATAAAAGTCAATGAGAGCTATAACAAAATTTGTTGTAATTCTGTCTTCGATACTATATACGCATGTGCACATATACAGTATTTACCTATATATTCATGCACTTTGCATATGGTTTATAATTTGTTCTTCATTAAACAATGGGTTATAAACTTTTGTCATGTCATTAAATACTTTTTAACAGCATTTCAAAATGGTTAGATATATGATACCTTATTTATCCAGCGTCCTTTTGTTGGACTGTTGGGTTTTTCTATCACAAATTACCGTGTGATGAGCCTCTTGAAATTTCCATCATTGCATGGGTCCACTATATTTCCTTTAGATAATTCTAAAAAGGAGCAATGAGTGTGTGTGAGTTAAGGCATTTAACTTATTCCCAAAATAACTTCCATCCCCAGTGTGTGAAATGGCTCACCTGCACCTTTCTAACATTGGCTATTAAAAAATTTTTAAACTCTGCCAAACTGATAAACGAAAAATGTTACCAAGCTGTGTTGTATTTTTTTGTCCGCATTGGTGAGCTTGGAGATTTGTATATGTTTATTCACTCTTTTGTGAATTGGCTGCTTCCTCTTTTAAGTCACAGCACTGGTGTCCCTGGACTGCTAAGGCAAACCAAAATGAAAGGATCCAGGTTTTATTACTCTTTGAAATGTAAACATCTCGCTCCAGGCAGATAAACCTGCAGAGACCCGCCCAGGGCAATTCATTCTCTAACCCCCATGGTTTGTACATCCTTTGACCCAGCTGCCTGATTGTGCAGGGTCACTTACGTATTCCTTGTTACATCCAGTGGAGACCGAGGAGTCTTACCTGTTGGAAATTGTGAACTTTTAGGTAAAAGGAATAGGAAATAAAATTGATCAGAAAACAACAGGAAATCATGGAAGTCCTTTAAAGCCAAGAGACTGAAAATATCCACCTACAGTTAACAGATACTTATTTTGTTTTTTGGCTATTGTAAATACACTTGGTGTGAATATGCAGGTGTGTGCCTTTCCGTGGACACATTCATTCATTTTGTTTTGAGTGTTTACCTGTGGGTGGGATTATTAGGTCAGAGTATAGGTTTAGCTTGAGTAGATGTTTAGCTTATTAGTGTATGTTTAGCGTGAGTAGATGACGTTAAATAGTTTCTCAAAAAACAACAACAAAAAGTTTATGTAGGGCCACCGTGTCCGGCCCTACATAACACTTTCTAATGAAAAATTCTGAAAGGCTGGGCGTGGTGGCTCATGCCTGTAATCCCAGCACTTTGGGAGGCTGAGGCGGGCGGATCACAAGGTCAAGAGATAAGAGACCATCCTGGCCAACATGGTGAAACCCCATTTCTACTAAAAATACAAAAAAATTAGCTGGGCGTGGTGGCACATGCCTATAGTCCCAGCTACTTGGGAGGCTGAGGCAGTAGGATTGCTTGAACCCGGGAGGCGGAGGTTGCAGTAAGCCAAGGTCACACCACTGCACTCCAGCCTGGCACCTGGTGACAAAGTGAGTCTCTGCTTCAGAAAAAAAAAGAAAAGAAAAGAAAAGAAAAATTCTGGGTATGTTCCCTTTCTGATTAATTTTGCCTTTGTGTATACCACCCACAGATGGTTCCTCTTCGTGTGTATGTGATGCATTTCTCTTTGACGGTGTCTTACCAATGCTCTGTCAACCTGGAAAATGGTATCCAATACCTTCTAAGTTTTGTCCTATCGTGCTCTATTAAAATAATATGGCAGGCTGGGTATGGTGGCTCACACCTGTAATCCTAGCACTTTGGGAGGCCAAGGCGGAAAGGAATTCGAGATGAGCCTTTTTCTTGTCTTTGCCCCTCTACCCCCTACCAGTGTGTACATATTTCCTAAAAGGGACTGGCATCAAGAAGGTGCCAGCTTGCCTAGTGAGGAGGAGTCATTGCCAATCAAGTCTTCAAATACAGACTCAATAAGAAAAAGGAACACGTTTTCCCCCAAGGTTAAACACTAGTGCCATTTAGAACAAGGAATACTCGTGGAAAGCAGGATGTACGGTGTCTCTCTGGGAGACAGTTTCAGAACGTATCCACAGTACTGTGACAGTCCCAGATAAGGCACATCCTTATCTGGCGGGAAAGCCAGTTTGGAGAATGCCAACAAGGGCAGCACTGTAGAGATGGCAGAGCAACTCTGGCCAGGGTCTTAGATCAAAGAGGAACCAGGGTCTTAGATCCTCTGCAGCTGCCATTCCAGCCTTGACTGACTATTTGTCTGGACGATTAGGAGACACAGCAATAGACATCTATCTTGTTTAAGCCACAATTCTTGTGTGTCTCTGTTAAAGGATTTGAAACTTACCCTAAAGAAAAAGCCACCAGAGAGGTCACATTTTCCCCAGCTCTTCAGTGGCTTAGTGTCAGAGGCCTGTCTACTTGTGTTAGAGGCGGAGACAGTCAAATGCCTAGGCAAAGAGGGAAGGGTCTTTGGAGAACCTCTTACCCACCCAGGACGTTCTGCACAGCGGGCTTACCTAAACACACCGCGGTGAAAAATTCCGTCCCTTAACACATGCGCAGTAAGGGAGAGAAATTAATGTGGAGTGGCCCAGACTAAGAGCCCACATGTGCACTGGAAGAAGGGGTAAAGCCATCAGGAATTCATGCCTGGCCTCTTCAACTCACGTGTGGTGGCCAGGCACTCAGTTTGTGAGGTGGAAAACCTGCATGCAGGACCCCTCTTTTTGTTGAGAGCTTTCCTTTTGCTTAATACATTCTGCCCTCCTCACCTTTCAATGTGTCCATGTGCCTAATTTTTCCTGGTTGTGAGATAAGAACCCAGATGTAGCTGACATCCTGCATCACTTGCAGGAATCGGACTCTGATTTGAAGGCAGACTTTGGATACGACCAGGTTGGCAGCCGTGGAAGCTGCTAGTCGGACACACAGAGGCTCACACCATCCACATCCTCTTCGCCCTTCCTTCTGTCTGCCATCATCACCCAGACACTGAACCTCAACCTTTTGGATGTCGAGGTGTCTCTCCCATAACCCCCTGTTATCTGCTTCCAGTTCTACAGGCCTTTTATCTGGGTGATGTTGTAGGCCAAGCAGGAGATTTCTCTGTCTTTCCTCTTTCTTCACTCCTGTCCTTCCTCTACTTTGATTCCAGTGTAATCTTTGTAAAAGAGTTATTATAAAATCTGGATTTCTCCTTTATTTATCCCCACAGTGCCTAGACTCTTGATGATCTAAGCTGACCTTACCTTCCATCACTCCCTCAAACATACTTTCCTTGCCACTGGGTTAATCACTCTGATCATGCTGTCCTGGGAAACCTACTGGCTCACTTCTGCTTTGCATCTTGGCTCACAGCATCCCCTGGCAGTGGTGCCTTTGCTGGTGCTGGTGCGTTTTCGTGTCCAATATCAGCCCTGCCCCATAGAGGGCCAAGTCTGTGCCTCCTTACACAGACCTCTGCTTTGTCTGAAGTCCCACACTGCCCACAGCTGGTCATTTAATTATTCTTGGTTTGATGAGTCTCTTACTAATTCCAATGGCTCACAGAATCATTAGAATTTTGGAGCTGTCAATGATTTAAATGCATACTTTCCCAGGTGGAAGTAGAATTTAAATTCACATAGTCCTAATCAGATCAGATACCTCCTTTTTAGAGTGCCCCCTACCCCAGCTACTGCTTTGATCATATTAGAATGGGTCTGTTGGGGGTGTGGGGGTAGGGGGAACAGGGCAGGGACAGAGGGGAGTGGGGCGTTGGGGAGAGACAGCATGGGGAGAAATGCCAGATATAGGTGATGGGGAGGAAGGCAGCAAATCACATTGCCATATGTGTACCTATGCAACAATCTTGCATGTTCTTCACATGTACCCCAAAACCTAAAAAGCAATTTAAAAAAAAACAACTCCGAACCAAACTCCCTGGGAGGCAATGCCTGTGGCCTGCTTTCCAGGCAGCATGATTCCCTGCTGTGAGATTTGAAATCAATCACAACCCTTACTTCCTGTCTGGAGTTTTCGAGAGAACAGTGACATGACAGCCCATTGCACATGAAGCAAGTTAGGGCATGTCCTGGCCAAGATCCCAGGATCCTGAGTTTCTTGTCTGATCCTGAGTTGAATTTATAGATCGCAGTACATCTCTGGCCTCCTTGTTTCAAAGACGGGATCTCTTATGTCACAAGAAGCAGGACAGGAAAAGCCACATAGCAATCTGGATAATTTAAATTTGTAAGGATGGATCTCTTTTCTAGAAGAGCCTAGGTAAAGTCACAGGTGACCTCTAATTCCGAATACAAGGGCAGGCGTGTACTGGAAACATGATACATGCTTACTGGCTGCCTGGCAATTGCAGGGGCTCACCTTAACTTTGGCCGTGGGGTACGGCTCTGATCTCAGAGAAAAAAATCATCCTCAAGTTTCCCTTTTCCTTGTCACGTTGCTTTGGAAAGCCTTTCTCCAATTTCTCACCAGCTTGGGCTTTATTTCCTGTCTAATTTCTGCTTCCACGTGCTTTGTTTTTTGTGCTTTTGACTATAGCTACCATATGGAGAGTGAGCTACTGTGGTGTTCCTCAGAAATAATCAAGCCTTTTAGTGTATGTGGTTTTCGTTCTTTTTTTTTTTGCAAGAGGCAGTATACTTCAAAGCTTTGGTCCCACATTTAAAGGTGGGTTGGAAATAATGGGCACTCAAGATGCTTTGGGTGATCAGAAAATTCCTCCAGCCCAGCAAGATTGCAGTGGTGTCAGAATTTGTGAAACAAAAGATCTTAGTTATTGAGGGTTCATTCTGTTTACAGTATTCGGTGTTTACTTTGCAGCTTAGCAATAGAAGGAGGTGGGGTGAGTCATAATGTCAATTATTTTTTCTAACTTCTGTAATTTTTTCAGTTGAGAGAGCTTCTAAATCAGTGAAAAGAAGGTCATTTCTCCGTGAATTATCTGATTGAGCTGAGGGCCCGAGAGCAGCAGGAGCTGGGATGTGTTTGGGGTAGGTGGGGGTGTAACCTGCAGTGCAGCTGTGGGGTGCTCTGGCCCGCGGGGTCCTGGAAGCCCTCGACTGATCAGAGCACCTGGAGGGGCTGTCACCATGATTTAAAGCTCTGAGAATATGAATTAGCAGGAAGTAGGTGGATGGTGTCATTCTGGCCCTGAAAGGCTTCCATAAATCACCGGCACAGTGGAGCCCCGCAGACTTCCTCCCCGCTGGTTTCTGGAGGCCTCCTTCCCACTCTGCCCAGACAAGTGGAAAGGAACGATTCCTCGAGTGGGTGGGTTATGGCCAAATGGCCTGCCCTCCCCACAGCTTGCAGATCCAGGCGGCTGGAGCTTTAGGCTTCATCCACAGACTGGAGGGCTGCAGAATCCTTGCTCCATAGTGGGGCTTGGGTTCCGGCCTTGGGAGGGATTTGACTTTGACAGTGGTGGTGATGACGGAATTTTTAATGAAACAGATCCTGTCATGTCAGATCAACACAATGGAGCTCAGTCTGCGTGGTGGACAAGAATGGCCTGTTCCTTCCTTCTCCCCTTTGTGCTTTGTTAACAGAATGTCCCTGGCACTTCTGTGCTCCTGCCTGCTGCCAAAAGCTTAACTCTGCCCTTGCGTAATACTGGGGGACACTGTCAGAAGGTCAGCTGGAAGTCCTTCATCCGAAGGCAGATGTAAGGGCTAAAGCCCTGCCAGGATCCCCAGGCCGATTTTCAGTGTTGAGGTTGAAACTTACTCCCTGCAGCCACCCCTGGTTTATCAACTCCTCCCTCTAACTGGGGGTGGAGACTTGGGGTCCAGGGAGTCTTCAGCGCCCCTCCATAATGCAAGAACACCCGCCACTGACTCCAAAAGCCGCACAGTGATTTTCCTCCATCTCCTCAGCTCCGTGCTCCAGCAGGCACGGAGGAACTAGAGCCATACCGAGGTCAGCAGTAGGGAACATTTTCCCCTTCACTCACTCACTTCTGTTAGGCAAGCAGTGACAATGGCGTCTTACAGCAGAAAACGAAGTGGGAACTATGACCGGCCAGCGGCTCGGGGGTCTGAGCAACAGGATTCAGGTATCTCTGTACCTTGGCCAATTTGCATTCTTGTCTGCTGGAATGCCAGTTCCTTTGAAAAACCACAAGTATAGGAAATAGGCCCAAGCCTAAGGCTCTTTCCCTTCCTTACCCTCTTTGTCTCTGTGGCTACTCAGCTCAGGAGGTGAGGTGATGTTTTTTCATGGTGCAGGGGTCAGAAATTCCTGTTCTGGGAGTGGGAGTTGGCTGGACTTCTTTACTGTGGCCAGACACAACAACCTTAGCCATCAGCCTTACAAATGCTTGGCTGGTTTGTTTGTTTTGGTTCCAAGGGGAATGGGAATAAAAAAGGAGCAACAGGCAGCTCAAATACCTCATCACTCCTGGAAACACTGTCACTTCCCGCATGCTGGAAGGCAGCATATTTGTTCCCGCAGTATAGGCAGGTGGAGTAGCCCTAATCCGAAAATCCAAAATCAAAAATGCTCTAAAATCCAAAGCTTTTTGAGCAGCAATATCATGCCACAAGTAGCGAATTCTGCACTTAACGTCATGTGACAAATCAGTCCAAAAGTATTCAAGACTTTACGTCAGGCACAACATTATTTTTATTTATTTATTTATTTTTTAAGACAAAATCTCCCTCTGTTGCCAGACTGGAGTGCAGTGGCACGATCTTTGCTCACAGCAACCTCTGACTCCCTAGTTCAAGCAATTCTCCTGCCTCAGCCTCCCCAGTGGCTGGAATTACGGGTGTGTGCTACCACACTCAGCTAATTTTTGTATTTTTAGTAGAGATGGGGTTTCATCATGTTGGCCGGAATGGTCTCTATCTCTTGATCTCATGATCACCCACCTCGGCCTCCCAAAGTGCTGGGATTACAGGCATGAACCACGGCGCCCGGCCATGCACAACATTATTAAATACTGTATAAAATTTGGCCGGGCGCGGTGGCTCAAGCCTGTAATCCCAGCACTTTGGGAGGCCGAGGCGGGTGGATCACGAGGTCAAGAGATCGAGACCATCCTGGTCAACATGGTGAAACCCCGTCTCTACTAAAAATACTTAAAAAAATTAGCTGGGCATGGTGGCGTGTGCCTGTAATCCCAGCTACTCAGGAGGCTGAGGCAGGAGAATTGCCTGAACCCAGGAGGCGGAGGTTGCGGTGAGCCGAGATCGCGCCATTGCACTCCAGCCTGGGTAACAAGAGCGAAACTCCGTCTCAAAAAAAAAATAATAATAAAAAAAAAATAAAAAAATAAAATTATCTGGAGGCTGTGTTTATAAGAATTTATATATAAAGCATAAACAAATTTTGTCTTTAGACTTGGATTCCATCTTCAAGATACTTTATTACATATCTTTTTTAAAATTTTGACTTTGGAATATATCTCATATATTTAAAAAAATCTCAAATTGGAAATATTTCTGGTCCCAAGCATATTTATTTATTTATTTATTTATGAGACAGGGTCTCACTCTGTCACCAAGGCTGAATGCAGTGGCGTGATCACTGCAGCCTCAACCTCCTGGGGTCAAGTGATCCTCCCGCCTCAGTCTCCTGAGTAGCTGGGGCTGCAGGTGCACCACCATGCCTGGCTAATTTTTAAAAAATTTTTTGTAGAGATGTGGGTTGGGGAGATCTTGCTATGTTGTCCAGGCCAGTCTTGAACTCCCAGGCTCAAGTGATCTTCCCACCTTGGCCTTCTAAAGTGTTGGGATAACAGGTGTGAGCCACCATACCTGGCATTTTTGTTTGTTTGTTTTTTAGAGATGGGCGGGGTCGGGGGGTGTCTAGCTCTGTTGCCCAGGCTGGATTCAAACTCCTGAGCTCAGCCTCTCAAGGAGTTGGGGTTACAGGCACTCGCCACTGCACTGGCTGCAAACACTTTGGATAAGAGCAACCTGTAATCCATTTTCCACTTGCCTTTTGTTTGCTGTATCTATCCCAGCTCTGCTATTTTCTAGCTGTTTGGCCTTGCACAAGTTGCTTTACATCTGTATGCCCTACTTTCCACATCTGATAAATTAGTATTATTTCACAGGATCATTATGACAATTAGATGAGATAATAAAGGTAAAGCTCTTAGAATGGTGCTTGGCCCCTAGTAAGCACTCGAATATTGTTTTTGTCAACATCTTCTATATGTCTGTCTATGTATGGCTTTTGTGGTTATTTCTATTTTTAGTCAAGGATTACATCTCATTTCTCGTCTTTTCTTTGTGTTCTGAATTCAGGCTCTGTGAATCTACCAGCCATTGCACATTTTCAAGCTGAAAGACCATTTACATTTCAGAACCACTCTCTCAAACATTCCTTTAGGGAACTGGCCGTTTTGAATTGCTCCTGTCTTTTCTCTGTCGTCTCCAGAATTGAGTATTCCAAACCCAGCACAGTCTCAGCATGGCTGCCGTTTTCTCGTTTCTTTGTGAAGCGTCCCTGTCCAGGCTGTCAGCCTCACGTTATTTGATTGTTTTCGGAACAGCCGGCAGGGGGAGTGTATCAGCCGTTCCCAGCTTTCAGGCGAGGGTTTCTGATTCTTCCAGGTGCTTCTGTTAATGAGTTCAGTGCCTGCAGATCTTTCAGTTTAGGAGGATAGAAAGCTTCCTTGGCATGGAGATTCACCGTGTACTTCTGCAAACAGAAGTTTAAAAGACAGAAAGCTGTATCTTATCGCTGCCGAGAGCTCTGCAGTCACACCTCGCTGTGGTGAAACTGACAGCTGTGTTACTGTGGGCACATTGCTCAACTTCCCTGAGGCAGTTTCTTTTTACTTAAAAACTGGGCAGAACCCAGCCTGGCCCCTAGAGATGTTAGGGAGTCAGCAAGTGGCTGATAGATGCAGAGCTCTTAGCCGCTGGGGTACTTAGGAAATGGGAAGCATCATTACTCGGGGCACTGAGGCAACTTCGGGAGCCCCCTCTTGTCTCTCTCCTTACCCATCCACCACCTTTTCCTCTCCCTTCCGACTCACTTTTTCTCCCTGCTCTTCATTTCCCAGGCCTGAGACTAATGCCTGCAGGTACGAGGAAGCCTCTGTTTGCATAGGGCTGGGATACCCAGAGGGGAGGCTGGGGCACCCATAGGGTGAAAAGGCCAGTGGAAATCCGCTTTTCAGATGCACTCTGTGAACCTCATGTAGTCTCTTGGTCAGCAGAAGCAAAATTAGCCATAAATAGCTCACACTGCACCCATCCCCTACCCCACTCCACCCGACCAGGGCTGAGAGACATCACAAAAATAAACTCCACGAGAGTGTTCTTTATAGCCCAAAGCACAGAACTGGCAGTGCCGTGTGGACATCACCCTGGGTGGCGTGCATAATCACCATACCTGAGCACCTCCCTGCGCAGCTGGGAGAAGGGTTGCTGTAGGGACCTGGGACCCCAGAGACGGTGGGACGGGGACACAACCTCAGCTGGCTTAGAGGAGAGTGGGGCTCAGTGCCCAGGCTCAGCTCAGCCTGGCTTGGGGGACCATCCAGGCCTGGCTTGGCACCAGTGGTTTGGTTGGGGACAGGTCTGGAAGGTTCCATACCTCTAATCTTCAAATGCTTCTGAGTCTGTCTTGCACCTGGAGGGCTGGTCTAGAGGGCTTCTGTCCACAGGGGTCGCTTAGTTTGTTTCCTTTGAAGGCCTGGGGTCTCTCTGTGGGGGGATAAGGGTCATGTGGGTTGGGTGACCGGTTTGCTGAGGCTTTAGCCCTGAAAGTCCTGCCTCCCAGGAGGACACTTAGTCCTGGGCAACTGGAAGGGGTGTCCACCTGGTGGGATGTATCACGTCATGTGTGAATCTCGGGCCAGATCCCTGCAGGAAAGCAGCGCGGCTTTAGAATGTGATAGGGCCCTTGCGGATGCAGCCTTGCTGGGGGGAAAAGGAACTAACCATGTCCCACCACCAGAATTGACATTGGTGCTACTTAGAGGTTTCTCACAACACCTAATGAATGGGGAGCTGGCCCAAGCCTCTGTCTTCCAGAGCACTGCGGCTAGCAGGGTCAAAGTGGACTTATCCCAAGTGGGGATGCCTTGGAGTGGCTTCCTGCCTTTGTCCAGGAGCCCCTCCCCTGCCAGATTCCACAGGAGGGCACTAGAGCCTCGGCCCACACCCCGTCCATTCCTGGCAGGCTGCAGCACGCTCAGCCAGAGAGCACCTTGCCAACCTTTGCCTCTAATTGCTCTCTCTGCACACAGCCACTTCCTCTGCCTGCAGCAGAACTCATAAAAAGGGAGGCTCTCCTTCATACCTTTGACAAGTTCAAAGGAACCCATTTCCTGGGGGAGACTGGTCATGCTGTCACTGGGATCAAAGGCTGCTGAGGACGCTGGTCATGAGCTGCTGCTGACCCGGGCCCAGCTTCCCTGAACTGCCCTGTGGCTGCTTTTCAGTGTCAACATCCTGTGCTCTAGGGAAGTCCAACCTCTATCAAGACCAGCTCTGTTCTGTTTTGGGATCAATCTGCACCTCTTAACCCTGCACTGCGTCTTACAGAGGGAGCCCCCGTAGCTGTGAAGGAGGCCATGAAACACGTCAAGCCTATCCTAGAATGGTCGGTGACAAAGCCACACCCAGCTCTGGCGAGGCGCTTACCCTGCCCCATCAGATGCTTGCTCCACTGCTCTGCGCCTACCGCCCCTGCTATTCCACAGGGCCCCAATCCTGGCTTTGATTGGGCGATAGAGCAACGTCAGTCTAGGTGAGTCCAAGGCACAGCCGTGTTCAGATTGGGAGTAGGGTTTCTGGTTCTTTGGCACGGCTCTTGGGCAAACTCCAGTCCTTCCCCAGCATCCAAGTTGGTAGTGTGTGTTCATGAACATCTCCAACAGGATGCTAGATGCTGTCCAATAGAGAGTTTCTGAGAGAAAATGAAACAGTCTGCTCTCTGTTCCAGCTGAAGGTGCTCAGGCAATGCTTGCTGAACAAATACATACATTCTACTTACAGAATAGGAAACAGATCTCTAAGGGGAACCTGATTTTATAACTTAGGGGTATGTATATACAGGATAGGGCTAGATTGGAAGGAAAAACACTCATTTCTAGTATACTGTCTTCTTCTGATGACCTTTACTCTCCTCTACCACCCAACAAGCCAAGTGGTGGGAGTCAGATATGCATATTAAATAGCACGTGCAGTGGAAGGCTGGCCAGCGCCTTCGCCATTCCATGCATCCAAAACCTCTGCCCTGCAACCCCTGGCTGCTGTTGCAACACACACACACACACACACACACACACACGTGTAGACATGCACACACCCTCAAACACACACACTCAAACTCACACACATAAACACACTCATACACACAAACACAAACACAACCCAAGCATGCACACAACTATACACAAACATGCGCACTGAAACACACATGGACACACGTGCACACAAATATATGCATAGACACACTTGTGCTTACAAACTAAACACATATACATAAACACACTCTACACACACACAAACATACCCATCTATACATAAACATATGTATGCAAACACACTGCACACACGCACACACACCCCTTTCCACCACTTGAGGGGCTGGGATATGAGAGAAGACATGAACTTTTCATCTACACTTCACTACAGCATGCTGTACAATTGTTCTGTAGGAATTTTGGATGCCTGTCATTGAAATTGTCTAAGTTTCACTTGATAACAATAGTTTAACGCTATAAAAATATCCATTTATCCTTGCGATGGTTTGCAGCTTCTGAAATGTGGTCATCTGTTCCACGTTTAAAGAATTCGAGGCAGCATTATTCCTGAAGGCCTTTTGTTATGAGTTTGCTTCTCAAAGCCGTCTTCCGAATCCTGTTGTGCTAAGTGTCACCCCAGCTCAGCCCAGTTATGAATTTCATTGCTGAGTCTGAGCACAGGTCCTCTGGCAGCATTTCTGATTGTAACCAGTTTTGCGCAGCGAGATCACCCTGCTGACCATGGGCAGTGGTTCCCAGCAGTGCGAGGATATGTGTGGGGCCTGCTTTTGTGACTACAGCATTCACCCTTCTGAGGACAGACGGTAGCTCTTGCTGTCTTCGTGCCACTGGAAGAACTCCAAAGGGCGCCTGGAGGACTGGCTTGGACTTTCAGTTCTGTCACTTATGAGTGTGTGACCCTGGACACGTTATGTATCTCTCTGCCTCTCAGTACTGTGACCTGGATATAGTTAACAACTGCTTTTGAGGTCTAGTGAGGAATAAATGAGACATTTCAGTGAAACAGCTGCACTGATTTTACAGTTCTCAGTTCTGACCCATGAATCAAGTAGATTTCATTTCATTATGACTGACATTTTAAAAAATTTAGAATAGATAATGAATATAACATTTCATTATGGAGTGATGAAAATGTTCTAAATTAGATTGTGATAATGATTGTACAACTCTGGAAATATACAAAAATCTACTGAGCTGTGTACACTTTAAATGGGTGAATTTTGTAGTATATAAATCATATCTTAATAAAGTTGGTTATAAAATAAAGAGCCCTTAAAAAACCAAGCTCTACATTTGGGATTCGTGAACTTTACTATGATATGTTAGACCACAATTAAAAAATTTAGTTGGGCGTGTTGGCTCACACCTTTAATCCCAGCACTTTGGGAAGCTGAGGGGATGGATCCTTTGTGGTCAGGAGTTCGAGAGTAGCCTGGCCAATAAGGCAAAACCCGTTTTCCACTAAAAATACAAAAAATTGGCCAGGGATGGTGGTGTGTGCCTGCAGTGCCAGCTACTTGGGATGCTGACTGGGATTACTGCTTGAATCCAGGAGGCAGAGATTGCAGTGAGCTGAGATTGTGCCACGGCGCTCCAGCCTGGGTGACAGAGCAACACTTCGTCTCAATTAATAATAATAATAAAAAAAAAGATACAGGCTGGGTATGGTGGTGCATACCTGTAACCCCAGCACTTTGGGAGGCTGAGGTGGGAGGATCCCTTGACGCCAGGATCTTGAGACCAGCCAGAATAATATAGTGATCTCTGTATCTACCAAAAAAAAAAAAAAAAAAAGATAAAAAATAAGTTTTAATTGAGTGTAACGGAGCACAGCACACACAGGTAGTCCTACCTACTTGGGAGGCTGACACAGGAGGATCACTTGAGCCCAGGAGTTTGAGTTTTCAGTGAGCTATGATCACACCATTGCATACTAGTCTGGGAGATGGAGCAAAAGCCTGTCTCTAAAAAAAAAAAAAAAAAAAATAGACATAAGAAATAAAATAGAAAATATCAGAGTGCCTCACATGTAGTAATAATTAACATCATTTTTATGAACTCTCTGTGTAAATATGTGTGTACATGTATGTGTGTGTGTACTGGGCTGCAATAAAAATGTGTTTCTTACAGAGAAAGGGCTGTTGCTTTAAACACCCATTGGCCTAGCGCCTACCGGGTCAGAGCAGACGTTTAACAATGGTTATTTATGCCCGTTCTCCCCTTCCTTTCCAGAAATGCAAATAAAGAGGAAGAGCACACCCATGTTCAGTAATTGACTTTGACTTCACAGTGTTGGCCTGTTTTCTGACAAGAGAGTGGAAACTCTGACTAGCTGGAGGAGCCCCCTTACCACCCCCTTCTGTGTGTAAATGTACACACACGTGCATGCACACAATTAAATCGGGCTCTCTTTTTCTAGTTAAATAAACCCCACAGTCACCAAAGGAACAAATAGTTGGCCTATATCCAAAGAAAATGTGCCTCCAGGCTTCTGGTTTTGGAGGTTTTGCAGTGTTTACTTTCCAATGATCTCCACTTGACTTCTTCCCTCTTTCATTTGGTTGTAAATACCACAATTTAAACTAGCTACCTGCTGCTGTGACCCTGGGTGGGAGGCTGTCTTGACAGAAGTGGCAGGCCTCCCTGGCCCCTTCCTCCTCCAGGTGAGTGTGGGGTGGAGCGGGGTGGGCAGACCTGGCCGCAAGCAGGAACGTGGCTGTCTCGGGGGTGAGTGTGGGTCCGGGACTGCAGCCACTGCCACAAGCAGGACTTGGACCTTGTGCTCAATCAAGGTAAATAGATGAAGTCATCCAGTGCCTGGCGACCTTCTGAAGATGGTGCAGTATAAATAGCCTTGGGAAGACTATTTCATCAGGGATGAAAACACTTGTGTTTCTGTTGCTTTCTGATGATTATTTCCTTTTGGTTGCTTGCCCTGTGACACATTTCAGTAACTGCCAGATGGGTCTCCGGTGGATGTGTCCAATGTTGGACACACATTCCTATTTGTCCTATTGAGTTAGAGGGGTTTTTTTTTCTTACTTTACTTTTTATATATTAGTCCAAATTAGCTCTCTGCTAGTGAAGTAAATTGCAAATGTATTTTCTAGTTTGTCATTTGTCTTTTAGATTTATTTATGTTGGTTTGCCCTACAAACAAAAAAAATGTATGTAGTTGATTGGATCAGTCTTTTTATTTGTGGCTTCTGCTGTGTTTTGTACTTAGATTTTTTTTTAATACCAAGATTATTTTAAAAAATAGCCCATCAAATATTCTAACACTTTTGATTTAATTTTTTATATTAAAAATTTAAATCCATGTTAAATGTATCCTGGTGTAAGATCTGAGGTGTGAATTAAACTTCATCCCCCCACCCTAGATGGTTGTCCAATTGTTCTAACACCATCTTTTATGCACTGATTTGAAGTGCTGTCCTTTTCATATACTAAATTATCATTTATGCTTGTGTTTATTTATGGGCTTTTTATTCTGTCCCACTTACCTGCCTGTGTATTTCTCATCAATATCATTTCAATGATTAGTTGTAAAATGTCAAATGTTTGTCCAGGATGACCCATTATTACTCTTCTTTTTCAGAAATTTCCCGATTACTTTGCTTGTGTATGTCCACATATGAATTTTAGGATCAGCTTATCTAGTATAAAAATCTCATTATTTTATTGGGATAGTTTATTTATGGGGTATTTACTTATGGAGTAAGTTAGGGAGAAATGACATTTATGGTGTTTCCCATTTCCCAGTCCATTAATATGATATGCCTTATTATTTGCTCAGGATTTTTTTTTATGTGTCCAGTGGTAACTACCTTTTTTTTTTTTCTTTTTTTTTTTGAGATGGGGGTCTCACTCTGTCACCCAGGCTGGAGAGCAATGGCCGTGATCTAGGCTCACTGCAACCTCTGCCTGCTGGGTTCAAGCGATTCTTCTGCCTCGGCCTCCTGAGTAGCTGTGATTACAGGCGCCCGCCATCACACCTGGCTAATTTTTGTATTTTTAGTAGACACAGGATTTCACCCTGTTGGCCAGGCTGGTTCTGAACTCCTGACTTGAGGTGATCTGCCCACCTCAGCCTCCCAAATTTCTGGGATTACAGGCATGAGCCACTGCTCCTGGCCCCAGTAGTTAACATTTTAAAGTTTTTATTTCATATAGCTCTTAAGAGTTTCTTGTTGAGTTTATTTCTAAGTAGTTTTTCTTTTTTCTATTAGGAATTACTGTTTAATCTTCTAACTGTGATTTGTATTTATTGAAAGCTATTGAATTAATTATTTCTCCTTATTAATTTTAAAAGCAGTCACCTTACTGAAATTCTTATTTGTGAAATAAGCACACTGGGTGAGCATTTGAATCATTAGAATTTTTTTTTTTTTTTTTTTTTTTTTTTGCGACAGAGTTTCGCTCTTGTTACCCAGGCTGGAGTGCAATGGCGCGATCTCGGCTCACCGCAACCTCCGCCTCCTGGGTTCAGGCAATTCTCCTGCCTCAGCCTCCTGAGTAGCTGGGATTACAGGCACGCGCCACCATGCCCAGCTAATTTTTGTAATTTTAGTAGAGACGGGGTTTCACCATGTTGACTAGGATGGTCTCGATCTCTTGACCTCGTGATCCACCCGCCTCGGCCTCCCAAAGTGCTGGGATTAGAGGCGTGAGCCACCGAACCTGGCAGAAATTTTTATTTTTTCTAATTTGTTCTAAGAATATATATATATATATATATATATATATATATATATATAATATATATAATATATATATATATACACTTGGAGATAGAGTCTTGCTCTGCCACCCAGCCTGAAGTAGAGTGGCACTATCTTGGCTCACTGCAACCTTTGCCTCCTGGGTTCAAGTGACTCTCCTGCCTCAGCGTCCTGAGTAGCTGGGATTATAGGCGTGCACCACCACACCCAGCTAATTTTTTATGTTTTTGGGAGAGACAGGGTTTTACCACGTTGGCCAGGCTGGTCTCAAACTCCTGACTTCAAGTGATCTACCCACCTTGGCCTCCCAAAGTGCTGGGATTATAGGCATGAGCCACTGTGCCCGGTCTTTAAGAATTCATTTTAAATGTATTTGATATATATAGTAAATTTAATTTAATCAATTTCAGTTGATTCTCTTATTTTTTTTTAAGTAAACAACCAAATTGCTTGAAAATACAGTTGACCTTTGAACAACCTAAGTTTGAATTGCATGAATCCACTATACTTGGATTTTTTTCTGCCTCTGCTGCTCCTGAGACAGCAAGACCAACCCCTCCTCTTCTTCCTCCTCAGTCTCCACAACTTGAAGACCATGAGGATGAAGAACTTGATGACGATCCACTTCCACTTAATGAATAGCAAATATATTTTCTCTTCCTTATGATTTTCTTAATAACATTTTTCTTTTCTTTAGCTTACTTTATTATAAGAATACAGTATCTAATACATGTAACATACAAAATATGTGTTACTTGGCTGTTCATGCTATTGCTGAGGCTTCTGGTCAACAGTAGGCTGTTGGAAGTTAAGTTTTAGAGGAGTCAAAAGTTATACTCAGATTCTCACCTGCACTGGGCTGGGTCTCCCTGACACCCATGCTGTTCAGGTTTCCACTGTAATGGTGATTTTGTGTATCCTTTTATAGCTCTCATTTCTTTCTCTTGTGTAATTGTTTTGACCGGTGAGCAGAAAGAAAAGAGTTAACACAGGCGACCTGAAACTGCTGTCTTTAGAAAGGCCTGCTTGCAAGGTTGGCCCTTGGCTGGTGTCTGGAAACAGATTTTGGGAGGGGTACCACCAATAAGTGACTGATAAGGGTGACTCACTGTTCCTAAATTATACAAACAGAACAGTTGATGCTGAGCGTCTCTTTTCTTCTGAGATTCTGGAATTTGGGTATTTGCCAGGCAGAGGTGCTGTGTGACCAAACCCCAATAAAAACTCAGTGTTTTTTTTTTTTTTGGTTTTTTTTTGAAATGGGACCTTGTTCTGTTGCCCAGGCTCGAGCGCCGTGGCCAGTCTTGTTTCATTGCAGCCTTGACCTCCCAGGCTCAAAGGATCCTCTCTGCTCAGCCTCTGGAGTAGCTGGGACGCAAGCTGTACTCCACCACCACCGGTTAATTTTTGTGTTTTTTTGTAGAGACAGGAGATCGGATTTCGCCATGTTGCTCAGTCTGGTCTTGAACTCCAGGGCTCAAACGATCCTCCTGCCTTAGCCACCCAAAGTGCTGGGATTACTGGTATGAGCCACCCTCTCTGCAGGGTACTGAGTCTTTAATGGGCTTCCCTGTTGGGCCGCATCTTGAATGGGTTGTCACAACTCCTTGCTGGGGGAATGACTCCCCTGGGTGAGGTCCCTTGGAACCTCGTGCCTGATTCTCCCTTGAGCTTCCCCTTGACCGCTTCCTTTTGCTGAGTGTGCTTGCTACCCTTTTGCTGTAATAAATCTCAGCCCTGAGCACAGTTGTCTACTGGGTCTTGTGAGTTCTCCTGGTGAATTCATCTAACTCAAGGGTGGTCTGCCCCTGACAAAGCGAGACACTCTATTTTTGGTGGAGCCACATTGAAATGGTGAGCAATGCTCTCCTCCTGCCCATATTACAATGGTTAGCTCACAGGTGGTACTCTCTGAAGGTACTACTTGCCTGCTATTCCGCTGAAGCGTGTTCCAGAGCCATCAGCCTCATCTGGGGTGCCTGTTAACATGCAAACTTGTCTCCCACTCACAGAGCTTCAGATTGAGGAGATCTGAGGGGCCAGGGCCTGCGTGCTGCAGGCTAACCAGCACCCGAGGGGTCTAGACGTGATGGTCCCCAGACTCAGTGGTCCCCAGACACAGCCCAGGCATCTGCCTTTATTTATCTTTTCTTGGAGGCTTGTCCCAAAGGGTTTCTCTTCCTATCTTTTTTCTCAGCTTCCCTCCTCTAGCCCAAACCTGGCAAAGTCCATCAGGATGGGGGTGTGGAGGCAAGGACAATTCCCTGTGACATCCACTTAAAAATCATTCCTCTCCACAGATTCCTGCCTTCGTATCTCCAGCTCACCAAACTCTCCTGTCATGGCACACATCTGTACATCCAGTTTAACACTCCAAGGACTGAGAGGTAGTCTCAATTCCCTGATGGGACTCCGGAGCCACTCAGCAGTAGCTCCAAGTCAGACCACTCAGTTTCTCCCTCCTCTGAGGTGGGCCAGACTCTAAAATGCCCAAATGAGCAATGCTTGTTGACACTGCCTAAGACCTGCCCTGGGATCCCATTTATACCTGGCTAAGGAGATTCTGTTTAATTCAGGAATTGTGAAAAGTAGAAAGTTCATATGGAAAGTTCTTTCCAAGAGTGAATTTAATTATATGTATTTAAATTATATATTTAATTTATATATATTCAAATTATACCTGCAAGACAGTCAGACATCAGGTTTAATCAAAATATTGCATGCAGTTACAGAGCTGGCAACAATAGCATATGTTTAAAACAGTGCTTTTATTTATAGAAGTAATTTGTGCGTATTATAAACATTAATAGTCAAAAGTTATTAAGTGGCTGGGTGCAGTGGCTCATACCTGTAACCTCAGTACTTTGGGAGGCCAAAGTGAGAAGACTGCTTGGGCTCAGGAGTTTAAGAGCAGCCTGGGAAACATAGTGACACCTCATGTCTACTAAAAAAAAAAAAAAAAATTAACTGGGCATGGTGGCATACACCTGTGGTCTTAGCTTCTTGGGAAGCTGAGGCAAGACAATCACTTGAGCCCCTGAGGACGAGGCTGCAGTGAGCCATGATCACACCCCCATGCTTCAGTCTGGGTGACAGAGTGAGACCCTGTCTCAAAAAAAAAAGTTAGTAAGAATTTCTCTTGATGCTACCCTTCAGAATGGTCTATTTTTTAATGCTTTCTTGGGAATACTTTCAAATTCTTTCTATGCGTATATACGCATATACTTCCTTCTTTCTTTTCTGGCACAAGTGAGATAACCTCAGATATGTGATTGCCTTTTCCACTTATGCATATGCATCTTACATTTTCCTTGTTGGCAGGCAGAGATATCTCACGTTATTTTTAATGGGGCATTGTTTTTATTGAATTTTACTAAATGGATGTTTCAGCATTTATTTTAGGAACCTCCTCTTTTCAGACTTTTGGCTTTATTTTTCAGTTATTTTACTATTACAAACAATACTTCAATCAATATTTTTATGCAAAATGTCATTTTACATTTTTGAAAATTTATCTGTAGGAGAAATTCCTTGAAATATAATTGCTAGTTCAAAAATATGCACTTCTATAATTTTCATAGATATTAACAAGCTTTTCTCCAAAGACATTTTGCTAATTTATATGTTCACTTATAGCATTTGAGAGACTAGCAACAGCTGGGGAGGCTGTATACATCTATCCTTACTCTTACATAGTAGAATCGAGTAGTGAAAAGAACACTGAGATAGGAGTTGAGAAATTCATGTAGAGCCCATTTGGTGTAGCACAAAGAACAGAGAGTTATGGAGACTTAAAGACTTCAAATTGATTGATTGATTGATTGAGATGGAGTCTTACTCTGTCACCCAGGCTGGAGTGCAGTGTTGTGATCTTGGCTCACTGCAACCTCTGCTCCCCAGGTTCAAGTGATTCTCCTGCCTCAGCCTCCTGAGTAGCTGGGATTACAGGTGCCCACCACCATACCCAGCTAATTTTTGTATTTTCAGTAGAGACAGGGTTTCCCCATGTTGGCCAGGCTGGACTGGAACTCCTGGCCTCAAGTGATCCACCTGCCTTGGCCTTCCAAAGTGCTGGAATTACAAGTATGAGCCACCATGCCCAGCCCCAAGACTTCAATTTATTTGTGACTCCACTATCCACGAATATGGTGAAGCTGGGGCAGTTCACTTAATTATCCTTAGCTTCAGTTTTCTTAACTATGCAAGTGGCCCTACAGTGCTACAAAGGTTTCATGAGATAAAGTATATAAAGGGTAGACTGTTATGTGTTTGCCAATTCTCATTTTAGTTTACTTTTCCTAGTCTACATTTCCCAGCCTCCCTTGCAGTAAGGTGGGACCATGTGACTGGGCTCTGGCCAATTGGATGTTGGCAGAGAACCCACAGGGTTGAACTCATTCTTACCTCCATCCCTTCATCTGGAGCAACAGAAATGCTGTGGTGAGACAGTGGAGGACAGTGGGACCCAGCCTGTGGCCTCTGTGGAGGAGCACCACTCTGCACTCTGCCTACACTCAACTTGGATTATGCTTGATGAAGAAGTATTTTTTTTTTTTTTTTGAAATGGAGTCTTGCTCTGTCACCCAGGCTGGAGTGCAATGGCATGATCTCGGCTCACTGCAACCTCTGCCTCCCAGGTTCAAGCAATTCTCCTGCCTCAGCCTCTCAAGGAGCTGGGATTACAGGTGCCCATCACCATGCCAGCTAATTATTGTATTTTTAGTAGAGATGGGGGTTTCCCCATGTTGACCAGGTTAGTCTTGAAGTCCTGACCTCAAGTGATCTGCCCACCTCGGCCTACCAAAGTGCTGGGATTACAGGCGTGAGCCACCGTGCCCAAACCAAGAAGTAGACTCTTGTTGTGTTGAGGTTCCAGAGCTGGTAGTCCATGCACTATAGCCAAGCCCACCTTCACTGGTACAAGGGTTTCATAAGTGTTCCAGGTGTTCTGGAAGCATACATGCCCTTTCTAGGATCTAAACTGGGTCTGTGGCTTACGTAGTAACCTCAGGGAAGCTCCTTTCTAAAGGCCTCAGCATCCTCATTAATTAAATGGGAGTGCTGAGCTTGATGAACCAATCCAGATGTCTTTCCCAGCTCTCATACCTGATGGCTTCGAATCACTGGAGAGCAGGGTAGAGTCTAAGACTTTGGTGCCTTGGACACTGTGATACAAAGTAGCAAATGTAAGAAGCCATGTTTGCTAGTTTTTGCTTGGCAGCAGAATTTCTCAAAGCCCCTGGCTCTGTGTGGGGGTTCAGTTATCCACACAGAGAACTGAACCTTGTCTTCAAAAGATTCTTTAAAGGCAAAACAGGATACAGCACACAGTTCCCCACACCTCTTGCTTGAATCACTACATTCCTTAAAAGATAAAGGACCATAGTCCTTGCGTTTTCCTCCATATAAGATAAGGAGTGACGGGGCCAGTAGTTATGCTTCCGTAATTTGTAACCAGATGTACTCTTATATCCAGACTTTGATACGATTCTGCTTCGCTGTAACTTCTGAGCAAATCTGATGCAATTTTGCATGTACTGAACCTCCACCATTGTATATAAGCAGTGGGCTGAAATACTGTACTGGAGCAGTCTGTCAGGCCAGTGTGATCGGCCTTGGTCTGTAGTTCTCAGCAATACGTCTAAATGTAATAAAACTAACTTTAATTCTTTAAAAGCTTGACTTTTTTGTTTCATTGACAGCATAAATGCCCATAAACCTCACCAGCAAGGCCACGTGGCGTGAGGTTGTCAGCATGGATATCAGAGTCAGGCTCCACAGTTTCAGATCCTACCCACCCACCCCTGCCCCGATAGAAGCTGTGTGAACCAAGGCAAGTGACTCAACCTCTCTTTGCCTCACTTTTCCATTTTTTGTTTTCGTACTTTTCCTCAGACAGATCTTGCACATATATTGTTAAATTTGTTCCCAAGTATTACATTTTAGAGGGAGCTAATTGCCAGAAAGTTTTTCAGGTGACCTCAAAGTGACCCAGTTCTTCCCCCTTTCTTGTTTGGAGTTCTCAAGAATAACTATAGAACATGCTGGGAGCGCCGAGATACGGAGGAGTGATGGGAACAGCGACGCTTCTTTCCTGTTCCCCCAGGAGCAGGATTGGCCTCCGTGCTTTAGCCTAGCATGTCGCGCTCCTCTGAGGGTATGAAGCCCAAGGGAAGCCGCCTTCTGGGGTCCCTCAGCTGTGGTGCAAGTGCGGTCAAGTGCAGTTGAGTCTCCATCCACCCTCGGCAGCTTTTCTGAGCCTCGGGGGACTGGCTTGTCATGAATCCTAGGCTTCTGTTGTCTCTTAACTGCCTGTCTGTGAGTAACAGACCTGATTGTGTAACTGTGTGTGTGAGTGTTCTGTCTCACTGGACCTGGGCAAATAACCCTTTCACAGTGAACTTGCTTCACACTACTATAAATAGTATCATGATTTTAATATCAAATTCCACTTGTTCATTGCTGAGACACAGGAAAGCAATTGACTTTTTTATATTAATCTTGTATGTTGCAACCTTGCTATAGTTGCTTTTTAGTTTCAGATTTTTGTTCTACATAGACAATCACGCCATCTGCAAGCAAAACCAGTTTTATTTCCTCTTATTCTTATACCTTTTATTTCCATTTCTTTTCTTATTGCATTAATGAGGACTTCTAGTATGATACTGAAAAGGAGTGGTGAGAGGAGATCCATTATTTTTTAAATGAAGACAATGATGGAATCTACCTAGTAAGAGTCTTTGAGGCTCAAGGAACGAGCACATGTCAAGTGCTTAGATGAGACCCGGAACTTAGTAAGTGTTAGGTAAATGTTTGTTAAAGAAATGAATCACTTAGAACTCCCCGTGTCTAGATAATACCTAGACTTGGTGACTTTACCATGTCCAACTTTAGGCAGGGTGCTCCCGTCAGGTAAGAGAGCTGGGGACAAGGGAGTTAGGTCTGATAAGCTATCCTGCTCAACATGTTCCTCGATAGACCTATGCATAGCAAGGACGGGAAATGACCCAGACTCATTATAGAAACTGTTTGTTGTTTCCAATTAGAGGCGAGAATGAAAGCCAGAGCTCTTTTCTTTACTTAATTTTCTTTTCTTTTTTATTTTTCAGAGATGGGGTCTTGCTCTGTTGCCCAGGCTGGAGTGCAGTGGCACAATTATAGCTCACTGCAGCCTCAAACTCCTGACTTTAAGCAATCTTCCCATCCCAGCTTCCTGGATTGTGTTTATCTCTGGGCCACAATCAAGAGACTTGGAAAGTGTTTGAAGTCTTTTTCATTTAAGGAAAACTCTTTAGGAAGAACTTGTAGATGACATAGTAGAATCTTTAGATGCTTGGGGTTCATCCTTAATTTGCACTGTCACTGGGCAGCCATCAGCATGGCACTGGCACAGGGCATGTGTGTGCTGCCTCTGCTGCTGGGGAATTGAGAGTGTAATGAATTAAAATTATTGTGTGTAGAACTGTATAGAATTCAGCAAAATAGCTTTACAAGAGTGCCATTCACAGTCCAGTATGCTGAAGGTGGCAGTGATTTCCTGTGGTTTTAGCAGGAGTCTGCCCAGGAAAGAAGCGCTGCAGCACGTCCACGGGAAGACAGTTATGACCTAGATCCTTGGCACCTCCATTGCCTGCTGGCTGCATCCAACAGTCCCCAGTAAAGTTCCTTCCAGAGGCTGAGGTGGAGCTAACATGGAGAACACAATTGAATTAACCTGGTCAAGGAGAGGGCAAGATCAATGTCTGATATTCATGCTGTCATTGATGGGAGGGAAAGATCGTTCTTCTGCGGCACCCCGTGTGCCGCATTCTGCCCTAGGAAGAGCCGGAACATGAAGTGAACTTGCATTGTGTGTTGCTCCTCTCTGCAGCAGAAACAAATGTCCACCTAGAGGGACGAGCAGGGCCATGGCCAAATGTCTGAGGACATTTGCTGCTCACTCAGCCAGTCTGCCCCGGAAGCTCACCTGGTGTGCTGCAGAGCCCCCGTCGGAGGCGATCGTGATCTGCATGCTCCCTGTCTCTCTTTCTCTCGCTCTCACTCTTTCAGAGACAGGGGCTTGCTCTGTTACCCAGGCTAGAGTGTAGTGGCACAATCATAGCTATCTGTCACCTTCCACTCCTGGACTCAAGTGATTCTCCTGCCTCAGCCTCCTGAGTAGCTGGCACTATAGGCACGTGCCACCAGGCCTGGCTAATATTCTAAATTTTTTGTAGAGATGAGAGTCTCGCTATGTTGCCCAGACTGGTCTCAAAGTCCTGGCGTCAAGTGATTCTCCTGCCTTGGCCTACATGTTCTGTTAAATTCAGGTTAAATGCCAGCTGAGGGTCGGTGTACATCCTAGGCAGCATTGGTACATGGCTGATGCTCAGTGAAGGGGTGAAGGTTGGTTGTTTGAAGTGCTAATCCTTGGCCGTTCCTGGCAGTGGTTCAGGTGAGAGCTGCCCAGGGTCCAGAGAGCACAGGGGCAGATGCGCTGTAAGAAGTATGCCCTGCGGCCGGGCCTGCCCTGCGAGAGCCTCTCATGCCCCATGCCGTGGTGCAGGAAGCATCTCTCTGGCTTCCTTCTTCAGCTCGTCAAGTTGGAGGGCCTGGTGGTCACTTATGTCAACCAGAGTGCTGAGGAAGGCTTTCCTTCCCAAGGAAGGCTATCCACCTGCCTTCTGAGTTTCAGACTTCAGAGCCAGGCTCAGGACTCCGTGAAGGGTCTGAGCACATTGGACACCGCAGGAGCCTGCTAGGAGGAGTGGAGGCTCAGGGTTGGGGGCTGAGGTGAGTGAGGATCTTGGAAAAATTCAGCCAAAGCTGATAAGGAGGAAGGAAGGGGATACTGGGTTCAGACCATCTAAAGGGCTCCCTCCTGCTGCTGATGCAGAGGCCAGGGGACGCACCAGCTACTGCAGCTCGTCCAGCTGGCCCTCGGGTTGGCACATAGCCACCACCCACATGCCAGTGGCAGGGCCAGAAGCATAGAAAGGAAACTGTTTGCAATTCGTAGTTACTCATAATTGCTGCAAAGTGGGGGAGCCCTGAGTGGCTCTCCAGCCAGTCCCAGCCTGGCTTGGAGATGGGATTTGTGCTCTCCAGGGAGCCTGCTTGACAGCGTCAAGGAGCAACCATCGCTCCATCTCTGAATTTGAGGTAATGTAGCAGAAAAGAAGCCAGACAGGCCCAAGCTGAAATCGCAGTTCCAGCACTGAGCATATTTGTGTTGTCTTGAGAAAGTCTCCAAATATCAGAGTCCTCATTTACGGAAAAAAAAAAAAAAAAGAGGCAAAATTTCATTGCTTGGTGGTGGCTACGACAGCGCTCGTGTGCTCAGGACAGCTCTCACGGGGAGGAGAACCCCTGAGCTGGTTGCCAGCATCTCTGTGTCTCCTCTGAGCAAGGAGTTAAGACACATTTACAGAGGCAGAAGGTACTCAAATACACACGTGCCAAACGATAGGGCATGCTTGAGTGTGAGCAGCGCTGTAAATTGGAAACAGCCTTGCAGCAAAGCATGACTAATTATAGCACTTGGGGACCTTATGGAAGCTCCTTGGTAGCATCTAGATGACTGTATTAAAGATAACATCCTAGAATTTTCAGCTGAGCTTCAGAGGCTGAGTGCGACATGGTGTCACTTTGTCCTTAGGGTTTGTACTCACTCAGCCTGGGAGGTGCTGTCTTTGCACATTTCAGCCCCCTGAGCGCTGACGGACGGTGAGTACGGAGCAGCAGGGCCAGGGCTGCACTCTACTTCATTTCTTCTTCAACCTGGGCCACAAGCTGGCAGGCTTTCCTGTTTCTGAGCTGACTGTGATCTGAGCTGACTCTGTGAGCACTGTTTTGTTCCTTTGGGGAGCATGAGCTGGTAGGGGGCTGGCAGGGGAGTTGTCTTGGTGGCTGGGTAGGGGGCTGGGAGAGAGGAGAAAGGGAGAGAGAGTGGGAGAACTGCAGTTTTTGATCTTGGAGCCCCTTTCTCACTCACCAGGCAGTGCCCCCTTCACCCTTCCTTCCTCTCCCAGAAGGTCCTGGCTGGGGCTTGTCTCTGCACTGTTTCTCTGGAATGACGTAGCCTTATTTTGTCCTCAAGTTAAATGAAAGGTACACATCCAGCACACATATTCCTGGTGGGTTTTCTGGTGTCTACATCTAATGCTACACTAAACAGAAGCATATTTTTTTGGTTATAAAAGTTCAGAATTTTTTTTTCTTTACTTCTTTTTCACTGCTCTTAAGCGTAAGGAGCCCGCATACGTAGTAGAGAAGAGAAATGTCTCCAGTTCCTTAAGCTGCTGGCTCAGTGAAGTTCTGACTGGCAGATTGCTGGATGGAAAATTGTGTTCCACACACAATCTTTGTAAGAAGTGCTGCCCTGCTATGGACTGGAGGAACCCTCAGCACCCCTGAAGTGCATTTGTCTGAGACAGACACCACACTGTAGCCAGCTACTGTTTATTGAGCACCAACTTTGTGCTGGGGACACGGGCAAGTGACCTCCTCTAGTCCTGGCAACCAATCTGCCAAGGAGGCCTGTTAGGCTCATTTTACAGTGTGGAAGCTGGAGTTCACACAGGCATACTTACTTGCTCAAGATCATGCAACGGCCCTTCTCTCTTAATGGTTTCTGCTTCTCCAGCATATTACAGATGAATTTCAATTTAATCCATCACTTTCCTGGCCTCTTGTCCTTTTCCTGGTATTTTGTCATCTACAAACCTAAGGAAACTATTATCTACTATGTTACCTGGAACCTTGAAACAAATTGTGGAATGAACCTGCCCCCAATGCAGGATCGAACACAACTTTTTTAGTTGTGTAAAGCCAACACAGATCTTGGAAGAGAAAAGCTTGAATGTACTGACCCAAATGGCTACTGATCCATTATGCAAAAACCTAAAAGTACTAGCAGTTAAATCTGGGTCTCATAGTCTTCTCACAGACAAATCTTGAGCATTCTGAAAAGCTTCTTTAAAGAAAGAATTGGTTCTTGATGTTCCGAAATATAGTGGCCTCTCTTACCATTTGAGGTGGATGAATGGCTGCCGTTTTGGAATCTGCATTGTGTATGGGCGGGGATGTGACAGTTACCTGTCACCTGTTACCTGTTCCCCTCCCCAGGGTCTTTCCCTCCCCTTCCCTCCCCTTTCTACCCTCCCTGGGGCATCTCTCACCCCTCAATCATCTCCCCATCCACCTTCAGAGGACCATTTCCTCTTAGTGACAGATAATTAAATTCTTGAACAGAGGTCAGGATGCCAGGGATTTTCACAGCCGAGACTCAACCAAGGAGACCTTGAGACAGCAGCAGGCACACCTGTGTTCAGATAAGCTGACTTTCCTGTGTTTTCCATTTGTGACATCTATCACCATGGGAACAATGGCAGTGCACCTGTCCCACTTGGCAGGGACTTCGGTTGGAGCCATTCTGCACCACACAGCTTGGGACTCAAACTGCCACGGAGGAGTCAGGAGACCTGTGCGCCGCTCACCTGTTCTGAGTGTGGCCTCCAGTAAACTTTAGCTTTCCTGGGCCTTACATGTTTTCTATGTTTAAAAGATGAAAAATGCATATAGACTTCTACTAATTCCTGTTGACTCTGATTTATTACAAACTCTTTTCATCCAGACCAGTAATTCAAGTGTTTTGTTTCTTTGTTTGTTTGAGACCGAATCTCACTCTTTTGCCCAGGCTGAATTGCAGTGGAATGATCTCGGCTCATTGCAACCTCCGCCTCTTGGGTTCAAGCAATTCTCTTGCCTCAGCCTCCCAAGTACCTGGGATTATAGGTGCCCGCCACCACTCCCAGCTAATTTTTGTATTTTTAGTAGAGACAGTGTTTCTTCATGTTGGCCAAGAACTCCTGACCTCAGGTGATCCACCTGCCTCGGTCTCCCAAAGTGCTGGGATTACAGGCCTGAGCCACCGCGCCCGGCCTCAAGTTTTCATGATAAGTCATTAGCAATGCAATTGCATGACCCCACTCTTTCCTCTTCCCAATTATTTGCCCTCAGAGAATCTCTAATGAATATGACGTGAGGTAAAAGTTGGGAAAGTTGGGACTCATTTGGCCATTTCCTAAATGTGTTTTCCAGCACAGGGGCTGAAGGGATGGCCCTGAGGCTGGTATCCCAGCCCTTCTCAAGGTCACATGAGAGTGAGATGGGCAGTTGAGGCCTCAGAGAGATTCTGTCTGCTCTCTGAGCTGCAGGTTTGAGGCATGTGGGCCTTGCCCAGGTAAGTGAGTGTGTCTAGCAGTGCATGTGCAAAACACAGGAAAAGGGGCCCTTTGATATTTCTAAAAACAAGTCCAATACGAATTCCAGTGTTTTATTAATATTAGCCACCTGGAGAAGAGGGTGGTGGCTTGGTGGTTCCTGGAATTTGTTTCATCTCTCGAATTCTTGTTTGTATCATGGAACCTGTGTGCCGCTCAGACTGTGCCGGCACTCGGCATTGCTTGGATACAAAGACCTTGGCCCCCTCTGAAAACGTTGATTTATGATCCTTTTGTTCCTGCTGTTTGATGTGAGAGCACGAAGGGAGAGCTCACCAGCGCGGTGCATGCATGGCTGGCTGGCTTGGCCTCCCAAGATAGAAGTCCCTGAAGCAAACAGACTTAAATCACTTGGTTGTTTTGAACCTCCATAAGTGTCTTATTGAAGCTGATTGTTGTGACAGCGATCCTAAGTCACAAAGTGACTTTTGGGGAGATGGCTGTCATGCTGTATGGATTTCGTAAGAAAGGAGAGTCCAGGAGACAGGAAATGCCCTTAGAGGCAGGCTGCAGGGTCAGCCTTCCTGAGGCCCTCAGGCAGGGGTGTGGCCCACCGACCCTGTGCCTCTCAGGCCACACAGGATCAAGGGTAGACTAGAGCCTTGTCATAGTACTCCGTGACAGTTCCTCTGGCTCTGTCTTGTTCTCTCTGTTGGAACTCAGCTCTCCTCCAAAGGAAGTCCGGGAGGCCCCAAGGAAGGTCAGAGAGCCTGGGGGATGGGCCCCTGAGGCTCCCGGGCACTAGCCCCCTCATCACTCCCATTTGCTTGGGCGCTGTCTGCTTACATTAAGGAGATGGCTTATCCTTGCTGTCTGGTGCAAGGTCTCATGGCTGCCAACGCGGGTTTCCAACCTGGAGGCACCTCTGACAGCTGTACTGAGGCCACTTTCCTTTCGTGGAATTGCAATGGTCTCAGTGTTCTGAGCGGGTTTCAGGGGAGGATGGTACATAGCAGGCTGGCCCTCTTTGCAGCCATTCTGATCTCTTCTAGGGTGCAAAGGCTAACATCTCTCAGACTCCTTTACAGCCGAAGATCCAGAGGTCACTTCAGACCATGAGTCTGCTGACCTATGAGGGGCTTGCTTTCTGAGCAGAGCCAAACAGAAAGAAGAGAGAGCGTGGGCCTTAGTTTTGCTACTGTGGCTCAAACACGAGCCAGACACCTTAGCAGGGGCTTCTCTGTGCCATTCAGAGGTTACTGGCTGTCGCAGGGAACAGCTCCTTGTCATTCTTGGAAAACTAGCCTAGGGTTTGCTGCTTCAGCTCTCCTGGGAATTCGGTTAACCAATTACTGTTCCTGGCAACATCTCCGTGGGCTTGAATTCGCTGGAGTAGCTGCCGGGCTGTACAATCAAGCTCTGCCTGATACAAGGGTGTGGCGGGACTTAGCCCAAAACATGCTACAAAGTGGTTCATGGGCTGTTTTGTTCCGTGGCGGGGAAAGGAGAAGCATACCTTGTTAAGGGCTTAGCATAGACAGACAGGCTGGCAACGGAGATGTGGAGAGAGTCAGATGGCCAGTTGGAAGGTCCCTGGATAACCCAGAGCTCCATGTGTCATTGATGTCTGTGAGCAAACATTGATCCCTGCCCCTCTGGCTCAAGCTGGCTCTGAGAGTTGACCGGGGAGGCTTCTTGCCTGTGAATATCCTTGCTGGCTGTGCCCATGACTTCCACCAGGTGTGGCTATGTCTTTCTGGCAAGTATTTGGGACATTTTTCCTGTTATTCAATAGTATTGATTTGGTTAGACACAAAATTCAAGAGGATGTCACCAGTTCCTGAGAGTCTTACCTCTGGCCGAGCTAGTTTCTCTCCCAGGTGCTTGACTCCTCTCTTGGCTGATTTACAAAAAGGTGTTCTAATCATGATCTCATGGGTTGTTTGGAGGTTTAAATCCATCGAATGCAACCTCCCTCCTAATATATGTGCGCTCAAGAAGGGGTGCAGATGGAAGACTCCCTCCCTTCCCTCCCAGCCTGACCTGGTTCCAGCCTAGGAGTCCACACACCTATAGCACATTCTGCCTTTGGAAGACAGACCCCGGGAGAGGGCTGTGTGGCCCTGGAGGCAGAGCTGGGTTTGCGGCAGGAAATTCTGGAGTCTGGCTCAGATAGGGAGACGCTCGAGGTCCCTTGACTTCCAAACTCCTCAGCCCCCAGGGAGGGGAGCAGCCAGCCAGGAGCCCAGGCAGCACCCTTGAAATGGGGGCCCCGGGGCCCGTGGCGGCCGAGGTCTAAGAGCGACCCTGCCGCAAGCCTCCCCTAGGAATCAGGATGCTTCCCGTCGCAAGGAAAAACGTAAACCCCTCAGACTAGCTTGAAGAAAAGGGAGACTTTGTAACCTCACTTAACCGAGAAACAAGCAAAGCAGCCTTGGGCAGGTCGGACAAAAGGGCTCAGTGATCAGGTCAGGGTCGCCTCTCACCCTCCCTCAGTCCTGGGTGCAGGTCGGGGGACTCAAGCTCCTTCTAAAGCGGGGACTTCTTCCTTGTGTAGCAGAGGGCACACATGTTGATCTTGGACCAGCCACTTCAATTCTTTCAACCTCAGGCTCCTTGTCTAAGAGGTGAGATGTATACAGAGTTTATGGAAATGAGTAGAAACATTTTCGTGGAAAGGAGGCCTCTAGCCTCTGGGGCCAAGGGGTCCAGGATGCCAAGAACCCCGCCATGCGTGTGTCAGCCCCGCATACAAGGCATCATGCCAGGCAGTAGGGTCCATAGTAAAACACTAGACTAGCTGGTGGCCTGTATGGTGTTAGGTGACTCTGGGAACATTTAAATGGTGCATCTCAATACAATTACCACAAGATACTCCCACTCCGGACTTGCAGGTTAGTATTTTCAAACTGTGGTAGTTTTGGATTATATAACGTATTAAGGGCTTAGCGTAGACAGACAGGCTACCTGTCTGTCATCGCAGTGTAATACCTCAGGACAGAGGAAGAAGCTTTCACTGTGCACATGGGTAAACAGTAGGCCTCGAGCCAGCCCCTCATTGAGTCACATGGAGGGTGTTGGATCAGCCAGGCTAGGGCTAAGTGTGGGAACCCGCGATGGGCAGCCCCACCAGAAACACATGGACGCAGGGAGAGAGCTCTCCCAGGGAGGAAGGGCACAGTGACGCCATGTGGGGTGAGGTGGGGGGGCTGGACAGACAGAACAGTGCGTGCCCCCCACATCCCAGCCCTGCCCAGAGTGGCACCTGCCCAGCCTGGGCTCTCCCGGTTCCCTCTTCGGAAGGTATTAGTCATGAACAGCTCTGAGTGGAGCAGTCACTGAGGGTCCTATGTCTTTATCCCACAAAGTTTCGATGGTACTGTAGTTTTCATGCTCCATGCAAGTGGGAGCTTAATAATACAGTTGACGCTTGAACTGTGGTTTGAACTGCGAAAGTCCACATATACATGGATTTTTTTTTTTTAGTAAAAGTAACACTGAGTGTGCTTGTTTCCCTGCCTTCCCTTCTGCCTCCTCCACTTCTTTTGCCTCTGCCACCTCCGAGACAGCAAGACCAGCCCCTCCTATTCCTCCTCCTCTTCCTCCTCCTCCCCAGCTACTCAACGTGGAGATGATGAGGATGAAGATCTTGATGATCCACTTCCACTTAATGAACAGGGAATGTATTTTTTCTTCCTTACAATTTTCTTAATAACATTTTCTTTTCTCTCACTTGCTTACTTGATTGTAAGAATACAGTATTCTCATACATATAATCTACAAAATAGATGTTAACTTACTGTTATATTATCAGTGAAACTTCCAGTCAATAGTAAGCAAATTATTACTTAAGTTTTGGGGGAGTCACAAGTTCTATGAGAAGTTTTGGCTGCACGGAGGGGTTGGCACCCCAGCCTCTCGTTAGTTGAAGAGTGAGCTGTATATGAAACCTTGATCCTGTGAATCTGCAGTCATTACCTTGCTTCCCTCTCCCCCTCCCTCCCGCCTCCCCTTCTCTTTGTCTCCCTCCTTCCCTCTCTGCCTGTGTTTCTCCATCCCTCCAACCCTGCAGATTTAATTTCTTGTTTTCAGCTGGATTCATGTGTGAACAGATGTTTGATCATTGACTTTGCCTAAGTGCTAAGCCAGCCAACAAGTTACATGCAGCAGGCTAGTAAAAAGTCCACCAAGTACAAAGCAAAGCGAATTGTCTTTGGTATTTCTGCTTGTTTATTATCACTTTATTTTAAGGTATGTTTCCCTTTTCAGCTGCAGGCTGTATTTTTCTTGATTTATAACATTTGAGGGATTTCCTCTGCCCACGTCCAATACTAGGCTTTAAACCTTCGAATCCAATTACTTCCTAATTGGATTTCTGGGCTTCTTCTGCAATTAGTAAATCAGCTGCCATTTCATCCTCTGGTCGAGTCCTTGGCTCTTTGTTGAAAGTGATCGTTCAATTTTCTTTTCTTCCTCTGGGCAGGCATTCCAGGGCTGACTCTGAAATAAGGCACCTGCTCAGTCATCTGTGGGCAAGAAGTCCCTTCCTTGTCCTTGGATATTGTCACTGGTGGTGCCAGGCTTGGCTGAGGCTGGCGTTGCCCAGTATGCACTGAGCATGCAGATTCTCCACAGCCGAGGCAGTGGGTACCCTTGAGGCTTGAAGGACACGGTTTAGGGTAGAGAAGAAGGAACCTGCTTTTACAGATGGCAGTTTACATAATCCAAAGCTAACACAGTTTGAAAATGCTAATCCGTAAGCCCAGAGTGGTGAGTATCTTGTGGTAATTGTATTAAAATGCACCATTTAAATGTTCCCAGAGTCATCTAATGCCATACAGGCCACCAGCTAGTCTAGTGTTTTACTATGGACACTACTGCCTGGCATAATGCCTTGTATGCGGGGCTGACACACGCGTGGTGGAGTTCTTGGCATCCTGGACCCCTTGGCCTCAGAGGCTAGAGGCCTCCTTTCCATGAAAATGTTTCTGCTCATTTCCATAAACTCTGTATACATCTCACCTCTTAGACAAGGAGCCTGAGGTTGAAAGAACTGAAGTGGCTGGTCCAAGATTGACAGCTTGGGCCAGGTGCGGTGGCTTATGCCTGTAATCCCAGCACTTTGGGAGGCCGAGGCAGGCAGATCACCTGAGGTCAGGAGTTCGAGACCAGTCTGGCCAATATGGTGAAACTCCGTCTCTACTGAAAATATAAAAATAAGCCTGGCGTGGTTGTGCACGTCTGTATTCCCAGCTACTTGGGAGGCTGAGACAGGAGAATTGCTTGAAGGGAGGCAGAGGTTGCAGTGAGCCAAGACGGCACCATTGCACTCCAGTCTGGCCAACAGAGTAGATAGACTCTGTCTAAAAAAAAAGAAAAAAGAAAAAAAAGACAGTGTGGTAGTGGCCTGACTCCTACCTAATGCTCTTTCTATTTACAGCACGTCACTGTGCCCAGAGAGAGGGGCCCTGTGCTAGGCCAAGGGGACAAGAGAGAGTTGTGCCCATTTTATTCTGTTGGTGTTGGAGGATTGAGTGTGTGCACTTTCTTTCTTGCACACTACGTACCCACACACCCCATCCACACATGCAATTACTTTTTTCCGAGGACCTTTCTGCATTTCATCTGATGTTCTAGCCCTCCCCAGAGCAGACTTGAGCTTCTAAGGCTCATTGGCTCAAACCACAAATTCGCACACAAGACTTTTCATTCCTCTTTGTTTCACAGTTGGAGAAGGAGCTTGGAGACAAGAGTGGCTTTTCTCCCTTCCTAACCCAAAAGAATGGAAGACATAGACTCACTGGACTGTGAGCAACTTCAGGCAGGATCTAGTCATTTTCACGTTTGCGCTTGTGGACACCACAGCACCTAGCATGCAGTAAAGCCTCCACGAGCATGTGCTGAATGAATGGAGAGCGGGCAGGCATCAGGCCGCACCGATGGGCCATGCGGTCTCTCCCCACGTTAACACTATGAGGCCACAGTGGCATAAAACATTGCCAGAAGATAAAGGGCCTAGAGACCTCAAACTTAAGGTAGAACAGGTTACATTTCAGGTCTCAGCAGTGTGAAAAATGGCCCATTGTTTGAGCTGTGAGTAAGCAGAGACACTTTCCACATGGGAGTTTCACATCCTGCTTTAGAGAAGGTCAGAGTGCCCTTCCTGTACCTGCCGCTGCTGTTATTTTTTAAGTGTCTTTGACTTAAAATAGTCAAAACGCCAACATGGTGTATTTTGGGGTGGCGTGTTCCAAACACCTTCATTGTCTAACTTAATCTTCCTAATAACTGCAGGAGGTCACCGTTTGCATTTTGCTGATGTGAGAACAGGCTCAGAGAAGTCGTAAAATATACCAATCTCTTATAGCAGCTAAGGGGACTTCCTTCCCTCTGTCCCCTTTTCTTCCTCCTCAGATCTGGTGACACAGACGGAGTGCAGTAAGGGTGTGAGAGGAATGGAATGCTCCTTGGGGATACTGGTAAAGAAAACACACCTGCCCCAATGGGAGTTTCCCTCTGGTGGGAGACAGGTACCCCATGGCAGATCTGGCCCTGGGGCGGCCCCGGCCCTGGGCCCTGGGTGCTCGGTGAGTGCACAGAAGCTTGATCTTGACTCTTTCGTTTTGTGTCTGCTCTGTTCTCCGCTCCTCTCTTGGCCTTGCGTCTCTGCTTTTACCTTTTCATCTATCTGTTCAGACCCTGTTCACCCTCGCCTCAGCCTCTTGCTACGACTTCTTGGTTGGCCCCTGGCTCTGTTCTCTCTGGCTCCAGTCCAGCCTTCACTCTAGGTCCTATCTTCAGTTCCCAAGACCACATTTTCCAAGTCTGGTCCTCCCGGGCAGGTCTGTAAAACCATGCACAATCTTGTTATTCCCAACACATTTGCCCTCATCTCCCTTCCTCTGCAAGTTGACTCCTGCTGGCTAACAAGGATGCCGTTCCCTTTCTTCAACGCAGATCTTAGGCTCTTTCAAACCCTTGCCTTTCCATTCATCTTTTTTAAAAGCACTGCTCTTCCTCCTCCTACCCATCTAAATGTTGTTAGGATTGTGGGCTTTGGGGTTAAAGAGATCTGTGTTAAAATTATGTTAGTATCAGTTGGCTGGCTGGAGTTGACCTTCAGTCAGTTTCCTCATGTAAAAGGAAAATGGTAATGGCAATTGCGTAGTGTTGGCAGAGGAATGGCATCTGAAGAGCTCCTTGCAAAGCACGAGCACAGGGGCTGCCAAATGGAAGACCCAAGTCAGGGTCATTGTTCTCCTCTGTTCCTAAAGGTCCAGCCCCAGACCTGCCTTCTTCCTGAGGCTTCTTCGTCTTTCCTAGCTGCACAGCAGTCAAGTTCAACCACACTGAGGACACCGAATTTGGCCTTGAGTTATTTTCCACATGGTGAATGGATGAGACACATCTCTCAAACTAGATTGTACACTTAGAGGCATAGACTATGGCTTTTCTTTTTTCTTATTGAGACAGTCTCATGCTGTCGCCCAGGATGAAGTACAGCGGTGCCATCTCAGCTCACCACAACCTCCACTTCCTGGGTTTAAGTGATCCTCTCACCTCAGCCTCCTGAGGAACTGGGACTACAGGCATGTGTCACCACGCCAGCTAATTTTTTGTATGTTTTTTTGTAGAGACTTGGTCTCTCTGTGTTCCCCAGGCTGGTCTTGATCCACTGCCTCAGTCTCCCAAAGTGCTGGGATTACTGGCATGAGCCACTGCTTCTGGACGGCTTCTCCTTCTTCCTTTTGTACACCGATAGCACTTAAAATTTCTTGTGGTCGGAGGTAAGGGTAATTTGGGGACTTTTCTTCATCTGCAGTGAGTTCAAGTCCTCTGAATTTAGGCTCCTTAAAGCCCTGCAGCTCCCATAAGATTTGGGGCTGGGGCCACCCACCTGGAAAACAGACACCCAGAGCTGGATTTGCACCGAGCAGACCTGTGGCCAGTGGAGGGGGTGCTGTGTCCTGGGTACCCAGCCACTTACTTGTAGGTTCCTGGCATCATGACAGCTTGCTGGGTGACAGGGGCTACACAACTGTGGTCCCCAGGGGCCAGCCAGCCTCCTGCTTTGCACGTCCTGTAGAATCTTCAGAGGCAACAGATTGGAACAGGAAAAGAGGGATTTTTTTTTTTTTTTTCATGAAACAGGCATGTGTTCTGTTTAATGAGGGGAATTCAAGACTCAAGCTGGAGACACGACGTGAACTGACTTCTTGACAATGTAATTATAACCCATTTTCACCACTGAATTGAAATCACTTAGCCAGGCACTGGCCCGGTTTTGGTGAGCGTGAGGGAGCGGCAGCCTGCCTCTGCCTGCCAGCAGTGGATGTGAGGCTAGCTCTGATGCTGGAGCACCAGAGGGCACATTGGTATTGGAGAGCCTGCCTGCATTAAGAATAGTCATCAGAAATGGTGTCCAATTGGTTTTAATAAATATTTACATTTGGTTGACATTATTGTATCAGAACCACCACATTTCTCACTGAGCTTGGAGTGCCCCTAAGTGCTGCCTCTTTTAATTTCCTAAGCAGTTAATTGTCTGTAAACTGTAATAGAAGATTTCCCAGTTGAGGCAGTAAGCTATTTTAAGTGAATCCTTTTGGAAGGCAAAAACTCCTTTTGTAATGAAGAAAAATCTCCCCTAATTGATCCCTGTGGTAAATGAGGGTTCCCTTGCTGTCATATATATATGTGTGTGTGTATATATATATATATATATATATATATATATATAGAGAGAGAGAGAGAGAGAGAGAGAGAGAGAGAGAGAGAGAGACTGAGTCTTGCTCTGTTGCCAGGCTGGAGTGCAGTGGCACAATCTCGGCTCACTGCAACCTCTGCCTCCCAGGTTCAAGCAAGTTCTCCTGCCTCAGCCTCCCGAGTAGCTGGGACTACAGGTGTGAGTCACCACGCCCAGCTAATTTTTGTATCGTTAGTAGAGATGCAGTTTCACCGCGTTGGCCAGGATGATCTCACTCTCTTGACCCATGATCCGGCCTGCCTTGGCCTCCCAAAGTGCTGGAATTACAGGTGTGAGACACTGCGCCTGCCCTACAATCTTTAATGCCTTGGAATTCATGCCTCATCTACCTGGTTCCTGAGGAGGCAGACACCTAGGGGCAAGGCAGGGCGCTGGGGAAGCGCCGGTGCTTCTAGCTCTCACATGGTCCACTTGAAAGTCCTGGGAGGTAGGTATTATTATGCCCATTTTGCAGGTTAAAAAAGTGCAGCTCAGAAGAGGTTAAGTACGTGTCTGAGGTCACATAACAGGCCAGGGCTGTGCCAGGAGTCAGTCTGAGGCCACGGCACCATCTGACCTGGAAGGAGGCCCCAAGTGCTCAAAGCCCTCCTCCCGGCACCCCGGTCTTTCCATGAGAAACAACCTTACGAGGAGGCTTTGTCTCTGGATTTCTTTTTAAACTCCTTGAAACCCTTCTCAGCTTTAAGTCCTCTTGTCTTTCAAAACAGGTAGATAGAGCTGGGTACAGTAGATCATGCCCGTCATCCCAGTGATCACTTGAGCCCAGGAGTTGGAGGCCAGCCTGGAAGCACAGCAAGACCTCATCTCTAAGAAATTTTAAACACGTAGCTGGGCATGGTGCACAGGCTTACAGTCCCAGCTACTGAAGAGGCTTAGGCAGGACAGTCGCTGGAACCCAGGAGTTTGAGGCTACAGTGAGCCATGACTGTGCTGTTGTACTCCAGCCTGGATGTCAGAGTGACACTTGACTCAAAAAAAAAAAAAAAAGAAAAGAGAGGTTTTCTCTGGATGAGCGTGCTTGGGTGGTTCCACCGTGGCATGCAGTGCTGTGGCTCAGGGTTTCTTTCTTGCCCTCTTTGATGCCTGGGGCCTGCACCAAGCAGCCTTGACCCATTTTAACCAGCAGCTGGGGTTAAAGTTCTTAATAACCAGCAGCTGGGGTTAAAGGTCTTAATGACCAGCAGCTGGGGTTAAAGGTCTTAATGACTATATATATGCTTTTTGCATTTTACAAATGCATTAAATACAACCATAAAAAATAAGCTTCAAATTTACAAAAACCGAGATAGTAAAAGCTGATGGGATGGGGATTATATTTCCATGTTCAAAATGCTAACTTAACGGATTTCCTTTAGCATTTGTTTAACTATCTAAATGTTTGGAATGTGGCTATGTTTCTAAAATTGGAATTAGGATGGGCATGGTGGCTCATGTCTGTAATCCCAGCACTTTGGGAGGGCGAGGTGGGCAGATCATCTGAGGTCAGGAGTCTGAGACCAGCCTGGCCAATGTGGCAAAACCCTGTCTTACTAAAAATACAAAGATCAGCTGGGCATAATGGCAGGCACTTGAAATCCCAGCTACTTGGGAGGCTGAGGCAGGGGGAACTGCTTGAACCCGGGACGTGGAAATTGCAGTGAGCCAAGATCAAGTCATTGCACTCCAGTCTGGGTTATCTCAAAAAAAAAAAAAAAAAAAGTGGAATTAAGTTTTTATTCAGATGTGTTTTATTAGATGTAATTGATCTGGTATCACACTGTTGTATAAAGTGTATGTGATATATAATTTTTACAACAAATAGCCCCATAGCCAGCCCAGATCTTTCAAAACTATGCTGTGTGCAGCATTAGCACCCCAAGATGTTATTGAGGCATTCTTTTTTTTTGATCCCGGAGGGGTTTGCTGCTGTTTTCCGGTAGGTTTTTTTAGAGACAGGGCCTTGCTCTGTTGTTTATTGCAACCTCATCTCCTGGGCTCAAGGAATTCTCCTGCCTCAGCCTCCCAAGCAGCTGGGACTACAGGTGTGCACATCACATCCAGCTAATTTTGAAGCACTTTGTAGAGATGGGGATCTCACTATGTTGCCCAGACTGGTCTCAAACTCCTGGCCTCAAGCAATCCTTCTGCCTCAGCCCCACGAAGTGCTGAGATTACAGGTATGTGCTGCCACCTCAGATTTAGAATCCTGTCTAAAAGATCTTTCTAATTCGACCACCATAGCTTCTTGAGGGGGAAAAAAAAAAAAAAAAAAAAAAAAATGCCAGGAGGACAGCTTTCACATGAAGGAGAAACAGTGGATCCAGACGCAAAGTGGCAGAAGGTGAGGAAGGAACCAAGCAGTGGAGAGAAGCTCCAGCTCCAGGGTACTCAGAGACCACGAGGGAGAGAGCGGTCCAGGTGGTCCCTAACGCAGCCCTGCCTCGAGGAAAGAGCCCCTTGGAGGGTGCAGTTTAAGTGCTCAGGAGCTCCTTCCCCTTGGGCAGTGCACCCAGAGCTCTCATCCTTTGCCAGACTGCACCATGCACTACACACACCCCACACACGCACACATACCCACCATAATACAAAGGAGTCTCCTGAAACTGTGCAGGGTGGTAGGCAGTGGCTCACCTCAAGCCAGTGGTTGAATTGAGCAACCTGGGCCAGAACAGTGGGGGTCAGCACACGCCAGGAATATTCATTACCTGGAAAACAAAGAGATTTTGTGACAACCTGAGGTAAAGCGAGTTGGGGGAAAATTACATCATAACCTCTACTTAAGGCTGACTGATATTGATAGCCCGCCTCCCGGTGGCCCCCAAAGCTCTTGCCTCTGTGTCTTCATACCCTTGTAGGGTCCCCTTCTCACATCAGCTCAGGGCTGGTAAGTGTGACTGACAGATTATGTGATATTGTTTGAACATTTGTTCCCTCCAAATCTCATGTTGAAATTTGACTCTCCAATGTTTGAGGTGGAGCCTGCTGGGAGGTGCTTGGTGCCGTTTTCACAGAGTGAGTTAACTCTCACTCTTGTTCCCATGGAAACTGGCTCCTCCTCCTCTCTCTTGCTTCCTCTCTCACTTGTTGATACGTTTTCCTAAAGTGCTGTGCCATGATTTTTTCCTTAATCGTCTCTTGGAGCTACTTAGCATGTTTTTCTTGAGTGAAGGGTGAAACCTCTGAGGCCTGGAAGCAAGAGTTTAAGTAAAGTACTCCTGAAGACTCTTCCCTGGCTTACTGTGGCCCACAGATGCCTCACTGCTGAAAGCAGCTTCCCATGAAAGCCAGGGATGGTTGGATGGGGGACAACCAGAATGCCATCAGCCCACTCTGCTTCTGGAGCTCGGCCTGTAAAAGAAGAAGTGGTCTCACTCTAGCCTGGGCAAATAGATTCCAGGGCTTGGGAGAGGGCACATGACTTTCCGGTAGCAATACTAATTTTGGAATACAAGAGTATTTTTTAAAATTGGAATATACTTTACTCCAATGCCAAACCAGTTGTTGGAACTGGTTTGCTCCCAGATTTGCAGAACGGCGCTGCCCAAGCCCCAGGTGGATGGTTGGAGGGGGTGGTGTGGAGCAGAGTGACTCCTGCGTTACCTGAGTCACCTGGACCAGGTGTAGAGGTCTGCAGGCCCTAAGCCCCAATCTAAGTTAGTGAAATGTCTCAAACCATCTGTGCTCCCCTGCCAGAGCCACTGGGTGTTCAGGTTGCAGCTGCAGAATGGCTTGTCGGGAAGGTTACGCCTGTCTCTTTGTCTTGGTGGCACGCTCCATCTCTGGGTCCTGTCCCCACCCCTCACCCTGCCCACCTGCCTTCATTATCAGTCACTCTGTTATTATTATCTGTCTCCCTTGCCACATTATAACTGGATTTTGTGCAGGAAATGTGTGTGCATGTTTATCTCGGTGTGTATTTATCTCTGTGTGTGTAGTGTTTACAACAGAGCCTGGCATCTAGTAGGGACCCAAAATATGTTATCTGATGGAATGAGGGAACAAACCATTGTCCTGCAGCAGAAAAGCAGCAGCGTCACTGTCCTCAGTGAGCTCAGATGTGTTCAGCCAGAACCCCTCCTGAATTTTAGAAAGACCTGGGAACTGGTAGCAGGTCCATGCGCCTGGCATGAAGTCGGTGGGAGCTGGTGGGAGGCTGGAAGGAGGAGGAGGCAAGAAATAAATAGGGGTGGCAGAGAAGTCCTCAGTTCATTGGGAAAATCTTTATCCATGAGTTCAGCGAACATTCTTGTTGTCCCTGGAATTCCAGTTGTAATTAGATGCTGGGTAGTGTGGCAAGTGAGTGATTACTGAGGGTGGGTAAAGGCTTATGAGAGCTTCTTGCAGAAGCAGAATATTTTTCCTCCTGGCTTTCTATCCCACTTTGTTGATGAAACCAACAGTAAGAAGGTGGCTGCTGGGGTAGTGGGAGGCCCTGGGGGAAGCAGTCAGACCGTTCCTTGGCATACTCAGGGCCATAGATGCTGGAATCGCTACTGAGCACGTGCCCCCAGTTGGTTCAAATCTTTTCTACAATAGACTGTGTTAAAATGCATGCATTGAATGAAGAGACCCCCCAAACAGGCTTTGTGTGAGCAACATGGCTGTTTATTCACCCAGGTGTGGATGGGCTGAGGCCAAAAAGGGAGTCAGCGATGGAAGGTGGGATAGGAATTAGTTTTATGGGTTTGGAGTGGGCAATGGAAAGTTACTGTTTAGGGAGGTTTTTTGCAAGCTGGGAGGGGGTTATAGGATGTGGAGTCAAGAGGCTGACCAAGGTCAGTTACAAAGTCCAATGGCCTTATCAATTAGGGCCTGAATAAGGAACCTAAGAATGTCTCAAAGTTAAGTAGGCACCACGGGGTTGATCATTTCTTCCTCTTTTCATGATCTTCCAGTTACTTTAGAGTTTCCAGGAACTCATCTGGAGTGTGTGTGCAGGTCACAGAGGTTAACATGGTGTCCATGGCACCGTCAGTCAGCCTGAAAGACCTTACAGACTGTTTTTGCAGAGGAGGGAAATTGATAAGAAAACCAGCTCATACTAGGCATTTAGCAAACGAAGAGAGGAAGGTGATGTCCAGGAATCAGCTGATTCAAGATCACCTCTCACACCAGTACCTCTTCTGCAATGTTTTTTATGAGTGAAACTTCTTGGTTAAGTGAGATCTGATATTGTATCTTAACACAAAAAACAACGTATGTGGGGTTGCTCTGGTGGAGTGGTGGGAGAGAACCCAGAGACCCACCCTTGGACTCAGTCCTCCTCCCTCACCGCCAGCCCCTCTAGCCTGCAGCTGACCCAGGCACTCAGCCGGAGACCTACTGCCCAACCCTGCCCATTGGCCTCCCTCCCTCCAACTTTCTTTTTATTTTTGTAGAGATGAGTTGTTGCTCTGTTGCCCAGAGTTGTCTCAAACTCCTGGCCTCAAGCAATCCTCCCACCTTGGCCTTCCAAAATGGGATTACAGGCATGAGCCACTGTGCCCAGCCAGAAAGCTTTCTTGTTAAATCAGTTAATCGAAGCAGGAAAGGCAGTGAAACAGACCTCTCGAACACCAAACTTGGAAGGGGTGATTTATTCGGCTGGGAGCAAAGCAGGATAGTTGCCTAACAACCAAGCTTGAGCTCACAAAGTCCCTGCCCTTTTAAAGGCCTACAACTCTAGAAATTACATGTGAAAGGGTCTTGGGCCATGGAGTAGGCATGGGGTATAATGACTAGGTGGGGGTTTGATCTTGTTCAAGTAAAAACAGTGCCTTCTGGAAAGATGCCTCCACACCATGCCTGCCATCTATAGGAGGGTGATTAAGGTGGCTCCCAGTCTGCCAGCTGTTACTCCTGTGAAATGCAGTGTGGAAGTCAAGCGGGGGGATGGTCTTAGATGCTTAAGGGTGATTGAGGGTCTCCTCCCTTACCCCGCCCTTTGAGAATCTCACCTATAATATTAGTGAGAGTTCTCACTCTCATTCACATTCTCATGATCCTCTGAAGAAACTGATAATGATGCATATAATATAATTGTGATGTGGTTCTCTGGTCTATTACAGCAGGGAAAAATTCTCTAATCATCTGAAAGAACAGGGGAAGCAAACACGGGAGTAGCAAGCAAGCACCCATTACTATTACAACACTTGTGATGAGAGTCTTGAATCCTCCTAAGGTTGAGAACCAACCTCCAAACAAGGACTTAGGGTTAAATCCGTGCCATGCCTGCATGGGCACGTGTGCCAGTGTGGTCGTGTCTCTTACAATATCCTCAACTGCCTGACCCTGGTCATCTCTGTGTGCAGCAGTTGGTTAGATTGAATTTTCCACAGACTCCTCCTTCAGCTGCTAAATCTAAGACCAACTGGTTCTGATAAATCCCATTTCTTATTTGAGTTTCCTGTTGAGCCAAAATGGACAGAGCTTTGCCCATGTCATTAACGAGTATTTCCAAGGCAGCCTGCGACCAGATGATCTGATTGAGCATGTGGATAGGAGTCTAGTGTCCCCGTATGACCAGCCCATAATACTTAATAATTCTTTCCTGTGGCCACGCATTATCTTCCCATTCACCTATCTTTAGACTTCTCTTCTCCTGGGTAGAGTAGACTGATGTTCTTACAGCCCACCTGTCTTGGCAGACAATAGGAAAAAGGCAGACTTAACGATGCCTATGACACAGCTACCCGTCCATTTTTTAGGCAGTTGTACATATGCTCTTTTGCATAACTTGGTTTCCATCCGAGGGAACCACAGCCCTCACCCCCTCACTGGAATGATAGGCATTTATGGCAGTACAGTCATCAAACCTTAGAGTGACCTGGTTTGGGCTTTTCCCTTCTCCTCTGTTTTAGCTATTGACTTAGTAGAGCTGTTCCATCGCCCTGTTAGAAGTTTAATTTCAAACGTCGTATGTGTAGGGGGTCGTAGCAGACATCAGGCTGTCCATCCCCTGGATTACACACCTTATACTGAGTACCATTATATAAACAGGTTCCCTTCTGTTTCCCTGTACATTCATAAAAACTGTAGAACAAAAGAATGGCAGTAACTTTACATCCTGCCTCAGTAACCTGGTGCACATGCTGAGAGCATTCTCCAAAATCAGTTAATGTCCCTACTGTACAAGTCCAAATATCAAGAAGAATAAGTCCCATGACGAGTTTCCTCATGCTTCAGCTGCGTGCGGACCAGCCAGCCTCTGGAATGTGGCTGAAGCTGGGCTTGTTGTCCTTCTTAAGGTGATTCTGCAGTCGTTGTCTAGGTCTGGTCTAGCTTCCAGTTTCAGCTGCTCCTGGTTTCATGCAACTGTGGTGGATTCAGGCTGGGAATCCCTCTACCTTTATGGCTGTGGGGGTGGTCAGGATCACGGTCTAGGGTCCCTTCCACTGTGGCTTCAGAGGGACTGCATTCCAGACCTTTATCCACAAGCGATTACCTGGTGAGAAAGGATGAACTGGGGAGAGTAAGCTTACAGGGCATTTTTTATTTACCCAGGTTGAAATATCCTGAGTGATTTTTTTCCTAGAGCTTGTAGCTGTCATCCTAGCTCAATCTCTCCCCACTCCCGAGGAGTTCCTGGGAGTGCCTGCAGTATGGGAGGGGCCTATGATATAAGACTTCATAGGGGTGGTGATATATTGTGTGATGCTGTGCATGAAATACTCGGTGATACTCCATGTGACACCCTGTGTGAGATGCTCCGTGATACTGTGTGATGCCCTGTGTGATACACTGTGTGATGCTGTGTGTGATATATTGTGTGATGCTGTGTGTGAGCTACTCTGTGATACTCTGTGTGACACCCTGTGTGAGATGCTCCATGATACTGTGTGATGCTGTGTGTGATACACTGTGTGATGCTATGTGTGAGCTACTCTGTGATACTCCGTGTGACACCCTGTGTGAGATGCTCCGTGATACTGTGTGATGCTGTGTGTGATACACTGTGTGATGCTGTGTGTGAGCTACTCTGTGATACTCCGTGTGACACCCTGTGTGATGCTGTGTGTGAGCTACTCTGTGATACTCCGTGTGACACCCTGTGTGAGAAGCTCCGTGATGCACCACACAGTATGTGAGCCCCTGTGCACTGTGTGTGAAGGGTTTGGCCTGGCGTTTGTGCATGGTGAAGGCTGTCGTCTGCTGCTGCTCCATGGAGAGCATGTGGGGAAGATGCCATCCGGAGGGACAGGTGCCCTGCTTGTCCTTCGTTCTGTCTTCAGAGGAAAGTGAGCTGCTGCAAGAAGTCTTATCCTGTGATTCTGGACACAGAGGGAGTGGCTTTGTGTTCCCAGAGGAACCCTTGCTCTGGGTGTATCGCTTGAGGAAACGGCCCAGGATGCCCAGTTCTGTCAGCGGAGCCACCAGCAGGGCTACCTGCCCCTCACCTTCAAATGCTGCCAACACAAATGGATGGCTGGTTACGTGGGACACCAGACTGCATGGTTGATTAAGTGAAAGCGGAGCTTTGTGCCCAGGGAGCAGCTAGAGGCAGTGGCAGGCGGGAGGGAAGGGTTATGTAAATACGCTGAATTTAAATACGGCTGTGTGTGGATTAGATAAGGGCCCGGGGCCTCAGCCACTGAGCAGCACGCGCTTCCAGAGAGGTAATGGCCCTGTGGGAAAGTCTGGGGCAGGACCCTCCTGGCTCGGGGTGAAGGGCGGATTTCCCTGAGGTGTCTGTGGCTGCTGAGATAATGCCTGGTGACAAGGGGATCGAAGTGCAGGGACCAGAGTCCACAAGCAGAGGGGCCTCTCTGCCCTGGCGCTGCTCAGTGGAGTACAAAGAAAGTCAGACTCCCGTGAGCTCTGCCCCTGGGAGTTTAAAAGCCTAATGAAGCTTAAGTCAAGAATTGTAGGTTATCTAAATCCCACATAAACGTTTGGAGGGATCTCCAAACATCATGGGCGGGCATTTGCAGGCTTGGAAGTCGCCCCAGGGGAAGAAGGAGCGGGATCTGGTGCACACCTGTCCAGCCGGGTCTTCTCAGCAGTGATCTTGGGCTCACTAAGATAGAGGTCATCTCCCTCATTTTGTGGATGAGGAAGTCAAGGCCCAGGGCGATGAAGCCTCTCTCACATCCAGTCCCGGAGACAGAGCCAGGAGTCAAGTCCTGTTTGTCTGAAGTCAGCACCCATGGGAAGGAAGGTGGGCAAGCGGGGAGAGGGACCCCTGAGGGAGTGAGCAGGTCCACTCCTGAGTGCCCCCTCCAGTTCCTGACCCCCAAGCCCTTGAGTAGTTCTGAGTCACACAGGGACTCCCCCTGAGGCTCAATTTAGGGCCTGGTGTGCGGGCTCAGTTATATCTCCACACATCCTAACCCCAGCACCTCAGAACGTATTGATTAGATGTAGTGTCTTCAAAGAGGTAAAGTGGGCCTTCATCCAATCTGACCAGAGTCTTTGCAATTAGAGAAAATGAGGACACAGGTACACACGGGGAAGAACCGTGAGGACACTGAAGATGACCTGCCGACACCAGCACCTCAACTTCCCGCCTCCAGACTGCGAGGAAATAAGCCGTGCTTATGCTGCCCGGTCAGTGGTGCTTGGTTCAGCCTGATCAACGTATATATGTGCCTTCTCCAAAGGCAGGCAGGGCCGGGCGCGGTGGCTCACACCTGTAATCCCAGCACTTTGGGAGGCCGAGGTGGGTGGACCACCTTAGGTCGGGAGTTCAAGACCAGCCTGACCAACATGTCTACTAAAAATACAAAAAATTAGCCAGGCTTGGTGGTACATGCCTATAATTCCAGCTACTCAGGAGGCTGAGGTAGGAGAATCGCTTGAACCTGGTTGCAGTGAGCAGAGACTTATATTCCATGTCTCAGCGTTCCAGCCCTCTTATCACATGGTTGGTCTTTTTTTTTTTTTTTTTTTTTTTTTTTTTGAGATGGAGTTTCGCTCTTGTTACCCAGGCTGGAGTGCAATGGCGCAATCTCGGCTCACTGCAACCTCCGCCTCCTGGCTTCAGGCAATTCTCCTGCCTCAGCCACCTGAGTAGCTGGGATTACAGGCACGCGCCACCATGCCCAGCTAAATTTTTGCATTTTTAGTAGAGACGGGGTTTCACCATGTTGACCTTGTGATCCACCCGCCTCGGCCTCCCAAAGTGTTGGGATTACAGGCGTGAGCCATCGTGCCCAGCCCACATGGTTGGTCTTTCTAGCATGACCATCCCCATACTGAGACGTTGTAGGAACCATCATGGACTACTTCATTAGCATAAAGTCAGGTGTGATCCAATCCGGGGCCTCTTGAAAAACAAAGACACTCCTACTACGTGGGAAATGCCAAGGATTTAGAGTTGCCCTCCCAGGAGCCTGGGACAAAGACCAGTCATTAAACAACAATGGCAGTTATAGAACACTGCCTCTTAGCCTTCCTGTTTTATCTTTTAGATTATCTATTTATTTATGTAATAGAAATGGTATCTCGCTGTGCTGCCCAGGCTGGTCTTGAGCTCCTGTGCTCAAGCGATCCTCCCACCTTGGCCTCCCAAAGTGCTGGGATTACAAGCATGAGCCACTGTGCCTGACCTAGATTTAGATTTAGATTTAGATTCTAATTCAGGCATTAGCTTGAGAAAGTAATGATATTCTCTAAAGAAGGAAATAACCAGGGCTGTTCTCTACCTGCTGACTCATTCGAGGCTTGGAGTTCCCACATGTGGGTGGCTTTACTGAGATAAGTATTGTAGATCACTGTGCTATGTGGACCTTGCGGGGCTGTACCACTCTGTTCCTCAGGCTCATGTGGCAGCCTCATCAGGAACATGGTCAGCCGAAGTGGCAGAGGGAAAAAGGATCGTGGCAAACCAGGTACAGTCCCTTGGGGCTCTGCCAGAAGTCACAGACATCCCTTTCAATCACATCTCAAAGGAAGCCTTGTGTCAGGGGACAGCTAGAACCCAATCTAACAAGTAGAAAGAGGAATCGCATGAGTGGTCACAGAGGTTGACTGGAAAGAGACAAGGATGGAAGCTGCCGTTACTGTCTAGGTGAGAGAGGACCAACGAAGAGACAGGAGTGAAAAAGAGCAGAGATGCAAGAGGCAGAGCTCACGTGAATGTGATGTCATCTGTGGAGAAATTACACAAGGAGGTGAGGTGGAGGAGAAACTAGAGGTTCTTCAGGGTTTAGCTTGGGTAAGGTGGGGGTGCTGGCACCCAGGAAGCGAGGAGGAGCAAATGGAATGCTCTCTGCTTTGCAGGATGGTGCTGGTGGCAATGTTCACTTCCCAGGCCCCCAGCCAGTAGTAGAATATAGAGAAGAGATGAGGTTTCTTCATCATAAAGGATCAACTAATCAATAAGCAGGCAGCCCTCTTCCTCTGAATGTCCTGCGTTAATTGCAAAGCAGAGGACTTTGATCACTGGGGATTGTGTTGCATAACTGGTTTCAATGCACTATTGTTTTCCTCTCTGGTTTTTTTCCATGATGGAAATGATTTGTTTGCCACACTGGGCAGGAGACCATATTGAAATGTTTCCTGGGTTTGATCTCCAAACAGGGGATTAACTAATGCTGTGCGAAGGTGCAGAGTAGTGGTAAACAGATTCAGTTAACTCTAAGTATTTAATTAACTGCTGTTGAGGCCAGGAGTAGTCTAAGGTGTGGGCACCTGCTGCTTTCCAGCTTGGTCAACACCAGAAAGCGTCACATTTTGTCCTTAAAAACTCAGAGGAGTTTGACAGCAGAAGAAGCCGGGGGTGAAGGTGGGGAGGCTGAGAGCCAGGTGTTTCTAACTTATTTCTGCTTTTGCCACGAACCTAGGCAAGTGATGACATGTTCTAAAGATCTTCCAAGTGTTCAAGGGCAGAGATGGGGAGGAGGTAGGGGGTCACATTTGCAGAGATTCAGACATTTATGGAGAGCTCCTGAGAAAAGTTGTGAACGCCAAGCCACCTGCTTGAGACACTGAGATGCATGTTTCCTCTCTTTGCTATGGGAGTGAACGCCGACCACGACTGTCTGCAGTAGGAGCCTTCATAACCTCTCTGCCCTTCACCAACCAAAGTGGATTCTATCTTTTCCAGCTCCACTTCTGGGCTGTTACAATTTACAATCAGGGCAAGGGAGAGAGAGAGAAATGAAGAATCAAGAAGGAAGTTGGTGGTGGGGAGATAGCTGGGAGTTACCGCAGAAGAATCAGAGATTCCTTGCAGGAGAGAATGAAGAGTAGAGGTAAATAAAAGAAGCAAAGAAGAAAATCAGGCACCCACCTGGGCTGCCAGGAGGCGAGGCTTTGGTGGGAGCAGAGAGTAAGAGAGAAGTGTTGGAGAATCAGTGAGAAAGCTGGAGAAAGAGGCTTGAGAAAAGTTTCATAGCACATTAAACTTCACCCTCTGTTGTGCCTTGAAAATCTAAATAGTAATGGAATAGATTTTCCTGAACATTTTCAGTAAAACAGCCTTTCTTTGAGTTGGTGAGTTTTGAGCCTCTCTGGAACCCAAGGTGCTCTGAAGCCTGGATCACTGTGGAAGTAGCCTGCTGGGGGGTGGAGGTTGGCACAGAGGATGCCAGGCAGGTGGTCACCCCCCAGGCCTCAGCTTATCAATCTGTAGCCCTGTAAGGACCCTGCCTGTTCCAGCCTGTCCTTGTGCTCCTCAGCTGTAGCTTTCTCATTAGGCTGTGAGCTCTTCAAGGCAGGCCTGTGTCCTCGCCCCCCATCCCTCCCACTCACTGGGGTGCACAAGAGAGGTCAATCGCTCCAGCTCTGTGGAGCAATAGGGCGAGTGTCACGGTCAGAGCGACCCCTTCTTCTCCAAGACAGGAACCCTTCATAGCCTGCTTTCTTTCTTTTCTTTTCTTTCTCTTTCTTTCCTTCTCTCTCTCTTTCTTTCTTCTTTCTCTTTCTTTCTCTCTTTCTTTCCTTCATTCCTTCCTTCCTTCCCTCCTTTTTTCTTTCTCTCTCTCTCTGCCTTTTTAAATTTATTTATTTTATTTTTATTTTTTTTTGAGATGGAGTTTCATCTTGTTCCCCAGGCTAGCGTGCAATGATGCAATCTGGCTCACAGCAACCTCCACTTCCCAGGTTCAAGCGATTCTCCTGCTTCAGCCTCCTGAGTGGCTGGGACTACAGGCATGCACCACCATTCGGAGCTAATCTTTGTATTTTTTTTTTTTTTTTTTTTTTTTTTTTTTTTTTTTTTTTTTAGTAGAGACAGGGTTTCTCCATGTCAGTCAGGCTGGTCTCAAACTCCCAACCTCAGGTGATGCACCTGCCTTGGCCTCTCAGAGTGCTGGGACTACAGGTGAGAGCTACGACGCCTGGCTGCCGTGTTTCTTTTGAAGCTTTTCTTCCCCCTCTCCCCTTCTCGCCTCTCCCCAGATGATGGGCTCAGCAACCACATCCTGAGTCCTCTACGCAGGAAAGCAAGAAGGGTTGTTTTTATCCCACTGCCCTCCCCTTTCCCTTCCCCCACCACCAGCAGCTCAGAAGCCAACGACTCCTGCAAATAAAACTCTGCTTCTTTTGCTAGCTTGTGGCTGATGGGCATCCGTGGCGTCCACTTCCGCTTCCTCTTCTGCACCTTCACTTCTGCACCAGCTGGAAGGCAAGCCTGTACTTCCCAGCACCTTTGCGCTAGGGTTCTGGATGTGATGTGGGTTCTGCCCATCAGATTAGTCATCACATCTCTCTGTCATGAGACAAATCTAAAGCTGGGTTAAGCTGAGAGACAGAGGCAGGGAGGGACGCACCCATATGGGGGCAGACCTCCTAGAAAAAGCACTACAGTTGTAGCCCTGGCCTCCCGGTGTGACCAGGCCTTCCCTGATTGTAGCAGAAGGCAGGTCCTTCCGCAGCCAGCCCTGTGGCTTTGGGAAGGGAACCTGCCTCCTGATGATTCCGCGAGTCATGTAATTCCCTGTGAGCACTCCCTTTCTGCTTTCAGAAAGACTTGGCTCTCTGCTGCTGAGCTCTGCCTGACACCTATGAGCACCCCAGTTGGGAGGACAGCTGTAAGAGGCCGGCCCTCCATCCGGGGGTGGCTTTGTGACGAGGTCCTGGTGGTGAGCAGATCTACAGAAGTGGCTGGTGGGGCTTCTGGGAACGGAGCAGCAACCCTAGCTGGCTGCTCAGCTCCTTAACTGTCTACCTGCCACCTGCCATCTGGGATGCAGTTGGGAGGCCTCCGCTTGAATGCTAAGAGGCAAGCAGGAGAGAGGAGGTCGGCTCAGGTGTGGGGCAGGAAGAGGGGCACCTCGGATCCGCAGCTACGGTGCCACCCTGCACTTGAGTGGGAGCCTTCAGAGGCTGCCTCTCCCCACCTCTACCTCCCTGATCCCCTCTCTTCCCCAGCACTAGGGAACCTTTGCTCCATTGGGTCTTTTATTTTCATCTATATGGTTCAGTGAAAGCCTTTCTGCTTTCTCTGCATAGATTTTGCAGAACAATCCAAAGGTGGGTCTGATGCTTTTATGGTTCGGATTTCATGGGGTTTATTTTTCACATGAGCAAAAATAAATGTTAAAACTCCTGTTTGTACCTTTAGATAACTAACCTACCATGGTGGTTATGGTGGGCAGATAGAGAATGAGGGAGAGAAGAGACTTTGGAGTCAGACTGAGCAGCTGCAATCTGAGCTTCATCATTTACTAGCTGTGTGGCCTTGGGGGAGTAAATAAGCCTCTCTGAGCTTCAGTTTTCTCATTTATAGAATAATAAAAGCAACAGTCCCCAGCTCATAACCACTCAGGTGTAAGGTCTGACCTCGTTGTTGGTGACACGGTAACCTCTGTGGCCCACCATAGAACTCTGGAGGGCCTTCTGGAATTAGAAAACCTGAAGTAACTGGAAGACCATGAAAAGCCCTAACTAACCTCAGACATTCTTCTATTGTTTCTTCTTCTGGCCTCAGTTGACAAGGCCACTGGGCGTTGTAACCGACCTTGGTCAACCTCGTGACTCCCTCCCATCTTGCAAACCTATGACCCCCTCCAAGCTTGCAAAAAACCACCCTGAACTGTAACTTCTGTAAGTTTCCACTGTTTACCCCAAACCTATAAAACCAATTCCTATTCCTGCATCCTCCACGGACTCTCTTTTCATACTCAGCCCACCTGCACCCGGGTGAATAAACAGCCTTGTTGCTCACACAAAGCCTGTTTGGGGGGTTTCCTCATCCAGAGTGTGCATTTAACATCAGGTTGTTTGTGAAGTTCAAATAAGGTAATGCTTGTAAAAATGAGACTAGTTCATGGTACTTATTAAGAGCTTAATTTAAAAAAAACACAGCTCTTATTGTAATTACCTTTTGTTTTTTCATTTATAAAGAGGACAGAGAAAATCACCATAAACTTACTAATATAGAACTGGCTCCAGTTCAGGGAATTCTGTATTAGGCAGACCCAAGTGGGCCTTGTTTCTAGAATTTAATAGCAAAATAGAGGGTAAGAGGAGATCTGAATGGTTCTGGGAGCAGCACAGGAAAGCAGAAACCAGGTTCATTTAGAGAGATGTGGGAGGGCGAGCTTCTATCTCTGGCTGGCCTCTCTCCCTTTCTGGAAGCTTCTTCTGCAGCAGATGGACTATGCAGGATTTCCTCTCACCACGCACAGACTGCAGAAGGCAGGCCCAGGACTCCCACTTAGCACAGATTTTATGTCTGTTAAACACACATGACTCTTCTTTGGGACAAAGACATTCTGGGTTTAGCAGAGGCTCATCATCAGACTAAAAACAGTCTGGTGAGGCCTAAGTTGGGTATCTGAGACTCTTCTTGGTCCAAAGGAAGAAAGGAAAATTCACTCTGCCCACTGATTACACAGGCCCCAGAATATTACAAGTTTGGGTGATCTTTTTGTTTTATGAAAGTACAGCAGGCCACTTAGAACAAAATCATGGAATGGCTTAGGGTTGGGAGAAGAAATACATTTTTGTCCCTCTAAATCTCCTGGAATTGTTTTCTCAGCTTCTTCTAGCTCCATACTCATTTCAAACTTGATTCCTAGGTTGAGAATTTTTAAAATTTAGCTAAATAATTTGAATCCATCCCTCATGTTGACAATCTGTAACTCAAAATTTTCCCATAACACAAAGAGGAATTTGCAGAGGGGAGGTTCAAGGATGCTTAAAATTTTGATTGAAGGTTTCCTTCATTGCTCACAAGTTTGCTTCAGGGTTCACTAAGAAGAATTAACATTTGCGGATGGTGTGGGCATCAGAACTGGACCTCTTCCGTACAAGGCATTGATGCCTCCAGCAACGGGGTGGCTGTCTGTAGTGTGCTTGGCTGTGGCTTTGAGTTTAAGGGCTGGCTCCAGGCCTCCTGGGGGTTTCCCCAGCCCTCCACCTTCCCACTAGTCACGTCCTTTGTGGTTTCCAATGTGTCATCTCAGAATGCTGCTCAAATCTGTTTTGATTGCGGTGGTCAGTTCACAGGTTAAGAGTCAGTATATTTGATCAAAACACGTTCTCCCATTTTGAAAGCTTCTAAGCTCTGATGTCTGCCATGAAGAATTATGTTCATTGTATTTGATAGTATAATAAGGAAATTACAGTTAACAATTATTTGCTGTAACTTTCAAAGTGACTAGAAGAGAAGAATTATAATGTTTCCATCACAAAAAAAAGATAAACGTCTGAGCTGAGAGGTACCTCGATCACCCTGACTTGATCAGGACACACTGTATACAGGTATTAAAATCTCACATGTACCCCCAAAACATGCACAACTATCATATGTAAATTTAAAAACTATAATTAAAAAGAATTATGCTTGTTGAAATTAGTTTTGAGGGAATTTCTGTCTTTGTTGTCTGACTAAACCTGCCTAGTCAAAATAGAGCCTGTCTTTAAATTCCTTTGCCCATGTATGTTCTTCAGTTAATTTTTTGAACCTCATTTCCCTCCACATCACCTTCCTCCTCCTCTGCTAACGTGTCTCAAGCGTGCCACTGCTTCCATCTTCCTTCTGACCTCTTTTAGTAGAAGCGTCCCTATACATTTTGCTTCTCATCTTATATCTGATTTATAAAGAAAACCGGCACTGTCACACCCTCTATGCTCACCTGAGTCATCACCTAGCGAAGTGATGTATCCCAGGAGAACATTCGAAAATAAGTTTTCAGTTTCTTTCAAGGATTATTTTGTCTCTAGTTACAGCACGTGGAGCCAGATAGCAGATGAAATACATTTCTTTCTTCATGTTTAAAAACACTAATTGCAGCTGGGCAAAGTGGCTCACGCTCATAATCCCAGCATTTGGTGAGGCCAAGGCGGGCAGATTGCTTGAGCTCAGAAGTTCAAGACCAGTCTAGGTAACATGATGAAACCCCTTCTCTACAAAAATGGCAAAATCAGCCAGGCGTGGTGGCAAAAGCCTTGCAGTTCCAGATCCTCTGGAGTCTGAGGTGGGTGGATCTGCTTGAGCCATGAGCTATGGTGGCACTATTGCATTCCAGCCTGGGTGACAGAGACCCTGTCTCAAAAACAAAAACCAAAACAAAAAACCAAACAATTCCCAGTGTAAAAAGAAAAGAAAAGAACCAAGTGCATCTTTCTTTATTTGATCTTATAGTCATACTGACCTTCAGTCTAGCCTTTGTCTGTCCTCCGCATCCCACATTGCCTAAGTTTGTCCTAAAAACTTCCCACAAGAACATGAACACGAGCTCTCAAGATATCCCTTGGTTTAGAGAAGAGCAGCTGACTGAGAGGACAGGTCACTGATGAAGGTCAGAGAACAGTACCACTTCCACGCTAAGACTTTGGATTCAGGGGAAAAAAATGTGGGTTCTCCTTCCAATTAGAGGGGCATGGCAATGAGTGGGAAATGCAGCTTCTTTAGGGAAGAAGCCAAAGCTTCCTAGCCTTATAGTTTGGATAAGAACTAAAATTAAGACTCTAGCTGGGGGCTGCAGTACCCAGGTCCTGGACGCTCAGCGTAGCTTCTTTGAAGGCCAGTTTTCCGTTACACACCATGGGGGTGACCACGTTTTGATTCAGGGCTTGAGTAGTCATTTCAGACACATTTACTAAGCGTGTGTTGTAGATAAATCACACAGTGTTTAACACCAAGTCTGATGTCCCAGGCCTAGTGCCCCTCAGGGAATAAGAATTTAGTGAGACGGTGAAGCAAGTTCATCTGCGGTTGTATTTCAAATAGGATAGAACCACCAAGGCAGAGATTCCAAGAGGGGAAGTGAGTGTTTGGAAATGTGGCAGCTCGCCTCCTTTTGAGGGCAGAAAGGAAGAGAGTTCTGGAGTCCTAAGAAAGCAAGATAGGAAGGATTAATTTACCCAGCATAAATTTTGGGAGTTGAGGAATTTATGGGAGCAAAAATAAAGTATTTAAATTCCTGGGTGTATGATTCCAAATTGTATTACTTGGATGTTTATTCTATAATATGTATTTTACTTAATGAAAAAATGAGTACTCTATCTCTATAACTGACTTTAAGAATAATTAACTATAGGGCTATTCTCAATTCTGTTGCTCAAGACAACGACTTTATTAGGTCAGCTTTCTCTCCACTTCCATTAAGAAGTCATTAATAATTTCTCACCAAATCACAATTAATAATTTCTTAATGGCCCTGAAAAGAAAGCTGCCCTAAAAAAGTGTTCTCTTGGGCAACAGAATTGCAAATAGTACTGCAGGTAATTATTAATGAATCAACCCTCTAATCCTTAAAGAGATTTAACATTGGCCAGGCTTTATCACACCACCTTCCCACACTGCAGTGCGTGTGAAGATGACATCAATGGAGTAGTTGTTCGGCTCCTTCCTCCCGCTCTTGTGTCGAGGCTGGGGAGCCAGTTGCCACAGGTCATCATCAATTCTTTCTAAAGAATAGTCACTTCTGCTCATAAATCTGCCAGAAGCATTGGGGCCCTTGGATACTCAGGGACCACATGCAGGAAAATAATTTTATTCCAGGAAGATCAACTTTTTCTGAGGCTTCTCTCAGGGCTGTCCAAACCTTCTTACTGGCAGAGTCGGAATTCTGCGTCCAAAACTTGGACTCTATCCCATTGAGAACATGGTTAGGAAACTAGACTGGCAGCCCCTGCTGTGGAGTATTCACCTGCTCAGGAGAACCCGTCCCCAGGTGGGAGGGTGCTACTTCCACGAACGTCACCGTGGAGCTCTGGCGCCGTCACCTGCCTCTCTCTCTGGCTTGCAAGCCGTGCTTCCTGATGGTGGTCCACTCTTTAGCAGGTGAAGTTCAAGCTCCTGCATAACATTTGCTTGGAAACCCTTTACCGATGATTTTTTTGTTTTCGTTTGTTTGTTTGTTGTTTTGTTTTGTTTTGTTTTTTTCAGAGAAATAATGGGAGTCAGCAATATTTCTCAGGAAGTAGTGAGGATCCTTCGATAGTTCCTTTTTTGCTTCTAACTAGTAGTAGTTTTTAAGAGTCAGTATATTTAACACAGGGGTCAACCTCCTCTTTTCTTAGTTTGCAAACCCCATCGTCTTCTCTGCAGCCTTTCACTCAGCTGAGGGTCTGGCTAAGCAAAGAGGAGCCTTCCTTTCCTAGGGAGTGGGCAAGCTCTTTGGGCTCGGACCACCAGGAGGCCAACCAGCATTGCTGGGGGTCTGGGGTGTAAGCAGTGGGGCAGGCAAAACAGAGACAAACAGACGGGCATTAAGGAAGGGGTGAGGGAGAAGGTAGGGAATGCAGCGGCAGCAGCCAGATGAGAAGAGGGCTGAAGAATGGAGAGTGATTGTCACCTGTGGAAGCTGCCTCTGGTCTGCACAGAGGCCACTGACTCTAGCAGCAAAGGGGATGCCCAGGAGAGGGCAGTGCCTGAAAGTCAGAGCTCCACACAAAGCAGCAGGAACCCAGCCCGGCTGTCTCGGTCCACCTGTGTGTCCTTACCGATGGCATTTCCTGAGGGGCTGGAGGTTGGGTGAGTCATGAGTATAGGAAGCTCTACCTTTATTACAGCTGCTTTTCACAGAACCAAGTATTTCCCTACTTAAGTCCAGGCAGGGGAAGTTGGAAGCAAAGCAGGGTCCCTTGGCAGGAGACTTCTCCGTCCTACCACACATGGGCCTGATAGGGACCAGGGACGCCAAGTTAGAAAGGCCCCGGCACTTCTTCGGAGGGCTGCAAATGGGTCCTGTCCAAGCCCGTTCCATCACCTTTTTACAGTCTGTGAGCTCCCAACATAGGAAGAATGGGCCTCTGCAACCAAGCTAAAGAGGGAGCCTCGGGGCTGCTGCACCCCTCCCCTGGGCAGGTTTGCCGCCTAAGGAGGAGGTGCCACTTCTGCTGTGAAGTGAGGGAGCATAGAGACTCTCCCAGGACCTGACAAGTGACCAGCCACCTCTGTCACCAGCAGTGCCAACAAAAGCACAAGGGGAGCACCCTCTGGGGTTGGTGGGTGCTCCCCAGTGAGCCTGGCACAGAGCAGATGCGTGGTAACACCTGTGGCCTGAATGGAAGCAGTGACGGCCAGGCCTGAGGACCAGACTCAAAGTACTAGCTGAGAGGATGAGAAGGTCCCGGCCAGCTCAAGGGAGTTCAGGACAGGCGGCCACAGCTGGGCCACTGAGACTGGGCTTGCAATCAGGCCTTCAGATGAAGGGGAGAGGGGGTGAGCAGCACTTCAGTGCTGGAGCGGCCAGGCTGAGGGCGTTATCACAATCGGCTCCTAACCCATCTCTTGCCTTCCTTGTCCCCTTCCAGCCTCTCTCTCATCTGATAGTGAAGATACTTCCCTACAGCTGCCACCTGACCACATCGTTCATCTGCTCAGATCCCTTGATGGATGCTTGTAAGAAGAAAGATGGTCCCCGTTTATTCACCAGATGGAGGTTCAAGAATGACTCTAGGTGCCTGGTGGAAAGACGAATGTCAAGGAACCTGCAGGCCACTCAGCATCAAGGCAAGAACACGTTGTGGAGGCAGCACTGTGACCTCTGTTGGGGAGCAGAGGCTGGAGAACAGCTCTGACTCCTCCCAACACCGATGCCAGCTTCTCATGAGCACCTCTGGATTCCTCCCAGCCTGGCCTCTGCTTTGATTGCAGGATTTGCCCCGTTTCCTCTCTAATGACGCCTCCATCTTTGCTCAGGTCTGAATTCTCATTACACTTCCCTTCAGCCCCCAGCTCAGACATGATCTCCTTTCTGGCTTCTCCTGAGCTTTAACAGCTGTCGGTCCTCTCTTTGTCCCCAGACATTTCCTGATGTGACCAGGCAGAATTCTCCAGTGACTCTTCCAAGAGAGAAGCTCTGTTAATCGATCGTGATAACCTCATAGTGCCTCAGACTGGGCTCCAATTCATATATGTGGAAATAAGACAAAAATTGAGAAAGTTCCCCTAAAAAGAGTTATCTGAGGAGGTGACAAAGGAAGGCTTAATACAGTAGAGCTCCCTTTCCTGGGGGATATGTTCCAAGACTACCCCCCGTCCCGTGGATGCCTGGAACCTCAGACCATACCGACCCCTATTGTCTGTTTGTGTCGCTCTAAAGGAATACAGAAGGTTGGTAATTTATAAAGGTAAGTGGCTTCTTTGGCTCACGATTCTGATGACTGGAAATTGTCAGGATTGGGGATCAGCATCTGGCGAGGACCACAGGCTGCTTCCGCTCTCAGCAGAAGGTGAAAGAAGCCTGCGAGTGCAGAATTCACACCCCAGAGAGGAGGCAAGAGAGACAGGGCAGGTGCCAGGTTCTTCTTAGCAGCCAGCTCTCAAGGGAACAGAGTAAGAACTCACTCTCCAGTCTCTCAGGGGAGGGCTGTAATCTATTCCGGAGGGATCCGCCCCATGACCCAAGCACCTCCCATTAGGCTCCGCCTCCAACGTTGGGGATCAAATTTCAACACGCAGTTTGCCGGACGAACATCCTAATGATAGCACCTATAGACCTCTATGGGGTGTTTCCTTTGCGCCTACATACCTAATAGGAAGTTTTGTTTATAAATTGGGTGCAGTAAGAGATTAACAATAATAATAAAATAGGACAATTTATGACAGTCTATTATAACAGAAGTTCTGTGAATGTGGTTTCTCTTTCTCTCAACATAGCTGACTGTACCATACTCACCTGGTTTTGGACCATGGTTCATTCAACTGCAGATTCGGGGGCTGCCATATCTTCCAGGGATAAATGGGTCAGATTCGTGTGGAGCAGGGGCCTGAGGGGTAGGAACAGAATTGGTGAAGTGAGAAAGTGGGGTGCAGGGGGGATTCGCCTGCGGGGTCTGCCTATTGGATTTGGATGGTCTAGGGCTGGCTCAGCCGTGAGCAGGATCTCAGGCAGCAGCTCAGTGGGAATCTCAAGAGGGTCATTTCAGGTGAGATGTCAGGTCTTGGAACAAAGTCTTGGGAATTTGAGGCGTCTGTAAAAGCATACGTGTAGAAAGCAGGGAGGCTCCTCTGTGGCGACCCAGAATGAGCACAGTGGGGTTCTCGTGGCTGTGAGGCGCAGCCTTCGTCACAGGGAAGCCTCGGCGCATGACTTCTCTTAACTGGGAAGGTTTTTCCAGGACGCTTGGAGGCCCTGTCACTGACTCTGTCCAACTTTATAAATCCTTTCTCCAAACACTTCCGTGAGGTTTGGCTTGGCTGAGTATGTGGGAATTAAAAACAATCCATTTCTCTGGGTCTCGAGTGGGTTCTGTCTTCCTCAGCAGCCCTCCAAAGCACCCAGGAAAAGGGGGTGGGTCTGTAGGGACTAAATCGGCTCACCTGACCCATCTGAGCTACAGTTAGACTTGCCTGGCTGTGAGGTGGCCTGTGAGCACACACTGGCAACACCCACCTCTCTAGTGGAAAACCTACTCAGGCAGAGAGATCATCTCCTTTCAAATCTGAAAACAAGCTCCTGCTATCTCTGTTCAGACTTCCGCAGGTTCTCCGCCCTCACTTCAGAAAGATTTCACTTTTCTCATCAGGGCAATTTCCCTTCTTCCTCTCAGAGTGGTCTGACTGGCCCAGGCGAGGCCCAGAAGCTGTAGGAGGCTCCGAGGCCTCTGTGTCCCCTGCAGAAACACAGCCCAGGGTCTGGGTCCTGGGCAGGCCAGGACATGCTCTGTGCCCAGGACACCCTCCCCACTGGGAGACAAGGCCAGGGACGGAGGCGAGGGTGGGAGGAAGTGGAACCCAGTGCTGATCCCAGCTGACTCAGGAGTCTCCAGACTCAGAGGCACTGTGCCTTCAAGCCCCACTGCTCAGCGGGGGAGATGGAGCTTAAAAACAGGGCCCACCTCCCGCACACTCTGTCCTGAGAAGCCAGGCTGCCGGGACACCTCAGTGAGGCAGCCGGCCATAAGCAGAAGGCCTCAGACTGAGCCTGGGTCCCACCCAGGGGAGCGTTCCATCTGTGCTGGGTTTGGCTGGTAAGGCCCCTCATTAGTTGTTCCTAGAAGGTTCGAGTTGACAGGACATGGACCAGCTCATTACTGCCGCCCTGGAGGCAGCACAGGCTGCTTGTCCCGTGGTCTGAACCCCCACCCCAACCTGCTTTTCTTCACTGCTGTTGACATTGACAGCTACATCCCTCAGAGCGCCCCCATGGCGCCGCGGGAGCATGAGGTGATAAGCAATCTCTGGCCCATGAGAGGACAGCAGCTTGTCGGTAGCAGGTCCCAGGCCATGGTGGCCACCCTGACCCTTCACTTACTGCTAGGGACAGCTATCAGTGGCTGGGAGCCGAGGAGAGAGAAGCAGGCAGGTGTCCATTGCCCAGATCTGGATGTGGCTCTGACTTATGTACCTTGTGGCCATAGAGGCTCCTCTTCATTTCTCTGCCTCAGTTTCTTTCATCTGCAAAATATTCAAAATTGCTGGCACATGTGGCTGTGAGTGTTAATGATTGTGAGAGAGAGAGAGAGAGAGAGAGAGAGAGAGTGTGTGTGTGTGTGTGTGTGTGTGTGGATGTGAATGTATGGCTGTGTGTCTTAGTCCATTCAGACAGCTGTAATAAAATCCCTGAAACTGAGTCATTCATAAGCAACAGAAATGTGTTTCTCACAGTTCTGAAGGCTGGGAGGTTTGGTGTCTAGGGAGGGTCAGGGTCTCTGATTCCAAGATGGCACCATGTTGCTGCAGTCCCTGGAAGGGAGGGCGCTGTGTCTTCTTGTGGGGGAAGGAACCCACTTCCTCCAGCTGTTTTATAAAGACTCCAACCCCATGCAGGAGGGCTCTGCCCTGGTACCATCATGACGTCCGCAAGACCTCACCTCTTCATTCTATCACATCGGCTACTAAGCTTCAATGCACGAATCTGGTGGGACACTCAGCACCATAGCACTGTGTGGGTGTGAGAGTGTGAGCATGCATGTGTGTGAGAGTGTATGCAAGGGTGTGTGAGCGTGGGTGCATGTGTGAGCATGTGGCTGTGGGAGCATCAGTGTGTGTCATTTCTGTGTCTCCTTCTTGTTCTACCTTTCACGGGGCGCTCAGAGGGCAGGTGTGGGGCATCTGCCTCCTCCTCCAAGAACAGACCAGAAGGGAGGAATGCAGGTGGCGTCTCTGCCCTCCTGTCCTGGCTGCTCCGGGTGTCTCAGCCGTGAGGAGTGGCTGGCACAGCTTCCCTGACCACGTGGCTTTCTCCTCCTCATCCCACTTATGCCCTTCCTACAAGCCCCGACCCTTCTGGCTCGCAGGTCATGCCAGCCACCTGGGCAGCTCCTCGGACCTCTCAGCCTCCCTGACACCCCTTTGCTCGAAATTCCTGGACTGAAAGAGGCCTTAGGAACGTAGCCCTTAACACTGAACCTGTGCCAAAGCCCCTTCCAAGGGCTCTCCCTTCTGCGCCTGAGCACAACTGGGGTGACAGCTCATCCAATTTTGAATGTCAGGCCTGGCTGCCTTGAGCTGAGCTCTGGGTCCCCAGAAAGTCTCCACCTCCCCTCCTGGCTCTGAACAGAGGCCGAACAGAGCAGGAAGAGGATCTTCTCAGGATAGCCCTGTGGCTCTCTCCAGTTCCTCCTGAACCTCTCCCCCAGACATGGCACCTGGTGTCGCAGGCTCAGCCACCTGCCGGCTGCACCGTGCAATCTAATGGTGCTGAGCAGAAGGGAAACCTGGGCTTGGAGTTGAGAGGCTCTGAACTTAAACCCCCAACTCTGCCAGTTTCACCTGTAAACTGGGGACCGAAACCTCCTCACAAGCTTCTCAAGAGGACACAGTTAAAAGGCATGTGCATGCAGTTTGTGAAGGATTAACTATTTGACAAATTAGATCATAAGACTCCTTTCTGGCAGTGCCTTCGAATCACTTCCTGAGTGTTCCTCTTGTCTCTGTGATTTTGTTAAGATGTAAACATAATATTAATTTAATTGAAGTTTAATTCGATCTTAATATTTAATATTCAGAAATAAGTTTTCTGCTTCTTCTGGGTTCATGGAAGCTGCCGTCCTGGCCGCAGGGTGGGGGCTGGTGCCCCTGGCTTCTTCCTAGGCTGGCCTCCTCTCTCACTCGCTACTCCCTGGGTCTCCTTGGCAAGTGATGTGGCTGATGCTCTTGGTCAGCTCCCTGGAGCTGTCCCCACCCATTTCCCCGCTGGCTCATTTCTCACAAGAGAGGGCGAGACAGCACCTCACCTTGCCATTGAGGATGGCACATAGAATGCAAGGTCAGTATGCTGGGCAGTGAGGAGGACATCGGGGTCCCTCTCAGCCTCCTGTCTATTCCACCTTGGAGCCTGGGAAGGAAGAATGGGAAACTGCAGAGGTGCCCACGTCACACTTACCCAGCCAGCCCTGGGATCTTGCCCAGGATTTTTGTTAAGTAAACGATGAATGTTTTCATGGTTTAAACTGCGTGGGTCAAACCCAGCCTGCCTGGTTTTGCAAATTGCATTTTATTGGCACACAGCTACCCCTGTGTTTAAATTTCATTGGTGGCATTTTTTGGGCTTCAGGGACAGGCCTGAGTTGTGACAGAGACTATGTGGCCCGAAAAGCCTCAAGTATTAATGTTCTAGCCCTTTGCAGAAAAAGCTTGCCATCTCCTGATTTAAATAATTGGCTAGTTGGTTTTTTGGTGACTATCAGCCAAGTGCATCTTAACTGGTCCAGTAACAGAAAAAGCAGCCCTCAAGAGCTCAGCCAAGGAGCTGAAAGTATCATCTCCAGGAACACGTGGCGAGAGAGCTTGTGGATCGGTTGGCTTAGAGGCTCTAGCGCATTTTCGAGTCCCATCTCCATCCCGCATCTTTGTCGCAGGTTTACTGCATGGTCGTAGGGTAAATGCCACAGGGTCAGGGCCCCTTATTCTACAAGAACACTCAGTAGAAGACGACATTGATTTCTTGACATGCATTTTTTTTTTCTTTTTAAATTTAGAGCAAAGAGATCTTCCCCAGATGCCTCTTGGGAGACTTCTCCCTCCCTCTTCTGTCACAGCCAACAGAGCTGGGCCACATTTCTACCCTTAAACCAGCCACGGGCACATACTGGTCACTGGCCAGAGGGGTGGCTTCACCATAATTGCCTTGGATGAATTCAGATCCACGATTATGCACTTCACTCTTTTTCCCATGGGGAACTCTTACGTAGAGCTTACGGCCCCAGCCAGTCCAGCAACAAGGAGCAACCCATCCACGTACTGTATTCTGAGTATGACCTGGCACCAGGCTCTGTGTTGGTCACCAAGGAGTTGGAGCCCAGCTGAGTGACAGGAATGCATTCCAGGAGCTGTGGTCCTGACCACCCGGATAAGGACTGAGGATGGTTGGGAATGAGGATAGAACCCCCGGAGGCATTATGTCTACTGCCATCTCTTCTTTTTTTTAATCACAAAAACCAACGAGGTGAGGATGTGGAAGAAATATTTGGGGGAGTCGGGCAAGGAGAAGGCTTCCAGTAACACCTGCAATGTCGGACCCTGCTCCTCCCACCAGGCCACTGTGTGTCCTGCCTCAGTAGGAACAATAGCTGACATCCATACCACATTTGTCACGTCAGTGTTTTCTCATTGCTTTGTATGTATTAGCTCATTTAATCCTCCCAGTTACCCCAGATGCCAGGCATTATTACCATTCCATTTCACAGAAGAGAAACTGAGGCACAGAGAGTTTAAGTATCTCGCTGAAGGTCCCCACTGTGCACACTCGGGTGCCACATGTTGACTTGGAGTCTGGTTCCAGCATGATATGCGGCCTTTCCTGAGGGATGCTGGGCTTGAGCGTGTGCCCGCAGGAAAGCTGCCTGAACACACTGCTCAGTGTCCAACAACCTCACACGTCTCCATAACACATCATTACAGATCCTGGCCTGTGCACACTGAGATAGACCAAGAGCTGGGTGTGAAGCCAAAAATGTCTTCAGTCTACAGACATGTCCTTTTGTGTCTTTAATGAATGTGAGAGAAGGTTGGAATAAGAATTCAGTTCAGCAAAAGTTTGTTTATCCAACATTTTCTAGGTGCCAGGGCCTTCTGTCATGACCTGAAGTTTCAAAATAAATGAGATGCCATTCTGGTCCTGAGCGACCCCTCAGAGTAGTCAGGGAGTCAGACAAGCAGCAGAGGATAGCAGCAAGGCAGCGGGTGCTGTGACTCAGTGATGCACCCCAGAGGCTCCAGTAGACGGGGAAGCTTCTTAGAGAGACAACGCTTATTCTGTGCCTTAAACCATGAGTGGGAATCCCATCCCCTGAGAAACCTGGAAACCTCTCCAGTTTCTTCTTGCAGCGCTCTCAGTTACGGGGATATGACCACTGTCACTTCTGCGTATATGGTCACATGGCTTTGCTGAGTTTTCTCACATGCAGTTCTGATTAAAGAGCATGGACCCTGCATGGAAAGAAGCACCCGTTATGGTGATAGACCAGGGCTCCAAGTGACCGCCCAAAAGCACGTGGTTGATGCTCCATCTAAATTGACTCAGAAATCCCCGACTTTCAACCAAATCCCGTTGCACCACCAATCTGACACAGCCCCTGACCCTACCACTGAGCCCTCGGCAGGGCCCCATTTATTTGTAAAACATTGACTAAGCCCCTGCTGTAAGCTTGGCACAGGGTTAGGGACTGGAGATACAATGGTCTCCCAGACAGGCAAGATTCCTGTGTGCTTCCAGGGAGGGATCAGATTTCAGGGAGGGAGCTCGGTTTGGAGGGAGGCTGAGACAGCTCCTACTTGAGGACTTACCGTGATCCCCAGTGCCACTGACAGCTGTGCACATCCAATAAAGGTGTATTGGATGAATACATGAGCCAGATGAATAAATGAGCCACAATACACAGTTGGCAAAGCGCTGATGAGCTAAGCCAAGTAGAAAAAAATACAAGGTCATTTGTCACATTCCATAGATAGAGCAGCTGTGCAACATTTCTTGCATTGAATGAGAGGAGGAAAGCGGCTTACCTTCCCTGATCTGCTTTATGCTCTCTGAAGACAAGATGGAGAATGGGTCTTTTGGTGGGACATACTCATATTGCCATGGGCCAGGTATAGGACATAGAGAGGTAAATAAGTAATCTCTTCCCTCGAGGAGCTCCGGGTCTGGTGGTAGGCGAATAAGAAAGGCATGCTCACTAACATCTTTAGTGGATGTGCATTGCCTGCCTCTGGGCCCTTAGGTGCCCTAAAAGTCCAGGTACAGAGTCCCCGTCCTTACGGAGCATGCTTTCCAGGCACTAAGTAGTGGTGCAGACATTGGCCAAGCTGCCCTCACCTGTCACCTGGATTTACTGCCTCATCTGTCACCTGGCAAGGTCCAATTATCCAGCATAGTGTCTGTGATGTGTCTTGTCTCTCGTCCCAACCCTACCAGGATGTGACATTCTGAGAGCATACATCCTTCTTTCTTGTCATCGTTGCATCTGAAAGTGACTGAAATGTAGCAAGAGTGCAATAATTTTTTTTTTTTTTCTGAGACAGAGTTTCGCTCTTGTTGCCCAGGCTGGAGTGCAATGGCATGATCTCAGCTCAGTACAACCTCTACCTCCTGAGTTTAAGCGATTCTCCTGCCTCAGCCTCCAGAGTAGCTGGGATTACAGGCATGTGCCACCATGTCCGGCTAATTTTTTGCATTTTTAGTAGAAACAGGGTTTCACCATGTTAGCCAGGGTGGTCTTGAACTCCTGACCTCACATGATCCTCCCGCATCGGCCTCCCAAAGTGCTGGGATTATGGGTGTGAGCCACTGCACCTGGCCACAATAAATACTTTTTAATAAGCAAATAAGTAGGAACAAATGTAAAATTACAGCTGGTGATGAGCACAATGAAGAAATAAGCAGGCTCATTGGAAGGCAGAATGGGAAGGGAGCCAGTCTGGGAAGGCTACTTGAAGGAGGTGACATCTGAGTTAATACCAGAAGGACAAAGAGGAGACAGTGGCTTGAAATCTGAGGGCAATGAGCATGGAAGTGTTCCAGGCAGAAAAACAATGCCATCACTTTCCTAAAGGAAATTTCCCACCTTCAGAGAACTGTGAAGGAAGGAGTCATTCACTCTTTAGGGTAGAAAGAAGGGGCTGAATTGGGAGGTCCCTCTCAAAGGTGGTGCAGGAGCTGGTCCCTGAAAGAAACATAAGATCTGGCTAGGGAGGAAGGAGAAGGCATCCTGCAGTGGGAGGAACTGCAGAAGCAAAGGCCTGGAGGTCTGAGTAAGAGTGTCGTGCTCTAACAGCACACAGCCTGCCTGAATGATGTGGAGGGGCTGTGGGTAGTGATGGGTAAGTTGGAGGGGTTCTCCAAAAGGTTTAACTTCTAAGTTAGGTTCCTCTGCCTGGGTCTGGTGGGAAGAGTTGGTGGTGACAAGCTGTCATGAGCTTTCATCTCTCTGACTCTCTGTGCCCATCACTTCCATGGATGGTCGAGCTCGGACTGTGTCCCTGAGCTTCTGCCTCCTCGTCTATAAAGCGAGGGGGATGCCAGATGGTTTCTAAGCTTGCATCCAGACCCAACATCTGTGATTCCCTCATGACCTGAATAATAAGGTTGGAAAACCAGGTACCCTAGAAAAATCCCTCACTCTCCATGAAACTTGTGCTGCAGGATGGTTCTTGAGGGGAACTCAATGTACACCCCCTGTCACAGTGCACTTGTGATGAAAGCTTTTCCTTCTTCTTGGCTGGTCCTGATGGTGGGTGTTCTGAGACATGGCAGAGAGCAAGTGCTGGGCATTCTGAGACATGCTGGGGCCTGGGGCTCTTGCCAGGTCCAGGTTTAACTGGCACCATTTCCGATGGCTTCAGAGAGGACACTGGTTAGATCTTGCCTGCCTTGTGGAATATAGGCTTGTTCTGCAGCCGGATAGCTGGAGCTGAGATATTTTTGGTAAGCAGTGAAAGAGATTACCTGGGTCAAGTTAAGAAAGACTGGTGGAAGGCAAGGAAAGATTGCCCCTTTAAACAATATCACCTTTGTAGGCAGACTGGAGAGCTGGAGAAACTGTATGAATGTTCCCCCATGCGACCACGCAGTAAGGTTTAAGAAGTTGTTAGGATATGTGATTTTCCCAGGCAGAGGGCATGCAATGATCAAACGCTTTTCCCTGGCTATTCAAAGAGCCCAACCAATCAATCAATTCCTGTCTTTTACCAGGAATATTGCACATGGTTGTGCAGTGCACAACCTGTATAACCACTCACGGAAACCAGTCTATTCCACACTTAATTTATTCCACAGGGTTTATTTAATAACTATGTTGTGCTAGACATGTGCTAGGCCATGGGGATAAATGGTGAAATGCAATGGTTCCCAGCCCGCAGGGAAAGACAGAGAGACAGCCACTGCCTATGAGGGCAGCATGGTAGATGCTCTGATTGAAGGTTCAGGGAGGATGCTGTGGGAGGGCAGAGGGAAAGCTTTTAGCCCAGAATTGGTGGGAATGGAGGAGGAAGAGAGGACAGCTGAGCCAGGAGAGTGTACTCTAAGGGGGAAGTGGTGTCCATCATTTGCTGCCTTCTCTTGGCCCAGAGAACTGAAGTCTTTTCTTAACTGTGCTATTGTCTTTCCAAACTCTACCACTGAATACTCACTCTTTGTTGTGTTTCTTTAGAGACAGGATCTCACTCCATTGCTCAGGCCGGAGTGCAGTGGTACAATCATGGCTTACTGCAGCCTCAAACTCCTGGGCTCAAGTGATCCTCCTGCCTCAGTCTCCCAAGTCTGGCTAATTTCTGTATTTTTGTCAGGAGATGGGGTCTCCTGAATATTCACTCATTCTTCTAGCAGCATGGCATGGCATTAGTTCTTGGAAGAGAATGCCTGTCTCTGCGGATGTGGTTGGGGAGGCAGGGTGGGGGTCACCAGGAGCAGCTCCCACCTGCTGCAGGTGTGCCTACTCAGCCGGCCCCATCTTGCATCCATGTTTGGGGAACGAGCAGTACAGTTCCATCTAACTCCAGAGTCTAACTCCAGTCGCCAGGATTTTAATCTCACCCTGTTTTCTGTGGTAATCTTTGTTTAAACAACGTGTCAAAATGTTTTTTAAACCATGAAAATACTGCACAGTGGTGTATCTCTTATCCACAGGGTACTACTGATCTGGTAACCTACCTAGACACCAAAAAGTAAGCAAAAAGACTTCCAAGAGCCAGAGCAATTATTATTATCTCTGGACAGTGAAGTAAAGACATCCCACTCAGAGGGGCCATGAAGCCCACACCCATGAATGTGTTTAGTCCTCACACAAAATCCCACACTGGAGGCTGGGAGAGGTGGCTCACGCCTAACTCCCAGCACTTTGGGAGGCCAAGCGGGGAGGATTACTTGAGCCCAGGAGTTTGAGACCAGCCTGAGCGACATGGCAAGAGCCCATCTCTACACACACACAAAAAAAAAAAAAAAGGAAAAGAAAAGAAAGAAAAATTAGCTGAGTGTTGTGGCATGTACCCGTAGTCCCAGCTACTCCGGAGGCTGAGGTAAGAGGATCCCTTGAGCCCAGAAGGTGGAGGCTGCTGTGAGCCAAGATTGCACCACTGCACTCCAGCCTGAGTGACGGAGTAAGACTGTCTCAAAAAAACAAAACAAAACAAAACAAAATCCCACGCTGAGTTGTTGGAATTAAACCCAGGAAGTGTATGTGACTGAACTAATCATCTTCCCCCAGCCCTGCGTCTCTCAGCCTGCCATCCTTCTCCACACCTCCGCCCTTCATCCCATCCCCATGTCGTCCATTACAGCGTTCACGTGGAAACCAGCCCCGTGTCTACTCCCTACGGCACCCCTGCTCCCCTAAGTCACCATGACAGTGACTTGCCCCTCCATCAGGCACTGTGCAGCCTGATAGTGCTTTGTTTGTTTTTGTTTTTGGGTCACCCAGGCTGGATTTCAGTGGTGCTATCACAACTTGCTGCAGCCTCCAGCTCCTGGGCTCAAGCCATCCTCTTACCTTAGTCTCCTGAGTAGCTGAGACTGCAGGCACGCACCATCAAGCCTGGCTCATTTTTTTAAATGCTTTTGTAGAGATAGAGTCATGCTGTGTTGCCCAGGCTGGTCCTGACCTCCTGGCCTCAAGCGATTCTCCTACTTCAGCTTCAGGTGAGCCACCTCACCTGGTCCTGATGGGGCTTTCTAAACTGCAAACGTGACCCATTGTTTAGATGAATCATACAATGCTTCTTCACTATGCTGAAGATAAAATCCAAATTTCTTCACACAGCTACGCCAGGCCTCCCATGACCAGGCCTCTGCTGGGCCTACCTCCATTCTTGTCTCAAATTGTCAGCTTCGTACAGCTCCCCGATGGCGCCAGCTCTTTGCATCCCTTAACTTTTGCACGTGCTGCTCCTGGGCTTACATTGTGTGTGCCGGCTGGCAGCTCTCTTTCTCCATTAGGGCTCAGTTGGGAGATGGCCCCGTTTCTGCCCAGCTGGGTAAGGTGCTCCAGTGTAAGTGCTTCAGTGGCATATTGGGATAATCTCTATGAGGGCTATGATTCTTCACTGAGTCTTTTAGCTGCATGAGGGCATGGCTCAGCCTTACTGATCAAATTTGTAGAGTGTAACACACAGAAGGCATTCAATCAATATATTAAGTGAATGAAGAGATGAGTTTGAATTCCCAGGGAAAATGAGAAGAAATACATTCTTAGGGTTTGGGAAGCTTGATGAAGTCAAATGCACTGTTAATTGGTTAGGAATATTTTTAGCTGAGAGTGACATGAAGCAGTGGTGGCGTGGGAAAGAACCTGGTCTCTTGTTCTTGTGCAACTCCCATGGCCTGTAACTTCAGAAGCAGTGAGGTCCTGGTGACGTTGGAAGAGGAGCCATCTTCCGGAAGCTGCACCCATGGTCTGTTTTGTGTTTATTCTTCCTGAAAATTATATGAGTGGTCTAGATCTCTTAATTACTCTTTCTGCTTTAACTAGCTAGTATTGATTCCAGTTACCTGCAGCTAAGAACTCTGGTAAATACAAACCTTTGTCTGACTCTTACAAAAATCTCAAAGCAATAGTAATGCCTAGTTTTATAGAAGTGACCACGGAAGCTTATAAAAGGCAGCTTGGGAAGCATTTGAGATGCTGAAAGCTGATTTCCAGGAAGAGAAATGGTCTATGCTGTAGCCTTAACTCCACGTCTCTCCTGGGTTCAGCTGCTGAGTGTTGGAGCTGGAAGGATAACAGGTTTGCTAGTGGAATGTATGCATCTGATGGAGAGCCCTGAGGTGCTCAAACTGCCTGGCTTCTTCTTTTTTTTTTTTTTTTTGTAGGGGCAGGGTCTTACTCTGTCACCCAGGCTGGCATGCAGTGTCATGATGATAGCTCACTATAAACTCCAACTCCTGGGCTCAAGAGATCCTCTGGCCTCAGCCTCCCGGAAGTGCTGGGATTAGAGGTGTGAGCCACTGTGCCTGGCCCCACACGGTTTCCCAGCACCTGAACTGAGAGGTCAGGGTTATTTCTGTCGTTCAGTACTGCCGAGGGCTGACAGAACAAAGAAACAAAGAGGAACTGAAAAGGCTGATCAAGGGGCCGAACCATGTCTAACTGGCTTAAATAACAAATGTGTGTAACCATAATTTGCCAACTTGTAAACGGTTTATCCCCAAGAGGGCCTGGAACAGCTTCCTTCGCACTTAGAAGGCCCAGCCAGCCCAGTGCTGACTCTGACTCCTTGGTGGACGGGACCTCAGGGGTTTGGAGGGTCAGGGCCAAGCTGGCCAGAGCCTGGGCCTCAAACCTGAAAGAGAGTCACACTTTTTTGCTTGTCAATTTCCTAGCCTTTTCCATTACAGCATTTTAACCTGGGAGGTTTAATGAGATCCCTTGAGTTTTTGCCTTCCATGGGCTTAACTTAAAATTTCAATATCTTAAACATTTTCCCAGTAGTGGGCCTGGTGCCTTTGGAAGCTGCATTTCTTTTTCCAAGCATTGTGGGAAGGATCGATGGGTCGAATGGCCCAGTTATTACTGGGCTGAGGGGTGATGCAGGCTTCTCAGGGTGTCAGTCACCGGAGCAGCAGCAGCAGCTTCCTTGCAGAGCTGTGCACTTCAGGCTGCCTGGGGAAAGGGGCTGTGAGATAAGGGGCAAGAACAACTTTCAAAGTTATTGAGCTCAGCTGGGTTCCCAGGACCCCAGCTTCCAGACAGCTTGGCTTCTCTGTACATTTCTTTGCCCTCTGAGCACCCAGCTAACTTTTAACCCAGTCTCCTCCAAAGCTCTAGGGAAGAGGTTGCTCCCCTGTCTTCCTCCAGAGTGAGTCTCTGCTCCACACTCTGGACATTGTTCTCGGAAACCCCCACTTCCCAGACCAGCCACGTGATGAACACGTGTAGAGGGGCGCTCAGTGCTGTTTCCTGCTACTGGTGAGGGCTGGTGAGGTGTGCATTGTGTAGGCACCAGGCCGGGCATCACGGTCCTTACACCGTGCCCCCTGCCTGCCCCCCTTCGCCCCCCCTAGTTTGATCAGGGTGCATCTCCACTGCTGGTCTATGCAGGGTGGAGCTGGGGGCTACCCTTGGCCTCCCCTTGCCCCAGGGCCTGCCTCTAACCTGTCTGCCCTGCGGACTGCTTTGCCATGACCGGCTTTGGCTTGGGGAGCACTGAGTGTGGGTCTCCAGTGTGTGTGACTTCAGGGCTGCATCTGCAAACATTCTGTGTCTTTTCTTTCTCTCTCTCTGTCCCTTCCTTCTTTCTTTTCTTTGACAGTGTCTTACTCTGGTCCCCAGAGTGGAGTACAGTGATGTCATCATAGCTCAGGACAGCCTCAAACTTGGGGGCTCACACAATCCTCCTGCCCCAACCTCCCTAGTGTCTAGGACTGCAGGTGCACACCACCCAACTCTGCCAGTTGTTCACTTTTTTTGTGGAGGTGGGGTCTCGCTATGTTGCCCAGGCTGCTCTTGAACTCCTGGCCTCAAGCATCTTCCCCTTGGCCTCCCAAAGTGCTGGGATTACAGGTGTGAGCCACCATGCCCCACCAACATTCTCTTTTTTGATCCCTGAGTCCAATAGCAGGAAGAGAGGGGGTGAGGGAAGATTTCAGCATCACTGGCAGCTTTTTCAAAATCTCACGTGGTCCTTCTCTCTGGAGGGCATTTGAAAGGGAGGCACAATGGCTGAGAGACATTGAACCGTATTACTATTTCCAATCTTCTGATTTTCTATGAGCATTCCTTGGGTAAGATTTGTTAAGAATTCAGATTCCTAGGCTCCTCCTCAGACCTACTCAGTTGAAAGCCCTGGGGCAGGACCTAGGAATCTTCATTCTAACAGTCTCCTGCGTTGTCTTCATACTCAGCAGGTTTGAGGCCACTGAGTAAGGGGCCTTCCGTCTTCTAGCCCCTTGTCGCAGCACTGGAAGCAGGACACTCCAGGTTTGAGTGGCGTTTGGATCCCTTCTTAGGGCAGTGAATGTCCTGGATCTCCCCTGGCCTGGGAAGGTCACCTGCCAAGTCAATTCCTGCAGCACAGAGTGAAAGAGTGCCCTTGTCTGATTAGAAACAGACACAGCTGTGCTATATTCTGTATCGGGGAGAGGAGGAAGGGGGATCAAATAATGCCACGCCCTGTGTACACGTCATGTGAAATCAGCATTCCCTCTGCTTGTTCCCAGTGGGGAATAAGAGATCCCATTGCACTCCTCAAAGGAACCACCCTCATCCGTGGCCCTGGCCTCTTCCCTTCAATGCAACAGACTCAGATGTCCAGGGCTGTGGAGAGTCCTTTCTAAAGGGAGAATAGCTGCTTTGTCCCACTCCCCAGTCCTCCTCTGAGCAAGTGACTTTCAGATCTCTGAAAGATAAGTTGTAGTTTGGCTTCAGAATGTTGATAAAGGAGAGGAGTGTTCTCTTCAAGAGCAAACACCCTGAGCTTTGGACGAAACCTCAGGGTATTGGGCAATGAGAGAGATCAAATGATACAATTTCATTATCTCTGCCTGTCTGCATAGATCTATTGGCTTTGGGAGGCCAAGAAGAAGAGTTTCAAAAGAACAGTTAACAAAAAAAAAAAAAAAAAAAAACACATCAGCAACAGCCAATTCACAGCTGTGTCCTGGATGGGAGACCAGGTGGTAAAAGGAAAAAAAAAAAAGCTGCCAAGATCAAATTCAAAATGGAATGAGTTTTATTTTACAGTGAGAAAGAGAAGAATAGCCGACACCCAGGGACTGGCTCTGGTCCAGGCACCCGGCCATCGTACTCCCCCAGATCACTGGGTGCTCTCCTGTTGAACAGCATCTGAAATGCAGACAAAGCAAAGCATCTTATCACATGGAGGAAACTGACTGAGTGAGGCTGAAACTGCACCCTATTTACACTTGCCGTCATTCTCGACCATCTAGGGAAAGTAAGACACAGACTCATTGGTGGGGGCTGGGAAGAGATGCGGTTTGGGGTGAGGGACTGCAGAAAACTAGTTTGGAAAGTGACCAATTAGAAAACCGATTTTTCTCCCGTAACATCAGGAGGTGATTGTTTAATTCAGCTTTGTAATTATCATCCAAATACTCCCAGTGTTACCAGCCTGAAGGCCCAGAAAAGCCCATCCACACCAACACTGGATTGGAGGGTTCTGACCCCTCCTCCGTGTCCTCCCATCACTGTCTCAGATGTGCTCGCCTGAATGCACGTCATCCAGACACTGCTGCTCTCTACCCAGGAACTGCTGGACACTCATGTCCAGGGCGGATGGTTGGCAGCCACACTCTGGCATGGACCTACTGGCTGTTTACAGCTGAGTATGTTAGTTATGGCTGCTGAGGGCTGGCTTTAACGTCATGCTGGGCATTCAGTATTTTGAATATAACCCTGCCCCTGACCACAATACGCTGGAGATGGAAGATGAGGGACACACCCTCCACCAAACTGTGGGTTCATTTGGTCTTGTGGGCCCAGAAACGGCACTGTTTGAACCCCAACCTCACAAAGTCCCTCCTGAGAAGCCCACAGGCTGGACTGAAGACTTCATACTCCTTGCTTCGCCTCTTGTTCTTAAGCCACACTGGGACACAGCCACAAAGTCCCCTCCATTTCCCATTGGCCTGAGCAGTCTAACCTGTCCCTGCTTCTCCTTCAGGTGAAATCTAGAAATGCCTGAGTAGATCAGCTGTGCAAATAAACCCTTCCAGACTCCCCAGTCCCTTCCTTGGTGGCCACGTAGGCTCAACTGGACCCCTGTGCTCCGTAATCAAGGAGCCAGACAAAATGTTCAGCATCGAATACTCCACAATAGGAGTTTATGGGAAGAAAAAATGAACAAACCAAGCAATTGTGTTAAACACTGCAGAGGGCAAGCTGCAGATTCTAAACTCGGACCATCTGAATGCAATTTCTTGATCTGCCACTTTCAGCTTGAGCGTGTTACGTGCTTTCTGAGCCTCAGTTTCATCATGTGAAAAACAGGGACAATAGCAGCACCTTCTTGTTAAGAGCTGTTGTGAGGGTCAAACATGATCATCTACGTCTAGGGATTGTCATAGGACCCGCTGTATGCTAAGTGCTCCTTAAATGTTGACTGTGATAGTTATTATCAAAAATCAATCAAGCCACATGTTTAGAAAGAAGACATATGCTGAGATAACGAGAGAAATGGAAAAGATGATTTCCTTTAAGTTAAATCTGGCCAGAGATGGCAGGATACTAGGGTGTTATGTGTTCGAAAAGCCAAGTTAAACATGGCTCACAGCTCCCTGACCCTCGCCCTCCCTTGGCCAGGTTTCTTGCTGTGTCAGAGGGTGGGGAGGAGGCGGAACAAAGGAGGCTGCAGCTGGGCTGTTGAACTTGGCCCTCCACTAGCCTTAGCCTTAGCAAGTGAGGCCAGGGCTGTTTTGTCCTACCGAACAGTCAGCCCTGTTTTTTTCCTTGAATGGTGATTGGTCGGGATTCTCTCAATCTGGCTGTACATTTCTGTTTCTGTGGGTTTGGGTTGAGGATCAACATCCACAACTCCACTTGCATTAATAAATTTAGGTAGACCCAGCCATCTGGAAAAAAACCTTGAGATCAACTCCCAAGCTGATGAGATGCTAATGGTGCAAGAAAACACAAAAAAGCAAAAATAAAAACATCATCAACTCAGCTGATGAATTTGAGTTTCACTCTTTTCCTTCCATGTCTATTCTCCAGCAGAAGTGTCTGTTGTCAGGAAACTGACTGTGGATACCATAGACTGGGTGGCTTAAATAACAAACGTTTATTCTCACAGTTCTGGGGGTTGCAAAATCCAAGATCAAGGCGCTGGCAAATCCGATGTCTGGCGAGGGCTGGCTTCCCAGTTCACAGACAGCACCTTCTTGCTGTGCCTTCACATGGTGAAGAGAATGTCATCTCTCTCATGTCTTTTCTTTTTCTTTTTTTTTTTTTTTTTTTTTTTTTGAGGCAGGTCTTGCTCTGTGGCCCACACTTGAGTGCAATGGCATGATCACAGCTCACTGCAGTCTCAACTCTTTGGCTCAAGCAATCCTCCTATCTCAGCCTCCCAAGGGGCTGGGACTATAGGAATGTGCCACTATACTGGCTAATTTTTGCTTTTTGTAGAGGCAAGGTTTTACCATGTTGCCCAGGCTGGTCTTGAACTCCTGAACTCAAGCTGTCTGCTTGCCTGTCTCAGCCTCCCAAAGTCTTGGGATTGCAAGATTGAGCCACTGTGCCTAGGCTCATGTCTGTTCTTAAAAGGGCACAAATCCCATCATGAGGGCCCCACCCTAATAACCTAATCACTTCTCCAAGGCCCCATTTCCTAATATCATCACATTGGGGTTTAGATTTTAAGGTATGAATTTTAGAGGCACACAAACATTCAGTCCATGATATCAACTATGGAAGTACTGATAATTTTTGGCAATCATCTATCCATTTACTCGACGAGATCTCTGATCACTGCACCAGCATCATCCAAAAGTGTCTTCTAGGGGCCAGATGTGGTGGCTCACGCCTGTAGTCCTAGCACTTTGGGAGGCTGAAGAGTGTGGATCACTTGAGGTCAGGAGTTCAAGACCAACCTGGCCAACATGGTGAAACCCTGTCTCTACTAAAAATACAAAAATTAGCCAGATGTGGTGGTGGACACCTGTAATCCCAGCTACTCAGAAAGCTGAGGCAGGAGGCGGAGATTGTAGTGAGCAGAGATCATGCCATTACACTCCAGCCTGGGCAACAGAGTGGGCTCCATCTTAAAAATAAACAAAAAATAAACGAAAGTGTTTTCTGGTGTATGGAGGCTGAGCGTCAGAAGACCTGGTCTTGATTCTTACAATCATGCCCATGGCACAGTGCATCATCGTCCTATGTCATCTCTAAGACCGTAAGAAATTTGAAGGCAGGAGCCTCACCGTGTACTTTTTTGTATTCTGCACAAATGCTTAATGGCTTTTTGCTGATTGACTGATATCCCAAATTAACAATTTTTTTTAGACCACGAACCCATCTGCCTCTGTTCCGTTTTTTTTTTTTTTTTTTTTTTTTTTTGACACAGAGTTTCACTCTTGTTACCCAGGCTGGAGTGCAATGGCGCGATCTCGGCTCACCGCAACCTCCGCCTCCTGGGTTCAGGCAATTCTCCTGCCTCAGCCTCCTGAGTAGCTGGGATTACAGGTACGTGCCACCACGCCCAGCTAATTTTTTGTATTTTTAGTAGAGACGGGGTTTCACCATGCTGACCAGGATTGTCTTGATCTCTTGACCTCGTGATCCACCCGCCTCAGCCTCCCAAAGTGCTGGGATTACAGGCTTGAGCCACCACACCCGGCCCCTCTGTTCCGTTTTCAAGACATAAGGCCATGCTTTACCATAAGTTTTTTGTGGTGTTTAACAAATGAAGATAATGGAAAATATGTACCTATTACCATCATAAACAATAGTCAACAAATACACAGTTCTGCCAGCGAAACTGAGGCAAAATAGTTAATTATCTCTCCAATCAGCTTAGACAGTTTTGAAAACAGTAGTTGCCCATTTAAAAGGACTCTTCGCTTAAGAATATCAGAACGTTAAGTTCTGTAGGCTTAGGTAGCAATTCCGAGGTTTACAGAGGCAGCCTGACAGCTGGAATTGAGAAATCCTTGGACAACGAATGATCTCAATGTTATTCCAGTTTTGAGTGAAACACTCTTTTGCTAATAAAATGCTAATGTGGTTGTAGAAAACATTCTTTTTTAATGGAAACTCATGTTTGGTACCTTCGCTTACATGGAATACATTTCTTATTACTTACTCATTCTTTTTCAAAGCCAAGTCTAATGGGTGATTACAATACAAAAAAATGGCAAGATCAAAAATAGTTCAGCAGTTACTTTTTAAAGAAACATTAATTGAGCAGTTTTTGGGTGGCAGGCAGTGTGCCAGGTGCTGGGAAGTGGTGTGGTAGGAATATAGGATGTCCCATTCCCCAGCCCCATTTTATCCTGGTATCATGGGCATGGGGTGAGAATTGTGGTTCCATGTGGACACCCACCTGGACCAGAGCTGATCCTGTAGGTGGTGCTGTGCTCTCTCTCAGCACGTCCCTGGAGGGTCTCTGAAAGTCCAGGACAGCCCCTGGGCTGGGTTCCCACAGTAAGAAGGGAGCTCTGATGGGCAACACCCCAGAAAAGAAGACTCACAGCCTCACTTCAGGTCAGCTTGCAAGGGCTGACATCACACAGCAGGTATTCGAAGATGCTGCTGAGCCCAGATGGCTGACATGGGGCACAGGGGTTGGAGGAAGGTGAGCAGGGAGGGGAGAAGGCCCTATATGATACACCACAGACATACATTCCTGGGTGATAAATGGCAGCCTCTGACCTGTCTCTTTGGACTGTCAAGGAGATGATGAAGCTTGGGGTGGAGTGGAGAGGGGTAGTGCTCTGAGGGAAAGACTGGCACTTTCCTGGGGGAATAGGGTGGCAGTGGGGGACTAGAAAGTATCTCTTTTGGGTGAGAAATCAATGGTCCATTTCCAACACTGGACTGCAATGTCATTCTAATCAGTACTTCATCTATTTGATTCCATAATGGCATCGAAGGGGTGGGGGCACCGTCTCATCTTTTAGGAAGGAATTGATGGTCTAGAGAAATCAATGATTTTCCAAGGTCTCTGTTAAGAGACTCACAGTAGTACTGGGATTTTAATCTTTGGCTCTGTTTGGGTAGAAATAACCAGAGTGAGAATAGAAATCTAATGTAATCCTGTCATCAAAGTTACTTTCAGCAGACTCAGTGATTCATTAAAAACAAAACCGACCAACCAGCCGAAGCACTTGTCGAACACCTACCATGAGACAGAGATGCCCTCAGCTGGTGCAGGGGAGGAGATCCGTAAAAGCCTGAGAAACAATCCTTGTCCTCGAGGACATGAGCCAGAAACCCAGGTGAAAGGCAGCTGCCAACACAGGCGTTAAACCAGCGAGCTCCGGTTCAAGGAGGAACAGAGCAGGCATTCTGGGGTGATATAAAAATCAAAATGCGGGAGTCTCTGGACCATGTTCCTGTGCCATAACTCTTGTGCACTTCCAAGCCTTATTTCTTACTAACACCAAGGAAATAATGAACATGTCACTACCTTGCTTAAATATTTCCGATGCTCCCATCATCAACAACGAAAGTTGCTCCTTTGCATGGGAACGTGCCTTTTGTAATTTACGCCCTGCTTTCCTCACCAACTTCCTTTCTTCAGACCATCCAGCTTGCTGCCTCTTGCCCAGCCATGTGGAGCTAATGACGACGCACTGTTCCTTGCCTCTGTGCCTCTCCACATGCTGTTCCTTTTGCCTGGAGTGCCAACCCTTTCTGCCTGCTGTCCACCTATCGATTCCACTCATCCCACTCATTCCATTCAAACCAGCATAAGCATCAGCGCTTGGAGGTGTGCAAAAATACCCAATGAGTAAGTAGAAATGGAATTTTAAAAAATCTGTCCAGAGTCAAACACATGCCTTTTACAGACTTTTTGCGAAATGCAAGAGGAATCCAAGATTTCTTTAATGAATGCATAAGCCAAATGACACATAAATAATACGGAAAAGGAAGTTCTAGGAAAAAATGAGGCCAAAGTATTTGGGGCAATTTAAGGCATCCAGAGAGCTGAGTTTTTTCTCTTCCCAGGTGTGCTCCATGCACTATAATTGCCTTTCCCTGCCTTAGGGAGCGAGAGTAACCTATGATTAGAAGATAAAGAGGCCACCTCAGCCTGTGGGGGAGAGCTTGCTGAGTTGGCTTGTGGAAGATGAGCTGAGTTGTAGATAAGTAGATGGATGGGACTAGAGTGGGATAAGTTGGGAGAAAGGCACAAGCAATGGTGTAGAGGAAGAAAAGTGAATCTGGAAGATGGCGATCCCTGCATCCTGAAACTGCTCACTTATGTGACCCTATATGTGCTATATTGGGTATATTATATGTATATGAGCATACACAAACACATCATAGTGCCAGGCTTCTGAATCTGGGAATATACTTACTATAATAGCTATATTCAGCCACGCACGGTGACTCGCACCTGTAATCCCAGCACTTTGGGAGGTCAAGGCGGGTAGATCACCAGGTCAGGAGTTCAAGACCAGCCTGGCCAAGATGGTGAAACCCTGTCTCTACTAAAAAAAGAATACAAAAATTAGCCAGTCATGGTGGCAGGCACCTGTGATCCCAGCTACTCAGGAGGCTGAGGCAGAGAATTACTTGAAGCTGGGAGGTGGAGGTGGCAGTGAGCAGAGATTGCACCACTGCCCTGCAGCCTGGGTGACACAGCGAGACTCCAACCCCCTAAAAAAAAGCAGTACTGTATGTGTGTGGGGGGGTGGCATATAGTCACTGTATATATTCACTCTAGGATATATACAGTGTGTGTACGTGCAACCACACACATTTTAGGATCTGGGAATAGAATCACTATAGAATCTACACTGTGTACATATATGTATATATAATGTATACAGCATATATATTTAGTCACTCTATATAGTAACTCTAATATACATGCTCTACTGAAAGTTCTGTACGATCTTTCTAAAGAAAATGAATTCTGGCCTAGTGCAGTGGCTTATGCCTGTAATCCCAGCACTTAGGGAGGCTGAGGCGGGTAGATCATAAGGTCAAGAGATTGAGACCATCCTGGCTAAAATGGTGAAACTTCATCTGTCTAGAAATACAAATATTAGCTGGGTGTGGTGGCATGCACCTGTAGTCCCAGCTACTCAGAAGTTGAAGCAGGAGAATCGCTTGACCCAGGAGGCGGACATTGCAGTTAGCCAAGATAGCGCCATTGCACTCCAGACTGGGAAACAGAGTGAGACTATGTCTCAAAATAAGTAAATAAATAAAATAGAAAAAAGAAATAAAAGAAAATGAATTCTTTTGGATCCTGGGACGGGTCTTTCAAAGCTTCCAGGGTCTCTGGATCAAGGGAGACCACCCTGCATTATTAGTTAAGGGCTTTAGGCAGGTACTTGTGCCAACCTGGTCATAAGTGGAAACATTAACACAGCTACCAAAGTCTCCTAGATGACCCAGATGAGCCAAAATCAATTTATGTTGAATTTTTAGAGTATCGCAATGAAAACAAAATAATTTATATTAACTAGCATACCTTCAGGAATATGCAGCGCCTCAGACCCACTTGGGGAAATGGAGAAATTCTGGTCTGGGACAGTTGCAAACATTTTCCTTTTAGGGAGAAAATGTTTCTTGGGTTCATGAGACATATTAATGGCTTTTTTTTTTTTTTTTTTGAGACACCTCTCTTGTCATCCAGCTGGAGTGCAGTGGTACCATCATTGTTCACTGAAGTCTCAAACTCCCGGCTCAAGAGGTCTTCCCACCTCAGCCTCTTGAGTAGCTGGGACTACTGGCTCATGCCACCCTGCTCAGCTAACTTTTTATTTTTAGTAAAGATGAAGTCTTACTATGTTGCCCTGGCTGGTCTCAAACTACTGGATTCCAGCAATCCTCCTGCCTTGGACTCCCAAAGTGCTGGGATTATAGGCAGGAGGCACCGTGCCCATCCTTCATGTCTTTTTGGTCATTCAAAGGTTAACTGGGTCTTGTCTGCATAGGAGACGTTGAGACAGACAGTTCTTTGCATAATATTCTGTTTTCTATGTGGTAGCAGGAGAGACCAAAAATCTGGCCATGTGCCCTGGTAAAGTGGAAGGGCAGCAGGCTCCCTACAGAGATAAGGAGTCCCAGCAATAAGGCTGGCACCACCGAGAGGAGGCCAGTGTGTGAGTTCCTGGCAGCAGACAGAACCCGTGAACTACAGGAATACTGAATCCAACGTTCAGTCTCAGATATTCCTAATCCTAAACTGTCAGTGACAGACTTAGGGCCCAACAGCACACTGCTTATTGTACTTAGAGAATAAAGGGGAGGAGGCTGTGTCCACCTGGAGGAAGAAGAAAGGAAAAGTGAGTGAGCAAACAAGAGAGGAAGACAGAGAAGAGAGAGAGGGAGGGAGGGAGGGGGGGAGAGAGAGAGAGAGAGAGAGAGAGAGAGAGAGAGAGAGAGAGAGAGAGGAGCTCCAGCTGATGAGAGTAAGAGTGGGAATTCCTCCCTCCTCTCTGGCTCTCTAGCAGGGTTGGGCATTCTCTTCCCTCTGGGCTTCCTCCCTGAGACTCTCATTCCTCAAGTTTGGCTTCTCAAATGGAGGCTACACTTTTCTGACCCAAGCTCATGAGCTGTGCAGTGCCCTAGCTATTGCTCCCCAGGATGGGTTTCCAAACATTTCCAGAAAACGAATGGTAATAAATAGTCTCAGGCACAGCCTGGTGCTCCCTGCCCTTTTTCTCTCTTTTCTTTTCCTTCCAGTTCCCTTCCTTCCCCTTCCCTTCTCTTCCACTCTTGCTCCTCAAGTTGGGCTTATAGGATGGAGGGGAAAACCCTTTAGAAATCTTTAGCACCTGGCCCTTTCTCAATTGACAAGTAGGTGAGGACATCTGGAGACCAAGGCTCAGGCCAGGCCCCGCCTTTCAATGCCTTTTCATGTCCAGTGCCCAGTGATTTTTTTTTCCCTCAAGGCAGCTGCCTCTCCCTATTCACAGTACTGTTGTGAGGAATGAAAGTTGATATTTGTGAATAATAATAATTATTAAAATAGTTAACCGTGATTGAATGCATAGTCTGGGCCAGGCAGGTGCCAGGTACTTCACACAGAGTAACTCATTCAATCCTCACAGCTCTTTGAGACAGCAACTACAATCTCCCCATTTTGCAGGTGAGGAAACTGAGATTTAGGTTAAAATATTTGCCCAAAGTCATTGTAGTGGCTTAAATGGTGACCCCCCAAAAGATGTGTTCAAATTCCCTAGATCTGTAAATATGACCTTTTTAGGGAAAAGAATCTTTGTAGATACAATAAAGTTGAGGATCTTAGGCTAAAACAAGAATGAGCCCTAAACCCAATGGTAAGTCTTTTTATAACAGACAAGAGGAGAAGGCCATGTGAAACAGGATTAGTTAGAGACTGGAGTGATGTGGCCACAAGCCAAGGAATTGGACAGCCACCAGAAGCTGGGAGAGGTTGGAAAAGATTCTCCCCTGGAGCCTTCAGAGGGAACATGGCCCTGCTGACACCTGGATTTTTGACTTCTGGTTTCCATAACTGAGAAAGAATGAGTTTCTGTTGTTCTAAGCTACCCAGTTTGTAATAATTTGTTACAGCAGCCCTAGGAATCTAATTTAGTCAAATAGCTGGCTCTTAAGTGACGAAACAAAGATGCTGTCAATGTTAAAGCTGCTTAATAACTAAACTTATTTTATTTTTGAGATAAGGTCTCATTCTGTCACCTGCTGGAGTGCAGTTACATGATCATAGCTCACTGAGCCTCAATCTCCTGTACTTAGGTGATTCTCCTACCTTGCCTCCAGAGTAGCTGGGACTACAGGCACATGCCACCATGCCCAGCTAAGCTATTCTTTTTGTATTTTTTTGTAGAGATGGGTTTAGATCATGTTGCCCAGGCTGGTGTTGAACTCCTGGGCTCAAGCAATCCACCAGCCTCGGCCTCCCAAAGAATTGAGATTACGGATATGAGCCACTGAACCCAGCCAATAACCAAATTTTCTTTCAGGGCCTGCTATCAGTCATGTGATGCTATGCTAGGGTGAGGTTGGAGCTTGATCTCTTATTGCTATGAGGAGTAGTCTGTTCTGTCCATCTCAGGATCTCTATTTTAATGTTAGTGCTGGTCAGCTGTGCCTGAACTCCTAAGGGAGGAGGGTGCGATGAGGCTTGTCTGACCCTCCCTGCTTCCTGTCATGGCCTAAACTGGTTTTTCAGGTTTCTTTGGATCTCCTTGGCCTAGAGAAGGGTCCATTCAGTCAGTTGCGAGGCTTAGAATTTTATTTTTGGTTTACAGTTTGTAGGTAATGGAAGCCCTTTAAAAGACGAAGGTCCAACTAAGAATCGAATTACTCCATAGCTGGCTTCACATCCTTCCACCTGGATTTTTTTTTTTTTTTTTTTTTTTTAACATGTAACGGGCTCCAAAACTCTATTAGTAAATGAGGCTTTATAGACAAAACTGTCAAAATTTTCAAGTGACATCCAAATCCCAAGCTGGTCACAGGCACTGTCATCTCTCAAGCATTTCTTTTCATTGTCCATTGTTTGGAGTAACAATTTAATATTAGACTAATTGGAATAGGTGGACCAACAGTTTAAGCAGGGAATGAACTGCTTGCATTGTTCTAGGGAATTTGAAGAATCTCCAGGAGGCCAGAGAGTAGACTTGGATGTCACCCAGCCAGAAATAGAGAAGTTGGGACCACCCAGCCAGGGACAAGGCCACACCTCAGCCATCACCACCCACAAGCAACCCAGCATGTATGAGTTGCGACAGGACACCAGAAACCATCTCATGGCTGCCCCGGAAGGAGCAGCTGCAGGCGCTCAGCCATCCGTATTTCCTATGAAGACATCAAAGCAGCCTGGGGAGAGGCTGCTCGCAGAGGCAACCTCGCTCTTACTTGGTCATGGCACGTGGAACTCCACCTCCCAGGTGGAAAATGGAAAAGCTGTTACCTTCTCTGACCTACTGCCTGAGCTGTCATCGGGATTTTGAGGACTGACTTAATGAAAAAAATATAAAGGCTTAGCATAAGCCTGGGAAATTCATGGTGGAAAAGAATAAATAGCCCTTTGTACATCAAAGATACTTTCTGGGTAACCCAATCTGAGAAATAGCTACTTCAGCCACATCTGCTGGTCGGAAAGGCTGAAAACATAGTGACTATAAAATGAAATGAGGCTTGTAGGTGAACCACATGAAATCTTGTGGACCGGGGAGAAATAACCAGCTATTACAATGGAGTCTAGCCAAGAAGGGGCACGTGGGGGTGGGGAGATCATGACCAATCAACAGTGCAGTTTGAAAATGTGGGTTTTCTCCTGGGAAGCTCTGCTCCCTGGGAAGGAAGAAGCTATAACCAAGCAGGAGCAGTGAAGCTTCGCCTGGAGAGGATGCCGCTAACATTTGCATGTTAAATGAACTGAAGCTTCACCTGGCATCCCTTGGAGGGCTATTAGAGGAAGCTCTAGCCTCATACAGTCTCTTGCCCACATCTTACTCTGGTTCAGAGCCCATAGCCTCAAAGAGAGCCTTGCAAACAGCAGGTGGTCAATAAATATTTGTATTAAACTGCATTTTGAAAGCCAATATCTTGAGTGATCCTTTCCCTGACCCACCTCCAAAGACTGTCCTCAGATAACTCTTTGTGCATATCCTGTATTTAAGCTACAAAGAGAGGCTTTGGCAAGAGAGAGAAAACCCAGTCTAAAAGCTTCATTTGTGTCAATTTCCATTTTATTTCTCGCCTCCACCAGCCTTTAGATGAACAGGTCCTAAAGAGCTATCCATGGAAACAGCACCATGGAAACAGTACAGTGAGTTTCAGACTTGTGTGGCTTGGCAGGGCAGCCTTGTTTTTAGTTGTGGTGACTTGCCAAAAAGGCTGGCATTCCCTCAGCTAGCTCCCCTGGGCACTGTTACCTCCAGTAAAGCCTCTTTACTCTGAGGGGTGGTCCCCCTAGGGAGGATCCCTGCTTGGCAGCTTTGTCTTGCTCATATACCCAGTGTACCCACAGGGATGCATGAGGCTCTCGGGTGGCCTTCATTTTTACACACCTGCATACACCTGTGTCCAGGTACCACCACCTACACTGCCCAGGCCTCTAAGTCTACATGCTCAGATTCTGGTTGCTTTTATTTATTTATTCATTCATTTATTTATTTATTTACTGGACAGGGTCCGATGATGTCACCCAGGCTAGAGTGCAGTGGTGTGATATAGTTCACTGCAGCCTCAACCTCCTGAGCTCAAGCAGTCCTCTCACCTCAGCCTCCTGAGCAGCGGAGCCCAACACCACACCTGGCTAATTCTAGTAGCTTCTGATAAATAAAATTCTCTTTTTGCTTACTCAAAATATAGATATTGAATGACTGGTCTGGGCCAAGCATTGTTCAGGTGCTGGGGATGCAGCAGGTATGAAATAGATAAAACCCTCTGTCTTTATGGGAGTGGTGGGGAGGGGCAGTGCCTGGCCAGGTGATACGTGTTTCGGATAAAAACAGAGCAGGATAAGGAGGGCAGGGGAAAGAATTGGGATGTAAAGGAGGTCATTTTGGTAAGCCTTGGGTAACCTTAAACATTGGGTAAGCCTTCAATCTGAGGCAAGTTCACAGCAGTTATGGAGCGAGAGCCATGGGCATGAGGAAAAGAAAGGAACCAGGGGTGGCTGCACAGTAACTGGGGACCCAGATATCTTTACTGAGATGGAGAACTTAGGGAAAGGCTAGATTGGGGCAAGGACTGTTGGGAGAGCATAATTTATTTTGGATGTTATTTATGCAAATTTCAAAAACAAATATTACAAGTGGGAAGGAAAGGCCAGGCATTGTGGCTTATGCCTGTAATCCCAGTATTTTGGGAGGCTGAGGTTGAGAGGATCACTGGGGGTCAGGAGTTCAAGACCAGCCTGGGCAACATAGTGATATCCCATCTCTAATTTTAAAAAATTAATTTTTAAAAAGTGAGGAGGAGAATGGGTGAAGGGAATACAAGTGAGTTGGGTAATGGAAGGAAGTTCTGCCCAGACACCGAGGAGAAAGGAACAGAATGATGCCTCCAGAGCACTCTGTCCCCTCTCCTTCTGCCCCCAGATGGGACTCAGGCTCGAGTGGCCCAGAGCTTCCATGGCTCAGCTTGTGGACACGCTGGTGGGGACTGTGTTCTGATGGGGGGTAAGGACTCCTCCCTAGGAAGGACCAGGGTGTCTGTTCACATCTCTGTCTACCCCTTAGGGGAAATGCAAGGGCATCTAACATTTATCTCTGGTTTGTCTGTCTCACAGGGGGTCTGGATCATAGTCAAGGTCACTGGATAGTTACTACATGAGTGAATAAAGTCATCCCGTACTCACTGGCTCCACTGGGTTCCAACTTGCTGGGCATGACAAGCCCACCAGGGAGCCCTGGGTATCCCTCCTCTTTCCAAGCAGCTGGAAGCTGGTTACCCTGGAAACCTACTTTAGATGGCAGCATCTTCCTCCAGGATGTCGAGGTGTCTCCTGGACCTTAGAGACTTCAGAATGCAGGACGAAGAGCTCTGAACTGTGGAAAGGAAACCTGGTTCCAGTCTCAGCCCAGTCCACAGCCGTGGACTTGGCCAAATTGGTCACAAAACTCAAAGGGTGAGGGAAAGCTGGCCCTGCCTGCATGGCAGGGAGCTTTTGAGAAGCATGAAGAGAGTCAGGAAGTGCCTGGGGAATGAAACCACCAAGCAGTGCAAGGCATTGCTCTCCCACTTCTCCACTGGGAAAAATAATCAAGACAAAGACAGTACAGAGCATACTGTAACAAATACTGCGGTAGTTAAACCACCCAGAATAGCAGACACTAACATAATAACTTGCGATTTTTGCTTCACATCTCTGTGGCATAAAACCATGACGCATAAAGTTTATCCCTCCAACCATTTGTCAGTTCTATTGCCCTCCTCTCCCCGTCTCCCCAACGGCAACTACTGATATGTTTGCTTTATCCTGTGTTTTTCATATTTTAGATATATTGTTTACGGGAATGATCGTATATAAGAAATACACTGTTTGTTTTAAAAGTTTGCACAAATAATATTAAAAGATATGATTTAAGCTTCCCCAGCAGTCCCTGCCCCAGCCATCTTTTCCTTGGTTCGCCTCTGTCACAGTAAAGATAATTCCCCAAGCCTGGTCACAGCCCCTGGACTTCCAAAGTGGCCTCAGTGATGAGGATCTCGTTCCTTCTGTGCTCAAAGCTTGGTCTCTCTCTCCCTCCCTGGCCCTGCCCAGCCTAGCCCCACTCTCTGTGATCAGAACCTCGCACCTGCTGTTCCCCACCTGGGGTGCTCTTCCCGATGGCTGGGCCCTCACCTTTCTCAGATTTCTGCTCTAATGATAGTAACTGGAGAGGCCTTGCCAGTAACCCGATGTCCCCTCCTCCTTACCTCGATTTTTGGTTACACATTCTCCTCCTAATTGCTGTGTTTATTTATATGTTTAATCACCATCTTCTTACTTTTCTAAGGCTCAGCCTGAGTTTTTTCACATCCTGGTATCTAAGCCAGTGGTGATTCTATACCTGGACGCAGCCTGTGTGGCAGAGCTGCATGTAAAGCGGGCCATGCAGAGCCCTGGGAGAAGGAACAATGAAGGGGAAAAGGTTGACTTGGCCTTTTCCACGTGGGGCTGAAAAGTGGACCAGAGCCCATCATTCCCACCTGCAGGTGCCTAAGGCCCATCAAAACGTACACCAGGAAAGACCAAGAGAATTGGGGTGACCCTCCCACAGTATCGGTGGGAAGGGGAGTGGGGAAGAGTACAGCAGTGCAGACCGGCCCCACAAGTGCTCAGCCAGGGCTTCAGTTCTACCAGGGGAAGGAGGGTGCCTCCCACATAGCATGAAAACCATACCACGTTCCCATGTGTCTGGGACCTGCTGCCAGCCGGCCTGCACAGTAGTCAGGTGGATGCCGCCGCGGTACAGCCTGTGCTGACTCCTGACCCTGGGTGGTGCAGCCCGCACTGACTCCTGACTCCGGAGTGGGAGGGGGCTGGTCCGAGATGAAATCTCGAAGGTGGGTCAGGCTAGGTCCTGGAGTCAGGTGAAGTGTGGGGTTCAGGCCAGGCCTGGGTTCTCTTTGAAGTGAGGCTGACTCTGAGCCTGCCTGGAAACCCCAAATGTCACACCAGTGCCCCAAAGGCAGGTGAGGCTCTGTTACAGGGAATGCAGAGGAAAAAGGGAACATTAGGAATTGGTCTGGCCTGAAGCCTGCACTCCCCTAAATTACATGCTGGTATGATTTGGGCTTGCCAAGGGGTTACTTCAACTTAATTGGGGTCCTTGAGGGAAACAGAGATGGACAGGGTTGATGTATATTTGGGGTTGTTTGGACTCTAAAGCTCAGACCTTGCTCTCAAGGAAAAGGAGCCTGGCATCTATCTGTTAACCCCTTGGCTGAGCAGAGTCACATGTGTGGCCCTAAGAGGCCCATCCTCTGGCCCTCTTCTCCCAAGGCATTCTGGAGCCATGACATGTCTCCCAGGAAGGGAGAATTATCTTTGCCCGTGGCATAAATAAAGCCAGGAATGAGTTCCAGTACTCACAAGCACATGCCAGCATGTGGCGGCCGCTCTGACAGCGGCAGAAGGTTCCAGCACTGCCTGCCCTGCTGGTCCTGGCTGCAGGGAGGTGACCAGGATAGTCAGGGGCTGGGAGCAGGTGGGAGGCTCCAGGATTTTATTTAAAATGAGCAGATTTTTCAAATAAATGGGAAAATAGAACAATCTTGAAAACAAATATCTTTAAAATGTACCCACTTCACTCTAGATCTTAAGAAATATAAATAAAACATGACTGTTCCTCCAGAAACCTGACCCATACCATACAACTCTCTTCCCAGAGGTCACTGCCAACATCGATTTGTGTTTATTTTTCTCATGCTTGCTTTAATATTTCTACTATATATGTATGCATCTATAAATAAACTCTATGTGACATTGTTTTGTGTTTTAAAATCCTTGACATTTTACTACACATATGATTCTGCAACTTGCTTTTTTTCTTAGAAAATTGGGGCAAAAAACCACATAGCATAGAACTCACCCTTCCAACAATTTCTTTTTTCTTTTTCTTTTCTTTTCTTTCTTTCTTTCTTTTTTTTTTTTTTTTGAGACGGAGTTTCCCTTTTGTTACCCAGGCTGGAGTGCAATGGCGTGATCTCGGCTCACCGCAACCTCTGCATCCTGGGTTCAAGCAATTCTCCTTCCTCAGCCTCCCGAGTAGCTGGGATTACAGGTGCGCACCACCACGCCCAGCTAATTTTTTTTGTATTTTTACTAGAGATGGGGTTTCAGCATATTGACCAGCATGGTCTCGATTTCTTGACCTCGTGATCCACCCTCCTCAGCCTCCCAAAGTTCTGGGATTATAGGCGTGAGCCACCGTACCTGGCAACACTTTCTACCTTTACAGTGCAATATTGTTAACCACAGGCAAAGTTGCGCGACAGATGCCTAACCCTGCCCCGCCATCCCGCGTGACTGAAACTCTATGCTGACTGAAAAGCAACTCCTCACCCCTACTTCCCTAGCCCCTGGCAGCCACCATCGTGTTTCTGTGAGTTTGATTACTCTAGACACCTCTTTTAAGCGGAATCATATACTTTTTGTCTTTTTGTAACTGGCTTATTTTACATAGCATAATATCCTCAAGGTTCATCCATTGGATAGCATGCAACTGAATTTCCTTTCTTTTTAAGGATGAATAATATTCCTTTTTTTTTTTTGAGATGGAGTCTTGCTCTATTGCCCAGGCTGGAGTGCAGTGGCATGATCCTGGCTCACTACAACTTCTGCCTCCTGGGTTCAAGCAATTCTCCTGCCTCAGCCTCCTGAGTAGCTGGGACTACAGGTGGGTGCTGCCACACCAAGCTAATTTTTGTATTTTTTAGTAGAGACGGGGTTTCACCATGTTGGCCAGGATGGTCTCGATCTCCTGACCTTGTGATCTGCCTGCCTTGACCTCCCAAAGTGCTGGGATTACAGGCGTGAGCCACCGTGCCAGGCCAAGGATGAATAATATTCTATTGTGTGTACAGAGCACATTTTCTTTATCCATTCACCCATTGATGGACATTTAGGTTGCTTCCACCTCTAGGCTCTTGTGAATAATTCTGCTGTAAACATGGGTGTACAAATACCTCTTAGAGATCCTGTTTTCAACTCTTTTGCATACATACCAGGAAGTTGGATTGCTGGATCATATGGTAGTTTTATTTTGATTTTTTTTGAAGACTTTCCCTACTGTTTTTCACACTGACTGCACCATTTTGCATTCCAATGAACACTGCACAGGGCTCTAACTTTTCCATATCCTTGCCAAAATTTGTTATTTTCTGTTTGTTTTTTGTTTTTGTAGTAGCCATCCCAATGAGTATGAAGTGATATTTCATTGGGGTTTTGACAGAATTCTCTAATGGTCAGTGATGTTGGGCATCTTTTCATGTGTTTGTTTTGGCCATTTGTATATGTTCTTTGGAGAAATACCTATTTAAGTCCTTTGCCCATTTTTAGTTGGGTTATTTGGGTTTGTTGTTGTTGTTATTGAGTTGTAGGAATGAATTCTTTGTATATTCTGACTGTTAACTTTTTATCAGATGTATCATTTAAAAATATTTTCTTCCCTTCTATAGGTTGTCTTTTCACTCTGTTGTTTCCTTTACTGCAGAGTTTTTACGCTTGATGTCATCCCGTTAGTCTATTTTTGCTTTCATTGCCTCTGCTTTTGGGGTCACATCTAAGAAATTCTCGCCAAATTCAATGTCATGAAGCTATGTTTCCCCCATGTTTTCTTCTATGACTTTTATATTATACTTTCAGGTCTTAACTTTCCGGGTTTTAATTCATTTTGAGTTAATAACAGAAATTTATCTTCTCACAGTTATGAATGCTGGAAGTCCAAGATCAAGGTGATGGCAAGCCAGGATCTGTGGCTCATGCCTGTAATCCTAGCATTTTGGAGGTCAAAGTGGGAGGATCACTTGGGCCAGGGAGTTTGAGACCAACCTGGGCAACAAAGTAAGACCCGTCTCTACAAAAACAAATGGAAAAATTAACTGGGCATGGTGGCGTGCTCCTGTAGTCCCAGCTCCTTAGGAGGCTGAGGTGGGAGGATAGACTGAGCATGGGAGATTGAGGCTGCAGTAAGCTGTGATCACACCGTTGTACACCAACTGAGAGAACAGTGAGACTGTGTTGCAAGAAAGGAGAAAAAAAAGGTGTTGGCAGGATTAGCTTCTCCTGAGGCCCCTTTACCTGGCTTGCACCTGGCTATCTCCACCCTGTGTCCTCACATGGTTTTTTTCTCTGTTCATGTGAATCTCTGCTGTCTCTTTCCTTGTGTTTTAATTTCCTCTTCTTATAAAAACATTCTGTGAGGCTACCATTATTTCCGATTCTTATAAAAACACTAGCAGATTAGGTTAGGGTACAATTAAACTTAATTACCTCTTTAAATAGCTCCATTTTAACTTTAAGGTCTTATCTTTAATGATCCTGTCTCCAAATATAGTCACATTCTGAGCTACTAGGATTTCAATATATGAATTTTGAAGGTAGGGGGACGTAAGTCAGCTGCTAATAGGGAGACTCAATATTATCAAGATGTCAGTTCTTTCCAATTTGGTCTATGTATTCAATGTAATCTCAACCCAAATTACAGCAAGTTACTTTGTGGATATTGAAAAAGTGATTCTAAAGTTTATATGAAGAGGCAGAAGACCTGAAGTTGGAAGACTGACTATGACTATAAGGCCACAATAATTACAACAGTGTGACACTGGCACAGAAATAAACAAATAGATCAATGGAATAGAAAAAAAAAGAGCCCAGAAATAGACCCACACAAATATAATCAACTGACCTTTGACAAAGGAGCAAAGGAAATTCAACAGAGAAAAGATAGTCTTTTCCACAGATGGTGCTGGAACAACTGGATGTTCACATACTAATTAATGAATCCAGACACGGATCTTTGGCCTTTCACAAAAATTAACTCAAAATGAATCATGGACCTAAATGTAAATTAAAAAACCATAAACTCCTATAAGATGACACGGGAGAAAATGTGGGTGACTTTGGGTTTGACAATCACTTTTTAGACACAATAGCAATAGTGCCGTTCATAACGAAGAACGTCGGTAGGCTGGATTTTACTAAAGTTAAACATTTCAGCTTTGTGAGAGACACTGTTAAAAAAATGAAACACAACCCACAGACGGGGGAAAATATTTGCAAAACACAGAGCTGATAATGGTCTGGTATCCAAAATAGACGCTGAACCCCTAAAACTCAACACTAAGAATATGAACAACTCAATTTAAGAATGGGCAAAAGACCAGAGACCTCACCAAAGAAGGTGTACAGATGGCAGATAAACATATGAAAAGATGCTCCACATCATCTATTAGGGAGTTGCAAATGAAGCAACAAGAGACTACTACACACCTATCAGAATGGCCAAAATCCAAAACACTGACAACACCAAATGCTGATGAGAATGTGGAGAAACAGGAACGTTCATTCATTGCTAGTGGGAACACAAAATGAAACAGTCAGTTTAGAGCATAGTTTGGCAGTTTCTTATAAAAGTAAGCAGTTGCCATATGATCCAGCAATTGCACTCCTAGGAATAAACCCAAATGAATTAAAAACTTACGTCCTCACAGAAAACTGCACATGAATGTTTATGGTGGTTTTCTTCACAATTGCCAAACCTGCGAGCAACCAAGATGTCCTGTAGTAGGTAAATGGATAAACAAACTGTGGTACATTCACACAATGGAATATTATTTACGATAAAAAAGAAAGGAACTATTAAGCCATGAAAAGACTTGGAAGAACCTTAAATGCATAGTACCAGTGAAAGAAGCCAATCTGAAAAGGCTGGGTCCTGTATGATTCCAACTACATGACATTCTGGAAAAGGCACCATCATGGAGACAGTACAAAGACCAGTGGTTGCCAGAGGCTTAGCTGGGGAGGGAGCGATGAACAGGCAGAGCAGGGAGGATTCTTAGTGTATGAAACTACTCTGCATGACACTATAATAGCGGATACTGTCATTACACATTGGTCATGATTTGTACAGTGTAACACACAAAGAGTGAGCCCTAAAAATGTATCAATATGGGCTCACCAATTGTAACGAAAATGCACCACACTCATGCAAAATGGGAATGATGGGGAAAGTGGGGAGGGAGAAAGTGCACAGGACTCTGTATTTTCTGTTCAGTGATTCTGTGACTCTAAAACTGCTCTTAAAATTAGAGTCTCTTGGGTTAAAAAAATGTAAGAAACGCAGGTGGTACTGGGAGTCAAGAGGCAACCGAGCAGATGACTGAATCAGAATCGCAAGGCAGATGGGAAGACGATGCAGGTATTGAAACGTCACACACAGAGTTGAGCCTCAGGAACAAACATGCTGACAGCCAGGAGCTGGTAACTCATCCCGACAATCAAACTGCTCATGAAGGGATTTCTCCACCTGTACTTTCCCTGACCAGAGAAGTGCATTTCAGTGGCAACCACTGGACCACAAAATCATTAACTACACAGATCAAAAAGCTGGCCGGGCTCCATGGCTCATGCCTTTAATCCCAGCACTTTGGGAGGCTGAGGGGAGAGAATCACTGGCTAGTTTTTATATTTTTAGTAGGGTCAGGGTTTCACTATGTTGGTCAGGCTAGTCTTGAACTCCTGGCCTCAAGTGATCCACCCACCTCGGCCTCCCAAAGTGCTGGGATTACAGGAGTGAGCCACTGCACCATGGCTAGAATTCTCTTGGGTGTGTGCAGTGAGTCCTTCCTCTCATGGGGAGGGTGGAGAACGTCTCCTCTCCTCCAGCTTAGGGAGATGGGCCTTAGGCAGACACAGCGGAGGACTAATGAGGACACAGCGGACTGGTCTGCCCCGGCCTGTGGAATCTTGGGGGTTGCAGGTGAGGGAGAGGGAGAGAGACCAAGGTTGCCAGTGGGAACTTGTCCACCCTAGTAAGGGATGCACCTGCATTTGCAGCAGAGCCGGCCTGGGCTCTCCTCCATGTCCTTGCACTCGACTCTCCACAGAGAATGTCCCCCTGCCGCCCTGTGTGGAAGTGAGCCTCTGAGAATCAGGGTTGAAAGGGAGTTGACGGTGGTGGCATGGACGGCGCATCACCCTCATCAAGAGAGCTGGGGTGTGAGGTTCCCAGGAGTCAGGAGAGAGCTCCCCAAGGACCCAAGAAGACATTCTTGAGAGAAAGACAGTTTTCCTATAGGCCACAGCTAGAGCATGCCAAGCTGGATTTCAGGCCGACAAACACGATCTCTCCCGGCCTGGTACAGCGCTGCCCATCCCTACTCTAGTCCTGGAGGTCAGAGTGAGGGAGAGGTGGGGGTGGAAATGACAGCAAAGAGAGAAGCTGAATTGGGTTCCTGAAATTCACATGGTGAAGTCCTAACCCTAGCACCTCAGATTGTGACTTGAGACAAGGCCTTTAAAGACCTGATTAAGATAAAGTGAGGTATTTAGGGTGGGCTTAATCCAATCCGACTGTTGTCCTTATAAGAAGAGATGACACACGTGCACGCGTGCGTGCACGCGGAAGACCACGTGAGGAAGATAGGCCACGTGGGGTGACGGCCATCTGCAAACCAAGGAGAGAGGCCTCAGGAAATCAACTCTGCCAAGGCCTGGCTCGCAGCCCTCCACTCAGCCTGGGCCACGGTGTTAGGCAGCCCCAGCAGGCAAACCCACCAGGTCTCTGCCATTCTTGTTGCGTGCTTCTGGCCTGCAGCAGGCTAAGCTTTCACTTTGAATGAAAGTCACACCAGATATATGAGTAACTGAACTATGGTCATCTATGGAGCTCCCATGACTGGAAAACTCTGTCTCATAAGCTGCAGCCTGGCTTCCCTGACCCGGGAAGAGCTAGCCCCAAAGCTGGGTTTGCGAGAGGGTCCAGACAAATACTAGAGTTACTTCATGGCCATCATTAAGGGCTCTGCTCTTTTTGAGTCCTGCTGGCATCCTTCATGAAGGCAGCAGGTCCATCCCCAGCATCCTAAGCAGCTCTCCCACATTTGGAGGAGGAGTTTACCCTTCCTGGGTTAGATTTTGGCTGCACCGAGTATTCTTTGGAGAAAATGGAAGTTCTAAGTCCAAAGGAATGAAGTTACAGGGACTAAAGCACCCTGCAGGGACCAGGCTCCAACTCTGTTCCCCACACCCCAAGTCTGCTGAGTATATTCTACTGTAAAAGGATCTGGCTGCAGGAGCTTCTCCGTCAGATCTTTTTGCTAGATTTCAGTGTGTCCAGGAGATTCTCCTTTATGATGTGCCTATTAAGGCTTGTCTTGAATTCAATCTGTTAAGCCAGACTTGTTGCAGAAGTGACCCCACAAACCTCTAGAGGTGCACTGTGTCCTCAGTAATATGAAACCTGACCAAACAGAGAGGAGGGATCGGTTTGGTCTTGTTCTCCAGAGTAGCCAGAGAGAAGCATCAAGGACTCCACCTCCCTAGCAGAATGAAGCTGCAAAATGAATTTATTCATTTTGAAATGAGTGCATTCTTTTTGATCTATCTTAGAGGCATTAGCCCCATTTCCTAGACATACTGAACAAACCGAGAGCAGAAAACTGAGATCAAATCCCACCACTTTCCATCAACCAGTGCTGAAGTAGGAGCATTGCTTGAAGTCGGGAGTTTGAGACCAGCCCGGGCAACAAAGTGAGACCCTATATCTACAAAAAAAATGTTTTAAAAAATTATCTGGGCATGGTGACATGAATCTATAGTCCCAGATACTTGGGAGGCTGACGTGGGAGGATCGCTTGATCGCCCAGGAGTTGGACGCTGCAATTAACCATGATCACACCATTGCTCTTTGCCTGGGTGGCAAAATGAGACTGCATCTCTAAAAAAAAATTAAAATAAAATAAAATTATAAAATAATAGTAAAAAAGGAAGGGGAACTCACACAGAGAGCAATTAATATCCAGAGAGTATGAACAGATCCTGGGGCTGCTTTACAAGGCAGTTCAGTTAGACTTGCTTTAACTTTGTAGGCGGCCCAGCCTCTGCTCAGGCCTTGAAAGGGAGCTGGGCATTCACCATGCTCAGTAAGCTGAACAAGAGCAGGCCATGAGGCCACCAAGCCCCTAAGAGGAAAGCATGGGCCTTGGGGCAACTGGGCATGTGCTAGAGACAGCTGGCCCCCCATGTCCCTGAGCTGGCCCAAGGCCAGTGCCTCTTCAGTGCTGGAAACTGTGAACTCAAGACTCATGTGTCACCCGGTCCTTGGGGGTGGACCAGGGATCATGACCCTGGCAAGGTCACAGAGTGTCTGAGATCGAAGCTGCCGTGCGTGGTGGCTGCTACATGTAACTTACAATAACTAACAGGGACCAAAGCCGAAAGCATCCTGTGTATGGGCTGAGGGTGGCTGGAATACACATTTTGAGGTCTGAACTTGGCCTTTTCCGAAACAAAACCAGTCAAATAAAGCAACCCCTCACCATCACCTGAGGACTCTTCACAAGCTTTCTGGGAGGTTCTGATCCCCCAGGCTGAGGCATTACTCAGTGGTTATTAACCTCATGCAGAGCAAAACTAAATGCAGACCCTGAGGCCCTTTAGGAGACTTAGAACCTCAGCCAAAGTTCCTGAGATCCTGGGGCTGCTTTTCTGAAGTTCCAGTTTATTCAGCAAAGTCGTTCCCAAATTCTCAGATGGTGGATACACCTCTGGAGAGTGGCTCTCAGCCTTAGAAAGTGGGAGACATGCCTGGAGAACTTGTTAAAAGTTCAGATTCTACACATCTAACAGAATGGCGAAAATTCAGAACACTAACACCCAGTGCTGGTGAAGATGTGGAGAAACAAGAATACACTCATCGCTGGTGGGAATGCACAGTGGTGCAGCCACTTTGGAAGACAGTTTGATGGTTTCTTACAAAACTAAACATATTCTTCCCATATGATGCAGCAATCATGCTCCTTGGTATTTACCCAAAGGAGCTAAAAACTTATGACCATACAAAAGGCTTCACACAGATGTTATAGCCGCTTTATTCGTAATTGCCAAACCTTGGAAGCAAAGATCTATAGGTGAATGAATAAATAAATTGTGATACATCCAGACAATGGATTGCTATTCAACACCAAAACGAAATGAGCTATCAAACCATAAAAAGATATGAAGAAGACTTAAACAAATATGACTAATATGACTAAGTAAAAGAAGCCCATTTGAAACATTTACATATTATGTGATTCTAACTACATGACATTCTGGAAAAGGCAAAACCGTGGAGGCGGTACAAAGATCAGCGGTCACTAGGGGTCGGGGGAAGGATGAGCAGGCAGAGCACAGAGGATGCTTAGGGCAGTGCGGCTCCTCTCTGTGATATTTCAGTGGTGGATTCATGTCAGTACACATCTGTCAAGACCCACAGAATGTCCAGCATCAAGAGTGAACCCTTATGTAAACTCAGGACTTTGGGTGATAATGATGTGTCAATGTAGGTTCAGGCGTTGTAACAAATGGACCAGTTGGTGGAGGGGGTGTTGATAGTTGGGGAGGTGGTATTTACGTGTGGCATATGGGAACTCTCTGCTCAGTTTTGCTGTGGGCCTAAAACTGCTTGCAATGGTTACTTTTACGTGTCAATTTGACTGGGTGATGAGGTGCCCAGACATTTGGTCAGGCAGTATCCTGAGTGTGTCTAGGAAGGTGTTTCTAAATGAGACTGACATTTAAATTGGTGGAGTGAGTGAAGCAGATTCCCCTCCCTAATGTGGGGGGGGCCCATCCAATCAACCAAAGGCCTGAATAGAGCAAAAAGGCTGACCCTACTGCAAGTTAGAGGGATTCTTCCTGCCTGACCGCCTTGAGCTGGGACCTCAGCTTTTTCCTGCCTTCGGGCTTGAACTGAAACACTGGCTCCTCTTAGGTCTTGAAGCTACAGCTTTCAGACTGGAGCTTGAACAGACCATCAGCTCTGCAGGTTCTCAGGCCTCTGGACTCGGACTTAACTACACTGCTGGCTGCCTTGAGTCTGCAGATCTTCTCAGCCTTCATAATCATGTCAGCCGATTATTCTATCTATCTATTATCTATCTATCTTTCTCTCTCATCTATCTATCATCTGTCCATATAAATTATCTATCATCTGTCTATTTTCTATCTATGTCTGTATCTATTATCTATCTATCATCTATGTCTGTGTTATCTATCCATTTATCTATGATCTATCTACTTACCATCTATTATCTATCATCTATCTATCTTCTATCTATCTCTCTATATCTCCTATTGGCTCTGTTTCTCTGGTCAACCTTGACTAAAAACATTGCTCTTAAAAAATCATGTTTTTTTTTTGTTTTGTTTTGTTTTTTAAGTTTATATGACTGGGATCTTCTCACCACCCACAAAAAATTTTGGTTCAGCAGTGCTGAAGCTGGGCCTGGAAATGTGCATTTTGATGACTTTCCTCTGTTTTCTGATGCCAGTGGCATGTGGGTCACCCTCAGAGAAGCAAAACCTCAGAGCTTCTCCCTGTAGCTGGCAGAGACAGAAAGAGCTACAGTGTGAGGTCTCCCTCCCATGGCACTCTCATTTTCCCCCACCCACCCCAGCCACTGAGATGGGCTGTGTACAATGCCCTGGGGGGGCAATGCAGGAGATTTTGGCTTCTCATGCTCCTAGCTATGGCCTTCCTCTCTTTTGCGTCGGATAGATCGTGTGGTAAACTAGGGAGAAGACTTGGGAGTGTTTCACTACCTGGCAAGAGGCTTCCTCCTGGTGGAGGCTGGATGACTGCGATGACCTCCTCCTCCCCGGCTGCTCTCGGGACCACAGGCTGTTCCCCTCCACTGGACTTGTTTATACAACCGACCACACAGTCTTCCTCTCACCATTTCGTTACATCATCTCCTTCCTCAAGAACCCTCCCTGCTCCCTACTGCCTATAAGGTCAAACCTGAATGCTGACCGCTGTGTGAGTCCCTTGCCTGTCCGCGCGTGTCCCTTCTTCCAGCGTTCACATACCCCGGACCCCCACCACTGTTTTCCAACACTCCTTGACCCTCGGGGCCCTCAACACTCAGCTGCAACTTGCATCTTTCCAGAGCTTCTCTGCCGGGTTCCCAGGACTCCTCCAGCTTGGTCAGTGCCAGAGCATATTTCAGGATCACTGCCGAGGCGTCCTTCTCCTTGAATTTGTTCTAGAGTGTGCTCCTACCTGCTCTGCCCTGCCTCAGTGAAGGGGCCGGTGCTTGTGCAAAGCAGGAAAGCAGAAAGACCAAGAGCACTGGACTCAGCAGACCTGGGTGCGGACACACGCAGTGCTTGAGGAGCTGTCAGACCAGGGACAAGTTCCTCAGCTTCTCTGAGCTTTTGTTTCTTTACCGTATATATGGGAATAATGATACCTCTTTCCCAGGACTGTTGGGAAGAGCAAAGTACAATGGTGCTGGAGGCGAATGTATGGAAATTATAAGCCACTTTTCAGGGGACAGCAGCTGTCCTGCTCAGCTGCCTGAAGCTGGCTTCAGCACTACTGCACAGAGCAGACACGAGGGCCAGAGAAGGCGACCACTGCTGTCCGGATGCACAGCCTGGAGGAGGACCTAGAAAACAGTACTCAAATAATGAAGTCAGGAGCGAGGGGAAGCGGTTGGCTTGGAGAGGTGCAGAAGCAGGGTCTGCAGAGCTGAACAGGGACAGAGGCCAAGGACAAGAAAGCAGACAAGGGGAAGAAGGAGGGATGACGACAGAGAAGACCACTCCGTGTGACCTAGGGAAGAGCTTCTGGGACACTCTTAATCCACAGCCGATTCTGTAGCTGAAAACATCACCAGTACAGCCCAAGAATGTGTCCCGAGGTCAGGAGCCCTGGAGACTCCAGAGGTTGACAGCTCCTCTGTTCTGTCTGGGGGTGGTGTGTTGTGTAATAATGTGGAGCTTTGGCTTTGAAATGCTTTCTAGGCCCTGGACAATGACATCTCAAATGTTATTGAAGTTCTTGAAGCCTCTGTTCCTCCTGTCTGACTAGAATCCTAGTGACCACTTCACAAGGGGGTAATAAGATTTCAGTGGATATGGCACAGAAAGTGCTGAGGACAGGGCTGGCCACATAGGAGGTAATTTTTAAAATTTATTTTATTTATGTTTATTTATTTATTTGAGATGGAGTTTTGCTTTTGTTGCCCAGTCTGGAGTACAATGGCACAATCTTGGCTCACTGCAACCTCTGCCTCCCATGTTCAAGTGATTCTCCTGCCTCAGCCTCCCAAGTAGCTGGGATTGCAGGCATGTGCCACCACACCCAGCTAATTTTTTGTATTTTTAGTAGAGATGGGGTTTCTCCATGTTGGTCAGGCTGGGCTCGAACTCCCACTTAGCACCTGTTTTGGGAATAACATCACACAGCACATGTGGGTTTTTCTTTCAAAAGCTGTCGCTTGGGGAGCAATCTGTGTGTCCTCCTACTATATAGTTTGATGTCTTGTTAGAAGAGAAAGATTTCAAAATTAGCATCAACATTTGGGGAGAAATCAAATCTCTTCCATATGCTATTTCGCTTGGGTGGCACCAAAAAAAGGCAGAGCTGAGCCCCAGAATGTGTTCCTTATGGCCCCCGCCCCACGGCCCAAGCAGGTGTTTTCTCAGACATGCCGCCTCCACAGTGGCCTAATTTCAGCCTCCACGGCCCCTCCCAGCTCTTCATCCCCACTCTCTTTCTTCGCCCAGTGTCTGGCTCAGTTCCCCTTCTGCTCTTGCTTCCCTTGCTGATGCACCATTGCTGATGTGGTGGCACTGTAACTTGAAGGCTAACCATCCAAGACCTCCCTCCTCACTCCTGTGCTTTCCCTCCCTCGTGCTGATTCTTATTGAGGGGAAGGACCAGGAATTGGCCAGCGTGTCTCTGATCTGGCCATACTCTATTCTCCAGAGAGCCTTGCCAGGCCTTGCCTCCCCTAAACATACAAATGAATGACACTGACCTCAATGTCAAGGCTTATATAGAACTCTTAGAGAGCAAAGATTCCCAGATCAAGGTAGGCACAGCTCTTTTATGGACCATTCTTGGCAGTGAAGGATTCTGTTTCCTGACTCATTCATTGGAATCTTTGCAACCCGTCCATCTGCATATCCTCTAGACAGGCCTCTGGGAGTTTCATGGTGCCCTGCTGGCCAGAAAAAAAACTTAACCTTGACCTTTTTTTGTTTTAACTGAATAATCTCCTGAGTCTCATCCAAGTAAATATTTTTCTTGCTCACAAAAGTTCCTGTGGTGAGCAGTGAATTCTCATACAAAAAATATCAAGCAAGAATTTCTTGCCTTCTAGGAAATCACCGTTTTATCTGGGTTGATCTATCTTGGAAAATTACCAACTAGTCCTAACCATAAAACAAACCATTAAAATGCTTCCCTTTCGGCCTTTTGTGCTGCCAGAGCAGATACACTTCACCGTCCAGGGTCTAAGCACTGAGTACTGGCCTTGGGCCCCCCTGCCTTTTTATTTTTGGTACCTTGAGACCGAGGAAAACAAAGTGAATTCAAAACTAATAAAAATGATTTCATGTATTATAATTTATCATATTAATATAATGAAGTCAAAAAGTATGTTCTTTTTTTTACTATATACAGAAAGAAAGAGACGGTATTCAACATTGATGAGTTCTAAATCATTGGTAGCAAACTTGAAATAGGACAGAGCTTCTTTTTTGGGGCCCTTTGTCTTTGGCTCAGATTAACTCATTGAATCAAATAGCTGACACCTTGGAGACTGTGGAAGTCTGAGGGCAAGGGAATGTCAGTGGAGAGAGAAGATGCACAAAAATAGGAGGGGGCGGAGGCATGGGGGGGTGTAAGTGCCAGGCTTCCCTCTGGGCTCTCAGGGGTCTCACTGGCATGTTGAAGAAAATCAAAATATTTCATTCCACAATATATTTCTCTGACACATTTTGAGATGGCTGTTCACAGACAGGAGCAGCCCTGCAAGGCTGCCCTTCGTGGGGGAGACTTGCCTCTGCAGAGAATCTGATTGACGCAGCCGCCTCGGAGGCCCTCCCTTGTCTGGATCCAGAAAAGATTAACTGGGATTTTGTTTTAAAGAACTGACACCTTTAAAGATCTGAAAGAAACATTCACCGAGTTTGCTCTCTGAGGGCTGCTACCTGTGGGTTTCACATATGTAACACAGCGACCTTTGCTTGCCAGGCCTCCTCTTCTCCCTCTTCCATAAACTGTCATGCCACCGTAACCTGATGCATCACCATTACTTGGTTTTGGTCATATTCTGAGTCCTATTCTTTCTGTAACCTCAAGATGTACCCCCCCAGGCCGTTGGGGAATCACTTTGTGATTTTCTCCTGTGGGCATGCTAGTAACTTTGCATGCCTTCTCTCTAACTCATCTGCCTCTTGTCAGTTGATTTTTCAGTGTAGCTTCAGAGAGTGAAGGGGAAGTTTTCCCTTGACTCCTACAAGGTTAAGGTGGCACCGAGACGCTGGCCAGTGGGGCAGCTCTCCTGGCCTCCTGCTTCTTCCCAGCCGTCCCGTCCTGCATGGTCCCACTCCTAGCTCCTGTTCCCAGACTAGTGGAACTGGGAGAGTGTAGGAGCAGCCTCAAGCCTGTTCATCTCTCCTGTCCCGCCTATGGGCGAGGGCTCCAGGACGGCCAGGCAGGATAGGCTTTGATTTCTCCCTCACGGAACAGTCCAGAGCGGGGGGGTACCCAGCAGGCTGGCTGGATGCATGAGGTCATGCTGAGACCCCGGCTCCTCCCCTCTTGATGCTCTGTCATCCCCTGGGTGGATCACATCTGCACCTGTAGCCCCTGTGAAACGCAGGGGGAGTAGAAGGTGCCCCCTTCCTTTGTAAGAGATGTGACCCAGAAGCTGCCCTGGTCTACTTCTGCTCAGATCACATCGGCTGGAAGTCAGACAATGCCACACGCAGCCCCCAGGGAGACCAGGAGTGCTGGTCGTCAGCTGGGAAGCTGTATGCCCTGCTGACCCCCTACTGAAGGAGAGAATGAGGGAATGGAGACAGGCGCAGCCAGCCACTCCTCCCTCCCGGCTCAACTCGGACCCTGCTTTCCGCAGGAGTTCTGGGCTCGGGCCCCTTCCCAGTCTCCTGCATGCCCGTGTCTGTGCCTGAGGGCCCCAAAACCCCACAGGTCCTGATTTGAGGGATGGCTGCTCCCTTGGCTTCTCTTCTAGATGACTTCGTAGAGCTATGACATTCCTCATGGCTGCCGACTGCAGGCCCGAGCTTTGGGATCATCCGCTGAGCTCCTGGCACCAGCCCAGCCTATGTGTTGGCAGGGGTGTCTTGTGCTAGCAGGCCACGTTAGGGGAGGCTGCCCACCTCTCTCTGCCCGCCTCTCACTGCCCATCTTGTTGTAGCAATCCTTGCCCCTGGGAGTCAGGCTGAGTTCTCCCCTGGGCTCTACTCAGGTGGGCACAGATGAGAGGCACCTCAAGGGGCACAGAAGAGAGTAATGGAAGGAAAAGTGGGCCTGGGGTGAACCCAGAGTCCCAAAGCCCTCTGTCCCCTTCACTTCTTTGTCTGCACAGGAAACCAGAAGGTGAGCCAGGACAACTGGGGATATGAAAGCTGACAGAGATTGGGAAGACCATGCTTGCCCACCCACTACGCTGCGTGGAGGGGCCAGGCTTCTTGAATGAAGGCTGAGAATGTAGGGGCTGAAAGAGACCTCAGCCTCCTCCCTGTGCAGCAGTGCTCAAGAGCTCTGCCCAGCCTCTGTTCAGGAGCCGCCTGTGGTGCACGGGAAGGAAGGGGCATCCCGGGCAAGCCTGGTCAAGGCTTTCCACCCCACCTCCCCTTTGCTGCCAGAGCATTTCTTATCTGTTATGTGTTTGGGGGTTGTGAGTAATATTTTACTTACTAAAAAGGATCCCACTGGTGGAAGGGAAAAAGAACTTGAAAGCCAACGATCCAGGAAAAAGCCTTCCTTTTACACCTTTTCCTCCCTTCCTCCCTCCCTCCCTCCCTCCCTTTTCTTTCTCTCTCTCTTTTTCTCCCCTCCCTTTCTCCCTCCCTCCCTCCCTTCCTCCCTTCCTCTTCCTTCCTTTTTTCTCTCTTTCTCTTTTTCTCCCTCCCCTCCATCCTTCCTTCCTTTTCTCTTTCTCTCTCTTTCTTTTCTCCCTCCCCTCCCTCCCTCCCTTCCTTCCTCTCTCTCTCTCTTTGTCTCTTTTTCATATAACCTACAAACATCCTTCCATATACTCAAAATAATTTTTCCAGATGAAGTTCTGCTATGCTGCCCAGGCTAGTCTTGAACTCCTGTCCTCGAGTGACCCTCCTGCCTCAGCTCCCCGTGTAGCTGGGATTGCAGGTGCCTGCCACTGCTACAGCTTCTGTGTTTTGAACAAGCTCCCTTGGTGATGCAGATGCTGCCTATGGGACCTGTGATGGTTAATTTTATAAGTCAACTTGTTTGGGCCATGGTACCCAGATAGTTTGTCAACTATTATTATTATAATACAGCACTTGAAAAAAATTATTTGTAATTTTTTTTTTGAGACAGGTATTTGCTATGCTGTCTAGGCTGGAGCGCAGTGGTGCAATCATGGCTCACTGCAGCCTGGACCTCTCAGGCTCCAGGGATCCTCCCACAACAGCTCCCAAGTAGGTGGGACCACAGGCACGTGTATCACCATGCCCAGCTAATTTTTGTATTTTTGGTGAAGATGAGGTTTCACTATGTTGCCCAGGCCGGCCTCTACCTCCTGGGCTCAAGTAATCTTTCCACCCAGCCTCCCAACGTGCTGGGATTACAGACGTGAGCCACCATGCCTGGACAGGTTAAATAAACATTCTTTATTTTTTTTTTGAGACGGAGTTTCACTCTTGTTACCCAGGCTGGAGTGCAGTGGCACCATCTCAGCTCACCGCAACCTCTGCCTCCTGGGTTCAGGCAATTCTCCTGCCTCAGCCTCCCGAGTAGCTGGGATTACAGGCACACGCCACCATGCCCAGCTAATTTTTTGTATTTTTAGTAGAGATGGTGTTTCACCATGTTGACCAGGATGGTCTCGATCTCTTGACCTCGTGATCCACCTGCCTCAGCCTCCCAAAGTACTGGGATTACAGGCGTGAGCCACCATGCCCGGGACCAAATAAACATTCTTCTGTGAAGGTTTTAGATGAGATTAACATTTAAATTAGTAGACTTTAAGTACAGCAGATTATCCTCCATAACATAGGTGGGTCTTATGCAAACAGTTGAAAATCTTATGAGAAAAAGACTGAAATTTCCCAAAAAAGATGGAATTCCTCCAGCAGACAGTCTTCGGTTTTGAACTGAAACTCTTCCCCGGGCCTCCAGCCTGTCTGCCTGCCCTACAGATTTTACATCGCTCCAGCCTCTACCATTATATAAATCCATTCTTTAATAAAGTTTCTTTCCCTCTCTCTCTTTATGTGCACACACACATACACAGACATGCACACATATATACACATACACACAAACACACACATATACACATACACAAACACACAGAAAACAGACACACGTACACACACATATAAAGTTTCTCTCCCTCTCTATGCACACACACGCACACACATACACATGAACACACACATATACACATACACAGAAACACAGACACACATGTACACATACACAGACACACACATATACAGAAACACACGGATATACACACGTACACAGAAATAGACACACACATATACACACATACAAAGTTTCTCTCCCTGTCTATGTGCACACACATACATACACACATACATACATACACGTACACAGAAACACAGACACACACACATACACAGAAACACAGACACACGCATACACATATACACACACAAACATAAACATACACATACACACACACAGAAACACACACATACAGATACACACACACACACACACACACAAACACATCCTGTGCATTCTGTTTATTTGGGTTCAAACTCCAGCTCGTCCACTTACAGTGGAATTTTAGACAGGCTATCTCAAATCTTTGCTTCTGTCTCTATAAAGTGGAGATTATACGTTTAGTCCAGTGCCTGGTGCTCAGGAAACTATTAATAAATTAGAACACTAACCTTCATCAGACCATGATCATCACAGTAGCACTGGGAAGAACTGTAAGTAATTTTGCCCTTCCTGTTCTTCAAGAAATCTTGTCTCTATCCCTTATTCTAAGCAATGAAACCTCGCCTTTTCTTGAAAATCTCAAGGAAATGAGATCGTAGAGGTCTTTGCCAGAAATCCAGCATCCCAAAGCTAACTGCCTCCAGCTGTGTTTTCAGCCCAGCATCCTCTGCTGAGCACAGCAGCCCCGCCCAGCACGTGGGGCCCCAGTCCCACCTCTCCCCTCACTGCCGGGCAGCAGGGAGGAAGCAGCAGAGAGTGTTTCCCAGTCATGACATGCTTGTTGTCAGCTCTTTCCCGGACACAGCCAGCTTTCCTTCTTGTTTTACTTGGCATTGATCTGTGTGTTAACTGTGCAGTTCTCTGGAAAGGAACAGAAACCCAACTTCCTATGTGAACAGCCAAGAGCACTGACCTCCCCTCTGCTCTTGTTGTCTTCATGACTAACTCAGAATTCCTGGCTCCTCCTGCCCCTGGCCATGCAGGTAGCCTGAGTTAGTGCATAGAAGCCTCAGCTGGTATTGGGATGTTCTGCAGGACCAGGGGTGGTTCCAAGGGTTTTACATAAAAGGTGCTTGAAGGCAGGAGTTTTGTTGGAAGAGAAATTGTCCTATAATTCTATTTGCAGAGCAAACACACTGGTTTTATTTTAGATGACATATTATAGAGCATGAGAGTGACAAACTGGCCAGTGGGACAAATCTGGCCTGCCACCTGTTTTTGTAAATGAAGTCTTGTTGGAACGCCTCCGTGCCCATACTAGTTCCTACGATGTCTTTCGCATTGTAGCAGCAGAACGGAGTGGTTGAAACAGAGGCTGTATGTGTGATCTGCAAAGGTCTAAAATACTTACAGTCTGGCCCTTTACGGGAAAAGTTTGCAAATCCTGTGACACAGCAATGAAACAGCACATTAAAAAAAAAATGCTTCATTTATAACAATGTGTGTAAAAATGAGAAAGCATGCTTCGCCCATTCCAAATCATATTTTGTGGGTGTCTTAGTGGGTGGGATAGTGAGGACCCTGCCTGGGGAGGGGAGTATAAATTTTCCTAAGGGACCTGTTTGTGCTGTGACCACAGAGACACTCCTTCCTCGGCCCAGGTCCTCTGAATCTCACAGAATGCCAACCTGGGGTCCTGAGTTTCTGCTTGGTTTTCAGGTTTTGGCCTCTGCCCAGCAGCACAGACTGTGCTCTCACCCGGGATTGTTCTTCAATTTTTTTCATATCACGGCAGCTACAGAAAATGGCATTCATTATTTGTAAAAGGATGCGGCTGCTCATGGCTGAGGAGACAGGAGCTATCCCAGACCCCATTCAGGGCCCCAGGACCGAAGCATCGGCCTCTGCACACAGGAATCCCATTAGCAGCTGGAACACACTGCAGTGCAGGGCTGGGACTTCCCGCTGGTGCGCTTCCCCTTGCTCCTGGTGGCAGTGCTCTGCATCTGCCACTCAGGGTGTCAAACAGAGTCGGCTGCACTTTCCTGTTCCTGCTTCAGGATGGGGCCTTCTGTTCCCCAGGGCCCCAACCTTAACAAAGACCTGAAGGCGCATGCTAGGTCCTGGATGAGCTGTTTTCTCCTACGTTTCATTTAAGCCTAATTAAAGTTCTGGCAGTAGGCCAGAGAGATACGATACTATTAGCTATGTTTTGTAATGGAGGAAATGGAACCTCAGACCACTGCGGCAAGTTGCTTGGGTAAATGGGCTCAGAGCCAGAGAACCAAGTGCTGGCGGTGTGCTGGGAATGCCAACAACGGGCTCTCCTCACACAGCAGGGGGTGGAGAATCGTCATCCACAGCATCTGCCCCAGCCCTTGAATAAATCCCCCACCCGGGGGACTCACCGCACCTGGCCTCAGATCCCTGCCCCTCTGGGCCTCTATTCCCTGACCTGTGGGTTGAGAGGGCATAGCGCCTGGAGTTCCGGAGCAGACCTGGACAGGAAGTGCTGCAGAAACCTTTGAAGAACCACAATCTTAGAAGGCGTGGGTCGGTACAGCAGAGCAGGAGCCCAAAGCATGAAAAGATCTGGGACATCCCACCTCAGTCACCTGTGTGCAACTAAAAGCAGAGATGACACTAAGCCATATGTTTAAGAATTAAGAAGGCCAGTTTTTCTCATGATGCCTATATAAATCATCAAATAAAAAAAGAGTGTTGGGCTCCCTATGTTGCTATTGCCCTAAGTATGTTCTTGGCCTTCCCATTGGATGACCCAGCCTGGGGACAATATGTTTGAGAAAGATGGGTGTCTTGTATCTTTCAGGGCCCAGCTGGAAATGTAAGGAGAATTAGGTATATGCAGTATCCAGCTTGGAGTAACTTCGATGGCCTGGGACTGAGTTTAGGCAAATTGTACCTAATTAGCTGTGTAATCACGTTTCTGAGCACCTCTGGCAAGGTGCTGGGGGAAGAGGTGAGATGCATGTCTTCTCTGAGACTGGGGATGGGGTGAAAGATGCATGTGGCAGAGGCCACTTATAACCCAGGGAGTGCAGCTGCCATGATACCTGGGCAGCATATGAGGCCCCACAATGGTCAGGCGTGCTATAAGGGGGTCAAGAGATCTCTGTTGAAGTTGGCAGCTGTGGGAGGCTTCCAGAATGGCAGATGGAGCTGGGCTTTGAAAGGCAGCTGGGATTCCAGGAGGTAAAGACAGAAGCTGGACCAGCACTCTCGGGGACCCACCAAGTGGTTTGTCCTTTCTCTCTTTCACTTGGATGCCCTTGATTCTCGTTTCCATTTTCTTTCCTGGTTTGGCCCCTGAACGACATCCTCAGATGTCACTCAGAGGACAGCCTTTACTCCACTGTTCTGGGACTGGTTATCAGGTTTGGTGGGGGTGGAGAGGCAGGTGACTTCCTCCCAGAGGCAGGAGTAATGTACCCAACCAACACTCCACCTCTCCTTAAAGGCATCTTCACATTCCTTTAACGAGTTCATTTTTCCATTATGTAGCCTAGAGGTGTGTAATTGGCTAAAATTCAAAGAACTAGTATTTGGCCACCTTTAAGCACCTTTTAGCAATTATTTCAAGAATGTCCCTCTAGAATGTGCAGGTGCTTGGTATTAAGTGTTCTTTTCAGCAAAGATCCTAACACAACTGGAGCAGTCCTTGTGTCATATCCTGTTACGTTCTCTAGGTTCACCTGACATCCTGCCTATATGACTGAACGTATTTCCAATGCAATTAAAAGATAGCATGCAACAACTCAACGGGTACCGATGTGCAGCTTCCTCAGTTGCCTGGCCCGTCATTTTCATCAGGTTACTCTTGGGGTATTCCGTGACCCATAACACAAGACCAAGGCCTGCTGGCCTGTACGGCAAGATGCTGTTACCAGCTTACTTGATGACCCTGGCACATCTCAGACTTGAGGTCTCTTAACTCCTTGCTTAGAACCCTTTCACAAGGTTCTTTTGTTCTCTAAAAATAAATAAATAAAACAAAAAGCAACCCAAAACCAAAAGCCTTGAGACTCACTTTTTGATTTGGATTTTTATTTAACCTAATGTCCTTTCATCTCAACAGTTAGCTCTGGGACCCACTATGCGGCTGAATACTCTTTCATCAACGCTTGTGGATGTTGGTACAATTTGGTGTAAAGGAAAATAAAAAACTCTCAGGACCCCCGAAGTCCTTATGCAAAAGGGAAGGTTAAGCCTGGAGACTCAGTCACGCAACACTGTCTTCCACATGCATAGCTGTTACTAGCATTAGGCAGTTTCCCACTGGAAGGTGAAAGTCCTCAGGCATCTACAAAGGACCTCGCCACAGTACGGAGAGTCTTCAAAAAAATAAAAACAAAACTACCATGTGATCCAGCAATCCAACTTCCTGGTATGTATGCAAAAGAGTTGAAAACAGGATCTCTAAGAGGTATTTGTACACCCATGTTACAGCAGAATTATTCACAAGAGCCTAGAGGTGGAAGCAACCTAAATGTCCATCAATGGGTGAATGGATAAAGAAAATGTGCTCTGTACACACAATAGAATATTATTTAATCTTGGCCTGGTCCGGTGGCTCACACCTGTAATCCCAGCACTTTGGGAGGCCGAGGCGGGCAGATCACAAGGTCAGGAGATCGAGACCATCCTGGCCAACATGGTGAAACCCCGTCTCTACTAAAAAATACAAAAATTAGCTTGGTGTGGCAGCACCCACCTGTAATCCCAGCTACTTGGGAGGCTGAGGCAGGAGAATTGCTTGAACCCAGGAGACAGAGGTTGCAGTGAGCCAAGATCATGCCATTACACTCCAGCCTAAGATACAGCAAGACTCCGACTCAAAAAAAAAAAAAAAAAAAAAAGAATATTATTCACCCTTAAAAAGGAAGGAAATTCAGTTGCATGCTACCCAATGGATGAACCTTGAGGATATTTAGGGAGGATTCCCTCTGTCTCTATCTTTTGGAATAGTGTCAACAGGATTGATATCAATTCTTCTTTGAATGTCGAATAGAGTTCAGCTGTGAATCCATGTGGTCCTGGACTTTTTTGGTGGCAATTTTTTTTATTACCATTTCAATCTCACTGCTTGTTATTAGTCTGTTCAGAGTTTCTGTTTCTTCCTGGTTTAATCTAGGAGGGTTATACCTTTCCAGGAGTTTATTCATCTCCTTTAGGTTTTCCAGTTTGTGTGTATAAAGGCGTTCATAGTAGTTTTGAATGATCATTTGTATTTCTGTGGTGTCTGTTGTAATCTCTCCCGTTTCATTTCTAATTGAGCTTATTTGGATCTTCTCTCTTCTTTTGTTGGTGAATCTTGATAACGGTCTGCCAATTTTGTTTAACTTTCAAAGAACCAGCTTTTTGTTTCATTTATCTTTTGTATTTTTTGTTGCAATTTCATGTAGTTATGCACGGATCTTTATTATTTCTTTTCTTCTCCTGGGTTTGGGTTGGCTTGTTCTTGTTTCTCTAGTTCCTTCAGGTGTGAGCTTAGATTGTCTATTGTGTTCTTTCAGATTTTTGGATGTAGGCATTTAATGCTATGACCTTTCTTCTTAGCACATCTTTTGCTGTATCCCAGAGGCTTTGATGGATTGTCACTATTATTGATCAGTTCAAAGAGTTTTAAAATTTCCATCTTGATTTCATTGTTGACTCAATGATCATTCAAAAGCAGGTTATTTAATTTTCACATATTTGGTCTGTTTTGAGGTTTTTCCTTTTGGAATTGATTTCTATGTTCTGAGAGAATACTTGAAATGATTTGGATTTTCCCAAATTTATTGAGACTTGTTTTGTGGCCTATCTTGGAGAATGTTCCATGTGCTGATGAGCAGAATTAAGTAATTATTAATTGCCCAATTATCGTCTCGTAGAGCTGAGAAAGACCTTCCCAAAGCCAACAAAGCAAGTAGCAATAAGCAGTAAGGGGCTCAGAACAGGGTCTTCCGACAGGGTCTCACTGTGTCACCCAGGCTGGAGTGTAACTGTGGCTCACTGCAGCCTCAACCTTCTGGGCCCGTGATTGTCCCAACATTAGCCTCCCAAGTAGCTGAGATTGCAGATGTGTGCCACCAAGCCTGGTTAATTCTGGCATTTTTTGTAGAGGCAGGGACTCCCTATGTTGTCCAACCTGGTCTCAAACTACTGGGCTCAAGTGATCCTCCCACTTCAGTCGCTCAAAGTGCTGGAATTACTGAAGTGAGCTGTCATACCCAGTGGGCCTTCCTTTTCAAGGCTGCCTCTGCCCACGCTCTCCTGCTCGCTGTACTCTGCCCTCTATCTCACTGAGATCCTTTTCTGGCTCTGAATCTCTCTTCCTTCTTTCTGCATTCCCCTTTCTACATTAACCAACCACAATATGAATTTGACATACATTAGAAATTTATTTGCAGGATTTAACAAGCAGAAGTTTGCATGTCTTGTTCGTTTAAATATTCAATGAGCTTTTCCATCTCTGTCAGGTCCGCCTCACGGTCAGATTAATTCCAGGTAGCCCTGCCTGTAAGTCAAGTCCCTCCAAGAACAGCGGTCTCCTCACCCTTGAGTGAACCAAGGACCTCTCAGGTTAGGGTTTGACTCCCACTAAGCTGGTTTTATTTCTGGTACCTCAGTTTACCTACCTGTAAAATACAGGCTTCCTTTTACAGGATGCAGCTAATGCATGCCTAGCACTGTGCCCAGCACATGGAAGGACACACACACAAAACCAAAATACCTGTTTTTCATGGGAGTAATAATACTCGCTAAGGGACACTGGGAGATTGATTCAGAGAACTGAGCGTCATTTCCAAGGAAGAAAACTAGTCACAAAAGATAGCTTTGTGCTCTGGCCCATACTGCGGAGCTCCAGGACATGGTTTCTTGGCTGAGGGCCATCCTTGGGAAGGGAGACGTGCTTGTAGAATCAGGCTTGTATGGTTGCCAGGCACCTCCTCATTCACCTGTTGTCGCTGTGTGTGTGCAGCATCAGGGAGGGGAGGCAGGGACTAGGACCCCTTGATGGTCCCTCAGCCTCTCTCCCCTCCAGTGGCCAGTAGCAGGGAATGAGGATATGCTCACAAGTGGATGATTATGCAAACAAGTACATGATTTTTATGGATTCTTAGTAACATGGGAAATGTTTACAGTAAGAGATTACATTTTAAAAGCTCACTCCCAAATTGCTTATTATGCAGCATGAATTCCTTGGGCTGTGGTGGTCCTAGCATGAGCCCGTGAGTTACCCCGTGCTGATCACCTGTGTCCTAGAGGGTCTGGTGACCTCAGACAGACGGGCATCCTGAGAGGTAACTGCCTGAAGGAAGAGAGCTATGGTGGCTGGTGACCCCGGCCTGGAGGGAGCGGTGCCATGGTGGCCGGTGACTGGGGCCTGGAGGGAGCAGTGCCGTTCTTCACTTGGAGGGGTTGTGTAGGAAGGATCCGAGAGCCAGTGCGTCTCCAGCCAAGAACGGGCAAGAGTGCAGGTGGCAGTCCAGGCTCCAGAGCTCCTGTTGAAGAGGAAGGGCCAGGGCACCTGACAGAGCTGGCACAGCTTTGGGAGTGGCGTCACCCTACAGAAGTGGCTTCTGTGCTGTAGTAACCATGTCTTCCGATGCTTTAACAAATGGGGCCTTGCTGACCCTGGAGGGACTTGCCCCTGAGTGTGCCTTTCACATGCAAAGCAATCAATCCAAAGCCCACCCCCGGCCCCCTCCTCTATCTGGCTATTACACGCAGGGCTACCATCCACCTGCCCTGTCCGACACCTAGGGCCATGTACCAGACAACCAGGGACAGCCTCTAGGCCCTGGCGCACGCTGAAATGATTCAAACCAGCCAGTCCTAAGTCTACCTGCCCTGCTTCCCTGATCCTTCCCCCAGAAAGCCACTAAATGCTCTCGTCCTTGTTTGCCTGTGCTCCCTCTGCCTCTTGACCCATGCTGCTGCTTCTCCATGTGGACCCTGGTGCCATGGCCTTCCCCCTCCTCTTGGAACTATGAGTAACAAACTCTCAGTTCAGTGGCAGCTGTCTCCTGACCTATGGCCCTTACTATCCCTCAAACTTCCTGCTAATATAGTTTAGAACACATGTCCAGAGGATGTAATTGCTGCCCCGACAAGGCTGCTGCAGGAATAGGAGCGTCCAGCCCAGCTCGTAAGGGGCAGGGAAGCTAGCAGAGTGGAAGATGAACCAGGACAGGCCGTGGCAGCATCTGGACCGCAGCACCGTGTTAGCTGTGCTTTCCCTTCAGTGAATACTCTGACTCCACCTTGAATAACATCATCACAATCTCCTTTTATCTTTGTATGTATAAGAAAGGCCATTACAGCCCCTGGTTTGGACACCAGCGTTTACATCTACCTGCTCAGGCTTTTCTTTAAGAAGTTGTTTTATCTTGTTTACTGCTGAAGGTGTCAGGGTGACGGCGCCCCGGTGGGCTGCAGTTTCCTTTTGCTCACAGCCTGGACAGTTTTCCGGACGAAGGAAGCCGAGATTTTCACCACCTGGTGCCTCAGGCCAGAGCTCAGCCGCCTCAGCCTCTCTCCATGGACATGGCGGGCACATTTCTGGGCTTTTCTTCTTTGGAGATTTTTGGTAAGAGATTCAGTCTCTTTCTTAGCTATAGATATATTCACATTTTCTGTGTCTCCAAGAGGCAATTGTGATAAAGTTTATGTTTTATAGGAATTTTAAAATGTCACTACTTTATCCAATTTGTGGGTGTACAACCGTCCACCATATTCTCTTTTAATCCTTTTTCTTTCTGTAAAATTGGTGGTAATGTCCCCACTTTTATTTCTGACTTTAGTAATTTGAATCTGTTCTCTTTTTTCCTTAGTGTACATACAGTTTTTTTTTTCAATTTTGTTGTCTTTTTGAATAATCAACATTTAATTTTGTTAATTTTCTCTATTTTTTTTCTGTTCTCTGATTCTTTTAATTTCTGCTTTAATTTTTATTATTTATTTATCATGTTCCTTCTGTCAGCTTTGGTTTTAGTTTATTCTTTTTATAGTTTCTTAAGGCATAAAGTTAGTCTGTGAGTTTGAGATTTTTCTTCTTTTTTAATGTAAGCATTTAAATCTACACGTTTTTTCTTAGCACCATGTTTACTGCATCCAATAAGGGATTTTTAATTATAACTGTTTATTTTAGATTCAGGGAGTGTATGTGCAGGGTTTGTTACAAGGGTTTTTGTGTGTTGTTGAGATTTGGACTTCTATTGACCTCGTTATCCAGATAATAAACACAGCACCCAATTTTTTCAGCCCTTCCTCCTCTCTCCTTTCCTCCTTTGAGTCCCTGATGTCTGTTTTTTCCATCTTTATGCCCACAGGATTGGTATACAGACAAGTGGGTTTGCAAATCCTAGATCCTTTGTGTGTGATGGAAGGATCTGGAAATTCCAGTTGGGGTGTTCTACTGTTAAAAATTTATCAAGGTAGGACTATGTCTAAACATTTAACTCTGGAAACAGGCCAGCAAACAGAATACCATGTGTGAATTTCTTGTCTGTTCCTTAGCTCAGAATTATTGGTGATTCCATCCTTACTCCACAGTACACCCCTTCCATCATTTTTTCTTATTTTTTCTTTCTTTTCTTAATTTTTTTTGAGGCAGAGTCTCGCACTGTCTCCCAGGCTGTAGTGCAGTGGCGCCATCTCAGCTCACTGCGATCTCCGCCTCCTGGGTTCAAGCAATTCTCCTGCCTCAGCCTCCCGAGTAGTTAGGACTACAGGCATGCACCACCATGCCCAGCTAATTTTTTTGTATTTTTAGTAGAGACGGTGTTTCACCATATTGGCCAGGATGGTCTCCGTCTTCTGACCTCATGATCTTCCTGCCTCAGCCTCCCAAAGTGCTGGAATTGCAGGAGTGAGCCATCGTACCCGGCCCCATCATCTTTTCATACTCATTTAAGTAGAGAATTAGTCAAAACTGATTTAAAAGTTATGACTCAGAGCACAGGGCCAGCTACCTGGGTGTGGGACAGAGGGTTCTGTACTCGGTTTAGTGCTTGGCTGTTGCTGTCTTGAAATTCTTAGTAGTTTTTGGACAAGTGCCTATATTTTCATCTACTGCTGGGCTTTGCAAGTTACGAAGCTGGTTCTATTGGGATATATGACTTCCAGTTTCAGCTCAAACCTGTGACTTTGGCCAAACTTTACTCTTTTTGAGACTCTGTTTTCGCATCTATACTCCCCACATGGGCAGTGGCTGCAGTAGTTACTTACTACTAAATTCTCAGCCCTTACCATGGTGCCTGACACATGTAAGTGCTCAATAAACACTTGTAGAATAAATGAATTGATGTCAAAGAAAACTTGCTGCTTAAAATTTGAGAAAGGATGCTGAATTACACAAGTACATATAAAGACAAACATAATGAAGGGCCATTATGAGATAAAGATGACAACAGTATCACTGAGCATCTATTTCCTGATGGCCACTCCGGTAATTCATTAAACAGTGGATGCGGAGTAAGGAAAACAGCCTTCAGTAGATATACCCGGGACTGATGCCAGACAGCTCATTGAATCTTATAAATTCTTCATCGTTACATAAGCGTGCATGGAAAAAGGCTTCTCAAGCCGTAAAGAAAGCTGCAATGAAAGCTCTGGATATTGCATTTCAGGCCAAGGTCTGGTTCAAATGCAGTCTGGGAAAAGTCCCATTTGGAAAAGCTGTCTTGCTTGCAGAATTTTATTCCCCATTAGTATTTTGGTATTACTCAAAACACAGGCAGAACTGAAAGCTGGGCCTGGAAAACAAGAGAAGGTCTCCTAAGGATGCCTCCGGGCGAAAGTGTGGGTTTGGACTGGACAAAAAGGAAACATCAGCTCCAGCAAGTCTGGGAGGCATTTGGTAAATGGCTGAATTGAACCCTGCCTCAAGACTTCTTCAATATTTTTTCTGCATCCTTTCCTGCCCCAGGGTGTGTCTCCGAGATGGAATTCAGGGTAAGCTTTACCCCTCAGCTGCATCCCCTCAGGGGGATGTAGGCACAACCCCATCTGACGTGTAAGCATGGAGCTCTGGTTAAAGCATCCAAGCTTTTCAGATTCAGGGCTACACTTAGAAGGTGAGGTCAGAGATCACAGTAGCTACTGATTATTTCTCACTTGCCATGTGTCCTAGGTGCTTCATGTGTATCATGTTTAATTCTCAAGAAACCCTAAAGTAACTATTACTACACCCATTTTGAAAGTGTGGAAAATGAGGCTCAGATAGGTTAAGTCATTTGACTTAGTTGATGCATTTATTAGTGGTAGATCCAGGATTTGAATCCAAATTGCTCAGCATCTAGAGTAAGTGCTCGTTCTTACTACTGCTTGTCTCTTTGATTTTGGGTTTGGCCATGGCTTGCCAATGGAATGTGGGTGGGCACGATGTGGGCACTGGCCCTAAAAGTGCTTGCCTTGAGAGCATGGGTAACCACTGCCCCTCAGGCTCAGCCCCAACTGAGAGATGTAACAGACTGGAGCCAGCTCTGAAACCTGGAGAACCCCTGAGCTGCAGGGTCATTTGTTACACAACAGCACTGCAGCAATAGCTGATTAACACAGCTTGGTTTTTCACTGACAAAAGACAATCAAGATGATATAGGTATCAACTTAATAAATGTTTATTGATTACTCTGTGCCAAGCCTGGGCTTGGTTCTGGGGAACACAATAATCAGTGAGTCAGACACATGCTTCCCCAGTCTCATTTGCTGAGTTACCCGTCTCTACCTGACTTTTAAATGTTACTGTGAAGGGTCCATTCTAGACCCTCTTCTGTCTCTATATTCTTCCTTAACTAATCCCATCCATCTGTGTCCATGACTTCAATTGCAACTGTGTCTGTAGCTCTCTCTTCCTTTCTGAGCTCTAGATCGGCATAGCTAATCCAGTTTTAACTGCCTGCTTTCCGTTGCCACTGGGCATCTATAGTCCCTTTCAAGCTCAGCAACTCCCAAACTAAACTCATGCTCTTCCTCCCCCTAATTTGCGGCATCTCCTGTTGGAAGTCCACAGAGGAAGTCCTGTCCCCATTATCTGCAGTCGGAGTAACTCGTATTTGTCCTTGGTAGGGCTTGCCAAGGTTGTAATTAAATGCAACTGCTTAGGTAGGTAGTTGCTTGTCTCTCTTGTGAGAATGTAAACTCCTCCAGAGAATCCACAGATCTGTATGTGACTGTGGGCACTCGCCTATGGAATAAGGTCCAAACTCTCACAGCTTTCAAAGCTCACTGGGGGCTGGTCCCAATTTGCCATCAGGACTTCATTTCTCTGCTCAGGCAACTAACGCCCTTCGCCTACTATTGCTCTTTCCCTGGATAGGGAAAGACACACGTGTAGGAGGAACATGACCTATCACTGAAAATGCACCAAGAAGCTGGTGTCCTTGGCCTTGCCTGCTGTCTCTGAGAAGCTGCCCGTTCTGAGTCCCTTCTTTAGGAACAGAGTACTTCGGTGCTCCTCTTTGCCACACTGTCTCCCATTTTCCCCAGCCCTTTCTCCTCTGGCCTGTTCCTCCCACTTTCCAAACTATCCCTGTGCAGCAAAGAAAGAGAAAAAGGAAATGAAGCAATTGAAGTGGAATTGAATCCTGGAAATCTGCAATTGCAGAAGGAAAGGTGGGGCTATGTGCTCCAACCCCCTTCTGTCAGAGTTCATGGCAATCCCCTGAGGCTGGTTTTTTACCTTTTATCTTTTTAAAATTTTAATGCACTGCAGATTCTAACCTTCTTATCCATTCCTGGAAATCCCCCCATTTTACTTATTTTCCCAATGGGCCCATTTAAATCTTGGCTTTGCCATTAGCAATGTTTGGATCTGAACAGCTTTAAGGTAAAGTGATCCTTGAAATGGTTCAAGTTAACATTTTCTTTTGTTTCCAAAGTTCTTGCTTATTTTTTCCGGTTCGGACCCTGTTCCAAACCCCACATTTCAGATAGCGCATCTGAGCTGCAGTCTCAGAACAGTGAGCTCATGTGCAGTGTTTGTCTTGGCTCAGCCTCCCTGACCTGGGCAGGGACTTGGCGTGTATGTAGGGGAGAGGGAGAGTGGGGGCTTGGGCGCGCTGAGGGCAGTAGATTAGAGCTGCAATGACAGCCCAGTCCTAAGCCCTTGTTAGGCACAAGGCCAGCCAGCATCTGGGGGCTCCAGGATCTCCTTCGGGGAAGCCCAGCCGTGCCTCGTTGGTCCCTTTGGGCCTGATTTGCACCTCTGTGGTCTTTGATATGGGCTTATGTTCTTTTTTCTTTTTTAGAGACAAGGTCTCACTGACACCCAGGCTGGAGTGCAGTGGCATAATCATCGTTCACTGTGGCCTTGAACTTCTGAGCCCAAGCAACCTTCCCATTTCGGCCTCCCAAGTAGCTAGGACTGCAGGCCCGCACCACCAAGCCTGGCTCATTTTTATTTTTTGTAGAGACAGGGATAAGGTCTCACTGTTGTGCCCAGGCTGTCTTGAACTCCTGGCCTCAAGGGATCCTTCTGCTTCAGCCCCCACAAAGCACTGGGATTACAGGTGTGAACCACTGCACCCGGCCCTGGCTTATGTTCCTCTTCTGCTCAACCAGGACAATGGTGGTAGGTGGTTAGTGACAATCTGAGCAGATGAGGAGGCAGACGAAGAATCTGATGCATCCCGAAGGTCTTGCTGCACAGATGTCGTGGCTGTACCTAGGGTCCAGCCCAGGCCTTTGCTCACAGCCCATTCAGCGCCTGCCAAGTGCAAGTCTCCCAGTTGTATGATAGAACCTGTCGCTAGCTGTCCTATTCTGTGGAATCTGCCTTCCCACCCCTGTTTGAGCCTTCGTTGACATCCATACACCAATCTAGAGGCCTCTGCTGCTGTGGCCAAGGACTGTCCAGAGCCCCATGAAGGCCCTTCTTGCCCCTTCCCACTAAAACCTCTGCCAGCCCCACAGTAGCAAGGGCCTCATTAGCCAATCTCAGAGTGAAGCAGCTTCATTGGAGAAATACCTGAGGTTCGTCTCCTCCAGCCGACCAGATACACAAAAGGGACACACACACACAGAGTGGATTTAAGGAGCGAAAAGTTTAATAGACAAAAAAAGAAAAGAGAGAGACAGCTTCCTCATGCAGAGGAAGGGGGTGCCCAAGAGGGTTTCTGGGTTTGGCGCCGGATGTAGTTGATTATATAGAGGGGCTTAAGGAGGCAGTGTTTGATTTACATAGAGCCCAGGGAATTGATGTGACCAGGAGTGGCATCTACACAGTTGTGGAGAAACTGACCCTACCACCTTAATCTTTATGCATATGTGGTCTCAACCTGGTGGTGCCATGACACCTGCACACGTGGCAACTAAGAAAGGGAGGGGAAGTCACCATGTTGAGATGTACCTGGCTTCCAGGTACAGGTGCTGGCATTTACACATGCAAGCTTCCAGCTTGCTTATCTATGCTTGCAGTGTAGCTTTTCAGGCTGCTTTCTGTTAAAAAAGAAACGGTTTGGGGGCTGCTTTTTGTTAAAAGGAAATTCCACCAAGAACTCTTTTACCCTTGCTAACTGCCTAAAATAATTTCCTTTTTTTTTTTTGGCGGGGAGAGTGGGGGATGGAGTTTCGCTCTTGTTACCCAGGCTGGAGTGCAATGGCACCATCTCGGCTCACCGCAACCTCCGCCTCCTGGGTTCAGGCAATTCTCCTGCCTCAACCTCCTGAGTAGCTAGGATTACAGGCACGCGCCACCATGCCCAGCTAATTTTTTGTATTTTTAGGAGAGACGGGGTTTCACCATGTTGACCGGGATGGTCTCAATCTCTTGACCTCATGATCCACCCGCCTCGGCCTCCCAAAGTGCTGGGATTACAGGCTTGAGCCACAGCGCCCGGCCTAAAGCAATTTCTTAATAACTCCTATATCATTCATGCTGGCTCCACAGACTCAGGGTCTCCGGGCACAGAGAACTTGGGAGCCCATGGTGCCCAAGCCTCTAGATCCCAGGTCCCGAGGGCAGTTGAGGACAACTGCATTTGGGCTGGAAATGTAATGCCGTTCCTACGGCAGTTTGAAATTTGTGGGCTGGTGTGGAAAACCATCACATTGGCCCTCTCACATAGCACTCAATCAAGCCTAACAATCCTCATGATAACCTTTTTCTACATTTGAATCTTTCAAAAATCTTCCATGGAACTCTCTGGAAATTCTAAAATAGAGATCATTGTAAGGAGCACTGTACTTCAGTCTGGGCAACACAGCAAGATCCCATCTCAAAAAAAAAAAAAAATAGAGGTCTTAGACTCTCAGGGCGGAGTTCTAACCCTGGCTCTGTCACAGCACAGTGTGACCACATCATACACAACTGCTCTGAGTCCTGATTTTAAGATGCATACGAGTGGTTTGCCTAGAGTTGCTGGTTTTCTAATAAACCCTGACCATACCGAGATGCCTGGGGCAGAGGAAGGGAAGGAGAGCTCTGTGCCCTCCTTCCAGCTCCTACAGAAGAATCTGTCTTAATCAGGCCTCCCCATAAGCTTTTGTGGGGGGAGAAATAGTTTTGCCCTTAGAAAGTAAAGCCCAAAAGCCAGAGGACTAGGAGAGAACCAAGACCTTCCCAGCGCTAATATTCTGGAACTGGGCCTGGCCACAGCCTGGCATATGACAAGCACCTCAGCCTGGCATACGACAAGCTGGCATTGCATTCCCCTCAAAGATGTCACTTAGGAGAAAGCTGACTCACTCATAGGAGTTAAATGGATTATTCTAAGGGAAGACAACACCAGGAGCTAACTCATCAGTGAGCAGGCTGAATAACACTGATTGTCAAAGGAGCACGTCTTCTGGTCGCAAAGTGCCATATGGCTGATTACGTCTAATAAAATGAGCTCATGTTGAATTGACAATCTGGATGTGCCTCTGTTGTCCCCAAAAAGACAGCTGAAAATGATTGCGGGTTGCAAGTCTTTGGTGACTGCACCATGGATACAGTAATTTAAGTCAGCTGTCACTGAGCTTGTGCCAGATGTGGCCCAGCAGAGACTTTTGTGTTGATGGGACGTGTTTCTTGGTGTGGTTCACTGCAGGTGATGGGGTCAGGCCCAGCTGAGGGGTCTCCACGGACTCCCTACAGGGGCAGTGCTGCACAGGGGCAGTGCAGAGCTACCCACACATCTGTGAGTCCTCATTTGTTACTTCCGTTTCCACGCCTGCGGGTCTCCTCCCACCAGATATGGTGCCAGGTGGGGAAGCAAGTGAGGACAGTGGAGCGGGGGGCTGCAGTGGCAAAGCCCCCCCGACACAGTCTGCTTTGTGACTTCTGGCTGGAGGACTCCGCCTAGGACCTTCCTTCTGAGCTGAGCCCCAGCCTGGGCCCCAGTGACCCCCAGTCCTGGTGAGAGTACCGAGCTGGTGCTCAGGGTAGTGGCTGCAAACCCCAGGTGGTTACTGAGCATCTAAATGTGGCAATGAAAACTGACACTGGATTTCAAACCCTCTGTAGCAGAAAAAAGAATACAAAAAATTTTACAAATTTTATACTGATTACAAATTTATACTGTTGAAATGATAATGCTTTTGATATATAAAGCACATCGCTAAAGTTAATTTCACTGTTTCTTTTTACTTTGTTTCAGTTAGCCACTAGAAAATGTAAGATGACGCGTGTGGCTCACATGATAATTCTGTTGGACGCCACTGATGTAGAAAGAATTCGATTTGTAAAGGGGCCCAGATGGACCATTTCAGGGGATTCGGCACGTGTTTGCCGAGCACCTTCTGTGTGCAGCTCGTCTGCCGGACAGATGGCTGTCCGAGCTGCTGGGGAAGACCGGAGGTGGAGTCGGAGCAGGCAGCTGCCCCGCTGGGGGAGCATGGGGAGCAGTGCCCATCCCTGACCTGAACCACGGACATCTTCCTCAGGCAGCACTTCGAGTGTCTGGGCCCAGTGCAGCCCTGAATCCTCCCACCGCTAAAGTTACAAGTAATTATCTAAGGCCTGTGTTATTCCTGTGCACCAAGCACCGCCCTCAGCATCTCAAGGGAAAAGAGAGTCTTATCTCCAAGATGCACTTTGAAGTTTAAAAAGAAAAGGTGGGGGTGACCAGTGCAGTGCTGGTTGGCCTCAGCCCAAGAGGGGGGCTTGGGAGAGTTTTCTTCTCTTTCTTCCCTCCCTCCCTCCCTCCCTTCCTCCCTCCCTCTCTTTCTCCCTCCCTTCCTCCCTCTCTTCCTCCCTTCCTTTCTTCCTTCCTTCCTCCCTCCCCTTTCTTCCTTCCATCCTCCTCACCTCTCTTTTCTCCTCTCCTCTCTTCCTTCCCTCCTTCCTTCCTTCCCTCCTTCCCTCCCTACCCCCCTCCCTCTCTCCTGCCCCCCACCCTTTGATGCTTGAAATTAAGCACAGGAAGAAAGCAGAGTTCCTAGGAACATGAAAGCCGAAGATAAACCCCAAAGCCTCCTTTGTCTTCCCTTAATCTGCTTTAAGCTCCCACCAGCTCAAGCCTAATTGAGTTAGTTCTTGAGTGAAAGGGAGCTTTGGTGATGTTAAACTGTTATTTAATCACAAGTGGCAGGTGGGATGTGGGGCAGAGAGCAGGAGAAGAGGGTCTGTGGGAACTTAGAGCTGAGCAAAGCCTTCCTTCCTCCCCTCGCCTCAGGGAAGGCCTGCCACGCCCTTTCATTAGTATTTCAGCCAGTGTTTTTCAAAAGGCTGACCCTAAACCCTTAGGGGATTGGGAAATCAGTTTAGTGGATTTCAGCGAGAATTGTTGAAATGTGGGGGTGGTGTGGCCTGGGAAGAGTAGAAGAGAAAGTAACGGAAGGCTTTGCAGGTAGTGAAAGGAAGCATTGCTTCCTGACACATTTGACTTCGATGTGAGTGTGTGTGTGCACGTGTGTGCTCATGTGTACACTTAACCGCAGTAGAAAATGCACTTTTTACTATGGGTCACGAGGAAAAAAGTTTGAAACCTTCTCTTATCTTCCTAGAAATAGAGTCCCTGCTGTGCATGGATCAGAAGAAATGATAAGCTACAGAAGAGGTGGAAAAGGAATCTTTGGCCATGTGATAGAAAAGGCGGCGGGGAGCTGGGAGGTGGGAGAAGCAGCAGGCCCTGAGTGCTGGGCCTGGGCAGCCTGTTAGACTTGATGGCCCGTAGTCTGTTTGCTGCCGCACCCGCAGCAGGGAGCAGAGGCCAGGGCCCAGGGGGCACCTGGCTCCACATTCTGAAAAGCGAGTTAGTGGACAAGGGAACGGAAGGCCTCCTTGAGGGGCTTTGTGGCACATGTATGCATGTGGGATCGGGGGAGGAAGGATGACAATGGAGAGCGTGTTCTGGAAGTCTCACCTAAGGAGACTGTCTGGCGGGGGTTTGCAGAGGCTCAGCGTTGCAGAAGGTAACCTTTCTATTTCCATTTTTTTTTTTTTTTTTTTTTTTTGAGACGGAGTTTCGCTCTTGTTACCCAGGCTGGAGTGCAATGGCACGATCTCGGCTCACCGCAACCTCCGCCTCCTGGGTTCAGGCAATTCTCCTGCCTCAGCCTCCTGAGTAGCTGGGATTACAGGCATGCGCCACCATGCCCAGCTAATTTTTTGTATTTTTAGTAGAGACGGGGTTTCACCATGTCGACCAGGATGGTCTCGAACTCTCGACCTCGTGATCCACCCGCCTCGGCCTCCCAAAGTGCTGGGATTACAGGCTTGAGCCACCGCGCCCGGCTCTATTTCCATTTTTAAAGAACCCATCTTGGCCGGGCGTGATGGCTCAGGCCTGTAATCCCAGCACTTTGGGGGGGCCGAGGTGGGTGGATCACGAGGTCAGGAGTTGGAGACCAGCCTGGCAAATGTGGTGAAACCCCATCTCTACTAAAAATACAAAAAACTAGCCAGGTGTGGTGGCACGCGCCTGTAATCCCAGCTACTAAAGAAGCTGAAGCATGAGAATCACTTGAACCCGGGAGGTGGAGGTTGCAGTGAGCTGAGATTGCGCCATTTCACTCCAGCCTGGAGACAGAGTAAGACTCCACCTCAAGGGAAGAAAAAAGAACCCATCTTATTCTTTTGTCTTTCCTCTTTTATGTGTATAATAGTCAAAGTTTATCATGAGGAGCATTGGGGTTCATACTAATGCATTTATTCTATCGCTAAAACAGTTTTGTTCACTGAACTTTTTCTTTTGGTTTCCCTTAAATAATATCACTATTAAACCCAAAAAATCAGAAAGTGAGCTATTTGGGAAAAAAGCAAGCACAAAGATGAACTCAACCCTGGTTGAAATACAGGCCTGGGGAAGGGAGCGACTTGGCCTCCCAAAGCGTGGAGGCCTTGTCTGGGCTGGCGGCGGCTCCGAATGTTCCTGATGCCTCTAAGGTTACAAACGATTGTCTAAGGCCTACGTTACACCTCCACACCCAGGCACAACACTCAGCATCTGGTGAGAAGAGAGAGCTTTATTGCTAAGATGAACTTTGAAGTTTAAAACTAAAGGCAGGCCTGCCGTTTCCCAACAGGGAAAACGTTTCTCAGCAGGGCCACTGTTGAGACTGTTCCCCCGTTTCTCAACAGGGCCACTGTTGAGACTGTGCAGAATGGGTTATTTCTGGACAAATAATCAAGCATCTCACAGGCTGACCAGCTAACTGCCGTCTCGGGTGGCTGTAACTCTTCCTCTGAGGCCTGCCCAGGTGAAGGGGCATTTACTTGGGTTTAGCATATTTGCATCCGAGGAGAAATGTTTGAAAGCATTTTTTCTTATGGAGAAAGGGAAACATTTAGGCCAGAGTGCAGTGATGCGATCTCAGCTCACCGCAACCTCTGCTTCCCGGGTTCAAGCAAGTCTCCTGCCTCAGCCTCCCAAGTAGTTGGGATTACAGGCCACCACATCCAGCTCGTTTTATTTTATTTTTATTTTTATTTTTAGTAGAGATGGGATTTCACCATGTTGGCCAGACTGGTCTCGAACTCCTGACCTCAGGTGATCTGCCTGCCTTGGCCTCCCAAAGTGCTGTGATTACAGGCAGAGCCACCAGGCTCAGCCCATTTTACTATTTATGCATTTATTTATTTATGTTTTAGAGACGGAGTCTCACTGTCACCCAGGCTGGAGAGCAGTGGCGCTATCATAGCTCACTGCAGCCTCTACGTGGGCTCAAGGGATTGTCCCAGGAAACTGTTGTTTTCAGATGGCAGGGAGATAGAAAATGCTGATGATCCACAGTGCTGCTCAGGTTTAGAACGCAACAAAGAAACAGCCAGTTGTTGAGAAATTATTTGCCAGTCGTTACACACAATGACAGGAAATCATTTATAGAGAAAAACCAACACAGTTTATTTCCCCAGCGTCCCAGGGGACGAGCTAGGGAAGGCAGTGCAGGAACCAGACCAGCAGTGAGCTGTCACCTGCGGCGGTGCTCAGCCGCCTGCTGTCTTCAGTGGCTTCCCCTCAGGCATGGGCCCTCTACCTTCCTGTATCTCAGCAGGATGAAAGCAGGTCTGAGACACATGTTTCTGGGTCCTGGTGTTTCTCTCTGGCCAGCCCCGAGTTTAGGATGCACTCATCCACACTGGCGCTTGCTCCTGCCCCAGGGCCTATGTCCTGCCACCTTTCTTGGCCTTTACCTCCCACAGCATGAAGGAAGGAAAGGCCGAAAGAAGCGAAGGCCCGGCATGAGCCAGGTGACTGGGGAGGGGTTGAGCAGGCTCATAATTAGGAAGGTGACGGGGAAGGATGCTGGCATCCGTCACACTGACGTGCTGTGTAAGGTCCAGCTCACAGTTTGACCCTGTCACCCCCAGAGGACCAGGACCATTGAGCGGTACCTTCAGACTGGCACAGCTCCTTTGAGGCTCTTCGAGGTATAGGTTTTCCTCCAGGAAAACCGTGGCTCTTCCTGGAGGGGAAGGTGCTCCCATCCTCTCTAGCAGTCCAGGTCCGCACAGTGGGCTTTGTGGGGCCCAGTGTTCTCAGGTCACAGCTCCCAGCAGAATTCCACTTCTCTGCTGCCTATGGTAGGTCCTCCACCAGGCTCCACCCAGTTCAAGGAGGGTGAAGTGGGTCCTTGAGGCAGGAAGGGCAGCAGAGCCCAGGAGAGCTGAGCCTGAAGGGACCATAGCCCATCTTGGGAAGGAAACAGAGCAGTAGAGAGGCTGGAGCCAAGGCATGGGTCTCAGAGCAAGTAAGGGGGTGTATCCTCAGAGGGATGGGAAGGTGGGATCAAGGCTGAGTGAGAGCACGTTGCCAGGAAGAGCCAGGGGATGGAGAGGGAGCCAGAGAAGCAGAGGACTCGTCTCCTGTCCTGGGGACCTGCGGGTCACTGCTGCTGGATCACAGAGCTGCCTAGAAACTGCCTGTCTGAACCCAAGAGCAGAATGGGAAGGACCAGAAAGGAAGTGCTTCTCAGGGACCCTGGGCATGGCTGGGCCAGGCAGCAGCACGAGGGCATCAGCCTCAGGTGGAGCAGGTCCTGGTCAGAGAGCGCCATGGTCCAGGCCAAGCTACCAGAGCAGAGCCCAAGGCCCCCAGAAGTGCGGTGTGGGCATTGTCAGCACACACTGGCCTACATTCTAGACCCTTCCAGCCACATCACCTTTACCAGTTCGTTCACTTCTCACAGCAATAGGTGAGGCAGTGACTAGTGTGCTTTCACTTTACAAGTGGGCAGTTGAGACCCGGAGACTTGCCCAGAGGCCCTGGTCCTCCAGAGCTCATGCTCCCTAATCCCTTCCCGGAGTCTGCAGTGATCAGATCCTGGAGGTGCAGTCAGGAGACCTTACCATGCTTGCATCGTTAAGGGCCCAAACCGAGCTCAACGGCCAATTGAAAGACAGATAGATACATTCCAAGGATGCTGTCCTTTGATGGCAATGCCATTTCATTGGCTGGTGTATTTTAAACCTGTGAGTAAGTACATAAATGTTTTTACTGTGCTTATCTGAGGAGTCCCCTGACCCAGGACATAGGGAAGGACTGCGCAGTTTACCATTTCTTGAAGGAGTGGAGCATCTGCCGCCATTCTGTGTCTGGCCGCTCTCACAGAACCTGGTGCACTGACAAGGCCTGGCTGTGGCTCAGGCCCACATCCCAGGAACTACCCTGCCTGGGTGCATTGATGGCGATGTTGGGTGTGAAGGGGGCTGTGGGCCTAGTGTGCACACTCTGCCCTTTAGAGAAGTGCATGCTGGGAGTTTTATGTTGTCCCATGCTCCTTCCGGCAGGACCCAGCCACCTGGCTGCTGGTGTGGCCTGGGCCGACCGAGTAGCTGTATCAGCTGCTGTCCTAGTGCTCTGAGATTTGCCAGTTCCCTTCCTGGGCTAGTGGACTGCAGGCTGTGCCGGCTGCCTCTGTGGGAGCAAGGCTGTGGACTGCTGGGTGTCCTGCAGAGGAAGTGGACTACCGAGGTATGTGCTACGACAGCTGTGGTTTCTCTGCAGGCTGCAGCAGACCCAGCAGACAAGCCGGGGAGACCCTCCTTGCCCCTGCTCTACGCCCGCCACCATCCTCTGATTCTGTCCACCTCACAAATGAGAAAACCGAGGCTCCCTGAGGGTCAATGCATTGATCGAGGTCCAACCGCTTGGAAGTGGCGGATCCCAAATTCAAAGTTAAGCTTTTTTATGCAAAAGCTGGTGCTAAGATGTTGCACCAAGTGCCTGTTCTCTCTTGTGGGTAATTTCACTTCAGCAGGACAGACCAACAATCTAGAAATCATTTCTCAGTGATACTGAAGGGCACCATGGTGGTCTTTTCTTTCATGACCAGAGTGATATGGTCCTGACCTCTCCCTGGACTAACCAATGATGTTTGCAACGAATTATCCCACCCGGCATTTCCCTCCCCAAAGGAAGGGTTTTGCGGGGGCTCTGCTGTTTGGATAAGGCGGTGAGTCAAGGTAAGATTAGAAGCCTCTTGATCCGCAGAGAATAGTGCATTGTGGGCTCTGGCTGCACCCTCCAGGGTGGGGAGCCAGGCGCCTCCTTTTCTGTATTGCTTGTTTGCAAGGAAAGGGCTCCTATGTCGTCCATGGAGCCCCGGCGGCTGATGACAAGTGTCGTGCTCCCATCGTGGGTATCTCTGGCCTGGACAGCCAGGAAGAAAATGATGATTAACTTTGCGCCAGCTTTCCTTTCTCTGGTTGATTTGGCAAAGATGCTGTGACTTTCCCTTTTGTTCTGTTTGAGGAAATTTTATCAGGAGGAAAGATTCCGTCAGGCTGAATGGATCCAGTTGTGTTTCCAGGGCATCCAAGCCTCTCCTTGCAGCCCTAGCCTGCCTCCTCCCCATGCACCAGTCCCTGGCTCCCCGTGCTCCTCCTGCCACAGGCCCAGGCAGCAGCTACAATGCATGCTTTGTTCCGGGAGCCCTGGGGAGGCAGCTGGCTACAAAAAAGTTCCTCCACTAACTGGTCCTGTCCTTGACATCTGGCTTCTGTCCTAGGACCTTACTTTCCCCAACTTAAGTGGGATTTTAAATTAATGAAATTATAGTCCTTTGAACTGACTTAAGAATTCTCTCCCAGGCTCAAATTACCTCTCCACTCAGTGTGTCTAGATGGCTCCAACACTTTAGTAGATTGTCCCCACCCAGCCCTAGGAGATTGTCAACAATGCTGTTTTCTAGTTGTAGAAGAATGTGATTCAATAGAACCTACTGCCTGAGACAGTGATAACGTGTGCATTTACTGAGAGCAGTGTGCTAGACATTTTATACTCATTTTCTCTAAAATTTACAACAACCCATAAGGTAAATAACAATACAGTATCCCAACTTTTCTGACAAGAAGACCAAGGGTGGCAGAAGCTGGATTTGAACCCATATCCCTCTGACGCTAAAGGCTGTGAGGCTCCATGGTGTCCCTCTAAAGCACAAGTTGTCTGTGAGTGTACATTTACAAACATGTAGACAAAAATTTCTGACAGTAGTATCTACAAACGTCATACTGAGCTGTGAAACAGGCCTCTAATAAATCAGATTGGGATGTCTTATGTCTTCCTTGCTTCTCACCTGGCATGATGCTGGCTCTGTGGCAAGATACAAATATGTATAAAGCTGGCCCCCTATTGCTACCATGCAAGTTGCTGTTACATCCTAAAATTGCTATTACTTGAGTTAAAATACATCACATAGTCTACTCCAGCCTGCTTCAGGTCAACATTGTGGTTTTCGCAGGGGCCAGCCTCAGACGCAGACAGAATTCAGACCATTCAGTCTTGCCCCCAAAGTCCTTCTTCTTTCACTGGGACTCTCCCTTTGAAATTCCCACCCAGTGCCCTTCCCCTGGATGGAGTCATGTTCTCTGAAGTATCTTCCATTCAAAGGTCCTAAAAGTCAAGGTCTGAGGAAAATATATGCCCGGGAAAACAAAATCAACCCCCAATGTGATCTACATCCTTTAGATCTAATTTCTACTTTAAAAATCAAAGGGACATGTCAAATGACCTCATAAGAATACAGCAAAGTCCAGACTGGGGGAAACTATAGAACAAATGACCTGGTTTCTTCTCCAGTAAGAATTTGTAAAGGGGAAAAAAAAGGCCAAGTGTAAGTGCCCAAGCCTATAATCCTAGCACTTTGGGAAGCTGAGGCGGCAGGATCGCTTGAGCTCAGGAGTTCAGCCTGGGCAACATGAGACCTCATCTGTATTAAAAATTAAAAAAAAAAATTCACAGGGCGTAGTGGCACCCACCTGTAGCTCCAGCTATTTGGAAGCCTGAGGTGGGAAGATCCCTTGAGCCCAGGAGGCTGAGGCTGCAGTGAACTCTGATTGTGCCAGTGCACTCCAGCCTGGGAAACAGAGTAAGACTGTCTCAAAAAAAAAAAAAAGAAGAAGAAGAAGAAGAAAAATAGGAGAAGGATTTATAGAACATATAGATGAAAAGAAACTTCAGAGACCTAGCAACTAATCTCAATATTTGAATATCTTATTGAATCAAAAGTCAAACAAATGAAGTAAAAATTATGAGACAATTGGGAAATGCAAACACTGGCTGGGTATGAGATTAAGGACTAACATTAATTACTTAAAAACTAAGAATAATGTTATCATAATCATATATTTTTAAAAACAGCCCTTATCGGCCGGGCGCAGTGGCTCATGCCTGTAATCCTAGCACTTTGGGAGGCTGAGGTGGGTGGATCATCTAAGGTCAGGAGTTCAAGACCAGCCTAGCCATCATGGTGAAACCCCATCTTTAAAATAAAATAAAATAAAGTAAAAATAACCGAGCCATTGTCTTTTAGAGCTATCAACTGAAATACTTAGATATGCGATGATACGATATTCATTGTTCATACTAGTTTTGTTACACTGTAGTCAGGGTAGGCAGCAGTTAATCGCTGGGTGTATAGACAAAATACTATCTGCCATGTGTTGATATCTGTTGAAACCAGGTAATGGATATGTTGGATTATTAAATACTGTCTGTAATTTTATGTATATTTGAAATTTTCCATGATAATAAGTTTTTTTAAAAAGCAAATGAATATAAGGGCATACCCTTCTGTGCTTCGTCCCAAGTAGGTGGCCCAAGTGGAGGGTGGAGAGTTTTGACTCTGGATTCAAGCAGGCGAGCCAGGCTCACTGTGCTCACCATTGCCCAACTAGGAGCTCTACTGGATGGAGCGCTGGCCTGATGCAACCATACCTCACTGAGGACCAATCAGAAGGAGAAAGAGCTAGCACATTTAGAGGGCCAACGGGAGGTTAACAGAAAGAATTACCCACAGAATGGTAATCTATGAAAAGCACTTTGTAAATTGGGAATTAATAAATTCTTTTTAGTTACAGTTCATGTATTCTTAGAACTAGGATAGCAATAATCACAAATCCTCTTCCAAAGGAATTTAGAAAATATAATTAGGATGGCGGAGAATCACAAGGATGTAAATGATGTGGAAATGCCAGAGAGACAACGGATGACGGGTAAGAAACGGAGGAATGACCTCAAGCATGCGTGGACCACGCCTGGTCCCTGGCTCTGTGGCTTCAGGATGCACAGGATAGGGCTGTCCTCCTTCCTGCCTGGCTAGCCTGTCTGGCAAGGCTAGCTCTTCATGGAACCAGCTCAAGGATAGAGATTGCACAAGTGTCTCGGCAAAGTACTACCACCCCGCAAGACTAGGATGTCAAGAAAACTAGAATAGCCAGCAGGAACAGAGAAGTCCTGTCAAAGTGAAAATGGGGGAGTGCCTTCGTCTGGGGGTTCAGCTCTCAGTCAGTCTGTGTGTGCTGGGTGGATAGGGTCGGGTGGGCCAAGGTGGCCTTTCCTCTTGCTGCCTCTGGCCCTTTGCCTGGGAGCTGCCTCTCTGGTCCTCAGATATCCCAAGAAGGCAGGCCAGGGAGGGGCCAGGTTCCCAGTGGTGGAGCTGGGAGGGGAGCACTTCTCCTGTGTTCATTCAGGCAGGCTGCTGAAGGGCTTAGGACTGCTCTGGTCATGCTGGGCTGATGTCATGCACTCAGAGACCAGGTTTGCATCTTAGCCTGCTTCCTATTGGTTTCTGTCCTTGGACAAATTATTCATTTACCTCATCTGTAAAATAGGGATCCCCTTCTCCTGCTATCATAATTGAGATTATTGTCACACATTTCCAGGTAGGGTTTTGAGAGGGAGAATGAGCAGAAGGCAGTGAGGTGCAGGGACAAAACGTGGGCTCCAGGGACAGACAGAGTAGAGAGATAAATCCTGTTTCTCTTCCTGCCAGCACTTGGATAGGATTTCTAGAAATTTACATTTACCCTTTGTTCAAAAATAGTTGTTATTTTCTTCTATATTTTCTGGACAAATAAGTAAAAGTTTTTTGCAATCCGGCTTCTCTCCTCCAACAATGTTAGAAGGAAAACCAGCAGTGCCTGAGAGCGTGGGTGTAAAGGCATGGTGTGATTATGTGTGAGAGCTCTTGAGAAGCGCTCAGTGTACTGGAACTTTCTTTCAAAGAAAGCGGGTGAGAGAAACAAGTGAAGGGACTGCTATGGTCTGCATGTTTGTTCCCCCTCACCCCAACGTTCGTATTTAGAAATTCTAAACTTCACCGTGATGGTATTTGAAGTTGGGGCTTTGTGGGGTGACTAGCCATGAGAGTGGAGCCCTCATGAGTGGGATGAGTGGTCTGTGAAAGAGGTCCCAGAGAGCTCCCTCATCCCTTCCACCATGCAAGGACACAGGAAAAAATGAGCCCTCAGCAAACACAGAATCTTCAGCACCTCCATCATGGAGTTCCAGCCTCCACAGCAGTGAGGACAGAGTTTCTGTGGCTTGGAAGATGCCCAGCCCCAGGCATTTTGTTATAGCAGCCAGGATGGACTAACGCAGTGCGCATGCTCCCTTTGCTTTTGCCGAAGCGTCAGTATCAACCACAGCAACGCAGGGTTTTGAAAGCCATCAATAAATGAGTCACATAAAATCACAGAAAATCATTCTCATATAAAAAAGTCATCTGTCTCCTTTTGCCTCTGGGGAAAGGCTGTCTCCTCTGAGCCTCCTTCTGGTGATCGGGCACAGGTGTCTGTTAGAGACTCACCCTCAGTCTGGCTTTATTCACATCTGCTCCATCAGAGCTCAGCATTCAGGAGCCAGAGCCCGCCAGGACAAGGGACAGCCACCACCTGGCGGGCAGGGCTGAGAGCCAGAGGGCACCCTTCTCTCTAGGATGGGACCACCACAGACCTGGTTGTCTCTGCACTGGGCCCGCGTATCTCTCTGCTGAAGCTTTACCGGAAAGGTTACTGGCTACAGGGAGATGGAGATGTGAAGCCACTTTGAGGTCCTCAAAAGAAAGTTGCTCTAACATGACCAAACTCGGTATCTTTCGGAAAGAGACCACTTACTGTTGTGGATGGGAGCCCTAAATGGTGACCTGGAATTGCAGCCTGATGGAGAGGCTGCCCCAGGGATCTGAGGCATGCAACACTCACTCAGCCACAGAGATGGTGCCTGAATTGCCTTCTGTCCATGGAGAGGCAACGGCAATGTCCCCATAAAGTAGTAATGGGGACCTGGCTGTGGGCAGACTGAGACAGGGCCTGAGATATGCCAGAGAGTGGCAAGTAGCAAATGGGAACTCGAAACGGCGTGATCTGGGGAAGGGCAGCTCCAACCAGCAGGAGCGGCGCTCGCTGTGGTGTGAGGCCACGCCGGTGGCACCCAGCTCCCTGCACAGTGGGCGCTCCTGCCTCTCCCTAGGCCCCGCATCAGCGCAGTCCACACCCTGCCGGCTCTCCACCCACTGCAGCACTGGAAGATTTCTACCAACTTATTACTGACCAAGAACATTTAGCATGTTGCCCTTCCCAGAAGCAAATACATTTTGCAAGATAGTTTTTTTCTTCTACTACTCTTTTTTTTTATAGAGACAGAGCCCTGCTCCATCACTCAGGCTGGAGCTGCAGTGCCGTGGGGTCATCACAGCTTACTGAAACCTTGAACTCCTGAGCTCGAGCGATTCTCCCACCTCAGCCTTGCAGTCGCTAGGACTACAGGTGTGCACCACTACACTAGGCTAAATTTTTTTGTAGAAAATAGGTCTTGTTATGTTGCCCAGGCTAGTCTCACACTCCCGGGCTGAAGGGATCCTTCTGGCTTGACCTCCCAAAGCACTGGCGTTACAGGTGTGAGCCACTGTGCCCAGACAAAAAATAGTTTTCATTTATTGTACATCTATCTGTGTGGCATAACCTGAAATTTTTTTTCAAATCAAATCACTCAATCCAACTTTTATTTTGTCACACGTGTTTCCAATTCTCACCTATTTGCATAAGCAAGTTTCATTTAATCATTTCTCATTTGACAAATACTGAGTGCCTGCTATGCCCTCCAAGAGTTTCACAGTGTATTTTATGCTACTGAGAGCTCTGAGAGGTTTCACAGTAAAAAGCAATCTCTTCCACTTTAGCTCATCATCTTTCTTCCTTGGTACAAATTCTGGTGGATTTATGTGACAGAATACTTTACAACTTCAGAGTCCAGTGTGGATCCCGAAGACCCCTGCAGCAATCTAGCACTTGAACTGGGGCTAGTCTGAACTGAGATGTGCTGTAAAGATAATATCCACGTCAAGTTCGGAAGACGCGGCAAAAAGAAGAACATAAAACCTCACATTAACAATTTTTTCAAGACAGAATCTCACTCTTGCCCAGGTTGGGTTGCAGTGGTATAATGATGACTCACCACAGACTCAACCTCCCCGGGCTCAGGTGATCCTCCCACCTCAGCATCCTGAGTAGCTAGGACCAGAGGCACACGCCACCACACCCAGCTAATTTTTGTATCTTTTGTATAGACAGTGTTTGGCCAGTTTACCCAGGCTGGTTTCAGAGTCCTGGGCTCAAGCAATCCTCCCTCCTCAGCCTCCCAAAGTGTTAAGATTACAGGCGTGAGCCACTGTACCCAGCACATTAACAATTTCGAGGGCGGTGGAGAGTGCAGGGAGGATGGGAAGCTGTCTATCAAAGGGTACAAAGTTGCAGTTATGTAAGATGAATAAGTCTAAGAGGTTTAACACACAACAGGAGGACAATAGTTAATAATATTGTGTTATATACTGGAAATTTGCTAAGAGAGGGATTTTAGATGCTCTTAACCACACACATACACACACACACACACATACAGAGTAGCTAACTATATGGATAGTGGTCATTAATGGGCATGTTAATTTGCTTGACTGTAGTAATCACTACATATATGTATATCAAAATATCAGGTCGTACACTTTAAATACATACCGTAAAAACAATTTTTATATTGATTATATGTTGAAATGATAATATGTTGGCTCTATTGGATTACATAAAATGTTGTCAAAGATAATATTATTTGTTTCTTTTCTTTTCTTTTTTTTTTTTCTTTTCTTTGTTTTTAAGAGACTGGGTCTCACTCTGTTGTCCAGACTAGCCCAGACTCCCCCCTCACCCTGCCTCACTCCCACTGCCAGGATCTGACTTGTCCTTAGATGGCCCACACAGTCCTCCCAGGTACCCGCAGTTGCTGCCAGAACCACCTTCACGCAGGCAGAAACGGGGTTTTTGGCCCTGACACGTGTCCTTTTACATTCTCCCTGAGCTGGCTGCTAGAACTGGGTCAGGTCTCCGAATGCCCTTCAGTCTTTCACAAAACAGGGCACGAGGGGTGTGCGAAAGTTCAGGCTGTGCTGATGGGAACAACCCATCCCTTCCTTTCCCTTTGCTGCTCCCCAGTGTTGGCTGAAGCTCTCCTTTATTCACTGGCCGGGTTATCTCGTAAAGAAGGCGCTAGCTTACGAACTCCGTCAGCACAGGTGAAATGGACTGAGATCATTTGAAGCTGGTTTCGGGGTTTAGTTTCCTCTTTCAGTTTCTCTAAAGTTACTAAAGGAGGTGCGTCATTCAGAGCAACTGAGAATTTTCTAGTAACTCTTTTTCTTCCCCTCCCACCCCCACCAAACAGGAGGATTTTAGATAGGAGCCACTGCTTGTTACTCTCAAGTGAGCTTGCCCTTTTGCTCAAGGGTAAACTCTAGTCAAATCTTATCAGTTTTTACTCAAATAATTTGAAATGACATAATTCACTGTATTAGGATTCTCTAGAGGGACAGAACTAATGGAATAGATATATCTATAAAGGGGAGCTTATTGGTATTGACTCACATGATCACAAGGTCCCACAATAGGTGGTCTGCAGGCTGAGGAGCAAGGGGAGCCAGTGTGAGTTTCAAAATTGAAGAACTTGGAGTCTGATGTTCGAGGGCAGGAAGCATCCAGCACGGGAGAAAGATGTAGGCTGGGAGTCTAGACCGGTCTCCCTTTTCACGTTTTTCTGCTTGCTTATATTCTGGCCATGCTGGCAGCTGATGAGATGGTGCCCACCCAGATGAAGGGTGGGACTGCCTCTCCCAGCCCACTGACTCAAATGTTAATCTCCTTTGGCAACACCCTCACAGACACATCCAGGATCAATACTTAGTAAGTGTCCTTCAATCCAATCAAGCTGACACTCAGTATTAACCATCACATCCACGCAGGGCCCGGATGGAAGTTACTGGTCCTTGTCAGCCATACGTTGAGAAATACCTGCGGCACAGCAAAAGGTCCCAAATGTGGAATTCCGATCCCATGTTTGGAATATGTGGTTTCAACCCCTAGCTGGACCAAGCTTTCCCAGTGAGGCCACTCAGCTCTTAACCTTAGTTTGCTCTCTGTAAAATGAGGATAATAGTAACAGCACACCGTATACCGAGTTGTAAAGATTCACCAAAATAATGGAAGCAAACAACCTTAATAGAAATGGTCATCGTTGCCAACAGTGTGCACTCAGAATACAAACTCTGTAAGATTCTATCATCATAGGATCAATGCGCTAATTCCAACACTTTGTATTATGACCAGCTCTCTAATGACCTTTATTGGAAATCAGACCCTTCTCAATGTGTTACCTCCTGGAGACGCTGCCAGGAAGGGCCAGAATAGAAAGGAGACAGGTCAGGACAAAGGTGGCAGCTACTGCAGAGTCAAGGCTTGTTTCTCTTGGTTTTATTCACTGCTTATGAGGAGAAGTTAGCTCCTAAAATCCCAGTAATTCACTCACCATCATTTTAAAAGCTTGATTTTTATATGGAAAAAATATGTTTTCCTGACAAAGTATAAAAAGATGAAACAGCATCTAACCCACTGCAGAGAGAGGTCTTACGAAATGCAAGGGCCAAACCCCGGCTTTCCTACAGGACGATTGTAAGGATTAAATAAAGTACATGGGAAAGCTTTGTGCTTTGCAAACATTAGGTATATAGTCTAGACTATCTAGAACAGCTCTTTCTTTTCTGTGAAAAGAAAGCTTGTCTTGGTCAGATGAAACATAGGCACCTGCAGTCCACGTGGTCAGAAGGATGGCCTGCGGGCGCAGCCAGCACACTTAACTTCTTCCTTACCCCCAGCAGGTTCACTCCCTCCCTTCTTCCTCCCTCTTCCTCCCCTCCCCCTCTCTTTGGTAGTATTTGTGTCTACTTAGCCACACATTATCTTAATCCTACTTAAGATAAACAGGAAAAGGGAAATGGGATTTAGGAGTTAATGTGGAAAAGTCCTCGAAACTTTCAACTCTGTGTGAAAACAAGAGGGTTAGGTAGGAAGCAGTGCGGAGATTTCTAAGAACTGAATTTGAGAAATATGTGCAAGCAAATTATACAAATGCGTTAAAAGCCGGACCCCACCAGAAGCACCTTGTGGATAAGTAGGAAGCACTTCCTATTAGATGAGGTAAAGGAAGACAATTTTAAACTTGAAGTTTAACAATTTTTACAGATTAAAATTTGGGAAGGCAAATTTTGGGGGTTATAGGCATTAAGAATGAGGAGTAGGGATATCAAATGAACCTTAAGAAAATGGCATAGTTGTTCAGAGGAACTTCCAATCTGTTTAATTAATCCTGGATACTCATAGGATTAGAGATCAGTGATGCTCCAGCGTTTATGAGCTTCCACTCAGTCTTCCTAACTTGGAGCGTGGGTCCCCTCCCACTGCCTGCCCCAGTTCCTCCAGGGTTCTGCTACAGCCTGTGCCTCCCCTGAGCATCTCCATCTCCTGGGAAGGATGTAGAGCAGGAGGAGAGAGGGGGCAAGGAGGGAGATGATGAGGCCACCCTGAATTGTTTTTTTATAAATAGAGAAAAACATTAAATGACTGTCTTAGTCTGTTCTGGCTGCTATAACAAAATCGCATAGGCAGGGTGGCTCATAAACAGGAGAAACGGAGTTCTTACAGTTCTGGAGCTGGACGTCCAAGGTCTGGTACCAGCAGGTTCTGGGTCTGGTGAGCGCCACTTCCTTGTTCCTAGGTGTTGCTTCTTTGCAGTATCTTCCCATGGTGGCAGGGAGCAGGGGCTCTCTAGGGTCTCTGATAAAGGACACTAATCTGATTCAGGAGGGCTCTGCCCTTATGACCTAATCACCTCCCAACGTCCCCATCTCTCAATGCTGTCACCTTGTATTGAAATAAGATATTAAAGCTATTACCAGGATATTAAGACAGGAAAAGGATCTCCACATAGGAATCTGGGGGGACACAAACATTCAGACCCCAGCAAGGACATTCCACAGGTCACACAGCAAGAAGAAAGGAGAGCCTGGTTTGGCTGCTCCATTTTTCAGCTGAAGGAGGTCCACTTTGACTGAGGTTTCATAGAGAATTTGTCAAGGGTGTAGGGCAGGCGTCCCCAAACTTTTTACACAGGGGGCCAGTTCACTGTCCCTCAGACCGTTGGAGGGCCGCCACATACTGTGCTCCTCTCACTGACCATCAATGAAAGAGGTGCCCCTTCTTGAAGTGTGGCGGGGGGCTGGATAAATGGCCTCGGGGGGGCCGCAGTTTGGGGACGCCTGGTGTAGGGAGTCAGAGAACAACAGTTTTCAAGGTAGGACTGATCTCAACTGTTCTGAGACTGTTCCCATTCCTGGGGTTCTTTGTACCTCTCCCTTCAGAGGCTGTAGTGAAAGATCTCCTTCTGACTGCCTCTGTGGAACTGGTGCATTTTCTCTCATTAACTTCTTATACCATCTTAAGGGTCCCCCAACCTGGAAGCAGAAAAGAGCCACCATCAACCCCTGGCTGAACTGGCCGATTTTTAATCAGTTCCTTGCTGGTGCAGGTGTCATGAGCCCAGAATGAAAGATGGGCAGAGGCCTTCCAGATTCTTCTCACATTGTCCAAACACAGCCAAAAGGAAGCAGACGTGAGTTTAGACCCCTTCCCAGCCGGCTTATTTTGTGAGGCTTTGGTGTTTATACCATGGAGCTAAAGCCAATCAGTAGGATCCTTTCTCCAAAACTAGACATGTTTGACACCCCAGCACCTCCTTTGACAAGAGGCAGCCCCCAAAGAAGCAAGATGATTGCAGTGAATCCACATGAAGCCAAGAAGAGCAATAGTGACTTAATTTTGTCAGTGCACTGAGCAGGTGTGTTTAGACAAGCTCAGCCTGCTCCTGGAGGGTGGTGCTGTTAGGGTCAGTGCACCCCTCATCGGATGCAGAGAGCCTACAAGGGGGGACACACACTTCAGTCTCAGCCCCTGCCTGCCACCAGAGGCCACAGACTGTAACTCACCCATGCTTCCCATCATGATAGCTTCAGTCCAAATCGGGGACCCCACTGGCATCTCTAGCTGGCCAACACCCAGGGCTAACTCTGAGCCTGTGATCTGAGGATGTCTCCAAATCTGGGGTCCCGGTTTGTCACTGTGTTGAATCAATCCTGTGCACAAGCAGGGTCCAGGAGTGAATTCCCTCTTTGAAGGAGAAAGGGTTGAGCTGAAGGAATCAATCCCATAAAATTTTGTGCTGTGACCAAGAGGAAAAGGAATGATTCTATAGTGGTCTTAGAATTAAAATATCCGCCTTCCAGTCTGATGTATCTGCTTACTACCTCTGTAAATCTGATCGAGTGCTTAGCTTCTCCAAACTGGAGTGTGTCCACTGATAAGATGGGAACAGTGAGTTCCCTACAAAATGATTGCAAGGATTAATTAAAGTGACATGGAAAAGCTGTGTGCTTTGCAAACGTTAGGTATATAGTCTAGACTATCTAGAACAGCTCTTTCTTAGCCTGGCATAGGGTGCTATGTCCACTCCGTGGCCTGGCCTCCCCTCCATTCTCCCTCAGCCCATCCCTCGTCCCTGCCCCCACCCCCATTCTCACAGTGCTGTAAATAGCTCCGGGCCATAATTCTGTTCCTATAACCTCTGGATGCATGCATTCATCCCCCACTACCCTATTTGGGCTGAGGTCATGGACCCTTGATTGGTTTGGCCCAGACATCTTGCTCTCCTTCAGCCAACCACACACCTTCCTGGCACTGAGCTTGGCCAGGAGGAGCCACAGTCACATACAAGGGGCTGAACTGCAGCCCCATCACCCGGGCATGCTCTGCCCGGGTGAGCCTCTGCGGGCAGCTCCTCAGCTCTGGCCAGGTTAGCAGAAAGCAGAAAGCAAGTTTGGCTGTACTACCTCATGGTTAGTGTAGTCAAGGGAAATCAGAGATGCTTCGTCCGAACCAAAGGGAGCTGTCTGAGAAGTGGGACCACAGTGACGGCATGTGCTGATTTATTCGCTGAGCCGCATGTCATGGGTGCTTGCTGTCAGGCCTGGCTTACACTCGCAGAGACCTGTTGCTGAAGGAGTGTACAGTGGGCAAGTAAATGCATACAGCACTGTGCTGCCCAGGAGGGAAGCAGGAATGTACTAGAGGCGGTGAGTGGGACCTTGAGGGTGAGGTGTTCACAGACCATGAAGTAGGGAAGGAGGTCCAGGCAGAGGGATCCAGGCAGAGGGGCTGTGCAGGCCAGAACCAGAGGGACCACAGGGCAGTGCCTGCCTCTGTCGCCTCTGCGTCCCTCTGGGGTCCGACCATTGGGTGGTTCTGTTTGTTCATCAAAGCTCAGGCTCCTGGGGAGTGACCTCAGCTCTTGTGGTGGTATTTCACAGTTCTGCAAACATTTGATTGGTGTTTCCCTGTTTTTTTAATTGGAAAATATTTCAACTAGACAGAAAAAGTACAGAGAATAATGCAGCAAACACTATGTATCCATCAAACAGATTTTATAAAAGTTAATTTCAGAAAATGTTAAAGATTTGAACGTAAAGGTTCAGATAAATCTCTTAACATGAAATTTATATCTATGTTTTCCTTTTCATTTTCATTTCTCTCTCTCACACACACGTATCTATATTCAATATAGATATTTTAGTTATGAAAAGTCATACACACTGTCTTAGACTATTTTTTGCTGCTATAACAGAATGTCATAGACATAGACTAGGTAATTTATAAAGAACAGAATTTTTTTCTTTTTTTCTTTTCTTTTTTTTTTTTTTATCGTTCTAGAGGCTGGGAAGTTTAAGATCAAGGGGCTGGCATCTTCCAAGGACCTTCTTGCTGCATCTTCCCATGGTGAAAGGCGGAAGGGCAAGAGAGCATATGTGAGCAAGAGGTACTGAACTCATTTTTTTCTTTTATTTTTAATTACAATAATAATTGTACACATTTATGGGATATAGAATAATACTTCGATAAATGTATACAATGTATGATAGTCAAATTAAGGTAGGCCAGAACCAGAGGGACCACAGGGCAAACCCACAAATAAACCCGTTCTCACAATAATAAACCCACTACCAAGATAACATTAATCCATTCATACCAGAGCACACACTCAGGTGGGCTATAAGCAAAATTTAGACAAACTCTTCAGACTGTTTTTGTGTTAACGTTAGAGTAAAGCCTCTCTTGCCCTTTTGTGCACTTATTTAGACTTTCTTAACATGAGCCAATGATTAGGAAGTCTGTAGCTCTATGTGTGGTCACTCAGGTCGATTTGTCCAAGTGACAGCAGCAAGATGACAAAAGCAGCAGTAGAAAACAGCAGGCAGGAGCCTAGACTCCAGGATAGGTCCCTGTGCTGTCATTCTCTGTCCATGAAACCTCAGTTATCTCACTCTGCCTCAGTTTCTTTTTTTTTTTTGAGTAGAGACGGGGTTTCACCATGTTGACCAGGATGGTCTCTATCTCTTGACCTTGTGATCCTCCTGCCTCGGCCTCCCAAAGTGCTGGTTTTTTCTTTTTCTTTTTTTCTTGAGACAGAGTCTCACTCTGTCGCCCAGGCTGGAGTGCAGTGGTGCAATTTTGGCTCACTGCAAACTCTGCCTCCCGGGTTCAAGTGATTCTACTGCCTCAGCCTCCCAAATAGTAGGAACCACAGACACTCACCACACCTGGCTGATTTTTGTATTTTCAGTAGACGGGGTTTCACCATATTGGCCAGGCTGGTCTCAATCTCCTGAACTTGTGATCCGCCTGCTTCAGCCTCCCAAAGTTCTGGGATTACAGGTGTGAACCACCATGCCCAGCTTCCAACTCTCTTACATGTTGTAATCCTAACTTTAAAATTTACAGCCTTGGGCTAGGGTTCACTCCTGTAATCCCAGCACTTTGGGAGGCAGAGGCAGGCAAATCATCTGAGTTTAGGAGTTTGAGACCAGCCTGGCCAACATAATGAAACCCCGTCTCTACCAAAAATACAAAAATCAGCTGGGCATGGTGGCTCACACCTGTAATCCCAGCTACTCATGAGGCTGAGGCACAAGAATCACCCGAACCCTGGAAGCAGAGGTTGCATTGAGCCAAGACTATACCACTGTGCTCCAGCCTGGGTAACACAGTGAGACCCTGTCTCAAAACAAAACAACAACAACAAATTTACAGAGTTTATTAATCCCAGAGGTGATTGAAGGCCAGAAATCTCATCTCTTCAGTTGGGAGCATTCGAATTATCTTTTGTTTGTTTGTTTTTGAGAAGGAGTCTCACTCTGTCACCCATCTCAGTTTCTTCATCTGTGAAATAGATAGTAATCATATTACCTCATAGCCTAGTTGTGAGAGTTAAATAGCCAATTCGTGCAAAGAGGGCCTTAGAACAGTGTCTGGCCCTTCATAGGCCCAACAACCATTGACTATGATCATTGTTAATTCATACTGTTGTTATTATTAGCATTGCACCTGCCTGGCAGATGATCTGATCAAGGCTTGACAGTGGTTTTCGTGGTTATCATAAATTCTGCATGTTTTTTGTTTTACTTTTATATTTATGAATGCTTTGTATTCAGGGAAATTAGAACCATGATTAAAAACTGGAACTTGATTGCTTGTTTAAAATGAGAAATTAAATAAAGGGCTTCATGATACATGCAAAGACCTTGGCTAGGCTGATGGCGGAAAGACTTCATACCAATGTTTCAATCAATTCTCACCCATTTGCCACTCACAAGGACAAACTATAAGACAGAAAAGCAAAGGAATGAAAATGGGCCCTGGAAGTCCAAAGAGTGATGTCATGATTGCCTCTCTGGGCTCATCACTTATTGTGACAAACATCTTCTCATTCCCTTAGTACGTTTATGCTGTTCCTGCCAAACTAAGATATCTTTTGAAGATAAAACAAAACATAAAAATAGGGCTTTCATCTTATTTCAGTGCAAATGGAACATTACTGAAAAATAGATAAAAACAAATTATACCAGAACATAAAATACATGCATGGGTCTGTGGAACAGAAGTTACCTCTATTACACACATCAACTGAAGTTATACGATGAGAAAAAACATCACTTGTTGGGGAAACTTGGCATCAAGTGGATAAAATGAGCAGCAAAATATGCCACCGTCTGATAACAGAGCCCAGAGAAGGATCTGAGAAGGTTGGCCCTGACTTGATGGCTGAGATGGAAAGCTGAGATTGGGCCATCCTGCAGTTCATCTGGGTAAGAGTGCCTACATGCTGAGTTTCTTCATTTTAATGATTTTTGCAAAATATGTTCACGAAGATGGGCAAGATTTGTTGTATGTAAAACCTGACACATTCACAAGGGCCAAAAAGCAAACACTCCATTCAGCTAGTTTTTAAACACACCATCAAGTAAATCGGCGAAAACGTGGCAGTTTCTATAGCCCCTGGGCAGCAGTCCCAGGAGGAACCACGTGGGTTTCTCATACTTGATGGGCCCTGGGCTGCATGTGTTTCCACGCGGTGAGGTCGCTGAGTGGGTTTACACCTCAGGAATGCCAGGTTGTGCCCTGGTGGTGGTTGTCACTGCCTGCCGTCGCACACTGAATCTGGGTGTTGTCGAAGGCAGGGGGAAGAGTCCTGAGGACAAGAGAAGCCCATTCTAGCAGCTGCCTCTACCTTCCATGCAGCGGCTCTGTGAGAAACAGTGATGGCTCTAAATTGCCAAGTGGTTCAGAAGATTGGGACCTTGTGAAGATGTTTCATGAACATCTTAACCACAGTGCTCTGTGATTTAACATTATTTTTAGTAAGTTTAAAAAGTACTTCCAACAATTATAAAATTAACATTCAAAGATGTAAGAAAGTGGTCTGGTCTTAGTGGTGCTTAGGATAATGGTGCTATCCTACAACGGGAAGTTGCACAGATAAGCACTGTGCTAGGATCCTTCAACTTGGCATTAGATGTTGCCGTGGAAATTGCCAATTTTATTAACAATGATTTGTTATTTGTTATTAACAATAACCTACAATATGTGGTTTTATATTAGGGGCTTTGGCTTAAGATTTCATTAAAAAATGTAAAGGTATGTAAGAATTTGCCTTTTCATAATAAAGCTGGATGTCTATCTCTAGAGAAGATGTAATACTGGTAGGAATATTTAAATGACACTATGTATATATAGTGACACAAAATCATTATATACATACCTATATACACACATGTATATACAGTTATGCATTGCTTAACAACAGGTGTATGTTCTGAGAAATGTATTGTTAGGTAATTTCATTGTTATGTGAATATCAGAGTGCAGTTACACAAAGGTAGATGATACAGCCTATTACACACCTAGGCTATATGGTACAGCCTACTGCTCTCAAGGTACAAACCTGTATAGCATGTTACTGTACTGAATCTTATAGGCAATTACGACACAATGGTAAGTATCTAAACATAGGAAAAGAGGCCCAGCCTGGTGGCTCAAGCCTGTAATCCAAGCACTTTGGAGGCCAAGGCGGGCGGATCACCTGAGGTCGGGAAGTTCAAGACCAGCCTGAGCAACATGGTGAAACCCTGTCTTTAAAAAAAAAAGAAAAAGAAAAAAAATAGGAAAAGGACAATAAAAACATCGTATGAAAGATAAAAAGTGGTACACATGTAGAGGGCACTTACCATGAATGAAGCTTGCAGGCCTGGAAGTTGCTCTGGGTGTCAGTGAGTGGTGAATGAATGATAACTGGATAATGATACCACTGCTGACTTTATAAACACTGTACTTAGACTACACTAAAATTATTTCAAAGTGATCACTCTACAACTTTATGACAGCTACAATATTATAGGCAATAGACATTTTTAATCTTACAGGACAATAGGCATTATAATCTTACAGGACAACTGAGTCTCACCACATTCTATCATTGACCAAACCATTGTTCTGTGGCACATGACTGTACATACATATGTATGTATATTTTCCTTTTACAAATGTAGGAACTCTACCCAGCTCAATACCTCCAGATATAATATGGTTGCTCCAATTTGCATGTTTTACTGATATTTTAAATAGTTGGAACAAATTCAATTCAGGCCATGAAGGTTGCAACGTTATGGTGATTACAACAGCAGAAAAAATGTTGGCAATTAAAAAAAAAAGAAAAATGTAAACTCAACCTGAAAGATGAAACAAATTTGACTTTCAAAACTTTGCTTGAATATTTTGCAAAGATGGACATTATGGTATCTAAGATTTTTTTTAATTTTTAATGACATTGTTTAATATCCAAAATGTTTCAAAGATATGTTAAAAGAACATTTTTGCCAGAAATGGAGAAATATTCTGTGATTTCTTCCAGATTTAATATTTACTAATTAATGGTTTGAAACATTTAGAGCTTTTTTTGATTTGTGATTTAATGTTGGAACAAAAATACTCTGTTACTCTCTTAAGCATTTCCATAGGGGATTAGCAAACAGGAGGCCAGAGCCAAGCTCACTGCATGTTTCTGTATGGTTCATCAGCTATGAGGAGTATTTACATTTTTAAACGGGTGAAAAGTGATAAAAAGACAAAGAATATTTCATGAAATGAGAAATTGATATGAAATTAAAATTTCTGTGTCTGTAAATAAAGTTTGATTGGAAGATGGCCCAGCGTATTTGTTTACACATGGTCTGTGGGTGCTTTTGAGACAGAAAGGCAGAGTTAAGTAGTTATAACAGAGACCATAAGACCCACAAACCTAAAATATGTACTACTTGACCCTTTACAGAAAATTTTGACAATGTTTAATCCAGATCAATTTGCTGAAAGAGCATCTTGAGGTTGCAAAATGAATTATTTAAAAAACACTAGCATGCACAGCTGTTATCTGAGCGCCCCAGACCTTTCTCACAGTGCTGCAACTAAATCCAGAGAAATATGCTGGTCAGTAGGGCTATTATTAGTATTCCAAATTCTTATTAAATAAATTACAGTTCTTAATTAAGTAAATAAAATTTTTATTTAAAAAGCTGTGCTATTTCTTTCTTTTTCTTTTTTTTTCTTTTTATTTATTTGAGATGAAGTTTTACTCTGTCACCCAGGCTGGAGTGCAATGGCACAACCTCGACTCACTGCAATCTCCACCTCTTGGATTCAAGCAATTCTCCTGCCTCAGCCTCCCAAATAACTGGGATTACAGGCACACACCATCATGCCCAGCTAATTTTTGTATTTTTAGTAGAGACAGGATTTCACCATATTGGTCAGGCTGGTCTTGAACCCCTGACATCAGGTGATCAACCTGCCTCAGCCTCCCAAAGTGCTGGGATTACGGGCATAAGCTACCGCACCTGGCCTTATTTCTTGATTGAATATTTAACTACTGTTGCAGATTTGAAGTAGCATGAATTTGTATCAATGAAATATCAATGTGTGGTTAATATTAGGGGCTTTGGCTCAAGATTTCATTAAAAAATGGAGCTCACTCCTGTAAAAACGTGAAACTCATCAGAACATAACAAGTAAAAGTTAAAGAAAGCAGGGTCCCTGAGCACTTAAGTCCTATTCTTTTTTTTTTTTTTTTTTTTTTTTTGAGTTGTTCTCTGTCACTTAGGCTAGAGTGTAGTAGTGCCATAAACCGCTCACTGCAGCCTCAACCTCCCAGGCTCAAGTGATTCTTCCACCTCAGCCTCCCAAGTAGCTGGGACCACAGGTGCATACCACTGTGACCTGCTAACTTAACTTTTTTCTTTTTTAAATAATGGCTATGTTGCCCAGGCTGGTCTGAAACTCCTGTGCTCAAACAATCCTCCCACCTTGGCCTCCCAAGCTGCTGGAATTAAAGGCAGGAACCAATGAGTCCAGCCTTAAGTCTATTCTTCAAGGTCCATTTCAACACCACCTTTTTTTAAGGTGGACTGTGATCGCTTCAGTTCCAGTGTCCTCTTCTCTGGGTGTGCTGATCTTGCTATTCTGTCTGAGGCACTTCTTTGAAACCTGTTCCTCTGTTTGAGTCTTATCTCCCTGTAGAGGTTTTCAGTTCCTGAGGACAGCTGAAATGTATACTCCCAATATTAAACCCTTAACTGAGCTATGTATGCCCTTTGAAAGATCTACAAGTGATTTTTACTTTTACATCTTCCCCAACTTATGGGTTAAGCCAGGGAGGGCACCTAAGCTAATGATGGTCTTAGGATATTATAAATGACTAGAAATTTACAGTTAAGAAGCACCTTTGCACGTACGATCTCAGCTGAGTTCGGAAGAGCTGGTCATAATTCTGTAAGGGAGGTCAGTGGCTTGACCAAGGCTTGGGTAGCTGGTGAGTGCTGACTGCAGTCAGGGCCTGAATGTGTGGCTCTGGGTTTAGTGTTCACCACTGGCCTTTCAACTGAAGCACTGATGCCTCAGGCAAGGTAAAATCCTTGGGGCTGAGGGGAGGAAAATGGGCCATGAGAGATATCCCCACCTGACTTACGTGTCTGTGGTCTGCTGAGACACACAGGCTGGGTGGCTGTGAAAGCGTCCGAGGGTCAAAGGGACTGAGCCTTTACTGAGTGCTTCTCATGCATGTTCTCATTCATTCCTGAGACAATTCCATGAAATAGGTTCTAAATCCCCCTCTCACAGTTGTGGAAACAGAAGCTGTGTGAATTCTGTTATCTACCCAAGGTGACACTGCCAGGACTCTGTGGAGTCCCAGTTTGAGCCTGTTGTCTGTTTGTAGGGTCTGTGTCCCTCCAGCTGCCTCCCACCAGTCTCCCTCTCATCCTGCCATGGGTGCCTCCTGTACACAGGGCTGATGGCTGCTTATTTGAAACCAAGGAAAGACCTAGTGCCCACCCAGGTGACCTGATGTGGGTGACATTCCCCAGGACAAGGAATTCCAGGTAGGTAAAGAGGAGATGGAGCAGCTTCCAGTCAAAATAGCATTATGAGGTAGGGAGAGGGGCTGTGCCCTCTGGGCCCCAGCGACAAGGAGACCTGGGGAAGCCCGATGAGCCACGTCCACGTGGGGCTACTTGTCTGATGCTTTGGGGATGCTCAATGCCACCGTCTTCTGCTCCAGGACTGTGGAAAATGGTACAAAACCTGCCATGATTACTCAGAACGCGGAGGCTAGCAGCAGATCGCTTGAGACCCAGAGTTCAAGTCCAGCCTGGACAACATGATGAGACCCTTTCTCTAAAAAAAAAAAAAAAATGAACAAGTAAATGAATAAATAGCCTGCCATGATTTTTCCATTCCTGGTTGCAAACTCTCGGTAGGCAGCTGCTGCTCCTCTTTCTTTACAAGCACATTCTAGCTTTTCCTCTGCTCATTCTAAAATGAGAGTGGAGAATGCTTTTCTGCTGCAATGGGAGTAAGTTTTGAAGTACATAGGCTGAATCACACTTATCCAACCCCATGGATCCTCCCTTTGGCTAAAGGGAGAGTGAGTGGTTCCCTGGGACTCCAGGTGGATCTGTGTGAGACGGGCAGGCCTCTCCACTCAGGAGACTGCCCAAAGGGGTTGACCACAGCACAGTGCATGCCAGCCGGTACACACTGCCTGGCTCCCTTTGCTTGCCAAACATTTATTATGCACCACCTATATACCAAGTCCTGTAACAGACTTTGTGGATACAAAGACAAATTACAAAACGCCTCTGCCTGAGTCATGGCTCCAGTAGGTTGCCCATGGAGGCATCAGCTCCAAATGTGTCACACGGAGCAGAACACATTTTCATCACCCGTGTTTCCTCGAGCCACACCGCAAGGAAGCTAAACATAGGGTCACCTTGATCATAATAAAGAATGTTTTTCTGGTCCTCCTCCCCTGGAGGGATCTCATGTGCATTGTGAATGAATGTCATCCTTCCCTTGTGACCCAGACGCAGCCTCCTATTCCACCCTTTCCAGCACAGACTCGTTCTAACTGAAGCCCACACAGGAGGGGGGCTGGAGACCAGGAGGAGAACTCACTTACCTAACCGGTGCCTCCACTGCTCGCCAGCCATGGGCCAGCACCTGCCAGAGCACCTGTGAGCATCATCCACTTCCTTCTTCCTTGATGAGCTGTTTGACCCTAGAAGGCACTGAGCTCTCTCAGAGCCACCCGGCCATCCACGTGGGTTGCTGACATGAGGCAATACAGTCAGCAGCGGTGACAAGCGAAGCAGGAGGAAGGCAGCTTCCAAGGCAGAAGCAGTGTAGGGTGCCCCCAGGGATGCATGATTATCTCAGGGTGACTGATGCCCTCTCTTTCCTTAATGCCACACATAAGTCCACACTTCAGAAGAAAAAGATATATAAGTTACTATAACCACACAAGAGCCATTTGGGTGCTTACATAATATTATTTTGGGGCCTGCAAAACCCTGACTAGAAAGAATATTTCTTGGTCGGGTGTGGTGGCTCACACCTGTAATCCTAGCACTTTGGGAGGCTGAGGCAGGTGGATTACCTGAGGTCAAGAGTTAGGACCAGCTTGGCCAACATGGTGAAACCCTGTCTCTACTAAAAATACAAAAAATAGCTGGGCATGGTGGTGGGTGCCTGTAATCCCAGCTACTCGGGAGGCTGAGGCAGGAGAATCACTTGAACCTGGCAGGGTGGAGGTTGCAGTGAGCCGAGATCACATCGCTTCACTCTAGCCCAGGCAAAAGAGTGAAACTCCTTCTCAAAAAAAAAAACAACAACAAAAAAACAAACAAACAAAAAAAAAAAAACAGAAGAAAGAAAAAATATTCCTTGTGCTAATGCCTGAGAGTCTACTCACAGCTCTGGTCTATTCCCTTAGTATGGCATTTTGATGCTGTTAAAAGCAAAATGCCCCAAGAGAGGGTGTAGCCTGGGAAATATCAGCAGGCATGAAGCCTACGAGGGCTTTGTGAGACGCAGGAAGAGCATGTATGGGCCAACCAAGTGGGTTCGTTTCTGCATTAGTTCTATGAGCCCGACCCTGTGCCAGATGCCAAGATGCTCGGTCAAGTAACCCCTTAGTAATGGTTTCTGGCTGGACCATCTCTGAAGCCCTGGGAAAGCCCATGAAAGGAGCCACCATCTGACGTGGTGTTGGCCTGCAGCCCATGCTCGAGGCCCAGGAGGACAGCTGGGGCTTCCACCGCCTGGGTGTTTGCCTGGTGAACAAGGGCGGCAGCCAGAGTGTCTCCTCAGAGTCAGGCCCCGGCCTCTGTGACCTCGGGAGGTCAATAAATGTTTGTTGATGGACAGACTCCACTGCTTGTCTTATTACAGACACACACGGGGGCCTGCCCCTGCTGGCCAGCTATGGGTGTGGCCCCATCAGAAAACACAGGACAATAAACAGAGACGGATGGTCTGCCAGGAGTGACAATGTCTTCCATTTGGTCATCCTCTTCCCAGCTGTGCCCTTCATTGAAGTTACAGGACAGAGTGAGTCGCCTCACCAGGACTTGAGGGCACCAGGACCTGAGGCACCTCCTTCCTCCCTCCCCTCCCCCAGCCCTGAGGTGCGATGGACAAAGGGAAACCCCTCCTGGATGCTGGTTGATTAACCTCCCATTCACACTGGCCTGGTGGGGGCCCAGGGCTGAAGTTTCACAGAGTTAGCAGATGTGCTTGTCATTATTTATTAGGACTTCCGTCAGTGTGGCTCTTCTAAGGAGACACTGTAAACTCCAGTGGCTCGCCCACAGCGGAATCATACAACCATGGCTTGGAGGCAGGAAAGGCAATGACATGTCTCTATCACCACCCAGCCCTGGCTGGAGTTCAGGCATCCTGTTACGTGTGAAGTGTAGAAGGTCACAGGGTTAAACACTGAGCCAGGAGACCTGGCGGCTGGAATGCCCTACATGGTCCCTTCAGGGACTGAATTGTGTCCCTCCAAATTCATATTGAATTCTTAATCCCCAGGACCTCAGAATGTGACTGTATTTGGAAATAGAGTCTTAAAGAGATGATTGAGTTAAAATAAGGGTGGGCTGATCCATCTGACCAGTATCCTTATACGAAGAGGAGAAACAGAGAAACCGCGTGAGGACACAGCGGGAAGACCACCACCTGCAAGCCCAGGAGAAACTAACCCTGAGAATGTCTTGATCTTGGACTTCCAGATTTCCAGAATCACCAGAAAATAAATGTCTGTTGTGTAAGCCACCCAGTCTAAGCTGCTCTGATATGGCAGCCCTAGCAGACTAATGCAGTGGCCCTAGTAGGGCCTGGGAAATGTCCTTTCACCGGGGTCTCACAGCTTACCATGTGTGCCATGGCTAGCGGCTCATGCAATCCACACCACAGGCCTAAAGGGCAGGTCAAGAAGTATTACAGGACTTCAACTCCTCATCTAAAACTACTGGGAACAAATGTGTTTGGGCTTCAGAATTCCTGAGATTTCAGAAAGATCAAGCATGCATAAACCACCAATTATTGAACACTGCGTGAGTCGGACATAGCACCATAAACACACGAACACTTTTTTTTTTTTTTTTTTTTTTTTTGAGACGGAATTTTGCTCTTGTTACCCAGGCTGGAGTGCAATGGCGCGATCTCGGCTCACCGCAACCTCCACCTCCTGGGTTCAGGCAATTCTCCTGCCTCAGCCTCCTGAGTAGCTGGGATTACAGGCATGTGCCACCATGCCCAGCTAATTTTTTGTGTTTTTAGTAGAGACAGAGTTTCACCATGTTGACCAGGATGGTCTCGATCTCTTGACCTCATGATCCACCCACCTCAGCCTCCCAAAGTGCTGGGATTACAGGCTTGAGCCACCACGCCCGGCCCACTTCTGAAATGAAACAGGATGTGTGTGTGTGTAGATGGATGTCTAGGTATACATATGTATCTGCACTGAGGGATTTATATAGTTTGGATATTTGTCCCCTCCAAGCCTCATGTGAAATTTGATCCCCAATGTTGGAGGTGAGGCCTAGTGGGAGGCATTTAGGTCATGGGGGCTGATCCCTCATGAATGGCTTGATGCCCTTCCCTGAGATAATGAGTGAGTTTTTATTCTATGAGTTCATGTGAGAGTTGAGAGCTGGCTGTTTGAAGAAGTCTGATAACTTCTCCCCACTCTCTTGCTCCCTCTTTCTTGCCATATGGAATGCTTGCTCCCCCTTCTCTTTCTGCTGTGATTGGGAGCTTCCTGAGGTCCTCACCAAAAGCAGATGTCAGTGCCATGCTTCTTGTACAGCCTTAGCTCTTTTCACACAAGGCTGAACATACTCCTTAAAAAATTAACCGGAAATTACAATAGCTATGTTTACAGAATTGGTCATAGCTTGAAAGCCTTGGAAAGAACAATAGTTTTTCACAAAGAATATGAAAACAATTGCCTCAGAATACACTTTAAAGGAAAAATCTAAATGCTAAGTAAAAAGGCAACGTATATTGTTGGATATTTATGAGACAAAAACTATGTTCATGCAAAAACCTGCACATGAATGTTCATAGCTGCTTTATTTGTGCTATGGTTTGACTGTGTCCCCCAAAGTTCATTTGTTGGAAACGTGAAAAAAATCACCTCTCCATGTTTGAGGACAGCTCCAGGGACTTCAAAATTTGCTTAGCTGTTGTCTAAAAGTGAGATAACAACTATAAGCTGTGCTCAATATTCATCGCCCTCCTGCTCTTGAAAACAGAAGCCCTTGAACACAGGCGGGGCTCACGGCTGCCCATGGGGGTATGATGCTCCTCAGACTCCTTTGGACAAGATACGCCATTAGGCGAAGGTTGTGCAAAGACGATGCAAGTGGAAGTGAGGCGAGCAACTTCTGAGTTCTGTTCTTAAGAGGACCGTGCCGGCCCCTCACGCACCCCTGCCTCATGTGATGGAGGACGGTGCCCCAGGTCTCGTGAAAGGGAACTGGGCCCCTGGATGATGGCCTGCTGCAGCGTCACTCACATTCTGGGCTACATGTTTTGGGACCCCTTTGTTACAGTGGCCTCCCGCTATCCACTAACAAGCCTGGGACACGCCATGTGGGTGTGACAGCTGCCAGAAGCAGCCGTGGCGGAAGCCTGCCGTCTCCAACTCCCCTGCCTGCGTTTACTCCCCATCCTCGCCCATTTTCTGCTTGTCCTATCTCAGCCCTATCTGAGGAGAGGAGCTCTGTCCTCACTGTAAAGACGTCATGGCTAAATCCTGAGAGTAATGGCTCTGAAGAATCCACTGAGCTAGAAACAAGAGCGGGAAGTTCTGGTCTTGAGCCTTGGCCAGAGCATGACGTCAGCTTCAGCGAGAACGCTTGTGAGCTCTTAGAAAAGTAGCTATTGCGACCAAGGGCCAAAGAAGGCTGCCCGTTACTAAAAAGCATGAGCTTGATGCTGCACTTACTGATAAGGGTAATCTCAGCCAACGAACGCAGGGAGGCCCAGCGGGCAGGAAGCCGGGGCTGTGGGCCAGCAGCCCTCACATCTGGTTCACATGTGATACTTCCCACAATCACCACTGTCACCCTCTTCACCACAGGCTTTTCTCCCTGGAACACTGAGCAGATGCAAACTTTCTATACTGTGGTGGTAGGCAGGGGTAGGGGACTCTGAGATTTTCAATCTTTTACTGATTTATTCATCAACAAATATTTATTGAAGACCTACTGTGTACCAGGTGCTATGCGTAACTGAAGGGTCAAGGCCTCTGCTCTCACGGAACTCGCATTTTAGTGGTGGAAAACAGAACAAGTAAGTAAACATTAAACAATACTATTTTAGCATGCGATTAAGAATGAGTTGAGGGCTGCTTTGGTAAGAGTGATCCAGGACAGCCTCTTCAAAGGGCTGATGTACGGACTGACACGGGCACCAGGAGATGGAGCCAGCCAGGAAGCGTGAGTGCAAATGTCCTGGGGCTGTGAAGCTCTGGCTCAGGCTCAGTTCCAGAAACCTAGAGAAGGCAGTGTGCTGGAGTCCAGGACGTTCAGGGTGCAGGCAGAACAGCAGGCAGCGGCCAGAGGGCAGGGCCCTGTGGACTTTGACATGGACTTGAGCACAATCTGAAGCCATTGAAGGATTTTAAGCACAATCTGAAGCCATTGAAGGATTTTTAAACAGGAGAAGGATGTGGCCTGATTTGCATATTAAAAAGATGGCCCAGCTGCTATGTGAAGAATGTCTTTTAAAAGAGCAAAAATAGAAATACCAAGACCAGTTAGGAGGGTATTGCAGTAATCCTGGCAAGAGGTAATAACTATTATCATCACCATTTCTTGGAGGCCTAGAGAAGATGTAATTTATGCAAATGCATACAACAGATAATAATAATACTTTACTTTTATTTGCGTAGTGCTTTTAGTTTGAAAAGGCTTTTTACCTATATCATTTCATTCAAACTTCGGAACAACCCTGGGATAAACGACGATTCCCATTTCTTAGACCGAAGTGAGCCTCTGAGAAGTGGGAGCCTGACAAGATCCCAGGAGTGGTCAGGGCCAGAAGCCTGGCTAACTCCTGGTCTCCTGACTCCCAACTTCCGGCTCTTTCCGCTCCCCTTCCCTACCTCATGCCACTTCCCCAGATAAAAAGAAATGGGCATAGAAGCCAAACCAAGTAATCAAGCATCCAAAGTAACCCAGGACATTGGCCCTTAGGGGCTCCAGGAGTAATTGAGCTATTTACCAAGCCCCTGTGGGATGCCAAGCTCTGCTTCAGTTGCTGCCAGAGGGTTAGAGAACAAAGAAAACAAGACATTCCTTGGCTCCTAGACACTTAAAATCTAGTTGGGAAAATCAAGAGGACTCCTATAGATTATTTACAAATGTTCTGCAAATTAAAAGCCATATTCAATTAAAAAAAAAAAAAAACCTGGGGAAGAACCCAGATTATTTCCCTGTGGCAAATGGGCCTAAACTCTATTAACAAAGGCAGTTCCCTTAAATGGGGCTTCGTGGTCCTCAAGGGCAGTTGCTGGCCTGTTAGCAAAATCAGCAGCATCATCTGGGTAACGCTGGGTTGGAGAAGTCCTTTTCCATGTGCCCTCTGTTATCTATTGCTACACAGCAAAACACTCCCAGACTTAGTCATCCAATAACCATTTTTATGATCCTCATGAATTTCGTGGCTCATGAATTTGGACAGGGCTGAGCTGAGCTGGCTTGTCTCTAATCCACCGTGTCTGAGCCTCAGCTGAGAACACGCAAATGGCCAGGAGCTGGAATCCTCTGACGCTCCACATGGCAGGCGCTTGGGCTGGGATACCCACAAGGCTGAGCGGAGCTTGGCTTGCTGACCAGCCCATTGCCTTGTGCTCTCTCCATGGGGCGGGGCTCCCCACCGCATCGCGGCCTCATGGAAGTCATACTTCTGCTGTGCAGCTTGGAGCTCCAAGAGTGAAGGTTCCAGAAAATGAGGTGGAAGCCACCTGATATGACTTACTCTCAGTGTCCCCTCCACCACAATCAATTAGGCAAATCATTGCAAGCTCACCCACACTCAAAGAGGGAACCATAGACCCTGCCTTTCAGTTAGAAGAACATGAAAATTTTATAGCCACAATTAAGAACAGCCACTGTCCCTTTTGTGCCTAAATGGTGTGCCCTTGTAAGTAAATGTAAATTAATTCTGATTAAGGTGTTCATAGTAGCGTTGCCGGTGTGCAGAATGAAGGAATGACTACAATTAAGATTGTCTGGTCAGGAGAGTGTTAATACAGATATTTTCCTGAAAGGTTCATTTTAGTTAGGTTTTAAAGGGCACAAGAAAAATACTGATTTCAAATGAATGCTGCTAATTATAAATGAATCTACTCTTCTCATTAAAGCAGCCCAGCAGGGCTTACACTTGGAAATACTCAGAGAGAATTAATAGAGTTATTATGTGCTTGAGATAAAAATAAAAAGAGAGTGCTAGATTTCTGGAAAAGGAAAAAGCAAAGAGCCAGTCTAAGAAACACCATGGAAAATGTGTGATTCTCCTGGTAGGCTCCTGGGCTACTACTAGTCAGCTCTCTGGCAGCAAAGCGTAGTATGATTTCAGAGTCTCTCAAAAAGAATAGGTTTTCTTCTCCCATAGTAAGCTATAATGCGTGTGTGCACATGGTAAAAGAAAAACCTGGGTTAATTTGGATATCTTCCATTGCTTTTAAAAACATCTTTATTAAGATGTAATTTACAAATCATAAAATCTACCCATTTAAATTGTATCATTCAGTGGTTGTTGGTGTATTCACAGAGTTGTGTAGCCACTAGCACAATGTAATTATAGATTGTTGTCATCACCCCAAAAAGAAACCGCACCCCATGAGTAGTCATTCCCATCCCTAGCCTCCTCCCCAGCCCTAGGGAACCTCTAATCTACATCTGTCTCTTTAGGTTTGCTGATTCTGGACATTTCACATAAATGGATGTAAAGTGCTTCTTTGTGTCTGGCTCTTTTACTCCGCATGATGTTTTTAAGGCTCATCCATATGAGCATTTCATTCCTTTTCATGAAGCAGCAATGTTCCATTTATGGTTGTATCACATTTTGTTTATCCATTTATCAGTTGATGGACATTTGAATTGTTTTCCCTTTTTGGCTGCTATGAATTATGCTGCTGTGAACGTTCATGTATAAGTTTTGTGTGGACATATGTTTTTATTTCTTTTGCATATGTACCTGGGAGTGGAACACTGGGTCATGTGTAACTCTATATTTAACATTTAGAGGGTCTGCCGAAGTGTTTTCCAAAGGGGCTGTACCATTTTAAACTCTCATTAGTAATGTATGAGAGTTCCAACTTTTTCACTTCCTTGCCAATACTTGCTATTTTCGATCTTTTTCATTACAGCCACCCTAGTGGGCCTGAAGTTACATCGCGGTTTTGATTTGCACTGCCCTGATAATTAAAAATGTTGAGCATTTTTTTCAAGTGCTTATTTGTCATTCAGTCTTCTTTGGGGACATGTCTACTCAAATCCTTTGCCCGTTTTTAATTGGGTTACTTGTCTTTTCATTATTGAGTTGTAAGATTTCTTTTTGTAGTCTGGATATAAATCCCTTATTATATATGGAATTTGTTAATATTTTCCTCTGTTCTGTGGGGTTTTTTTTCCCTATTTCTTGATAGTATTGTTTGCAGCACAAAAATTTTAATTTTGACAGAGTTCAATTAATCTATTTTTTCTTTAGTTTTGGTGTGTATGTGTGTGTGTGTGTGTGTGTGTGTGTGTGTGTGTGTGTTTTGGTGCCATATGTAACAAACCATTGCCTAACTCAAGATCATAAAGATTCTTATGGTTTTTTCCCAAACGGTTTCATGACATTAGCTCCTACCTTTATGTCTATGACTATTCTAAGTTAGTTAATTTCTGTGTATGGTGTGAGGTAGGGGGTCCAACTTTCCTTTTTTATTTGTGGACGTCACTGTTGATTTGTGTCCATCAGTGTTTGTTCAAGAGTTTATTTTTCCCCCATTTAATTGTCTTGGCACCCTTATGAAAAATCAACTGACCATAAATAAAGGGTTTATTTCCGGACACTTGATTACATTTCATTGATCTATGTTTTCCTTATGTCAGTTCCATATGGTCTAATTACTATAGCTTTATAATAAGTTTGAAAATCAGGAAGTGCGAAAACTTCAAGTTTGTTCTTTTTCTAGATTATTTTGGCTATTCTGGGTCCCTAGCATTTTCACATGAATTTTAGGATCAGCTTGTTAATTTCTTTCTTTTTTTTTTTGAGATGGAGTTTCGCTCTTGTTACCCAGACTGGAGTGCAATGGCGCCATCTCGGCTCACTGCAACCTCCACCTCCTGGGTTCAGGCAATTCTCCTGCCTCAGCCTCCTGAGTAGCTGGGATTACAGGCACGCGCCACCATGCCCAGCTAATTTTTTGTATTTTTAGTAGAGACGGGGTTTCACCATGTTGACCAGGATGGTCTCGATCTCTTGACCTCGTGATCCACCCGCCTCGGCCTCCCAAAGTGCTGAGATTACAGGCTTGAGCCACCGCACCTGGCCCAGCTTGTTAATTTCTGAAAAAGAGCTGGTTGACGGGGTTTCACCATGTTGACCAGGATGGTCTCGATCTCTTGACCTCGTGATCCACCCGCCTCGGCCTCCCAAAGTGCTGAGATTACAGGCTTGAGCCACCGCGCCTGGCCCAGCTTGTTAATTTCTGAAAAAGAGCTGGTTAGGATTTTGGTAAAGATTGTGTTAGATCTCTAGATCATTTTGGTGAGAATTGTCATCTCAATAATATTAAGTCTTCCTATCCATGGCCTTGGGAAATCTTTGTATTTATTTAGGCCTTTTATTTATTTCAACAATGCTTTGTAGTCATCAGTGTATAAGTCTTGTATTTTGTTGGCTAAATTTATTCTAAGAAATGTGTCCCTTTTGATGCTACTACAAATAAAATTGGTTCTTAATTTCATTTTTAAAAATTGATAAGTAATAATTATATATTTTTCTAGAGTACGATGTAAAGTTTTGATATATTTGTACATGGTGAACTATTAAATCAAGCTAAATAACATACCTAGTATCTCACATACTTACCATTTTTTTGATGAGAACATTTACAATTTACTTTCTTAGCAATTTGAAATATACATTATTACTAACTATAGTTCCCCTGCTGTGGAATATATCTAAAAACTTACTTCTCCTATTTAATTGAAACTTTGTACCCTTTAACCAATGTCTCCCCTAGGAAGCCAGCTTCTGGTAACCATCATTCAACTCTGTATTTCTATGAGTTCGACTTTTTCCATTTTTTTTTTTTTTTTTTAGATTCCACATATAAGTGAGAAAACGCAGTATTTATCTTTCTGTGCCTATCTTATTTCACTTAACATAATGTCTGCCACATTCATCCATGTGGTCACGAATGACAGGATTTCCTTCCTTTTAAAGGATGAATAACATTCCATTGTGTATGTATGCTGCATTTTCTTTGTCCATTCATTTGTTGATGGACACTTAGGTTGATTTCATATTCTGGCTATTGTGAATAATGCTGCAGTGAACATGGGGGTGCAGACATCTCTTTGATACACTGATTGCAATTCCTTTGGATGTATACCGAGAAGTGGGATGGCTGGATCATATGGCAGTTCTATTTTAGATTTTTGAGAAATCTCCGTACGGTCTTCCATAATGGCTGTACTAATTTACATTCCCAACAACAGTGTGTGAGGGATCCCTTTTCTCCACATCCTCACCAACAGTTTATCTTTCGTCTTTTTATAATGGCCATCACAGTATATTGTGCCACCGCTCACATTTCTGTTCAGTTAGCTTATTGGTCAGCTAATGATTTGCCAGAGATTCCTTTAAATGCCTTGAGCCAGTAGATCTTCCTTCCTACCCTTTGCCAAGGGACCTCGTGTGTGTTGGGGCATCTCTTCAATGCTCAGTTTACAACTCTGCTTAGCCTTGACTTCGTGCTTGTGCAAAGCCTTACGGTCAGCGAGAGGCTGGGTGGGTCGAGAGACTAGGACCTTCTCGGAGCTTTTCTGGGCATGTGCACAACCCTGCACACATGCATAGATGTATTTTAGATCCCTGGGAATATGTCAGAGCTTTTCAAAGCCCCAAATGGGCACATCATTCCCCAGCTATTCCTGTTATATTTTTGGCCAGACTCTTGATTGTTCCAGCTGGCAATGCAGCCTCAGGCGGCTGCAGTGTTACACAATTGCTGCTGATAGCTTTTGACAAATCCCCTGGGTAATCCTCAGAGTGAACTCTGTTAGGCCAAATATCAACAATGCCTGGTAAATGGGACTTCTCCAGAAGTCCGAAGGACAGGTAAATAATGACAATGCTTTGCAGATGGGACATTTTGAGGAACTTCAAACCCAGTCTGTTTTCTCTGGCGGCTGCAAGGTTGCTCATTTTTACCACTGCTGAAGTTGTGAGGCTGCTGGTTGTCGTGGCTAAGAGAGCTGGGTAGAGCGGAATGGGAACAGGCCAAGTTCAAGTGTCACAGACCTTTCTCCTCTTACCAAGGTTCAGCAGTTTTTCCTGAATAAATGCTCCTCGGATTGTTGCCAGCCTTTGGTTAATTTCCAGAGTTCTGAAACAGGTGTTTTTGACCATTTTCCTAGTGTTTTTGTTATTTTAATGGAACAGCAGCCTATGGAGGGCCTCACTTTGCCATTCTGTAAGTCTTGTGAATAAGTCTCTTCCATTCTTAAACAGGACCATCTCTATTTGATTGCACTGGAAAACTATATCAAAACAACATTTTCTCTCCAAAGTCATTTTGGCAAAACCTCCGACCAACCAGAGATTTTGGTGAGGAATATTCCCCTGTCAAATAAATTCAGAAACTGTCCTTTGCTCTGCCTCATTCTTGGAGAGTCCCAGTGCATGTTGGCATCCAAGAGTGGAAGAGGTCCTACTGTAAAGAACCCATTTAATCTTGTTTACCAAAGGTTTCCTCAACATATTTGCCTGTATAACTACCTTGTTTTACTTTATTTCATTTGCTTAATACTTCTGAATTAGTGCTCTCAGTCTACTAAACTAACCTTAAAGGTGAATTCCAAGCCTAGTTTTTGGGCCCACTTTTCAGAACTAACGTCTCAGCAGCTGGGTGTCTGATGAGAATTGTCTGGGTCCCCATGAAATCCAGCTGGAATACTTTTGCCTTTATTTCTATTTTCTTTATACTTGATTTGATATCTAATAACGGTGACTATGTTTATTTTTAAGGTTTGGTGATGTGGGTCCAGCTAATTTACACATTCCAGCTCCATTGTGAATATCCTGTGTGACCTAAGAAAGTTGCTTTATCTATCGTGGTTTTCTTTCCTTTCACCAAAGAAAGGATCTGTGAACTCACCTCCCAGAATAAGGAAGTACAAGAACTTTGCAGTGCAACCTATGGATTTCATCTTCTTCAGGCCCCTCAGTCAATAATGGATTCTAAGAAACCACACTGAGGAATCAGTGTTCCCAGTCATATGCGCGTGCGCACACACATCCATGTATACAACACCCAGTGGGTGTGGAGAGCCCAGCAGGGCTAGGGTGGCAGGAGTTGCCAAGCAGGATGCCTCCATCTGAGAGCAGCCTTGTCCCTTTGTCACAGGGGTGGTGCAGAGACAATTCTTTCCCCTGAGGGCCTTGGCCTGTGTAAGCCTGGGCAGCCCTGGCCTGGGAGCCTCGAAACAGTCTCACAGTCACTGGTGAAGGACTCTGGATGGGAAGTCAGGAAATTGGTTCTTGTTCTGCCTTTGTCCCTCTTCCAGAAAGGTCGCCTCACTTTCCATGTCTTCGTCACAGACCCAGGAAATGAAGACATTGAGCGCTGTGATTTCTGCAGTCGTTGCCAGCTCTGGAGTTCCTTGAATTTCATGATCCAGGATGTCTTCACAGTGCGGGAGGTCCCAGTGTCACGCATGGCCGTGGTCCCATGAAGGGCCTCCTAACTTCCCCCGGCTCTTGTCAGGCCCACACGGGCAGGCTTCCAGAAAACGGCCTCCTCTCTGGTTTCTGTCAGCACAGCAGTTGTGAACTTCCTGCCATGTGGCCTATAACCTCAATGTCAGGGCCAAATGTGGAGAAAGGGCAAGCAAAGAAGGCCCGCGAGGAGGAAGCGGAGGGACCGGCCCTGGCTCCCACTTCCTTCTCAGCTGCTGGTGAGGCACAGGAAGCCCCTGCCCCCTCCCCCACCACGGTGCAGCGTGGGCTCCTGATCAGCAAGGCCCCCTCATCACCACCACCTTGGCCTCCACATGTTTCAGAGCTGGCCCCCTTCCCAGGGCCTTTGCACCCCACCCCACCCCATCCCCAGCTCTGACATCAAAGCAGTGGGCTCTGGAGCTCTGAGGATGTCCCGGGCTGTTCACGCAGAGGCCACTCCACATTTTACAGCTCTAATTGGTTTCATAACTGCAGTGAGTTGATGAGAAACATACGCGCTCACAAGTAGAAGACAGGGAGCACTAGAAACTTTGCTTATTTTGCAAATGCAGTGAAGCAAGACAGCAGCGTCACTGCCAACGTCTGATTGATCAAGAGGGTCCATGGCATTTTTCCAGTGAGACAGCTGGGCCTGCGATGGCCTCTCAGGGCCCCAGATGCTCCATGGGGTATACCAGTGTCCCTCGCTCACTTGTTTACCTCGGAACGTGTCACATCCTGCCTGGAACTGACCAGGTGAGGCTGGAGGCCTTTATGGCAGCAGGCTTGGCCTGAGAATCCCAGGCCAACGGGTGATGCCAGGGTCAGGCTGCACCCAGACAGCAGGGTGAGAGGGGACGGGCAGTCGCCGCAGACAGGGCCAGCATGGGCCTGGCGCACTGCATGTGTTCAGTTGAGACTGGTTAGGAAGTCCTCTTACTAGAGCTCTTGACACTAACAGGCGCCTCTGGCTAGTCCCATCCAGAACCCACGCCTGCTTTCTGCACCAGCCCACCCTAACCTCCTCCATCTTTCCATTTCAGTGAGCAGCACCGCCCCCATCGGAGCTGAGGGAACATCCTGCCGACTCCCGCTCGCTGGGGGCATCAGAACGGAGGAGTCCATGCTGTCAGTGCCTTCCCTCGCAGCCGTCAGTGGGTCTTCTCATTTCCCTCTCCTCCCTGCAGGCTGTTCTCCAAAACAGCAGGAGCAAGCTTTTGCAAACGGGAGTCAGGTTATGCAGCTTTCCTGCCTAAAATCCTTGACTGGCTTCCCAAGGCTTTTGAATAAAAGCTCAGCTCCTCACCACAGTCTAAAGGCCCTGCCTTCCTCCCTGACTTCTTTCATTTCTGTCGTGAGGCTGTTTGTGCCAGCCTGCAGGGCTGCTGTCTGTCCTCAGCGGCACAGGCACAGTCCTGTTGGACTTCTGCATGTACTCTTTGTCTGCCCGGGACGCTCTGCCCTCCGTGTTTCCAACGCCTGTCTGTCCGCCTCCCTTTCTCAGGGGATCCCTTACCACCCAATGGGAGGGCATCCCTCCATCCCATCCCTGCCACCAAATACCTCCCCTTCATTATCTGCAGCCATTACCATCCACTATTTAGATGATCGTTTTTACAGTTTCGTTGTTGTTTTTGTTTATAATTAACCCCCCTACAAGAATGACAGCTCCTAGGCTGTCTTGTGGGCCTCAGTGCCGAGAACAGTGCCTGGCAGCAGTCAGTGCTGAACACGTGTACTCAATGGGGCTGGACCTGTTCGACTTTCAGAAGTCACCCCAGTAGGAATTCCTGCCATGTGGAGAATAACGACTCCATCCCAGGCTCCCAGAGACCGCGGAGGGTTGAGGAAGGTCAACTCAGACTTCAGCAGAAACGCTCCCAGTGAGCATGCTGGCAGCCACACTGACGAGACTCCACCCTCACTGTGGACCAGCAGCACAGGAGTGGCCAGCCAAGGTCACCAGACTCCCTCCCCTCCCGCCGGCTGAGCCTCCCTGCATGTGGGTGGGACAGGGAGGGATGTTTCTGAGTAGAGAAAAGGAAGAGGCAAGGTGAAGACTAGCTCAGAAAATGTGACTGGTTACTTTTTGTTTACCTCTGTTTTCTGATAATTATGTAGTGACCATGTATTTCTTTCATAATTAAAAAAATCATTGTAAAAAATTATTCCAGTGGATTAATAGTATCAGAAGAGAGAGAGAGAGCTAGAAATAACAATTTACCTCTAAAATTTCTTGAAAATGGACTGCAACCATGTGCAATGATCCAACTCTCTAGCTCAGGAGTCGGCTGCCCACAGCCTACCATCTGTTTTGTAAATAAAGTTTTATTGGAACATGGCCACTCTCATCCTATAGATGCCTTCTAACTCTACCATGTTAGAGTTGAGTCGTTGAGACAAAGTCCCTGAGGCCTGCACAGCCTGAAATACAGACCTCCCGAAAAGCCTGCTGGCTACTGCCCTAGAAAGAGAGCGCACCCTGCTCTCTGCGTTTCCTGGAGGGGGGTCCCTCCACAATGCCACACAGGCAGCCTGCAGCTTCTGCTGTGTCCTCTGTCCCCATTCTGTATCTGTGTGTCTCTCTGCTGAAGGTCAGAAACTAGACTCATCTTGATATTTTTATAGGGCCTGGCACATTTTTTACCTTAAGGAGTCCATATTATGAAAATATTTCTGTTCTGCTTAAGTAAGGAAGTCTCAGCTGACGTCCCACTCTCCAACAGTCAGGTGTGGCTGCAGTGTTGGGGGTCCTGCCACTGAGCCCTGCCCAGAGACCCACATAGTTGCCTCCTCTGCAGCTCCTCTCTGGTGGAAGGGGCATCCTGTCTCTGAAAACTCTTGGCCACACTGGATGGCTGGAGGTTTCCCCTCCACAGCAGGTTTCCCCTCCAGGGCAGCCTTGAGCACCCCTCCCTGACCCCTGCTCAAGGCTGCCCTGGAGAGGCCTCTTCAGCATCAGGTAGCAGCCCCCAGGAACAGGAGGCAGTAAATACCCACCAGTCAGGACAAGCTGGAGTAGGGGTGGGCAGTCCAGATTAGGATTTGCATTTTTAAAGAAATTTCATTTTGTTCCTTTCACACAAAAGCACCTGGACTTATGCTTATGAAATGTTACTGAGAAAGCATCATGCTGAGCATCAAATGAAAAGTAGAAATTCATTTGTAATTTGCAGCAAGCATCAATGGTGCAAAACAGGCAGCCTCGTCCAGTGTGTAATCAGCCCCCTGTCGTATGTATGTATCTTGGAGTAGCCTTTAGCACTCTCTTCATATGTAACATAAGGGCAGGTAGCAGCAGAGCATAGCTCCCTGATAAACCAAAGGACCACAATTCCAGGCTAGCGGAATTCAGTGAGAGAGGATATGAATGCAGCAATAGGTCCAATAATTCATCTACTATGAGAAGGTGATGTGTGTTGAAGCTGGCCTCCAGAAGCCATGAGTGTGTGTGTGTGCACACGTGACTGTGCCTCTGTGTGTGGGGGGAGTGAGAGAGCCCAGCACTTTCTGAGAAGAGGAGGTACTGACTGAGGTTACCTGTGAGCGTCTGTCATCTTTACTCTTCACGCTAGAGAAGTCGCCATTTGACTCAAGACTGGCTGTTCCCCTGAGCTGGCTGTGAAAGGGACAGAGCCTTCTTTTTCTCGGCAAAAGGTAGTTTCACATTAAAATTATTTCCCAGAGAACTAATAGTCATCTCAGCTTAATGACTCAAGGCAAATTAACTCGTCTGGTCACCACTCTGTGGGGGACACAGGGTCGGGGGTGTCTCATCTCTAGAGCTTAATTAAAAAACTGCAGGCATCTGGGTCAGCTGGTGGCCACATAGCTTGACTAATGGTAATATTTTGCTCATTAAATTTCTGGAAGGAGACATGAGTGTAGTCCCTCACAATCCCTCAATCCCAAGTAAGCAGACCAGCGTTTAGCATGTTCTCTACAAGTCTGATTCTTGGGGAGCTGCCAACCTTGGGCAAAAGCTCAACTTTGCTGGCCAGAGGCGCACAGCACGGCCTAGTAACAGAGCAGACGTCTGCCTGTCCGCCCCACAGGACACAGGGCTCTCTGCCCACCGTTCTCTGAATGTCACAGGAGCCAGCAGCGCAGAAAGATGGGCCTCCCTGCTCCACCCTTTTGAGAAAAGCCTTACCCCCGGCCTTGGGTAAGAAGAACGAACAGTAAGATCGGCACTTTCTCTGTTTCTGTTCCTCTTCCTCTTTCCACCCCTGAGATTTGCAGGTCTCCAGGACGATTCTCAGACTGAGCTCCTAGGAAGCAGTCTGGATGCAGGTTCCATCTGGACTCAGGATGGCTGAGCTGGGCCTGCTATCTGCACTTTGATAGGGCGATGCTGAAGTGCGTGGTCCACAGATCACACTGTGATGGTACTGCCCGACGCACAGACGGTCCTAAGAGCCCTCCAGGCTCTCCCTATGCACCCAGGTGCTCCCTGTCCTAGGGCACAACCGCTGCCTGGCTGCCGGGCCTGGTAAGCCCTTCTCCGAGCTCCTGTACCATGTTCACACTCCTCAGCACCTTTCCCATCCAATATGCCTACTGCTGGACAGAGCCCATGAAATTGCTTTAGAAACATTTTCTTTTAATTTTCACAATATATCCGACAAGATAGACAGTTTTATTCGGATTTTCTCAAATGAGGAACTATGACTCTGAGGTAAAGCAGCATGCCCAAGTTCAAACAGCGGCCAAGTGCAAGAGCTAAGTTTCAAGCTGTGACCCTCAAAATCCTGCCCTCCACAGAGCAAAGTTGGGGAGCTCTCTGCACGTCTCTCTAGGAACTGGGGCTGGCGGGACTGGTGCTTCGAGACTCAGCTCCCCCTGGAGGCACCAGCCTCCTGTGCTTCCCTGCAGTTATGAGCTGAATCGTATCCCCCACTAATTTATAGGCTGGAGTCCTAACCCCACATACCTCAGAACTGGACTGTACTTGCAGACAGGGTCTTTAAGGTAATGAAGTTAAAATGAGGTCATGAGGGTGGGCCTTAGTCTAATATGCCCAGTGTCCTTACAAGAAGAGAAGGTGAGGACACAGACAAGCACGGAGGGAAGACCATGTGAGGACTCAGCAAGATGGCTGAGTGCCGTCTCCCTGCAAGCCAAGGAGAGAGGCCTCAGGAGGAGCCAAGCCGGCCAACGCCTTGATTTTGGACTTCCAGGCTTTAGAACTGTAAGACAGTATATCTCTATGGTTGCCCACCCCCCAGTCTGTAGTGCTTTGTTATGTAGCCAGAGCAGACTGAGACATCCCTCCTCACATGTGCTGCACGTTTGTCCACACCTCCCATCCCCAGGCCTTGGGGCTCTTTCCACTGTCTTTGCTTGGTTAGCCTCTGCCAGTCTTTGGAAATTCCTGAGGCATTCTCCTCAATCCTTTGATTTGGGATTCCTCCTCTGAACACCTGCAGCCCATGTGCGCCCTTATCTTAGCAGACGGCAAATTGTGACTGGTTGTGTGTTTGACTGGACCTCGTGCTCTGGGAGAGCAGGGACTCTGTCATATACCACTGTGCACCCAGCAGCTGGTGCAGGCCCTGGCACATGACAGATGCCAGACTCACGTCAGTAGCACTAAATGCTGCGTGCTGGACCTAAGAGCCCCTGCACTCATGAACAGCCCATCATATCTCTTGGCAGGATCCATGGGAGGCCATGCTTCCTCCTTTCTTCCTCTTCATTTGGCCTGAGTCGGTTTGTGCTCTTGCCCCTCTGTGGAGCACGAGAAGCCTGTACTCGACAGGGGAGCCTGGGCCACCCTGACCCGTCACAGCTGCTGAGTCTCTTTGCTTTGAGTCCCTTGATGCCTTCCTGCCCCTGGCCCCTTCTCAATGCTCCAGGATCCCGGAGGCCGGTGGGACGTCACAGAGGCTGGGCTCACCTGTCCTCAGGATCCAGAGTGGCAGGTGTACTAACACAAGGAGCCAGGCTGTCCACCCAACCACTGCCTCCCGCCAGTCCAGCCCTGCTTCTGCAGCAGCCCAACCCCCACCTCATGAAGGGAGCAGATCCCTCCAAGGTGAAACCATGATTGAAACAGCTCATTAAAACAGCAGATGAGGCAAAAATGTGGTTTTGATTTGGATTGAAAATATGTTTCATTATATGCACTTTTTTTGCAGCAGCGGCAGCAGCATTTTGCTGCTAATTTTTTGCATATGCTGATTTTACAATGAATTTCATTAATTCCCGGAGTTCGCATCAGGTTCTGCGTGCCTGTGGGCATCTGGCGATCTGGCTTATGCTTGATTCAGGTGTGGACATCCACCAGCCTGTAAGGGTAGCTTCCCTAAGCTGGCACTCCCTCGCATATAAAGTGGGGATTGCGTCTACACTGCAGGGCTGTTTCAAGGAGTGGAGATTTTGTGATAGTTGTTCAAGCGACAGCTCTCACTGACAGCTACTGATTATTAACAGTAGGACTCTTTCTTCTCAACTGAATTTTCAAAGCTTGTGTCAAACATCTACTTCTTTAGTATTTTCTCTACTGTCTATCACAGAATTGTTATTGTTTGTTTTCACTAACTAAATAAGAAAGAGAGAAAAGAGTGTCATGTTTGTGAATAAAACAAAAACAGCTTTGGGAAATCATAAAGAAGCTGCCAGGGGAGAGAAGCCTGTCACTGATGGCTGTGTCTCTCTGTGTATCTCACAAAGCAGGAGCACCCGTGTTATCCCGTTATCCCTACTGGGTCCCAGCACTAGCTACCTCCCAGACGCGCTGTACCTGCTAAAGGCAAGCTGGCACTGTGCCCAGCCTTGTGCTTCTCCTCTTGCCTGGAATACACACGTCATTATTGTTTGTTGTTTTGCCTTGAACCCACTGCCATAACCCGCCTTGTGCATAGTTATGAATTTAACCATCAAAAGGAGAGCATGTGAGGAGCTGTCTTCTGCTGGGGGCATACATCTGAATCAAGAGAGATATAAAAATCATTGCCTTGCCCTAAAGCAGCGGACAGTCACGTGGATAATACGGGTCTTAGACTTTTTTTTTTTTTAAATTTAAGAATATCCAGTATGAGCAGTGCCAGCAGAATGGTTTGGAGACTTTCAGTGCTTCTTGAGTTCAGAGGAAGGAAAGACAGCCTGGGGTTGGAGGTAGGCCCCAGAAGGTAGGAAATCCATCAGGAGACAGGCAGAATGATGTACACTCCAGGGGCAGATGGGTCATCCTGGGGGTAGCACCTGGCTCCCCTCTCCAGCTGTGTCACCTGCTCCTCCCTGTCTAGCCCCCCAGAGAAGAGCTGGCTTGCCCCTCGCCCAGGAGGTAAGAGCCTGGCCCCTACTGTGGAGACCACTTTGTCTGTGTTCCCTCCCCATGCAGAGCAAGCAAAGCCCCTTTCCCAGGGACGGAGGGGTTTCGGATGCACTCAGACCCCACCTGATCCTGAGCCCAGGGCAGATGGGATTTCACCATCTCAAGGCAGAGAGGGGCTCATCACTCACAGGACCTTACCCTAAAGCCCCGTCCACCAAGACACGGGTTTATTCAGATGGTTTAGGCAGGCAAGATGGCTTGGGCAGGAGTTCTTCCTTTATAAACTTTTTAATTAGAATTTATTTTTCTCTTTTTTAATAGCACAAGTTAAAACACTAACACATTGTACAGCTGTACAAAAATATTTTCTTTCTTTATATTTCTATTTTAGAAGCCTTTTTCATTTTACATTTTTTTAAAGAGATGAGGTCTGGTTCTATCACCCAGGCTAGAGTGCAGTGGCACGATTACAGCTCACTGCAGCCTCGAACTCCTGCACTCAAGTGATCCTCCCACCTAAACCTCCCAAGTAGCTGGGATTACAGTTGCATAACACCACACCTAACTTTTTTTTTTTTTTTTTTTTTTTTTTTGTAGAGACGGTCTTGCTAGGTTGCCCAGGCTTGTTTCAAACGTCTAGCCTCAAGCTATCCTCCTGCCTTGACCTCCCAAACTGCTGGGATTATGGGTGTGAGCCATTGTGCCCAGTCAAAAATTTTAATTTTTTATTTATCTTTCTTTTTAAACTTTTTTCTTAAAAACTAAAACATAAACACACACATGTAGGCCTAGGCCTACACAGGGTCGGAAGCATCAATCTCACTGTCTTTCATCTCCACATCTCGTCCCACTGGAAGGTCTTCAGGGACAATAACATGCATGGAGCTGTCATATCACCTGACGATGATGCCTTCTTCTGGATACCTCCTGAAGCACCTGCCAGAGGCTGTTTTGTACTTAGTATTTTTTTGTAAGAAGAAGGAGTATGCTCTAAAATAATCATTAAAAATGTGGGATAGTGTCTTAGTTAATTTGTGTTGCTGTAGGGTAATATCTGAGGCTGGGTAATTTGCTTTTTAAGAAAGGTTTATTTGGCTCTCGGTTCTGCAGGTTCAGCTTCTGGCTGCTTCCATTCATGGCAGAAGTGAAGGGGAGCCAGCACAGGCAGATTACCTGGTGAGAGAGGAAGCAAGAGAGAGACGGGGGAGGTACCAGGCTCCTTCTAACAACAGCTCTTAAGGGAAGGAATAGCCTGAGAAACACTCATTACTGCAAGGAGGGCACCAAGCTGTTCACGAGGGATCCTCCCCCGTGACCCAGACACCTCCCAGTGGGCCTCAGCATTGGGGATCCAATTTCAACATAAGGTTTGGGGAGATGCGCATCCAAATTATAGCATAGAGTAAATACACAAGGCAGGAACATCGCCATGTATTATCATGATCAAGTGATACGTACTGTACACGCTCGCATGCACTGTGCTTTTCTACAACCGGCAGCATGGTGGGTCTGTTTACACCAACATCACCACCAACGTGAGTCATGCATTGCACTACAATGTTAGGACTGCTGTGACGTCACTAGGCAAGAGGAATCTTTCAGCTTCGTTATAATATTATGAAACCACTGTCATGCATGTGGCCTCTTGTTGAGAAAACATCGCTGTGTGGTGCATGAATAAAGAGCTCGATATCAGCTGATGCGGGATGTCTATTATGCGGAACTTAATGATACTTACGTGAACAGTTCATTCTGTCTAAACACAGCCAAGATAACAAACATTCCACCGAGACTGGAATCCCATGCTGAAGCCTTGGGACCCAAGAAGCACTGGACATTCTAAGAATTCAGTAGTAAAGACGCAAAGGAACCTCTGGGCCAAGCCTTCCCTCTGCGCCTAACGGTGCTCCCGGTGTGGCACCTTTCCCAGAGACTTCCAGCTGGAAGTTGTAGAACTTTTGTTTCTTCTGTCTAGAGTGTCTTTGTGTATATTGTGTGTGAATGTGTGTCTGTGTCTCTGTGTGAACGGGTATGCATAAATGTATGTGTGTGGGTCTGTGTGAGTGTGTGAATGTGTGTGTCTGCGTATGAGTGTGTCTGTGTGTGTGTATCTATGTGAATGTGTGTGCTTCTGTGTGTGTCTGCCTGTGTCTCTGTGTGTGAATAAGTGTATGTGCGCTGGATCACCACATAAAATCTATGTGTGTATTGTGAATTATGATTTTGGAAGTTGAAGGCCCTGATCTAAAGGGCCTCAGTGCCTACAACGCATCTGGCTTCAGCAGATGCTTATTGGATAATAAGTTATTGTTATCAATGGAGGAGTTAAATGGACAGCTAGGGAGAGTAGCGATGATTCCTCTCAACTTCTTCTGCTCCAACAATTTCCAGTCCCTTCCCCACCAGCCTGCAACCCATCTCCCCGAACACTAACTGCCCCTTCCTCCACTTCCCCTGCAGGAAGGGGCCCCAGCCCCAGTCGGCCTCATCAGCGCACTTACCTGATGCTGTAAGAGGAAGGATGCAAAAGCAGAACCTTCCCCCCATTTGGGTATTTACAAAGCTGAAGACCCAAACTCCACTGCGTGCTGTGGTGGGTGGTGTGGCACAGAGTGGTGCCTGGTACCTGCTCCCTCCACTAAGCATCAGCACCCTTCATTGCTGTCCCAGGCCTCTGCCTGCCCATCCCCCACACAATTCCTGCGCAGTGAGTGGAATAGCATCCTGGAGTCCACACTGTGCAGCCCCTGGCAGACACACACCTGAGCCCTGCTGCCCTTTCTTTGCCAGGTGTCTGACCCCACAGGACTCAGGTGCTTCACAGCAGTGAGTCTGGAAGGTGGCCGCTACAGTTACCATCTGGAAATGCAGGGTGTCCTCCAAATGGCCACATCTCAGCTAGCTCTGGGTGGAAAGCAGAGGCTGTGTAGTGCTGTGCTGCACCTGAAGGTCGCCGCAAGCTTCCCTCCAGAGAAAATGCTTTGATGGGTTTCACTTGTTACTCTGCTTTCACTCCAGGGAACCGTTGGGAACTGAGCCGGAGTCAAACATTTGGCTGAGGTTAGGCATTCGGCCAGACTCACTCCTGACACGCTGCGTGAGCAAACCAGAGCAGAGCAAAGACGGCCGAGGCCCAGGTGAGGCCAAACAACCTGGACAACAGTGAGCGGAGGGACGGCAGCTGCTGGCTGGGACATGCAGGGAAGGAGTGGAGGATGCGGAGATTTGACAGCTAGCTTCTTAGCAAGGGATAGAACGCTTTGGGAACATGGATTGTCTGAGGACAGGAAGCAGAAAGCTGGGCTGGCCAGTAGCTTCCCAGGGCCCACCCACATTCCCATTAGTTCTGAGGGTAGCACGTCCCACTTGTCTTGCTGCCTGCTGCGTGTAGCATGTAGTCCATGTGCAGTCTAGGGCACACTTGGGCACTGAGTGGCTTGTAGTGCATGATTGTTGAGTGAATGAAGGACCTTGTAAGTGTCTTCAGGAAGAACTTCTAAGTGCTCTCTTGATACCAGAAAGCAGAATTCCAGAACTGTTTCCAAGCAAAGCAATTAACATGTAAATTTAAAACAAACAAAAAACATAAATGTCACAAGAGGCTCTAATGGTTGTATTAGTTGGGCGTAAAATGGTAGAGTTTCCGGCTCTCATTTCTAAATTCCCAGTGTTTATCCTTCACTCTTGACACATAAGTGCACAATCAATGTTAATGAACGAAGACACTTTGATTTCCAGGGCTAAATAAAATCTTCCTCCTACTACCTTCATCTCCCACCCGCTCTGCCCCTAAATCAAGCCTGTTACATAATTAGCATAAAGCAAGAATTTTAAACTGGTCTTTCGACACTTTCTGAGAGTTTAATATTCAAATTATAGTGAACATTCGAGTATTCAATATTACAAAGGTATTTTTAGTTGAATATTCAAAACATTCCAAATTATCTTATCCCACATTTTAAAGAAAAGATGATTGAGTGAGACTTAGGCCCCATAACTTGTCCGAGGGCACACAGGTATTTAAGAAGCAGGGCCAGTGCGTGAATGCCTGTCCGCCTGACTACAGAGTCAGACACCATATCGATGGCCTTTCTATAAAACCTGGTAGGAAAACTGCCACATGAGTGTGGCATGATGGCTAGGTGCATAAACTCAGATTCTCAGAGAGCTGAAAGCAAGGCAGGAAGGAGGCCAGCCCATCAGTTCCGCTCTTGGGTCAGAAGTTTAGAAGTTCTCTGACCCTTACAGTATTTGTGAAATGAGGTAATGGCCCAGTTAGTGGATCCCCACAGTTTAACATCACAAAAAAAGTCTCAGTTCAAGCTGCTCAACCCTGTGGACCTTCTCCAAGAAGCCAAGGGCTGACTTCACCAAATGGCCCAATTGCCTTCTGCGGGAGCTTAAGAGGGGGTGCCCTGAAGGAGTGAGGTCAGAGTTGGGGGGTAGGGGATGATGGAGGTGCCTTACTAGCGGTTCTTTAGGGGTGCTCCCATGGTCCTCTGGCCTCACTCAAAGAGGCCCTTAGGCTAGAATGGAATAACAGGGGGATTTTACTCTGAATCAAACTAAAATTGAATTAACAGATAAAACATTCTCTAAATTCCTCCTACAAAATTTTTTGAAACTTTTGTGCTTCCTACTAATTGTTTGCTAAGAAGAGGTAGCAGAAAAAAAAATAAATGAAACAGGAGTTCGTTAATATATGGACAAAAGTATATGCAGCTGATTATGTTGAGTTTAAAGTTTATTTTTAATGTGCTCATCTGCTCTCAATTTGATAAGATACTTAAAATACAGAAACGGTCCCTGCAGGCTGTTTCATTCCTAGTTCATACACTGAAATTGAGACTCAGTGAGGAAACTGCTGCCTCGCTTTGGAGCCAATAGCTCCCCATCAGAGACCAGCATCCCCACGGACCACCGGCTCCCTGGCTCCATGCAGGCCATTTAGCCTCTGGAAGCTTTTTGCTCCTTCCTGGAAAATGGGAACTTACGGCCTCCATCTTGCCAAGTTGTTGTAAAGGTTACAGATAATGAAGACGGCACCTAGGGTGGAGTGTTAGCAAGCGTTCTGAGGGAGTTTTCGTGACTGTTGTCTGTGGAAATCATCCAAAGAGAAAATAGTTCTGCAATTTTAAGTTGTTTCCTAGGTGAACAAGTTTGGGAACTAGTGCCTTAAATTTTGTTCCCTCTTTATTTAAGTAGGTTTTTATGACACTTTAAGGGCCAGATGTTTTCTTCTGGCTATGGGCAAAGGGGGCCCGAGTGACAGGATGGGAAGTGAGAGCCATGCCTCTGTTTACTCCTGCGCATCATCTCCAGCAGCAGCAGCAGCCCCTCCCCACCGACTCTGGCAGCAGCAGATCAGGTGAGGGAGGTGAGGTAGGGTGCAGTCACAGCCATGATCGACCCTCCCTCTGTGGCTTATGAGATTAAAAGTCGATTTTCACTCATGCCATGTGACCACTGCGGTTGGTGGGCCTTCTGTTTTGTGTAGATATTCATGGAGCCAGGATGAGGAAAGCTCCATCCTGACCTATACTTCCAAGATTCCCAACAGGAAATAAAGAGAGAACCTGAGTTGGAGGGGGAGGGAAACAAACGGTGCACAGGCTTGTAAACCCTCTGCCTTGAAGGGATACGCATCCCTACTGCCCCCATTCCATTGGCCAAAGTTGGTAACACAGCCCTGCTTCACTCCAGAAAGGAAGGGGAGTGTAGCCACCCTGAGCTTCAACAGCAGAGAGTGAGACACGCTTGACAGACAACTCTCACCACCGCCAGAGTTGCCACCATGCACAGAGCACTTACTTCACCAGCTGAGCATCTGTCGTCGCTAGCGGTAAGCCTGCAAATGGGGTTCAGGGATGACTTCTGTGAGGAGCAGCTGGTTGGTGGGACATGCAAAGGCAAATCACAGATGAATCAGTGAAAAACTCAAAGTTTCTGTTTTACCATTCAAGGGCAACAGGAAGGCACTCCAGGGACTCCAGGAGTGTCACAGGGTGTGAAGTCATGACTTCATGGACATAAGAACCGGAGTCAGTTGGAAGAGAAGGCAGGACTCAAGCAAGGAAGAGATGGGGAGGAGTATTGAAGGCGGGAGAGCAGAGGGAAAAAGGCTCAGAGACAGAAGAGCCTCCAGCACATTCTGAGAACTGTGTGTAAACCCAGGGAGCAAGAAGGAGGGCTGCTTTAGGGAAGAAGTGGAAGGTGAGGGCAGTGGAGGGGCAGTGTTGGGGTAGAGGGGCAGCATCTCTGAAGCGCTCCAGTGCTCCGGTTCAAGGCTTGGAAAACAAGGCTTTACCCTGTAGGTGGATCAAAATCATTGATTCTCATTCTCTCTCTCTCTCTCTCTCTCTCTCTCTCTCTCTCTCTCTCTCTCTCTCTCTCTTATCTCCCAGTCTAGAGTGCATGTCGCAATCTCAACCTCTGCCTCCCAAGTTCAAGTGATTCTCCTGCTTCAGCCTCGAAAGTGGCTGGGACTACAGACAGGTCCCACCATGCCCAGCTAATTTTTTTGTATTTGTAAGAGAGATGGTATTTCACCATGTTGTCCAGGATGGTCTCAATCTCCTGACCTCGTGATCCACCTGCCTCAGCCTCCCAAAGTGCTGGGATTACAGGCGTGAGCCACCATGCGCAGCCTTCATGGCATGCTTTTAAGTAGGAGGGCGGCATGTGCAAGGCAATGCTGCTCGCTGTGTATGGTTGGAGAGGAAGGGCACAGGCTGGCAGCAGGGAGGTCGGCTGTATCACGCCCCCTTAGCATTTGAACTATGTAGGTACAAAGGGAAGAAGATTGGAGACAGAGAGTGGGGATAGGAAGCAAAGCAGGGAGCACCTTTGCTTGGATCAAATTTTTCACTGAAAATAATGAGAAGAGCTGGACAAAACAGAAAAAGCCAAAAACACATTTGAACATGGAGAATAATGGCCAAGGCAGTGAGAATGTGAAAGGCCACAAAGTGAAACGCCACAAAGAGAAAGACAGATAGATGGTCCCGGCACTCAGACCCACACCTACCTGCAGGGCCACAACCATTTCCGGGACAAAAGAGGTTGTCGAGCTGAGACGCTCAGCAGACCTTTTGGCACTCTTCTGGGACAGGGGTACAAAAACTGATGTTCAGAACATGTCAAGGAGGAAGGCGCCTGCTGAACACTCCCAGCTTTCAGATGGGGCCCGAGATCACAGCATGAGAGTAAGACAGAACTGGACACTGACCCTCACAGACACGGGCGGCCGTCTTTGAATCTGCGTCATCCCCAGAAGATAGAAGTGATCTCCTTAGTCTAACTGCAAGAAAGAAAAATGACAGTCACTCTTATTTAAAGAGAGAAAAACTCTACACAAATTTTTAGCAAATGCGACCCAGCACTAGATAGAAAAGGCGATGTATCAATATCAAGTTGCAAGGTTAGTTTCACACCTGAAAATCAATAAAAGTCACTTGATGTGGGTAAAAAAAAAATCATACAATTATCTCAATAGAAGCAGAAAAAAGCATTTTATACAATTGGATGTTTGTTCTTAATTTTTAAAAAGGAACTCTTAAGCTTGTAATATAATAAAACTTTTTATCTAATTAAAATACAGTAAGCATAATATTAAATCATAAAATTAAGTTTCCTCTTCTGAGGTTGAGAATGAGACAAGTCTTTTACCATTTGTATTTTATAAAATGTGGTACTAAAGGTCTCAGACAGTAAAATAAAGCATATAAAGAAATACAGAAATAAAATGTATAAGAGTTAGCATGGAAATAATAAAACTGCCATTATTCCCAAATGACCTATTATATGTAGAAATCCAAATGAATCTACATATAAACTATTAAAATTAATTAACTGATGTACCAAGTTCTCTGGATGCAAGGTTAATACATAAAAGTCCATTATATTTCTATATAGTATCAGAAAATAATAATTAAAGTTTAAAAAACAATTTCATTTAGATCAAATAGCTAGGAATAAATTCAACACAAGATCTGCAAACCTTCTACACAGAAAACTGTAAAACTTTCCTGAAAGAAATTAAAAAACTGAGTTAATAATATACCATATTCATGGATTCAAAATAACTAAATAGAGGTATTGATTGTTTCCCAAATGGTCTATATAGATTTAATAAAATTTTAATCACCATCTTAGCAGAATTTGTGGTGGGAACCAACAAGCTGATGCTATAATTTCTATGGAAATGTAAAAGGCTAAAAATTGCTGAGACAAAGAAGAAAATAGTTGTGGGACATGCACTAGGCACAAAGACTCATAAATCAATAGTAGTTAAGTCAGTGCAGGACTGTAACAAGACTATGTAAATAGTCCAGAAATAGACCCAGATTGTATGGATATGTGATTTATGACAAAGGTAGCACATAAAATAATGGAGAAAGATTTTTTTAAAGATATATATGATATTTTTATTTTTTTTTTTTTACTTGCATTTTAGATTATTTAAAAAAAATGATGCTAGGTTGATGAGATATCCAAAAAATGAATAATCTTAACGTCTATCACATACCAAAAGCATTTTCAGGTGGACCACAGATCAAAATGTGAGCAATGAAATAATAAGGCTCACAGAGCATAACATTGGAGACCGTCTTTGTGACTTTGAGGTAGAGAACACAAAAAGCACTAGCCATAAAGGAGAAGATTTATACACTGGACTATATTAAAATTTATAACTTCTGTTCATCCAAGTATACCGTAAGAAGAATGAAAAGAGATTTGCAACATATAACAAAAAGGTTCATAAGAAAAATAAATAAAAGACTCCTACTGATCAATATGAAAAGGACGGACAACCCGATAGAAAAATTGGCCAAAGACCTGAATAGGCACTTAACAAATGAGAATCTCCAACTAGCTAATAAACATATGAAAAGGTGCTAAACCTTATCAACCATTCCGGAGATTTAAATTAAAACCTAATGAGAGACCTCCTCATAATCACCAGGACAGTGAAAATGAAAAAGTTCTGACAACACCCGGAGTCGGTAAGATGTGGAGCAACAGAAACTCTGGGCTCTGCTGGTGGGAGTATCAGCTGACTCTGCCACACTGGGTAACCACTGGAAGCTGAATATGCAGACCCCGCGGGCCAGGAGTTTCATTTCTAGGTATATCTACCCCTCCCCAAATGCATAAACAAAAAAGCTTTCTATTGGCAGTATTTGTAACAGCTAAAACCCAGAGACAACCCAAATGCCCCTTGGTAGTAGAACAGAGAAATAAATGGTAATATATTCATGCAATGGAATCCTATACAGTAATGAAAATGCTGCTTCATGGCAGATCAGAAATGAATCCCATGGACATAAGGTTGTGCAAGATAGGCCAGAAGCTAAAGAGCATGCACGTACTGTGTTATTTCATTTACATACAGGTTAAAAACAGGCACAAGCAATCCAAGGTCTTAGACACTGAGGCTGGGGGTGCTTCGGGAGGGAGGCACACTCACCGGGCAGGGTGTGAGGAGGGCTCTGGCATGCAGTAATGCTGTGTACTTATCTGGATGGAATGACATGAGAGCATTCACTCTGTAAAATGCTGTGGGCTGTGCGCTTATAGCTGGTACATTTTTTATGTGGCTGTTATATGTCAACAAAAGTTTATTTTTTAAATAGAAATAAAGGAGGTGAACATTGGACTTGGTAGATGGCTCCAGTTCCTGGGCGTGCTCATGACTGTATTTAGGTGACTGGTGGTTCACTTAGCTCAGAAACATCTCTAGCTCTCATTGGAGCCAGGTTTGGCATGGGCAGCAATTTAATAGCTCAATCACAATGTGATTTCATAGCACCTATGAAGCAGCTTCTCTTGCAGAGAAAATGGGGGCCAGCACAGATGGGTGGCTCTCTTTACCAAATTCTTCCAAAATGCACACACCTAACTTACCCTGGGGCTCCCGTCTATGGGGCTTGAAACATCTCTGAAAAGCAGCCTGCCCTTCTCTAATGGCTTTTCCCCTTGTCCTGCAAACTTGAGATGGGCTCTGCCTGCTAGATCTTTTGCATTATAGAAGAAGGAAGAAAAGTAGAAAACTGTCACATACACTCCCCAGAGCCTCTCAGAAGTCAACAGACTCCTGAGCAGTTGCCATTTTTTAAGGCTCCTGGAAATACATACACCCAAGCCTAGAGTCTTTCTAGGAATGGAGATGTGTGTGTGTGTGTGTGTGTGTGTGTGTGTGTGTGTGTGTGTATGTGTGTGTGTATGTGTGTGTGTGTGTGTGTGTGTGTGAGAGATATATACACATTCACAAATATACAATACAGTTGATTCTTGAATAATGCAGGGGTTGAGGCACTGATCCTCCATCCAGTCACAAATCTGCTTATAACTTTTAACTCTTTAAAACTTTCATTATGGCTGGGCGCAGTGGCTCAAGCCTGTAATCCCAGCACTTTGGGAGGCCGAGGTGGGTGGATCACAAGGTCAAGAGATCAAGACCATCCTGGTCAACATGGTGAAACCCCGTCTCTACTACAAATACAAAACATTAGCTGGGCATGGTGGCGCGTGCCTGTAATCCCAGCTACTCAGGAGGCTGAGGCAGGAGAATTGCCTGAACCCAGGAGGTGGAGGTTGCAGTGAGCCGAGATCGCGCCATTGCACTCCAGCCTGGGTAACAAGAGTGAAACTCCGTCTCAAAAAAAAAAAAAGTTTCATTACTAATAATGTCTCGTTGCAGTCAACGAGAGATTATTAGTAATGAAACTTTTTTTTTTTTGACTGGAAGGCTTCCAGTCAATGAGAGATTATTAGTAATTAAACTAAATTATTAGTTGATTAATACATATTTTGTACATTATATGCATTAAATACTGTATTCTTACAATGAAGTAAGCTAAAGAAAAGAAAATACTATTAAGAAAATCATAAGGAAAAGAAAATAGATTTCCTAGTCATTAAGTGGAAGTGACTCATCATCAAGGTCTTCATCCTCATTTTCTTCACATTGAATAGGCTGAGGAGGAGGAGGATGCGTTGGTCTTGTTGCCTCAGGCATGGAAGAGGCAGAAGAAAATCTGTGTGCAAGGTACACACAGTCCTCTAAGACAAAGTCATAAAAATTATGGCATATTTTAATTTTTCATGTTTAACATATTCATAGTTGTAGCATCGCTCTCACCCTGTTCACCACACACTTATAAAACACAGTGACAGTGTGGGCGATCTTATTTAAGGATACAATTAAATCCCTAAGTTAGATGCCTTTCTGAAGGTAAGGCCAAGACCAATAATGCTTCTTTCCATCACTCACTACGACCCTGTTGCCAATGACAGTCCTACGGCAGCTGTCGTAATGCACTGTGTGAGCCCAGGGTTCTGGTTCCCATTTCCATGGTGAATAACCAGGACAGTTAAGTAACTTTGCAGTGGTCTGCTGCAGACCCAGGCCTGGCCATCTGTCCCTCCCCTGTGTCTTGTTTTGGAGGATCACTGTCTCTGATATGGATTAAGCTGCTCACTCCAGCCCCAGCCCTTCCCAGGAATGAGATTTATTTACACACAGCAGCAGGGCTTACAGACAGTGGGATGCGGCCTCTCTGAGCTGTCCTGCAGAAGCAGAATGCTGTCCTGTGGTGTGTAACAAGGGGAGGGGACATCTGGTCACTCTTAACTAAGAGACACCCCCTCTCCTTTCTCTCTATTCCCTCCAGGATCCAAACACACGGGCAAGCAAGGGCAGTTACTTTGGGTTTTGTTCTTCTGTTTTTCTTGTATTTTAATCAGCATGCTGTAGGGTCGGAAGGGTCCCACCCACGACCGAGAGCTTGAAGATGTTTCCAGGGGCCGCTGGGTGGTTTGCTTCAGCTCATGTGCCTCCTCCTATCACATTCGAAAAGCTCTGAGCTGAGTAAACCCGCATTCCATTTAGGTGAGATAGCAAGTTCCAAATGATGAAAACAGTTTGCAAAGAAATGTGCTAGACAGAATATTTTGAAAACAGTTTGTACTTGAAGGAATGCAGGGAGAGTGAGATTAGAGAGAGGGGTTGCTTCAATCACTATCAGAAATTCCTGAGCACAATCTTTGGTATATGGGCAATTTTAGTAAGGGTCCTTCCATTTGGCAGAGGATTGCACAAATCCCAGAGGAGAACATAGTGACCTAAAGGAGGAGCTTTCATCAGTTTAATGCCAAACTGAGGAACAAGCTGATTTCCTGTTACGCTTCAGGAAAACAAAACAAAACAAAACCCAAAACCTGACAGTTGTTCAGTGTTGACTTACTTTGCCTTTACATTTGTATGTGTGTATTTCATTAAAAAACAGCATTAATCTAGGTTTTGATTCTGTATAGAGATCTTATATAACTATAAAACCCAGAAAATACACACACACACACACACACACACACACACACACACACCCCAAAAAAACTTAAAAACTGAAACTGACAACACTAATGTGGCAGATGTTTTGCAGACACTAAATAGATCTTTTCAGTGTGCCTGTGGCCTCGAATGTGCAGTTCTTTTCAGTTTGTGACTCCCATCCCACCATACTCTCTAGGGTGACACATTGCTCCTACCACTTTTCCTATATGCAGGGCTGCCAGCTTCCCATCTGCCAAGCATGTGGGGTGTTGCCTGGCCTTCCTGTGCCTCCGTCTGTTGTCTGGCCATGAGCTGGTGATCAGTAAGTCTTGCCACATGAGGCCAGGCCTAGAAACACAAAACCCCAATGGAAATCTTGAAAATGCTAAGAATGTCATTAAGATGATCCAGAATGGCTTACAGATACAGGTTTAAAATGAAAACACAGACTTAAACATTCTCGTTGAAAACAGTCAGGCTCCCTAAGTATATCTCTATGAACCTCCAGTGGTTCCCAAACCCCTGGTGTTCCAGAAAGCACACAGGCCTCACCTTCAGAAGAACAGGTTGACTTCACTCCCCTGCACTTCATCCACACCCTAAGAAGGAACTAAAAGAGAATTTTTTGCTGGCCCTGCCTCCTTCCTCCTGTATGCATGGCCCACTGGGCTCTGCTTTAGGGCTCCCCTCTCTCTCGGAGGGTCCCTCTCCCCTCTGGGCAGAGGCCGAGGGGCAGTTCCAGGCTAGTTCTGTCATTCTCTGTTTCCCATCTCCATCCCTAAACTTCAATATTGGACTCGTTTTCTTACCCTGCCTTCTTCTCAGTCTCTTTCCTATCTCTGGGTCCCCAGCACTTTTAATAATCCCCTAAAGGAAGGACTTGTGAATTTAAAGGAATGATTTGTGGATTTAGTGGAAAGCTAAAATTCTCAGAATAAAAATAGAAGCAAGTTTGCATACACTAAAATATCACATTTGGGGGTGGGGATGTTGGGGCAAGAGAATGAGACCCCAATATATGGTGCTGTGGCATGCTGGCCACTTCAGATTAAACACATAAACCAAAACTAAAATTCTAAGCCTTCATAGACAACTGAACAGACCCCACTCTGGGCCACAGGAAACCTGAACAACTGAATCGCTGGTCATGATGGGAAAGAAGGTGAAACAGGCCTCCTAATACCCCCTGCCTTTTAGAATGTAGGCACAAGTGACCAGCATTAACATTAAAATAGAGATCCTAAGACTAATAGAACAGATTCTTCAGCAATGAGATACCAAATTCCAGCCTGACTCTGGTATAGCATCACATGACAGATAGCAGATCTTGAAAGAAATAAAAATATTTTACCACAAAATAGATTTCTTTGACATAGTTTGAAATGGTTCTGCAAAATTTTCATGGGGAAAATTTTCTATTTGTAGGGAATCATAATTAGTGTAGCCAGAACTTTCCGGGATATAGGAGAGATTAACTAAGAGTCTGACACCTTTTAAGGTCTGAAAAAAGGTATTTGCCATCTATTCTCTCTGAAGCCTGCTACCTGGGAGCTTTGTCTACACAACAAGAACCATGGCTTCCACAACCCCCGTTATCTTAACTTGAGCATTTCTTTCTACCGACTTCAAGTCTTTAGTTGAATTACTTGCCAATCCGAAAATCTTTGAATCCACCTGTGAATGGATCCCACTCATAGGAACATCTCTCCACTCATAGGATTCCCTTATGAATGCACCTATAAACCTGCCACTTCGAGGTCTCCCGCTTTCCAGGCCAAACAAACGTACACCTTACATGTATTGATTTATGCCTGCCTGTAACTTCTGTCTCCCTAAAATGTATAAAACCAACCTGTAACCTGACCACCTTGGGAGCACTTTCTCAGGACTTTGTGACACTGTTCTCTAGGACATGGTCACTCATATTGTCTCAGAGTAAGTCTCTTTAAATATTTTACAGGGTTTGCTTTTTGTTGTTATTGCTGACAAAAGAAATTGGAAGGCCTTAGAAGCTGCCTCAGAACCAAAACCTTTCTAATCTGTTCCTCTCTCACCCATGCCCTCTTCACTCAAGTGCAGGAAGGGACTCGAATTTTCTTATCTGACTGAGAAGAAGATAAGTGATTAAAAGCTGCAACCACACCCAGATAGACTTTTACTTGTTCCTTTGAGAGCAGCTCCAATAGATTGCCTGGGAGACTTTCTACGTAATAAGACAACCTCTGTTGGCAGTACAGTTCTGCCCCGCACCTTCCTGTAACTGGAAGGTCCCATTCAGTTTCCTAAGAACATCATTTACAAGACAATATCTGCCTCCCAGGTCCACTCAATTCCCCAACATTTATTTGCAGCCCCTTAAATTGCCTTCATTTTCACCATCCCCCTCTCCTCTATGAAGAGATTATATAAGCCTCAGCCATCTGGTCCTTCTTTGAGTCTTCTACTTGTGTGACTCGTGTCCATGTGCACATTAATACATTTGTGCATCTTATTTCCTGTTAATATAGTTCTCAGAAATTCATTTCAACAGATTTAGACTTTTTAAAAATCATGTTATCATGAAGAATAAATAAGCTTATACATACAAAGCAGCATACCCTGTCCCACAGTGTAACCACTCAGTGGGTTCATGTTGCCTACTGCTTATATAGAGCCGATTTCTCAAAACAGGGGAATTGCAATAAAGAGTAATTTCCACAGAACTAGCTGTGTGGAAGACCAGAGTTTTATTATTACTCACACCAGTCTTCCTGAGCATTCGGGAATCAGAGTTTTTAAGGACATCTTGGTGGGTGTGGGGAGGCCAGTGAGCCAGGAGTGCTGATTGGTCAGGTCGGAGATGAAATCATAGGGAGTCAAAGCTGTCTTCTTGCCCTGAGTCGGTTCCTGGGTGGGGGCCACAAGATCAGAGGAGCAAGTTTATTGATTTGGGTGGTGCCAGCTGATCCATCAAGTGCAGGTTCTGCAAAATATCTCAAGTACTGATTTTAGGAACAGTGTAGAGAGGGTCAGAGTCTTGTAGCTTCCAGCGGCATGACTCCTAAACCATAATTTCTCATCTGTGGCTACCGTGTTAGTCCTACAAAGGGAGTCTAGTTCCCAGGCAAGAGGAAGGTTGAGTTTTGGGAAAGGGCTGTTATCGTCTTTGTTTTAAACTATTAACTAAGTTTCTCCCAAAGTTAGTTCAGCCTATGTCCAGGAATGAACAAGGATAGCTTGGAGGTTAGAAGCAAGATGGATTTGGTTAGGTCAGATCTTTTTCACTGCCTCAGTCACAGCTTTGCAATGGGCAGTTTCAATGTTAAGCGGCTTAATAAATAGTCGCTATTAGTGGTACTGCAGCGTCAAAACAAGAAACTGTAAGATGCGTTAGAGTCATAGAAGAGTTGGATCTTAGACTGGAATAAACCTTAATGGTCATCTAATTCATCTCAGTTCAAAACTCCCTGGTCCTTTGGGAAAGTGTTGCTACCCTTGCCCACTCAGCACTGCTCAGGCCTTTTCCTTTCCAATCTGCCAACTCCTCCACATACTTGGGATGAAACCACAGGCTTGGACCATCTTACACAAGCTTGAGGAGATAACTCTTTTGCAAGCAGAGTGTGACTCACATGGTTTTATGTACCATGCCTTCTCCAGAATATTACATGTGGAGTCTTTATCACATTGCAGGAGTTCAGAATATGACCTCCCTAAAATATGCTTTAAAAAAAATTTTTTTTTTTTTTGCATAAGGATTATTTGAGCTGATTATTTTGGGAAACTTTAGACACAGAAGAAACTCTAAACATAGTGTAGAAGTTACCCTTTGATAAGGAGAATTTAGATGTATAAAGAAAATCTCCAGCCGCGCGCGGTGGCTCAAGCCTGTAATCCCAGCATTTTGGGAGGCCGAGGTCAAGAGATTGAGACCATTCTGGTCAACATGGTGAAACCCCGTCTCTACTAAAAGTACAAAACATTAGCTGGGCATGGTGGTGCGTGCCTGTAATCCCAGCTGCTCAGGAGGCTGAGGCAGGAGAATTGCCTGAACCCAGGAGGTGGAGGTTGCGGTGAGCCGAGATCGCGCCATTGCACTCCAGCCTGGGTAACAAGAGCGAAACTCCGTTTCAAAAAAAAAAAAGAAAGAAAGAAAATCTCCATTTGTAAGGGTGTCTCCCTCTCTGTACCAGGAAGAAAAGAATGACTCTATGTTACTGACTTATCCGTGGAGAATGCGCTGACTTAAATTTGCGTAACAAACCTTACCCTTGTTTACTGAGCTTTTCCTCTTAACTTCCTCGTTATTGGCCCCCCTAATGCCTTTCTGTCTTAGTCCATTTTCTATTACTTATAACAGAACACCTGAAACTGGGCACTTATTGAAAGAGTCAATATGTTAAAATGTCAATACTACTCAATGTAATCAAATTCAATGCAATTCTGATCAAGATATCAATGATATTTTTCACAGAAATAGAAAAACCAATCCTAAAACTTACATGGAACCATGAAAGACGCTGAATAGTCAAAAACAAGTTCTGAGCAAAAAAAAAAAGCTGAAAGCATCACATTATCTAACTTCAAAATATACTATAAAGTGGTAGTAATTAAAACAGCATGGTACTGACATAAAAACAGATACATAGACCAATGGAATGGAATAGAGAATGCAAAAACGAATTTATGCATTTATAGCCAACATTTTTGACAAAGGTCCCAAAAGCATACAATGGGAGATATATGCTCTTTCTCACCATACACAGAAGTAAAAACAAAATAGATTAAAGACTTAAATCTAAGACCTGGAACTATAAAACTACTAGAATAAAACACTGGAGAAACACTCCAGGACACGGGTCTGAGCAAATAATTTTTGAGTAAGACCTCAAAAGCATAGGCAAAGAAAACAAAACCAGACAAATGGAATCATCAAGCTAAGAAGCTTCTGCACAGCAAAGAAAACAATCAACAAAGTGAAGATGTTACCTGCAGCAAATCCATACAGATCTGCAGCAACCTTAATTCTTACCTCGTTAGAAGAAAGAATTCAGCAGAGGGGCATAGGCAAAAGGAGCAACTAAAGCATATTTTAGAGCAGGAGTGAAAATTTATTGAGAAGTTTTAGGGCAAGAATGAAAAGAAGTGCGGTAGATTTGGAAGAGGGCCAAGTGGGTGGCTTGAGAGATCAAGTTCACAGTTTGACCTTTTCACTTGGGGTTTTATACGTTGGCATGCTTCCGGGGTGCTGCGCTACTTCTCCCCTGATTCTTCCCTTGGAGTGGGCTGTGCGCATGCACAGTGGCCTGCCAGCACCTGGGAGGGGCCCCATGCACAGTGTGTTTACCGGAGTTCTACACATGCTCACTTGAGGTGTTTTTCCCTTAACAGTTGAGTGTTCCTAGAGGAGGAAGGTGGTATACCAGTTAAACTCTGCCATTTTGCCTCATAGTACACATACTTGAGCCCAATCACCCAACTACTGAGATCTTATCAAGAAGCTGCGAATCACTTGTTCCAGGTATTTTCTGTCTATTGGGAGACTGCCTTTCCTTGGAGCTGGCTGTGACCAATTATTATTTTAGGAAGACAGTTAACAACCACCTGATCATCACCTGATGGTCATCTGACATTTCTGGTTGGAGTTTAGGGGACTTCTCCTGCCCTGCTCATGTCTGACTAGCTGCCTACTGTAACAAAGAGACAAACCACAGAATGGGAGAAAACATTTGCAAACTAGCCATGTGACCAGGGAGTTATAACAAGAATACAAAAGGAACTCAAACAACTCAATAGCAAAATAAGTAAATAATCTAATTTTAAAAATAGGTGAAATATCTGAATAGACTCTTCTCAAAAAAGGCCATGCAGATGGTCAATAGGTATGTGTAAAATGCTCAACATCATTAATTTAATCACTAGAGAAATTAAAATCAAAATCTCAGTGAGACCTCATCTCATCTCAGTCAAAATGGCTTTTATCAAGGATAGAAACAACAAATGCTAGTAATATTGTGGATAAAAGTTTGTACACTAGTGGTAGGAATATAAATTAGCACAATCGCTACGAAAAACTGTATGGAGGTGCCTCAAAAAACTAAAAATAGAACTATCATATGATCCAGCAATCCCACAACTGGGTTATTTATTCAAATGGAAGGAAATGAATGTATCGGGGAGATATCTGCACTCTCATGTTTATTGCAGCACTATTCATGATAGCCAAAATACAGACTTAACCCAAGTGCACGTCAATGGATGAATGGGTAAAGAAAACACGGTGTATATATACACAATAGGATATTATTCAGTCATAAAATAGAATAAAATCCCATCTTTGCAGCAACAGAGATGGAATTTATGTTAAGTAAAATAAGCCAAGCCCAGAAAGTCAAAACCACATGTTCTACTCATATGTGGGCACTAAGAAAGTGGATCTCATGAGGATAGAGAGTAGATTGCTGGTTACCAGAGGCCAGAGTAGAGGAGAGAAAGAGATAAAGAGAGGATGATTGACAGGAAAAATACAGTTAGAAGAAATAAGACCCAGTGTTCAATAAATTAGTAGAGTGAATATAGTAAACAACAATGCATTGTATATTTCAAAATAGCTATTAGAGAATAATTTAAATGTTCCCAGAGTATAGATAAGATAAATGTTTAAGGTGGTGGATGTTCCAATTACCCTAATCTGATTATTACACATTATATATATGTATCAAAATATCACATGTAACCCTGAAATATGTACATCTCTTATGTATCAATTTTAAAAAGGAATGAAATTCAGTTTTTTACAGTCATGGAGACTGAAAAGCCCAAGGTCAGAGGGCTACATCTGGTAAGAACCTTCTTGCTAGAAGGGCTCCCTGAGGCGTCCCAAGGAGGCACAGAGCATCACATGGCCAGAAGCTGAGACTGCTCCTGTGCTTGCCCAGGTCACTCTTCCTCTTCTGGTAAAGCTACCAGTTCCCTTCCCATAATAACTCATTAATCCATTAATACACGAATGGGCTATTCCATTCATTAAGGCAGAACCCTCTTGATCTAATCACCTCGTAAAGGCCCCGCCTCTCATGCCGCCACACTGGGAATTAAGGTTCATGAGTTTTGGAGTGGCCATTCAAACCATGGCACCTTCTTTCTTTGTTTCAGTTGAAAATCATATTTAAGCCTGAACTCACAGTCACCTCTTTGTGATTTACTCTTTTTCTCTGGGTATCTCCCATACACACATGAGCTAACTGTGTTAGTAAGTATTTGTTTTCCCCTTGTTAATCTATTGTTACAGGGGTCTATCCCAACTAAGAACTATAAAGAGTAAAGAGAAAATTATTTTTTCTTCCCTATATTCTATCACTACTTAAATTTTATTTTGTATTTTTCCAATTTGTTTCATGCATGTCTTATCTCTCTAGCTATATGTTAAGCTCCTAGAAGGTGAGAACTGAGCTTATATCACATTTGGGCCTCCTCTAGCTCTGATCTTGAGCTTATAGTAGGGGTTTAGTGAGACTTGCTATTTGCTTGAGAAAGTATTTTGCATTTCATTGGAGCTTCACAAATGATAATTATAGAAATTATATATATATATATATATATATATACACACACACACATATATATACACACATATATATATATATGATATACAAGCAAATCTTCTCATGGTCCACAACATCCACTGCATTTAAAGAAACTTCCTCTTATTGAGATAAAGAGAAAGAGCTAGAGACAGTCTCCTTACTATTTGGGAACTCTAATTTTTGAAGTTATTGGTAACAATTTTGGAATTTCTGTCAAGGAGAGATTTAGGGTCATAACTTTGGTTGGGAAAGGGTATTCAGGAATTTATCTGGAAGTTATAATTACATAGTGAGTCCACTGATTTTTTTAAACTGATATTTTATGTTTATTTTTAGCTTTAGGAGATATTGGAGATTATAGGGAAAGAGATCTAGAGACTTCCACTAGCAAGGTAACACGCATCACCAGCAGCACTAGAAGGAACCATTTTAATTTAGACACTTCTGGATCGAATTCCTTTTCCATTGTGTTAGTTATATATTGCTGTGAGATAAGTTATCCTAATACTTGGTGACATAAACAACAGCAGTTTCTTATCTCACAGTGTCTTTGGGTCAGGAGTTAAAAAATGACTTGGCTCAGGGTCTCTCATGAGGTTGTAGTAAGATATGGGCCAGAGTTGCAGGATCCATTACCAAGATGGTGAGCTCCCACAAAGTCTGCAGGAGGCCTCGCTTCCTCACCTCTTGAGCTCTTCCAATTTGAGTGTCTTCATGATATGTCAGAGGCTTCTCCAGAGGGACGGCAAGAAGGAAACTCAAAGCATGTTTATCAGGAAGCCTCAGCCATCTTATGCCATGCTACTATAGTTTGGATGTTTGTTCCCCAAACCTCATGCTGAAATTTAATCCCCAGTGTTGGAGGTGGGGCCTAATGGGAGGTGTTTGGGTCACGGGAGTGGATCTCTCATGAATAGATTAATGTTCTCCCTGGCTGGAGGGGAGAGAGGGGTGAGTAAATTCTGGCTTTTGTCAGGCTCCCCTCTCTCCCAGTGCTGGTTGTTAAGAAGAGCCTAGAATCTCCCCGCTGGCTCTCTTGCTTCCTGTCTCACCATATGCTATCTGCATACAACAGCTCCCCTTTGCTTTCCACCATGGGTGGCTCCAGCCTGAGGCCCTCACCAGAAGCTTCTCATACAGTCTGCAGAACTGTGAGCCAAATAAACCTCTCTTCTATATAAATTACCCAGCATCAGACATTCCTTTATAGCTACATGAAATGGACTAAGACATTTAGCATTAGCTGTCTTTTTCTGTTCACTAGAAGCAAGTCACTGAGTTCAGCTTGTACTCAAGGAGAGAAAACATAAGCTCTCTCTTGAAAGGAGGCATGGTGTCAAAGAATTTGGGACCTATATTAAAACCACCAACCCATTATTAGCAAAATCACCAAGGATTGGGGAGTGTTCCATTTCTCTGACTTACCCAGAGCCATTGTTTCTGAAGTTGTATTGGTCAAAATGAGCTGTTGGAACAAAAATGCCCCCAAAATCTCAGTGGCTTAACACTACACAATTTTATTTCTCACTCTTGCCCCAAATGGGTTGGGAGAGGGCCTCTGTTCATCATCACAACTCAGGGACTGAAGATGGGGAAGGCTCCATCTCAATACACACTTCCAGGAATGCCAAAGCAGAAAAGGGATGCCGCAAATCTCACACTGTTCAGAAAGCTTCAGCCTAAAAGTCACACACATCACACAATGTATTGGCCAAAGCAAGTCACATAGTCTGACTTCAAAGGGGAGACTAGGGAGTGCAGGGCTAAGTGTCTGAAATGAGGGGAAACCTAAGTGCTTGCTAATATACAATAATGTCGAGTGTCACCTCTTTTTGACCCTGCTTAGTGGTATTGCACTTAGGGTAAAAAAAAGAATCAAAATGCAAGAGCAAAGTCAAAACATCCTTTGTGTGCTTTCACTGGGTTCCCTGAGGGAACGCTGTTTCGTAGAAATATTTTAAATCTATTTTATATTCAGATTGGTCTGCATGCAGAGTCTAGAGCAGATAATATAGGAGAATGAGGTTTTTCTCCCAGTTGCATATACGAGTTGTCCCAGTTCAGCCCTCAAGTGTCCTCTCAGAGAATGGTAGGAAAAGCAGGATGCAAGCCTTACAAATGCAGTTGGTGACAAGTAATTTTAAGTATTCTATTATTTCTTTTTTTTGTTGTTTTGTTTTTTTTTTTTTGAGACGGAGTTTCACTCTTGTTACCCAGGCTGGAGTGCAATGGCGCGATCTTGGCTCACCGCAACCTCCGCCTCCTGGGTTCAGGCAATTCTCCTGCCTCAGCCTCCTGAGTAGCTGGCATTATAGGCACGCACCACCATGCCCAGCTAATTTTTTGTATTTTTAGTAGAGACGGGGTTTCACCATGTTGACCAGGTTGGTCTCGATCTCTCGACCTTGTGATCCACCCGCCTCAGCCTCCCAAAGTGCTGGGATTACAGGCTTGAGCCACCGTGCCCGGCCAGTATTCTATTACTTCTTACTTCTGTCAGAGTCACTGTGATCTTGTTAACGGGGAGGGTATTCACTCCAAATCTATGTGCTTTGCTATTTGCCCCCCACCTCCAGAATTCAGTAGAATTTCTTACTTCTGTCAGAGTCACTGTGATCTTGTTAACGGGGAGGGTATTCACTCCAAATCTGTGTGCTTTGCTATTTGCCCCCCACCTCCAGAATTCAGTAGAATTTCAGCAATAATGAATGACCCATTAAGATGTTAAGTAGCCCTCATCATTATGTATTAATCCAGCATTAAAAATAATGGGCCTGTCCTGGAGGAAGTGGCCGCACCGATCCTACTGGAAAGCAGTCACTTGGCTCCAGGGAGCAGAGGCTGCACGTGCCATTCCTCCCGAGTCATATTGGTGTCATTCTTGCAAAGCACCCACAGTCTAGTTTTGGGAACTGCAGCTGCGAAATTATTGGCAGCCCTGTTTGCATTCAACTTGGCCTACACTCCAGAAAGACACAGTGAATTTAGGAAATAGTTTAAATTTTTTCAAATTATGAATTTTCACCATATTCTAAAATATGATTTGCTAAAATAGGAGAAGAGGGCCATCCTTCAAAACCAAGCCCCTACTCTAAGTTCCCTGTTAGGGCAGCCATGTATGTATGCCTTGGCATCAACCCTGCAGGAGAAGAACCGCTAACACAGTGAATTCCACTTCTAGGACAAGTACATTGAGCCCAGGCTCACATCAATCTACATAAGCAATTGCTTTCTAAGAAAATCATTCCAGACGGAGAGGCTCTAATCCTGTTTTCCAAACCTCGTCTGTGTGTTTGGAACACAGTGTCAGCCACTGATCTTGGGGTTTCTTTCCTAGTGGTCCAGTTAAGATGTCACAGGGTCAGGCTAGGCACGGTGGCTCACACCTGTGATCCCAGTACTTTGGGAGGCGGAGGCGGGTAGATCACCTGAGGTCGGGAGTTCAAGACCAGCCTGACCAATATGAAGAAACCCCATCTCTACAAAATAAATAAATAAAAATAAATGAGAGCTGTCACAGCGTCTCATCAATTACCCAAACCCCTGACTTTCCTTCTGCCACACGAAGCATCGGCAGACCTCTTCCTGCAACAGAATCTTCTTTTGCTAGCCTGATTGATGGCATTTAGCATAGCCTTCCTTAGTCACTTAGCTGCTTACATCACATCCACCTTGATGGTGAAGCAGTATATTTCCCTGACCCCTTCGCAGGCAGGAACTAGGGTGCATGGGCACTAGAACTAGTCAGCCACTTTGGTGCTGGCAGGGGGAGACTGTACTGGCTCAGTCCTGCTGCCCTCCACCCCTGTGGGAGGGCGTGTGCAGATGAGCTGGTGCAGGAGCCAGGGTGAGCACTTTTGGGAATGGCGGAAGCAAAACTTTGTGAGCCCCATGGCAGCATCTAGAGGGCAACTGCAACCCTGACGGCTTAAATGTTAACAGCTCAGGAGAGGGTCAGTGTGACAGCCTTCGCACCCACACTCATGGCACCTGAGTTCTCGTCTGGCTTTCAGGAAGAATGAGGTCACATAAACAACTTGAAGAGCCGCAGCCAGCTCCGCCGCTCAAGTGTGTGCTTCCCTCCCAACCCGCACCCGTTCCTGAGGCAGCCGTCCCTGCAAATGGATACGACTATGAAAAGCATCACATCCCCGTTCATCCAGAGACCAGACGGTGCTGCGTAAAAGAGCCACAGGAGCCTGTGCCCTGGCCTCTCTTGGCCAGTGACCCCCTTAGTCCTGCCAGCTCTGAGAGACACCATGGCAAGCTCTGGAGGCTGAATCTAATAGGTCAACAACCTACCGAGGGCTCTATCGTGAGGCTGTACATTGGGTCCCCCTCAACACCACATTTTTCTCCAGAAATCACAGGATTAGGCCTCCCAACCTTCTCTTCCTAAACTACCATGTCCAGGTGCTGTAAACTGACCATCAGCTGAACCATAGTCATGAGAAAAAGAGGATTTATATGTAGATTTGCTTGCAGGAGAAGCTGCGGGACACCGACCAGGGTTCCGATGCTTTTGTTCCCGTGCTTTTGCCTGATCTGTGCCCTCATCCAGTGCCTCGGCTCCTTCGTGTCTGCTGCAGTCTCACGCAGGGAAAACTGTGGCTGTTTTACGCAGCACCGTCTGGTCTTTGGATGAACTGGGATGTGATGCTTTTCATAGTCGTATCCATTTGCAGGGACGGCTGCCTCAGCATCGGGTTTGGGTTGGGAGGGAAGCACACACGAGCGGCGGAGCTGGCTGCGGCTCCTCCCAGACACTTGCTCCCTCTCTCCTTCTTTATCCTCTGCCCTAGAACCTCATAATCCTGAGGCACAGTTGAGCACATCAGAGGAGAGACACAGGAACTTTTCACTGTAGCTGCTGAAAAAATGGTGGCCCAGCAGTTTTGTTCTGGAGAATTGCCCCAAGACTGCAGCCTCAACCTGTGCTACCACAGTGGCTTAGAAAAGCTGTAGATGCACACAGGGGTGTGACGGTGAGTTTCATACATCAGCTTGGCCAGGCTATAGGACCCAGTTATTTAATCAAACAGTAATGGAGACCTTGCTGTGGAGGTATTTGTGGCGTGGGTCACTTCTCCAATAAGCTGATTTTCAAGAGATTGCCCTTGATTATGGGTGGGCCTCATTCAATCCGTTGAACCCCCCAAGAGCAAAAACTCAGATGTCCCACAGAAGAAATTCTGCCCCAAGACTGCAGCCTCAACTTCTGACTTGAGAGCTGCTATCCCACTGCTTCCAGGCTGGTGGCCCTGCTGGGCACAGTCTCCTGTGGCCAAGTGTCATTTATTGTCTCATGCTCAGAAGGACCCCAGCCCCACTGAGAAACCAAACACACCCTACGGTCAGTTTCATCTCAACCTGCCAACCATCCCGCTAGGATTCTGTCCTTCTTATTGCGCTTATTACAAACAGGTGGATCAAGCTGTAACTGGGTGAGATCTGCTGATGGCTTACTGCTGCCTGAACCAGGCAGGGGTGCCTGCTCTTAAAGTTTTTGTTTGTTTGTTTGTTTGTTTTTCATGTCATGGCCTTGGTTGTGAGGTGAGGGAATAACTAGGGGCTAGGGAGTAGCAGATCCAGGTGTGAGATCCAGCTCTTATGTTTATTGCCTCTGTCTCCTGGTTCATCCTTGGGCCTTAGTCTTCCCACCTGTAAAATGGGATCACAACAATAAGATTACTCACAGTGTTGCTGGGAGGCTCAAAGAAGGAAAGGTATGTGAAGCATGTTGAGAACGATGAAGGAAATATACCAAGGTTAATAATTAATTAAATCATTTTTACCACTTTCCATCTGTCCAGGGTATAAATTCCACATAATGAGTTGTTAAGAATAACAAAAAACTTTTCTAAACTGTGGCTAAGAGCAAGGAGTGGAATCTCATCTCAGCATGTGCACTTAGGAATGTGAGGTCTGGGCCAGGCACGGTGGCTCACGCATGTAATCACAGAACTTTGGGAGGCTGAGGTGGGCAGATCACGAGGTCAGAAGATCAAGATCATCTTGGCCAACATGGTGAAACCTCGTCTCTACTAAAAATACAAAAAAAAAAAAATAGCTGGGCATGGTGGCGCACACCTATAGTCCCAGTCACTCAGGAGGCTGAGGCAGGAGAATTGCTTGAACACAGGAGGCAGAGATTGCAGTGAGCCGAGTCTGTGCCATTGCACTACAGCCTGGGTGACAGTTTGAGACTCCATCTCAAAATAAATAAATAAACAAATAAACAAAAAGGAATGTGAGGTCTGATCTGTAACCACCCTCCTCACATTTCTTTGTTTTTTTGGTGTTGTTGATTTTTTTTTTTTTTTTTTTTTTTTGAGACTGTGTGGCTCACTCTGTCACACAAAACGGAGGGCAGTGGCACGATCTCAGCTCATTGAAACCTGTACCTCCCAGGTTCCAGCGATTCTCCTGCTTCAGCCTCCCGAGTGCTGGGATTACAGGCACCACCATCACATCTGGCTAATTTTTTTATTTTCAGTAGAGACGGGGTTTCACCGAGTTGGCCAGGCTGGTCTCAAACTCCTGACTTCAGGTGATCCTCCTGCCTCAGCTTCCCAAAGTACTAGAATTACAGGCCTGAGCCAAGGTGCCTGCCCCCTCCTCACATTTCTAAGATTCCCAAAGGTGGAGGGAGGCGGCTTGGTGCTGGGGCCTCACAGCCCCAGCTTTTCACATGGCTGCTGAAAGAAGCCTCCTGGGAAGGAACAAATGGCATCAGTCTATTTGAGACGCTGGTCCCTCCGCTGACGTTTCTTCTTTGATTCCCAGCCTTTTGCACTTAACCCAATATAGGCTCCTTGGTGCACTGAGTTTTGAGTAGGAAGCCACCAAGTCACTGACTTCCCGGAATCCGTCTCTGCCAACACAGGCCACAGAGTCCTGCAACAACCTGCCTGTAAACAGTTATTTATAGTATTCCCCTCAGGCTGACGCCACTTTTAGGGCAGCAGGGAAATGAGAACAGCCGCTAAGGGCGGTTTAGATCGATCTATTTTGCCCAGCTCTGCTCAGCTGGGAGAAGCCTGCTGTCTGCTGTCTGCTCTCCAGCCCCTCCACTTCAGAGCAGGTAGTCATGGCTTGCACTGTGGGCTGTTCCCCGAGCCTCTGCACAGCGGGACAACAACCTCTTCCTGTTCACAGAGCCCTAGATGTGGAGAAGTCCTCTGTGGATGTCAGCACAGCATCTGTGGAACAAGAGTTCAGGAAGGCTGTAGTGACAACCGTGGGAAAACCCAGGTTTCTTCCCTGCTAGTGTCTGACTTACTTCCAAGACCTCTGGTTTCCCCTCCTAACTGAGGGTGGCATGCTCTGCCTGTGTGTGTCACAGAGATCTTATAACTTCCCATGAACAATGCCTGATACACAGGTGGGTAACAGTGTTGTTATTATTCTTTCTTTAATAATATGACCAACACAAGCAAAGAAAGAAAGGGCTTTTCAACCTCCTGGAATTGCCAAGTATCTTTCTCATAAAGGCTAGGAACTCCCTGGCAGCCTGACTTCTTCAGGAGATCCCTTCACTGAATTCTCCATGCACCTTCAAAATCAGGCCAGCCTGAGGTTTAAATGGTCAAGCATGTGATTGGATCAGCAGCAACAGGCTGGCCAGGAACGCTTTTGGAAGATGTAGGAGAGACGGCCCTGCCTGACCTGGGCTCTCTGGTGCAGATGGTTTAGCCCAACAGCATTCAGTGTTGCACCCCTGGCTCATGAATAAGCACTGAGTTGACGGTGGTCGTTCAGAGGGGCTGTTATGAATTGAATAGTTTCTGCCTGAAAGATGTTAAAGTCCTAACTCCAAGCACCTATAGATAAAACCGTGTTTAGGAATAGAGTCTTTATGGATGAACAAGCTAAGATTGGGTCATTAAAGTGAACCCTAATCCAGTATGACTGGTGTTCTTATGTAACAGGGAAATTTAGAAGCAGACAAATACAGAGGGAATGCTTGTGGAGACACAGGGAAATGAGTGAATGCCTGAGGCTACTGGAAGCCAGGAGGATGGCCTGGAACAGATTCTCGATCACGGCCCTCAGAAGAACTAACCCTGCCAAGACTTTGACCTTGAACTTCCAGCCTCCAGAACTCTGAAACCATAAATTTCTGTTTAAGCCACTCTGTTTGGGGTACATTGTTAGCAACAGTCTTGGGAAAGAAATATAGGGGTGTATCAGTTTATTATTAAAAAAAACTTCAGGTTGATAATAAGTATAGTTATGAAGGCTCAGAACTAAAGGCATAGACTTCTCCACTAAACTTCAGGTGTCTCATGTGCCTGCACACTAGTGTAATGAGTTGAAAAAAAAACAAATAGTAATGATGGCTCATTGTGATGTACCAGCAAAAACTCAGAAGGCAAAGCTAACAGCAGTTCACACAAAATGCATACATCGCTTATGTCGGGATGGACACCAGCCTCCGCTGGGCACATCCCTCATCACCAGCAATAACCCTGAATCATTTATCAAAAAGGCCTGCTGCCAAAGCAGCAGTGCGCCTGGCCCCTGCCAGGCGAGCAGGAGGGCTGCGTCTGAACTGCCCACAAGTGCCCACTGACTTTCTTGTCACTCTCCCCATCGGGACGGGTGAGCACCAGCGCGATGTGAGCAGGGCAGAGGTGAAGCTGCCTCGTTTGCTCTGTGGCACGCGGAGCTGCCCTCTCACGGCTTAGGATCTTCATCCAGGGCCTCGATTTAGTTTGCTCCAAGATAAAATGAAAAGCTCTTAGCAGACATGTCCAGGAAAAAGCTCATTGGTTCTCAACTCTCCAATACACCACAAACATCATTTTGCACACATGATCAGGAGCACTTACCCAAGAGGGTCACTCAGCTGGCCCTTGTCCAGCTTTTCTCTGCCTGTCTCATCTGGAGATACAGTTTTAAGTTGCAACAAATGCCAGCGGACAAACAGATATTCCACGGCACTGTGTTCATGGGCAAAGACTACGTGAGAATAGCCCCATTCTACATCACTCATTGCCCCTAAAGCTAAAAACAGCTGCACAAATGAAGTCACTTTTTGGTTTGCATAACATGAATTTTCTCCAGGATCATGTTAACATCTCTGCCCCTGCGTCTCACCCCAACTTCTACCCACAGCAGCCACAGCGTCGCTCCCTGACCCTCTTCAGGAGGAGTGGTCTGTGCAAAGAGGAGAGTGACAGGAAAGGGGGACAAGTCTCCAGGGACTCAGGGACTACTTAGTAGAAAGTGTCCTTAGAGGTGGTTTCCCAGACTTACATCTGCCCTCCACCATTGATTTGGTCACTGTCCACAGAAAAGGGCAAAGGGACAAAACAGACCTGGAAATCCAGCCAGGCACACGTGGTGATGAGGGCCTCATCACCTTGGGCACACTGTGCTGGCTCTGCTATACTGTCCATTTTCCAATATGACTGGGGACTTGAAAAAATGTTGTGATCAGATGCCCATCACCCACACCGATCTCCCTGCTGTGGGCTGAGTTGTGTTTTTACCTAACGCCTGGGACCTCAGAATGTTAACGTATTTGGAGATAGGGTCCAGTCACCTTTATGGAGGTGATGGAGCTAAAACGAAGTCACCGAGTGATTCCCCAGTCTCATATGACTGGGTGTCCTTGAAAGTAGAGGAGATGGAGACACAGACACACCCCGAGGGAAGACCACACGAGGACACAGGGAGAAGACGGCCGTCTGCAAGACAAGGAGAGAGACAAGGATTTCCAGCCTCCAGCACTGTGAGAAAATACATTTCTGTTGTTTAAACCACCCAGTCTGTGGCACTTCGTTAGGGCAGCCCTGGCAAACTAATACACTCCCCTTAAGTCAACGTTGGATATACCTAACACTTGTAAAGAATGGTGACTTTTTTTTTTTAAGGCTTTTGTAGCCATTTTCTTTTGGATCCTTCCAACAACTCTGCAAGATATCACAATGGCTATTTTGCAAATGGAGGAACTGAGGCTTAAGAGAGTAAAGGAATTTACTTCTTGTGCAGCAATAGCGGGCAGAGCTGGGGGACTGGAGCCGCCCTTGCCCTCCGCTCTCCTAGCAATTTTCTTTTATGAGCAAACCTACATGGTGTAAAACTCCTGAGCACCTGTTCTTCTCTGCACCCTTCACTATACGAACATGGAACATTTATAGAGCTACCCTGTAGATCCCGTGTACGAGCAGAATTCCTGCTGCCTCTAACCCCAGACACTTTTACCTGAATGTGTACTTCTAGTACGGATAAACCTGTGACTCAGCTGGAAATCCTCATGGTGAAGGAACTGAACACAGAAAACACACATTCATAAAGACCAGATGTGGAAGACTCCAGCCCTGCTCACACCACAGCAGACGGAGACACCACAGCCACACGGTACTTGGACACTCCAGCTTGAGATGATTGATGGAAGCGTTAAAATGCCGGAGCATTTGGGGATACGAGGGAAATGTGCTTTGGGCAGCCCCAGAAGAAATGGCTCTGCTCAGATGGCATCCTGTAGAGTGTGGTTTAATTTGCTACTCACTGATCTGGGTTGTGAAACTTTGAAGACAAATACCGGCTCACTTCATTCCCCCCAGATTTTATATATGCTTTTTAAAAAACAACTTGATTCCTGTAACGAGCATAAAACAAACAGCACATTTTTAAAGTGCACAATTTTATGAATTTCCACATTGGTGTACATGTGTGAAACTGTCATCACAATCAAAATAACAAACACCTCCATCGTTGCCAATTTCTCCATGTCCTTTTCAGCCCACCTTGCTCCCCATTCCCCTGCACAAGCCCAACCTTCCATCCCTTCCCAGCAATCACTGATATGTTTTCTGTCACTATGCCTTAGTTTGCATTTTCTAGAATTTTATATAAATGAAATCATACAGGATGTACTATTTTTGTCTGGCTTCTTTTTTCCACTCAGTATAATTACTTTGAAATCTGCCCGTACTGTCGTCTGTATCAATAGTTTATTCCTTTGATCTCTGAGTGTCATTCCACTGTGTGGAAATTGCACAATTTGCTTATTCATGTGCCTGTTGACGGACATTTGGATTGTTTTCCACTTTTGGGCCATTACCATAAAGCTGCTATGAACATTTGTATACATGTGGACATATGCTCTCATTTCTCTTGAATAAATACCTAGAAGTGGAATGGCTGGATTGTATAGTGAGTGTATATTTAGCTTTGGAGAAACTGTCCAACTGTTTTCCAAAGTAGTTGTACCATTTTACATTCTCACCAGCAGTGTAGAAGAGTTCCAGTTCCTCTACCCACCTGTCAGCACATGGTATGGTCCATTTCTAAAATGTTACCACTGCTAGGTGTGTAGTGGTATCTCATTGTGATTTTCATTTGCATTTTTCTTTTTTTTTTTTTTGAGACGGAGTTTCTCTCTTGTTACCCAGGCTGGAGTGCAATGGCGCGATCTCGGCTCACCGCAACCTCCGCCTCCTGGGCTCAGGCAATTCTCCTGCCTCAGCCTCCTAAGTAGCTGGGATTACAGGCATGCACCACCACGCCCAGCTAGTTTTTTGTATTTTTAGTAGAGACGGGGTTTCACCATGTTGACCAGGATGGTCTCGATCTTTCGACCTCATGATCCACCCGCCTCGGCCTCCCAAAGTGCTGGGATTACAGGCTTGAGCCACCGCGCCCGGCCCATTTGCATTTTTCTAATGACTAATGATGTTGAGTATCTTTTCATATTGCTTATTTTGCCTCTCATTTATCTTCTTTGGTGAAGAGAGTGTGTTCAAATCTTTGGCCCATTTTTTAAAGTTGGACTATTTGTCTTCTTGTAATTGAGTCTGAAGAATCCTTCACACACACAAAAAAATTCTTTACACATCTTAGATCCAAGTTCTTTGTGAGATAGGTGTTTTGCAGTTAATTCAGTAAGATATATAAACAAGAAAGGCTTATTGTGAGTAGCTGAACCATGCTATGAAATGAAATATGTACCATTGGTTATTAAGTATAAATTATACATACGAAAGCTACATATAACCCACAGATGAATTACTTTTCATCTCTCCCTAATGGCACTGGTGGCTCTTAGCTAGATGGGCTGAAAGAAAGCTCCATGTCCCCCCCTTTCCAAGTATTCTTTATTTCTGGCCTCTTGTCCCTGGGGTTCTTTCCTATTTCCACATCCCGCTCTGGTCCACACTAACACATGGACAACTTTGGAAGCCCTAATTACCAGCGTCTTTCAGGTGAAGTCTTCATCAGCCACCATCCTGCATTGATTGACTGGTATCAAGGAGACGCAGCTGCCTGGAACCCTGTTTTCTCCCCACTGCTAGAAGGTGGAGCTCTTTCTGGAGTCTCCTGACTTTATGCAGAAAAAGACCAATGTTTTGATTGTGTTACCTTAGTGATTTTTTTCCCCTGATTAAAAACTAACCCCCTCGTTGCTACCAAACCTCTCTTTCTGGAGGCAGCAGCTGGATGGTTGCTGCTTCAAGATGAGCAGCGACTTCCGAGCAGCACAGAATTGCCCCCTAGCTTACTTCTCTCCTGGGGACCCTCAGCTGGGAGCCCACAAGCCTAGTGTTCAGGCTCCATGGGTTTGCCTCAGAAATGATTCTAGAACCCCAGAGACAGGCCCGATGGAGATGAGGGAGACCAGGAGGGAGGGTCCCCGGGCAGCGTGCTTCCTGAAAGCACGTGTCAGAGTGAAAGAGTGGGGGTTTAGAACCCTATGAAACTGGGTGTGTGTCTTCATAAGTGGGGTTCTCCTGGCATGGTGTGACTGCAGAAGACACTTTCCCTCTTTCAGCTTCCCTTTCCTCGTGAAAATGATAATAGTTCTTACTACAAAGCTGTATTACATCACGGGACAATAGGAGAAGTGTGGCCATCTCATACACTAGACCACCCCAAGTCACTGTCAACTCTTTGCTGGGTTGTTGCAGCCACCTCCTCAAAGGCCCCACTCCCATATCTGCAGTCTCTCTTCATACCACAGCCAAGAGGCTCTTTAAATCCAGAATTATGTCACCAGCTTGTCAAAAACTCTCAAATGGTTTTCAGTCTGACTCAGAGTAAAAGGTAAGATCAACCCCATGACCTGCAAAGCCTGTGGGATTACAGGCTTCCAGCCTCTTCCATCTTAAGCCTTTCACCTCGCTCCTTCCCCACCCATGGGCCATTCTGCCTCAGGGCCTTAGCACAGACTGTTCCTGCCGCAGCATCTCCCTCGCATGTCCGATGGGCTCCCTCACTTCCCCCAACTTTCCGCTCAAGTGTGGGCTGTCTTCTTATCCTTCCTTCTCCTACCTCCTTGCTTTATATCACTCCATGGCACTTACACTGCTTGATGTAGTACGTGTTTGTAAATGCCCCGGTGTCTGCCTCTCCCCAGTAAAGCACAAACACTGTAGGAGCAGGCATTTTGCCTGTTTTATGTACAGGTATGTTTTCAGCCTCTAGAATAGAGTCTGGCACACACTAGGAGCTCAATACATATTTGTTGAATGAATAAATAAATGCCTCTAGTACGGTGACCATATAAAACATTCTCTTTCTCTCTATTTCTTCCTTCTCTTTGGAAGTGATTTCTGTAGAACGGAAGATAAAACAATATGGGAAATTTCAGAGATAGAATGCAAAGAGTGTTCACAAGTGTTTTAAAATATCATTGGAAATTCACATGAATGTCTCCGGAAAACATAAGGGCTTTTTACATGTGCAAATGCAAGCCACCGAACATGACAGAAGTTGGGAAGTGCATTGTGAACAGCGTCTGGGAAGGAAGGACAATAAGCATGAGCAACTGGCAGCTAGCAAAAGAGTGGCTGAGAAAATGAGGCCTCATAACCAAAACGAGGGCAAGGGGAAGCAATGGGAAAGAGGCAGTGGAGGGAGAGGCTGATCATCCTGGATGCTGAGAACACAAATTCCCAGCAGACCAGGCGGTAGGGTAGGGGTGGGGTAGGGAGTTTGTGGAGTGTCCTTTTGACCATAAGCCAATAGTAAGTGCTGGAGCCCACATGGAAAGGATTTTACTTCTCTAGGACCACAGGAAAGGAGTCACCTATCTTCAGTAGGTGGATGCAGGACTGAGGACAAGACAGTTATCACTAAGGCCATAATAAATATGGGCGGTACCTGCAGAACCCATCTATAGCTGCCAGATGAGGGGATGTTACAATGGAGTGAGGTGGCTGCTCTGCGGAGGACACTGCCATCATGCCTGGGCACCATGTAAAGGACATCCACCGTGTCCACAGGGGTTAGGAGATGTCACCTCTGGGGAGAGTGCTGCCATGCTTGTGCATCAAGTAAAGGACATCCACTGTGTCCACAGGGGTCAGGGAGACATCACCACTGGGGACACTGCCACCATGCCTGGGCACCGAGGAAGGGACATCCACCATGTCCACAGGGGTCAGGTAAATGTCACCACTGGGGACACTGCTGCCATGCCTGACACCGAGGAAGGACATCCACCATGTCCAGGGGCAAGGGAGACGTCACAGAAAGGGGATGCTTAGAGAAGCTGGCATTCACAAAGCAAACCAAATGACAAGGAAGAAATGTCTACCAATTGGAAGGGTGCTGCAGCTGCCTAGATCCAACTGGTATCTTGCTGCACTGCCAGACAGCTTACCAAGTAGAATTGCCATGGTTCTTTCTCTTGGCCATGCATTTTCATTGGTGTTACGCAGAGGGGACCACCATTTGAGGAGTTATGAAGTGAAATTTTAAAGGAAAACCAAAGTAAAGGGAAGGTTACCTTTAATGGTATTAGGAAAGATTCTCAACTTGTGAGAACATTAAACCTTAGAGTGACTTTTTAAATCCTGTATCTTCCACTTCGTCTTCTTTTGCATGCTCAAGTTCCCATTTCTCTTGTGTCTGGGACATCTACCCTTGAGTAAGTCACTGCTGTCTTCAGTCATCACACATTAAACCTACCCTGCCTTCCTTCCCACTTGCCAAAACTGCAACAGCTTCCTAACTGTCCTAAATCTCTATCACGTCCACACGGCTCACCTAAATCATGTTTTGTTCTTGGATTCATTGCGTTTTTGAGATGGAGTCTCCCTATGTTGCCCAGGCTGATCTTGTACCCTTGAGTCCAAGCAATCCTCCTGCCTCAGCCACTCAAATAGCTGGAAATACAAGCACACACCACTTCCCCTGGCTCTAAATTGTATTTTTATGATGTCCTTTGACCATGTCTTTTCCCTCCTCACAAGCCTCAGGACTGTCCCCTTACCTACAGGGTAGGAAAACACCTGCCTTTTCACTCACACACAGCTCCTTCTTAGAAACCAAGCTTTCCCTGTGAATATAGTGATGAGCAATGAGCTATGGCTTTGGTCCTGTGACATAAAGTCTAGGGTGATCGGGTGATATTGAGCAAATACTAAGCATTCAATAAAGAAATAATTGCAAATTATGAAAGCAAAATATTATCTTCGGAGAATCAGCTTTTGATGAGGGGTTATGATTAGCGAAAACTTTTTTGAGGAAGTGACTTTTGGGCTGAACACATGGAGGATGAGCAGAAGTTGGCCAGGGAAGGACTAACAGAAGGGATGCGCAGAGCACCGAGGTGAGGAAGCCCTTGGCCTATGGGAGAAACTGATGCAAACCCAAGGGGCTGGAGTGTCACATATTAAGGAAAGGACGCAAGGCAACACTGGGGAAAGAAGCAGGGTTGTGTTAGCAGCGGCAAATCCATACAAGTCAGCAGCAACTTCAGTTCCTGCCTCCTCAGAAGAAAGAATTCAACTGAGGGACATAAGGCAGAGGGAGAGACCAAGGCAAGTTTTAGAGCAGGAGCGAAAGTTTATTAGGAAGTTTTAGAGCAAGAACAAAAGGAAGTAAAGTACACTTGGAAGAGGGTCAAGCGGGTGACTTGAGAGATTCAAGTGTGCTGTTCGACCTTTGACTTGGCGTTTTACTCATTGGCCTGCTTCTGGGGGGTTGCTCCCTTCTCCCTGGATTCTTCCCTTGGGGAGCTATCCACATGAGTGTGGCCTGACAGCGCTTGGGAGGGACCGCATGCCCAGCGCGTTTACTGAAGCTGTGCACATGCTCACTTGAGGCGTTTTCTCCTTACCAGTTGAGTGTTCCTAGGGAAGGTCATAGGCCAGTTAAACCTCACCATTTTGCCTCTTAGTGCATTTGCTTAAGCCTACCTGCCCAACTCCTGCAGTCTTATCAAAAAGCTGCCAATCACCAGCTTCAGGTGTTTCTATTTGAGAGAGACAGCTTAACAACCACCTGACCATCGCCTGACCATCACCTGATGGCCACCTGACATTCCTGTTGGTGGGGGGGCCTCTCCTGCCCTTCTTATGTCTGAATAACTACCTGCTGAAACAGTTGGACCACACAGGGCCTTGCAGACTGGATTAAGGGTTATGGATCTGCTTGCTGCTGAAGAGAGGATGACTTGGAGGCCAGGAGATTTTAGGAGGCTATTGCATAAGTGAGATGAGAGCAGGTGGTGGATCAGACCCAATCGAGAGCAGGAGATGGGTGAAATGTCTCAAAGGTGGAATGAATGGGATAAATGGGACATGGTGGTGGATTGAATGTAGAGGGGATGGAAAAGATCGTCAAGAAGGGCTCCCAAATTTCAGACTGCTGAATGGAGGTTTCGTTTTCCAAGACACGGAAGACAAAAGAGGAGCATGTTTGTGGAGAATGACCCAGCTTAGTCTCATGCAGGTAACCCTTAGGGTACTGGGTGTTCCATCTTTCCTCCTGAGACTACTATACTCTTGTTGACAGTTTCTGTCACTCAGATGGCAGTGAAATTGCTTCACCTTCCAGAATGTGCATGTGTTTTCTTCCAAACAGGATAAAATGCATAAAGGAGCAGGGGCTTCATGTGCCAGCCCTTCGTGTGCCTCACGCTGTCCAGCAGCACCAGGGACTGTACGCCATTACAGGACCTTGTAAGAATGAGTGAGTCATATTGGACTATGAAGGTTTAGCCTTCAAAGCACTGTGAAGTGAGAGGCGATTATCATTATTTTTCAGGAGGAGAAATCTAACCTCAGAATCACTGCATTTTAAATTATGACTTTCTAATTCACCCTGGGCATCGGGGATGTTCACATGAAGCAGCTGGTCTATGTAAAGATCCTTGTGCTAACTATGGCCCTGGGCTGTGACAAAGCAAAAGTCACAGGCAATCTCCTTCTAACCCAGCTCTCACTCAAAATTCCCAAGTTATGTTTTTTGCAAATGGTTTGAATTTGCCTATATGATAAGAAAATTTCATTTGATTCAAATGAACCATAGGAAACAATAGGGCCTCTATGAAGTTATGGAGGCTGGGTGTGATGGCTCATGCCTGTAATCTCAACACTTTGGGAGGCCAAGATGGAAGGATTGCTGGAAGCCAGGAGTTCAAGACTAGACCTGAGCAACATAGCAAGACCCCATCTCATAGAACTAAAAATTAGCCAGTTGTGATGGTGTGTGCCTGCAGTCCCAGCCGCTCAGGAGGTTGAAGTGATGGAATCACTTGACCCCAGGAGTTTAAGGAGCTATATTCATACCACTGCACTCCAGTCTGGGTGACAGAGTAAGACTCTGTCTCAGAAAAAAAAAAAAAAAAAAAAGAGAGAGAGAGAGAGAGAGAGAAGTTATAAGACTACGGGACAGTGGTAGCTGAAGCGAATCGTAAGTTCATAGATTTTAACTCCTCACTTTATAGAAGTTAGTCCCAGAATAAAAGACATCATGCCTGGCCTCAGACCAGCAGCCCAGGCAAGGTCCAGTGAGACCTGGGGAACTGTGGGGGCAGACCCACAAAAGGTGACATCTCCCCATGACCCACGGCGATGGACCTCCAGAAGGAGTGTATCGTCCAGCGATTTTGTGAGTCATCCTTAGGCAGATTTTCCTGAGCAGAGAACAGGAAATGGGGATAAAGGTGGTGGAAAAAAAAGAACCAAAACCACTGTCGCACATAAAGAAAAGTTAAAGATGCCCACACTTATTAATTTCCTGCCACCATCCATCTACTTTACGTATATTGGCCTCTCTTTGCCTGTTTCCCTATCTGCAAGATACAGATAATAATAGTATCCATGTAATGGGTTTGTTGTTTGAGAAGCAAATGAGCTACTACATGGAAAACATTTGGAATCACCACTGGCACATCAGAAGGGCTTGCCACATGTTAGCTTTTATTAAGAGGACCATCGCCATCATCATCATCACCACCATCTTCTACCACCGACAGATTCTTTTATATTTGTTTTTGCAGATAAGGAGACTGAGGTTAAAGTGCATGTCAGTCAGCATGGGTTCTGTTACGTTGCACTAACAAATGACCCCCAGCTTCAGGTTATGGACAACCAGAGACAGTTATTCTCAGTCATGCTACATATTGGCTTCATGTCCTCTTCCATCAGAACCCAAGCTGAAGGAGCAGCCCATCTATGAAATATCCTGTCTTCCTCACAGCAGATGGTAGAGATGGAGGAACCAAGTTTCTACTCCAAAGGGACACATGTCATTTCCACTGTCATCTCTTTAGAAACACAGTTACCTGACAAGCCTCATGTCAACAGCACAAGGAGTATAATCTTTACCCAGGGATGACTCCATGGGAAAGGGCAGCAGACATTTTAACAATCACACAATCTACCACAAAGAGTTTCAATAGCTCACCCAGGGTCACACAGATTTTAAAAGCCAAGATTCAAAGCCACTTCTGACTAATGCAAAAATCTTTCTGGGGTCCTGCCTGGCTCTTCCTCCTTTCGTTTTAAGCATGTTGTCTTTATGATTAAAATATTCTGTTCTTATAATATTTAAAATATAACAACAACAACAATGGCAAAACAAAACAGCAACAACAGTATTTAAAAATTTTAAACTAGCTTTTTTGCAAATAATCTCAAATTGCAGAGAATCTCAATCCTTCCCCCCAGTCAAAAGCTGGCTGGCCACGTCCAGGATTCCAGCGGGTTCTTTTTCAGCTGTAATTTAAGATGCTTCTTCTTTGGTTTTCTGGTTTGTGAGATGGTGATAAGTCCTTGCCCTCCATTTCAAGAATATACTGAGCATTTACTATACTAAAAGGCTTGTATTAGTTTACTTCTCAAGACTGTGTCAAGGAATAAAATCACAGAGATCATCACTGGGACCCTGCTCGTTGGCAGCTGGGTTTATAGGTCCTGCAGTGAACCCACCTAATAAGCTGTGTAATCACACACAAAAAACTAGTGATTAAAAATATGGAAATGTACTTTTAAGCTCCCTTTCCGTCTTAGATTCATGAAGCTGTCATATCTTCTACTTACTATTTTCACCTCTGAGTTGTCAGGAACAAAGCAGAACCCGTCAGTCTCAAGAATCAGTGTTTGAACTAATTATCTTCCAGACACTCCTGCTGATCTGGAAATTCTACTTGAGGCCTTGGTCTTAGCCTCAGCTTTGAGAACACTCGGCAGAAATCCAGTCCCTCTTACCCTCAAATGTTTGAGGACGTCGTCACATGGCATCTCCGTGGGAACACACTTCACTCCCTTTCTGCAGAAGGCCTGGTCCCGGGGCGCCTGCTGCTCTGACTGCACCCTGGGTGCTGGGCTGTTTGGGCCGGTCTCCGCTGCTTGGCTCCGGAGTTGCTCCTTGGAGTGCAGGTTTGCATCTATCAGGCTCCCAGTGTGCTCACGGTCACCCTGCATTTGGGGATGGGGGCAGTGGGGATTGTCATCAGGCTATCTCTGTAACTGAGGCCAAGAGCTATGACTTTTTCACACTGGCTTCTCATGGTTCAACAGCATCCTCACCTAAGGGCAAAATATGATGGGGGCTGGTGAGGAGGAGGGTAACGCAGGGCAGCAGGAATAGAGAAAGACCGCAAACATCACTTTCATCTGTCCCTGGCTGCCTCTGCACTGAAAACGACTTCCAGTCTCCCCAGGGGATGAGCATTGAGAAGTTTCCATCTCATTAACCACCTAGTGGACCCAAAAGAAGGCCATGTCCACCTCCCAGGGCCAAACAATCCCACAGCATCAGGAGTCCCTCCGCCTCTCCCCACTACCTCATGCGAGTGCATGAGGCCGTTTAGCAAGGCATCCTCCCAGAGTTGTGGTCAGATGGCTCACGTCCAATCCCCAGCTCACAGGAATGTGACCAATACATCCACTCTAAAAACTTCCAGAGTCCTTGGTGTTCTTTTTTATTCTTTTAAGCTGAACGTTATGCCCTCCACACGTTTGAGAAGACTGAGTATCCCACCTCCAAAGGAGTGGTTAGTGAGTATGAAGGAAGAATTTCAAGGTGGATGGGAGAAAAAAGGGAATTAACAGAGAGATTATTCAGAAGGTTTGGTTATATTTACTAAACCATCCAGTACTATTCATGTTACCCTGGACAACTTGTTCAGCTCATCAGAGACCCTATTTCCTCATTTGCAAAAAAAAGAATACTGTGATACTGTCTATTGAACATAATCGTTGTAAAAATATGTAGTACAGATTTTTCTTAATGCAATCACATCTTTCATTTTAACTTACGACTTGCTGGAAGAGCTTCCAAAGTCAGCAGTCTGAGCATTGCCTGGGTTAGCAGAAGAGGGGGAGGCTTTCCGAGGGGGCTGCAGTGGGTTCCTTCTCCCTGCCCACCTCTGTATGGGCCCCTTTACCAGGGCCTCCCCCTGCCCTTCCCACTGCTTTGAAACGAGGCTGACCCACGAGGCTGCTCCTAGTGTGAGTGACCCAAATGAAGTCATCCCCTTCCCAGCAGGAGAGGGAGAGGAGTTGGGTTTTCATCTGATTTTCTCAGCGGATGTGGAAGTGCCACTTGTTATCATTCTCAGATGGCTGATGGGAGAAGCCATGGCTTGGAGACTGGGTAAGGGGCGGGGCAGGGAAGGCTGGGCACCGCTTGGGAGAGGTGCCTGGGCCCAGTCGCCTGCGCCTGCTCACTCAGCCAGCAGCACTGAAGGGAGAGGTTTTAAATACCTCACGTTCTCACTTATAAGTGGGAGCTAAATATTGAGTATGCATGAACATACCCCAATATTGGGTATGTTCCCATAAATATGGGAACACTAGACAATGGGGACTACAGGAGGGGGAGAGAGGAAGGGGGGTAAAGGCTGAAACCCTACCTAGTGGGCAGTAATTGCTTACTTCCTAGACAGCGAGATCATTGGTACTCCAAACCCCAGCCTCGCAAAATATATGCGTGTAACAAACCTGCACGTATACCCCCGATCTAAAAATAAAAGTTGAAAAATTTGTTTTTTCCATGATGGGGTTTCACCATGATGGCCAGGCTAGTCTTGAACTCCTGACCTCAGGTGATCCACCCACCTCGGCCTCCCAAAGTGCCAGGATTACAGGCATGAGCCACCACACCCAGCCAAATTGAAATTGTTTTTATTTCAAAGTAAAAAATAATTTTAATGTGTTTAGGTGTATAGCAAATAAATGAACATAAAGAGTGTTATATAATTTTATTCAAAAGTTTGACTAATTAGTCATAGAACTAAATGGGCAGCATTTTTAACCAGTAAATAGAAGATGTGAATTCAAATACCAGAGACAAGTATTAATATGTTAAATGGAAAGTTTTTAGGACTAAAAACTGTTACTGAATTAGAGACAGAAATTCAACAGGCCACATTTCTGAACACTGTAAATGACAGTAAATTATCAACTAAAATGTAAACAACCAGTAATTTCAAGCCACATACAAATTTTAAGAACTTCTAAATCAACTGCTGAATTAAATGAAAAATCTAAACTGAGATTATTTTTAATGAGTCAGGGAAACTCTAATTCAGCAGCTAAAGACCTGAGTTCAAGTAAATAATTCTACCAATATTGGCTTAGCGTTATGGAACAAGAGACATTCTGAACACATTTAATTACTGTTCTCTGCAGCATAGTATTGCCATTTTAGAAATGGATGCAAAATGTATGATTAAATGTCTAGGATTAAAAAAATACAAATTAAAATATAATATAGATTATTATTTAGGTGTAATGGGACCAACAGATCATTTTCAACGGACAACTGCCATTAAAAAGACAGCTTGTTACTCACAGTTCCCAAGAGGAGGGGTCGCATCACATTTAGGGGGCCATATAGGGAAGCACCAGGGTGGGCCAGAAGGCAGAAGAGCGGGACTATGGGCCAGAGCCTTCACTGTGGTTTTTGTGAGAAATGTGTGAGGCAGGGTAAGAAGGCTTGGGATTGGCTAGTCCTAGTAAATTTCAATAGGCTCTGGGGCCTAGGGCTGTTCTGAACCTGTACCTAGTCCTGGGGTGATGAGGGCAGGGGACTGTGAAGTAGAATGTAAAAGCCTCCCAGAGAGGAGATGCTGAGAGCCTGGGCCCTGCTTCTGTTGGTTTGCATATGAGAGGCATGCTTGCAGCTTGCACGTGAGCTTCTTGCTATCTCCAGGGATTGGCTGGCCTTGGGAGGGGCAGCTCCTCCAGGGTCAGCAAGAGCCCTGATGTCAAAGCATCAGAATACGAAAACCAAAAGGCATGGGCAATACAGAGAGGCAGGCTCTGGATGAATACTTTGGGATCTCTGTTGAGGGTATTTCTGCATCTAGCCAGGCTGACGTCAGCCTGAAGATTTCTGTTCCTAAAAGGCACAGAGAGTGGGAATATTCAGTGGAAGAGTATCTCCACCAGACGTATAGCGATTGCCCCAACCCTGCTTCTCCTAAGGTTCCCTGGGATTCTTCAGTGACAGATTTATCAGGTCAGTGTTCCACCCTGTATCAGCCACACCACTTCACACCTTTCTGAGTGAGCCGGCCCATCAGCAGGGGCCAGCAGCCAACAGGCATTGACAGCTCCTGGTCGAATGTCACTGGTGGTGTTTGCAGAACAGCCCAGTGTGACAGCTTCCAGGATGGCTGCCCTTGTGTCTCCTTCGCAGCCTCTGTCCTGTGCTTTTCTCCCTGGAAGAGCTGAGCTAATCCTGTGATTTTGTAGCTAGCTTATTTGCTAAACAAATAGCAGAAGCAAATGACAGACTTGTTCTTCGGTCAGCCTCACATCACAGGCAGAGGCACAACCAAAATTCAGAATTGCAGCTTGAACCATACACAGCACTGAAACCCATGGCACACTTACGGAGGGCCAGAAAGAAAAACACACACGAGCACAGCATAGGTCTCACTGGAGGAGCTGGGGTGGTTACTGAAAGCATCACCTTCCCCACCGAGTTGCTGGAAGACAGCATATAGAGGCGCTTGTCTGCTCCAAAGAAAACAGGCCCTTATTTCATCTCTCCTGCTCTGTCCAGCCCCATCCAACCCAGGTCCCTCCCAGATGCATGCCAGATGGGTCCTGATGAATGTCATCCCATGATCAACAATCCCCCCACTGTGAACAAACCCCAATCCATTTATTCTGTGGTTAATCCATGTTTTAATAGGTGTAATGATTAAACTGCCTCCACTAACAATTGAGTTCACTGGAATGTAAGAATTTGAGTGAATCCATTAGAAACATCTGTGGATAGACACTGACACATGACACGCATCCCCTATAAATGGAAGTGCAGACATGGCAAAGATGAAGACAACGTCAGAGGCAACAAGCGAAGATGCTCCCCCACTGGGTCAGAGTTCTGGCCTGATGTGGGGCCATCTGATGCCCCCACACCTGTGTCTGCTGTGCAGTCCTCTAGGACTCCCCTGGGAGAGTCACCTGACGTGCCTGACCTGCCCCGGGTCCAGTTCTCTACCTGCCCTTACCTTACCTTTGATGACATGTGGTCACTTCAAGATGCTGTCCCTGTTTGAGACCTAGCGCAAGGCCAGAGCTCACAGGCCCCGGTCTCCATGGCCATGTCAGCACAGTGCAGATCTAGCATGCAGATCCACTGTCAGTCACCTCCTCTGCCACAAGTCCCCTTGCCGGTCACTTTCTTTTCTGCACATGGAGCATTTCCCTCACTGTCCCTGTGCTGAAGGCCCCTTCAGTTATTGCTTTCCAAATTTTTGAGTATCAGGGTCTTACTCTGCCGCTCAGGAGAGTAAGTTCCACCACTAGAGCTCAGTGGTGAAATCATGGTTCGCTGCAGCCTCAACCTTCTGGGCTTAAGTGATCCTCCCACCTCAGCCTCCTGAGTAGCTGGGACCACAGGTGCATACCCACTCCCAACTAATTTAAAAAGAATAAAATTTGTAGAGAAGGGGTTTCCCCACATTGCCCAGGTTGATCTCAAACTCCTAGGCTCAAGCAGTTCTCCCACTTTGGCCTCCAAAAGTTCTGGGATTATAGGTATGAGCCACTGTGCCAGACCCACTGTCCAAATTTTCAGTATCTTCCCTGATACCCGCTTACTTTCCTATCCTAAATTCTAACTTAGCCCATTCCCTCTACTGAGAAGAAACATGAACATTACTCAGTCCAGTTTTGACCACTCTGGCTTGGCTCAGCCCATGCTCTCTCTCGTGCTAAGCTTTCTGGGAAGGCAGCTAATCAGCAAACCATTCCATGGTCATTCTTTGCTTCAATTCTCTACCTGGCCCCGTCCACCTCCCCAGCCAAAGGAGGCCAGGACAGCTACGAGAAGATCACATTTAGAGAGAATGACCATATATTCCTCCTCTTTCTTCTCCACAGTGTCACTGTTAAAACAACAGTCACTGTCATAAGAATAAACGTGTACTGGGGGTCAGCACAGTGGCTCACACTATAGTCCCCACTGGAGCCCAGGGATTCAGGACCAGCCTGAGCAATAGAGTGAGGCTTTTTTAAAGTGTATTAAGAGATGGAAATGAAATATATTTTCCTTTAGGCTTCTTAACCTTTGCATTTGCTGTGTCTTGTGCTAGAAATGCCCTTTTTAACCTCTTGACTGGGGTGGGGGAGGTCTTGTTTATTTAAATTCCAGTTGACTTAAATAACCAGTTAAAATCTTACCTTCTGTGTGGAAACTGCCTCCAGCTTCCCTTCAGGAGGCCGCTGCCTCCCCCTCAGCACCCGTGCTCTGAGGCCTTCTCAGGCCCTCTCCACTGTGGCTGTGCTTGTGCCCCGCTGTTAGACCGTTCCTGCATTTCTATAAAGAAATACCTGAGGCTGGGTACTTTGTAGAGAAAAGAGGTTTAATTGGCTCAGGATTCTGCAGGCTTTACAGGAAGCATGGTGCTGGCATCTGCTTGGCTTCTAGGGTGGCCTCAGGAAGCTTACAGTCATGGTGGAAGATGAATGGAAAGCAGGCACGGCCCATGGCAACAAGAGGAGCAAACGAGAGTTGGGGGCCTGGGAAGGTGTCACATGCTTTTAAATGACCAGATCTTGTGTGAACTCAGAGCAAGAGCCCACTTATCACCAAGAGGATGGCCCCAACAATTCATCAGGAACCCGACCCCATGATCTAATCACCTCCTGCCAGGCCCTACCTCCAGCACCGGGGATGATATTTCAACATGAGATTTGCAGGGGACAAATATCCAAGCTTTGAGACTGTGAGTACTGCCTCAGTCACCTCTGAATCCCCTTAGGCCTCAATGACTGTTTACTGTGCAGGTGGAAGGTGACAGAGAAAGCAGTAGCCATTAGCAGTGGGGTGGGCAGCTGTGTGATGGAGTAAGAAAGAGTAACTTTAACCCTCTGTGCCTCAGTTTTCTCATCTGTGAAATAGGTGTGACGGTGGTGGTAATACCCATGTCCTGGTGGTGGTTCTGAGAATTAGATGAGTAATAAAACACTTGGGCCGGGCGCGGTGGCTCACGCCTGTAATCCCAGCACTTTGGGAGGCCGAGGCGGGCGGATCATGAGGTCAAGAGATCGAGACCATCCTGACCATGGTGAAACCCCGTCTCTAAAAAGAAAAAAAAAAACACTTGTATTGGTGCCTGGAATTGGCACCCAATAAATGCTCAGTGAACGATAATTCCCATTATCTTAGAGATATAGATAAGGTACTGAGCCAACTTTTATTAAAGTAATGAGACATAAAGTAAGATGGTTATCTTTAAAATCTAAGGCCCAGTCAGTTCAAATGGTGGTTTTTTTCAAGCCATCCTGCACCCTCACTTCCTACTTTCCTTTCCTTCAATGGTGAAATGATCAAAAATGGGATAGAGTGGGCTGGGGGTGAGGGTAAAGGTTAAAACGGGATTCCGAATAGTGTAAAAAGAGCCTGGTCAGCCCCTAAGTTGCAGAGAGGGCACAGGACACAGAACGAGGAGCTCGAGGCACAGGTTAGAGGGTGCCTTTCCACCCCAGCTCTACACAATGCTCACTGAGACTTAGACAAGTCACTTAATTCCTTTTAACTTCAATGTAGTCATCTGTGAAATGGGGATGAGGAGGCCACCACGGCTTCTGTCGTCTCATAAATCCTGAAATAAATCTTATGATTCTCATTCTAAATGTAATTCTCCATATACAGTCATTCTATGCTGGAGAAATAACCGAAGTTTTTTTTAATTTTTACCATCAGCCTTAGAGGTGAACAAGCTAGTAACAACAACAACAACAAAAAAAGCCAATATGTATGTGTGTATATACTTTCTTTTTAAGAGAGGAAAATAAAAGAAATCCAAAAATCAAATGGAGTAATAAATATTTTTACATTATTTACAAAGCTATTTACTTTTAATATTTAAAGCATATGTGATGTATCATATATATAGAAATATATATGAGTGGCTGTTGTGTCATTAATAGGTATATCTAATGGTTTTCATAATGGTCTCTTACCAACACATCATTTGAAATGGAAATCATAACTTTGAGCAATATGAGAACTCCCGTTTCTCAGGAGGAAGTTTAGAATTTAGAATTGCTGATGCTCTAGGAGTCAACTTTCCCGAAGCTGGGCCGCCTCACCCTGGGAGAAGCATTAGCACAGAAAGTGGCCAGTTCCTTGATGACGGGTTTTCCATTCTCACATTTCCAGTCTAGAGCTGCCCTGTCTTTGTGTGGTTATTTATTAAAGGCCAGATTCAGCAGGATGGGACGTGACCACAACAGACCCAGGTTGCTGGGTGCTGCAAAAATGCCTCGTGTTGTATCATGCCTCCTGCAAATGAGCTCCCTGCCTTCCCCACCCCATTTCTCATTAGTTCTCCCCAAGTCCCCACCCACCCGGGTAGCTGGAGGGTGGGGTGCAATTACCCCTGACCCAGATTTATAGCTAGGGTTGGGGAGAAGGAAGTGACCATCCTGGCAGGTTAAATGGCTTGACCTGGGTCACATTGCCATCACTAACTGCAAAAAAAAGGCCTATTTTGCTGGCCTTTCAAATCTCAGAGCACACAGCTGAGACCCGAGAACCACATGGCTTCCCTGCTGGCCTGCTTGGATTATTCATGCAGAAATGGAGCTCCTTACTCAGGATTATGTGTGCCTTGGCAGCTAACCCTAATTCTGGTGTTGTGTTAATTCTTAATTATTTGGAAGAAAAAGCCTTTTGATTTTTTTTTTCCAATCAGGGTTTACCACATTTTGATGTCCCCAAACCAGATGAGAGTGCATGTCTGAATTTTCCATGTTTGAGGATGTTGTATTTGGAAAGATCTGAGCCTGCAAGGAATTGCTTTTGGAGAAAGTCTCTCTCAGTTTGGAGGCAGTAGGAGTTACAGCTACAAATGTGTCTTGTAATTTTTCTAATTATGATAAACATATGTAACAAAATTCACCATTTAACTATTTTTAAATGTATAGTTCTGTGGCATTCGGTGCATTCACATAGCTGTTCTAACATCACCACCACTCATCTCTAGTGCTCTTCTTAGCTTCTCAAACAGAAACTGTCCCGTTAAACACTAGGTCCCCATTCCTCCCTCCCCTCTGCCCCTGGAACCCATCATTCTACTTTCTGTCTCTATGAATTTGACTCTTCTAGGTACCTCCTATAAGCAGAATCATACAGTATTTGTCCTTATGTGACTGACTTAATTCACTTGGCATAATATCTTCAAGGTTCATCCATGTTGTGGAATGTTTCCAAATTTCTTTCCTTAGATAAAGCTAAATAATATTCCACTGTATGGATATACCACATTCTTTTAGCCATTCATTTGTTGATGGACATGAATTGATCCTATTGCACGTTTAAATCAGCTATTCCCATTAGCCTTATTTCCTTCCAAATAAAAATTTCAGAAAACTTGCATCAGGTAAATGTGTTGTTGTTTTTTTTTAAATTTTGATTTTTTAAAAAAGGCAAAACTCAGACTGTGTAAGAGTTGAAGTTAACACTTTAAAATGACTTGAGAAAGTGTTTGACTATGATGTCACCACCCAAGAAACCGTCCCTTTATTTCCAGCAGCAGCTGTAGCCATGTGGAGGTAGGAGCAAGATAATAACCTGGACACCGGTTGGGAAGTTCTTGAAATAATTGAGACAAGATATGAGAAGGGCCTGAACCAAGGATGTAAATGGCCTGAGAAAGGAGAGAGCAGGGCCAGGTTTGCAAGGTGTTTGAGAGTGGAATGTACTCCTGGGATGTATTCTGCAGGGGGTAGGTGGGGGGTGGTGAGGGGAGAGGCTGCAATTCACAATACTAGGGACCAGATGGCTGGTGAGGAGTGAACCAACGTGAGACAAACAGCTCCCATAGACCCTAAACTCGGTGCATGCTTCCCAGAGCACATAGGCCCCAGGGCTTTTGGCCAAAATCAAATAATTGAATTTTGTGCATCAATTTTGACTACTAAAAGTCTTTTTTCTTTTTTCCCTGATATTTCTCTGTGCATTCTACTGTTTTCTAAATGGGTGGGCTTGAGTGTCAGTTGGTTACCTTACTTACCCTCTGTCTCGCTTTCTGAATATCACTGCTTCTTCCATTGCACATTGTTTTCCATCTTCAAATTCATCCTAGAGTTCTCATTTACTTTATATACATCTGCTTATCTTACAATACAGGATAGAACTTCCTGCTTTTATAAAGTAAGTGTTCTGTGAGCAAAGATGTTACCACGCAGTTAACAGAGCTAAGCCTTCAGGGGTCCCTCCCTTATCTGAACCCTTTCCAAGGCCCTGAAAGAGGCCCTGGCAATTCTGTAATTGTAATTTTGTATTATTTTTCTTAACAAGTGTCCCCCGGATTTTATAAGCGTAAAGCTCTTCAAAACCTGAGTTTGCCCTGCTTGTGGGTCAGGACTGAGCTGGAAAGCCAGGATGCTGAGTTGCCTTTTCACAGAGGGATCTCTGGAGGCCTTTTCTTCTGAAAAATGGGGGAGCTTTTACCCTCAAATCAATGGTGTCCTCTCTTCCCCTCCCCACCCTCATTTTCTTTTCCAAATCTTCCTGATTTTGGTAAAAATGGGCTTGTTCAGTAAAATGAAACAAAGAAAATTGAGACAATTGCCTCAGTTGAGATGAGACTCTGGTGGGGCTGTTAAATGTATAGCCTCGATTTTTCTAAAATCACCCAAAGTTTAGTGATTCTTCCTCCCTTGGCCTGGGACCCCAGGAGAGAGAGCCAGGCTGCTCGTCTTTGTCCTTCACACACGTGCGTGATTGCTCTGGCAGGGAACACGTGTGCTGCTCACAACCCGTGGAGACCAGAGGATAAATCAAATTGTTCTGTGCAGAGAGAAATTGGGTCCTGAGCAGCAAATCAATGGATAATCCATGTGCATTTTTAATGCACTTTTCCTTGCATTTAACACCATCGTTCTACCCAGACCCAGCCCCTCAGACAATGGGAAACAAAAGCCCTTTCCCCTTGGCCCCGTGAGTTACCTCCCAGCAGTTGGGCTCTTGCAGACCCACAGGAGAGCAGCTGGCAGAGGATCAAGTGCTGGAAAGGGGGAGGGGGAGAAAGCCCCCCTGAGGGACGGGGGCTGGACTTTGGTGACCGATTGCCATAATTACCGCCTTTAGAGAGAAGGAAGTGCAAACAGTAAAAATCTATATTTTTGATGAATAAAACACAACTGGATTCATGTTGGGAAGGTGAAATAATGAGAGAGGGCTTGGCAGGTTTGTAAACTGATGTGTTTCTCTCCCACAGCTCTGGAATTGCTGAGTTGCCCCAGTGATAGGAGGCCCTGGTGCTGATTTTCAGAATCAGGTTCGAGTTACCCCAATGTTAACTCCCAGAGAGTGGGATCCCCAAAGCCATCTGGAGAAGGACTTTGCACTTTTCTGTATCCAAAACTTGAGTAGAAATGGCCTTTCTTAGGGACAAACAAAAATTCAACAAATTTTTATAGCATTAACATTTTAAATTAAAATGTAAGCTATAAATAGAGAAAAGTGCACACATCATAAATATACAGTTCAAGGCTGGGCATGATGGCTCACACCTGTAATCCCAGCACTTTGGAAGGTTGAAGCAGGCAGATCACTTGAGCCCAGGAGTTCGAGACCAGCCCGGGCAACATAGTGAGACACTGTCTCTACAAAAAATAAAAAGTTATCCAGCTGTGGTGGTGTGCATCTGTGGTCCCAACTACTTGGGAGACTGAATCAGGAGGATCACTTGAGCCTGCGAAGTCGAGGCTGCAGTGAGCTGAGATCACACCATTGCACTGCAGATGGGGTGATAGAGACCCTGACTCTAAAAATAAAAATAAAATCAAGCAAACAAATAAATACACAGCTTAATAGGGACTCACAAAGTCAATACACTGGAGAAACCAAAAACACAATATAGAAATGCATTCAAGAGGGCGGGGCACAGTGACTCACACCTGTAATCTCAGCCCTTTGGGAGGCTGAGGTGGATGGATCACGAGGTCAGGAGTTCAAGACCAGTCTAGATCATGAGGTCTGGAGTTTGAGACCAGCCTGGCCAACATGGTGAAACCCCATCTCTGCCAAAAGTACAAAAAAATTAGCTGGGCATGGTGATGGGTACCTGTAATCCCAGCTGCTTGGGAGGCCGAGGCAGGAGAATTGCTTGAACTCAGGAGGTGGAGGTTGTAGTGAACTGAGATTGTGCCACTGCACTCCAGCCTGGGTGACAGAGCCAGACTCTGAAGAAAAGAAAAAGAAGAAGAAAAAGAAAGGAAAGGAAAGGAAGAAAGCAAGCAAGCAGGAAAGGAAGGAAGGAAGGAAGGGAGGGAGGGAGGGAGGGAGGGAGGAAACAGAAAAAAGGCAACTGAGAAAGAGAACACGGGGCCTTCCCCGTGTCCTCTCCCACCCACTCTCTCTCTCTCTTTACTGTCTTAATCAAGATAGCCATGACCTTAATTTCTAATACCACAGAGTACTTTTGCCTCTTTCTGAACTTTACGTGAATGAAGTCACACAGTAGGTTCTCTTTAATTTCTGATGTATCACGCTCACACTGTATTTGAGCTTCCTCTCTGTTTTGCTGTAGCAGTCAGTTGTCCATTTACATGGGTGTGTGGTATATCCCCTTGGATGAATGTACCACAGTTTATTTGTCCATTCTACTATTGATGGAAATTGGAATCGTTTCCAGTCTTGGTACATTCTTTCCACATCATTTAAAATATAAATAAGTATTTTGAGGGAATATTTCTAGGAATGGGATTTCTGATTCATAGAGTATTTGTAAGTTTAGCTTTAGTAAATACTGCAAACCTACCAAATCAACTTATTATTCAATGAAGCATAGAGTACTCTTTTTAATATTTTCCCATTTTTATTTTATTTGTTTAATTGACATATTTGTCGGGTACATAGTGGTGTTTTGATAGATAAAGTGATCAGATCAGGTTAATTGGTGTATCTACCATCCCAAACAATTATCATTCTTCATGCTAGGGACATTTAATATCCTCCTTCTAGCTATTTGAAACTACAGTATGTTATTGTCATCTATAGTTATCCTACAGTGCTATAAAACACTAGAACTGATTCTACCTAGCTGTAATTTTGCATCCTTTAAAATCTCCCCCACCCATCAATTCCCCCTGCCCTTCCCAGACTCTAGTATCCTCTATTCTTTTTGAAATTGAGTGAAATACAAATGGAAAGACAATGTATAGTCCCACTCTCCCAGAGATTCCATGTGGTCAAGGGATCTGCTTGTGAAAGAGTGAAGAACAACTTATTTGATTGGGCACCAAATTGATGAACTGATACCAAGTGTGATAGGATCAAAGTCATAGGTAGGGGAGAATGTCCAGGCCTCTTTCCCCAACAACAGTGAGGAAATTGACTTCACAGGGACATGCCAGTCCCCAGGCTCATAGGGGCCTTGCTCTTTCCCTCTGCTCCTTCTCTGCAGCAGCTTTGCCTCTCTGCTTTTGATTCTCACCACACTGTAGAAGGCCTCAGTGTCTATGAACAAGGTACTGTCAAATAGAACAATAATAAAATAACAATAGAGATTTTTTTCTTATAGAAATTTCAGCCAAGTTATTTGAAACCAGTTCGCCCTATGAAAACAATCAAAGCTCTAATTTAAATATTTAAAATGTCTCCTTAACATTGTCAAACAGCTGACAAAGTTGTAAGAAATTTCCAGGTCAAAACCTATGGTGAGCAGAAACAGAGAAACAAGGAGAGGAGAGGCTGCTTCTACCAGAGGTCCTTTGCCAATTCAGTTTAGCAGCATTGAAGGCTGGGGACCAGAAGTTAAGGCCCAGTGTTGACCAAAGGAGAGAAGTCTAACAGGATACCTTCTCCACATAAGCTGGGATTCCAGCAGTCTACAGCCTAAGGACAGTGGTTAACCAGAAACAAAACCACCTCACTTTCCACCTCTGGGAGACTGCAGGTAAGGTTCTCTTGGTGATAATTAGAGCAGAGGAAAAATATCAGAAAAACAATCATAGCCCCGAAGGAGTTGTGACCACAGGGCGACTCTCGTAAGGATGTGCATCATAGTTGCACATCCCCTGGGTAGTACCAGAAACCTTTAATTATGAATTTATTTTAAAGTAGTCCCAGGCTGGTAGTGCCTTCAGGTGCCTAGAAGAATGAACCCCAAATTCTATTTTTTTTTTTTTTTTTTTTTGAGACGGAGTTTCACTCTTGTTACCCAGGCTGGAGTGCAATGGCGCAATCTCGGCTCACCGCAACCTCTGTCTCTTGGCTTCAGGCAATTCTCCTGTCTCAGCCTCCTGAGTAGCTGGGATTACAGGCATGCGCCACCATGCCCAGCTAATTTTTTGTATTTTTAGTAGAGACGGGGTTTCACCTTGTTGACCAGGATGGTCTCGATTTCTTTACCTCATGATCCACCCACCTCGGCCTCCCAAAGTGCTAGGATTACAGGCTTGAGCCACCATTCCCGGCCCCGAACCCCAAATTCTATTATGGATAAGTATCTTCTAAACATAGACCTAGAAATACTTTTACAAGGACAATGAGTAGAATACAGTAAAAACTAGCCAAGCATACAAGAAAACAAGGCATCACAGACAAAAAAACAACTGAAAGGATAAACAGAACAAATATGCCTTTAATATTTAGATATTGAAATTATCAAAGTCAAATAATGATGCTCACCATGTTTAAAGAAATAGGCTTAAAAATAATTCCAGATAACAGGAATCTATAAAAAGTGACCTAGCATGTTTTTAAAAGGACAAATAGAACTTCTAGAAATAATAATAGAATATCTAAAAGTTGAAATTCTTTTGGTTGGTTTAATAGCAAATTAACACAGCTAAAGAGAAAATTGTCATATTTCATAAGATCTGAGACACTACTGATTATAAGATGCACCGCTATTTTATGAACGCTAAGAAAGAACACAATGTTGTCAATTAAACCATGACACAATGCTTTTCTATTAGAAATTTTAGTTTGCACTTACTGAAAGAGCTCTTTTAGACTTTTATTTTTAAACTCTGTGCCTAAATAGAACCCTTATACAGACAGAAAAGGGAAAATATGATTGAAATGAACTGGTTTAAGATGTTCCTAAAACCTCTTCACAGGCAGAGTCTGATTCTTCCAAGTCATTTTTAACTCAAAGTTTCATTTGTGTTTTTTCACTTGCTTTTGAGATGCCACCATGACTGTTTCCAGGATCTTCTTTCAGGGCTCTAATCCCCATTCTGCGAGGTCTGATTCTGGTGCTTTTGTGACCCTGCCAGACATGGCCAATTTATAAAAGGTTTTCCGCTGCAGTGCAATTCCATGAAAAGGTTTTGGATGTCAAATAGGGCTCACTTCTATCCTTCCCCAAATTGTCCTGTTTGTTGATTGAAACATCAAAGAACTACAGTGGTCCAGTTCTGCTGTCACAAGTAACAACTATGTTCACCTCCAGACAGATGATGACTGTGGTTTTAAAACAGCATCAGTTGTAAGACGTGGTTTTAAAACAGCATCAGTTTTAACATCAGCGCTGTTTCAGTATGTTCACGTGTGAAAAATATATACAGTTGGCCCTCAGCATCCACAGGGGATTGGTTCCAGGACCCTCTCCGATACAAACTCTGCAGATGCTTACATCCCTGATATAAAATGGCATAGTATTTGCATGTAACCTATGCACATCCTCCCATATACTTTAAATTATCTTAGATGACTTCTCATACCTAATACAATGTAAATGCTGTGTAAATAGCTGGGATATGGTAGTAGTTTATTTGTATTATTTTTTATTGTTGTGTTGTTATTTTATTTATTTATTACTTAGAATACTTTCAATCTGTGGTTAGTTGAACCTGCAGAGGCTGAATACACTGATAGGGAGGACCGACTGTAGATATCTCAGAATGCGTAAAGAATGGTTGATAAAGACCTGCTCCCACATATTTGGGGTCTCCTTATTTCTACTGCTGCCAGTGTAAGGGGCTTTCAACCCATTCTGTTTTATGATTCCACCTCCCCAGCCTCACCTCCCCAACTCTTCCAGTTCTGGGCTGCCCCCAGGTGCTCAGAGTTCTTTATAGCCCTCTTCACTCCACCCCGACCTCACCCTTACTCCTCCTGCCACCAGCTCCTGGCCATCTGCTATTGGCACTGCCTGGGCATAGTCCTCTTCATGCAGTCAGACTCTCCCGGGCCAGGTCTTCCTAGGCTGCTTATTAGATGAGCACCTTGTGGAGCTTCATTAGCTCTTTGGTACTGAAGGCAAGCTTTAATGCACAGATGAACATTTTATCAAGTGGTAGCCACAAACTAAGTGCCTTTTGGCCAATAAATATTTGTTAAATTCCTGCTTTGGGGGCCTGTGAGAAGAGCTCCTAAAAGGATCACGCAGAGAGAGCTGAGACACTTTGTCCCTGTCCTCTGGGAACATTCATCAGAGACACACTCAGCCACGAGAACAGTACATGGCCGTAAGAAGGGGTTTCATGAAGTGCTTGAGCAGTGTCTGAGACAGTACGTTTAAATTTTAATATCATATTCAGTAGGTCTGGTCAAAATGACTCATAATAGCATTTCAACTCTAATTTTTTCCCACTTGCAATTGATACAGCCTTCAATTTTTCACCATAGGATAGTTTATCTTTTCATCTTATCAGGGAAATAGGATCCCACACACCAGACTGTTTGTATAGAATTATGTAATACAGCCATCATCAATTTTGAGAAATTTGCTTTTACATATCATTTACACATTGTTTCTGTCCAATTAAAGTTATTAAAGATTTCTGTTCATACTTAGGGAAGGGAAGCATGATTTTTCCATTGGCCAGTTTTCTTAGAGAATGAAAATTTATTTGCAAACTCTTCCTCTCCAGCAGCCACAACCCCAAAACAGCTTCCTTAGCCATGAACGCCCTTGGAGTTTGATGGAGTGACATGAGTGGACCATAAGGTTTGTCTTCTGCTGCTGCAACACATTCCTCAAACCTGAGGGCCTCAACAATACAAATTTATTATCTTAAAGTTCTGGAGGTCAGAGGTCTGACACAATTCTTACTGGGTAATAGTCAAAGATTTGACAAGGCTGCGTTCCTTGTGGAGGCTCTAGGGGAGAACTTCCTTCCCTCTTCCAGTTGCTTTTTTTTTTTTTAGACAGAGTCTTGCTCTGTCGCACAGGCTGGAGTGCAGTGGCATGATTTCCAGCTTACTGCAACCTCCACCTCCTGGGTTCAAGTGATTCTCCTGCCTCAGCCTCCTGAGTAGCTGGGATTACAAGCACACACCACGACGCCCAGCTAATTTTTGTATTTTTAGTAGAGATGGGTTATCGCCACTTTGGCCAGACTGATCTTGAACTCCTCACCTCAGGTGATCCACCCACCTCAGCCTCCCAAAGTGCTGGGATTATAGGTGTGAGACACTGCGCCCGGCTGCCCCCTTCCTTAGCTCATGACCACTTTGCTCCATCTTCAAAGCCAGCAATGCTGCCTCTCTCTGATCATTCTTCTGTATCACATCTCCCTCTGATCCTCTTCTGCCTGCCTCTTCTACGTTTAAGGACTCTTGTTCTTGAACAAGGACATTGGTCCCACCTGGATAGTCTAAGATAATCTCCCTACCTTAAAGTCAGTTTATTAGCCACCTTAATTTCATCTGCAGTCTTCATCCCCTTTGCCATGTAACATAACGTAGTCACAGGTTCTAGAGATTCAGGCACAGGTATCTTTGGGGAGCACTTTTCCGCCTACCATGGTCTGGAGAAGATGAGAATTGGCCAGATCATGGAGGGAACAGCAACCTTAGCACTGCTTTCTGATCCAAGTACAACACACTGGGAATGGCTGTGAGACGATCCTTCCGAAAAATATTTGCTGACCATCAAGAATCTGTATAAGTGACAGTGGTTTTCTGTCTCTGTGTATACCATGTCCAGACCCTATTGGTCCCCAAGGATGTTTCATCTCAAAGAGACATATCCAGCTCAGAGTTTCAGCATCATTTACAATGTGGAAAAGAATTCCTCCTGGATCTCAAAGAGGATAAATGATAGAATTAGTGAGAATTTCTGAAAGTGGGTAAGTTAAAAGTTGGCAAACTCTCCTTTATCATTTATATTAGGATTAAACTTAGCAACTTAGCAAGATTGCCTTGAGCCTCCGTGCCATCCTTTTCATTGTTAAGTGAGCACAGCCAATCTGGTTCATTATTTATTTATTTATTTATTTATTTCGAGACAGGCAGATTCTCTTTCTGTAATGAGTGCAGTGGCCCAATGATAGCTTGCTGCAGCCTTAACCTCCTGGGCTCAAGTGATCCTCCCACCTCAGCCTCCCTAGTAGTGGGGACGACAGTCATTCACTGCCGCACCTGGGTAATTTTTAAATGTTTTGTAGAGACAGGGGTTTCACTGTGCTGCTCAGGCTGCTCTCAAACTCCTGGGCTCAGGCAATCTTCCTACCTTGGCCTCTCAAAGTGCTGAAATTACAGGCATGAGTCACAAAGCCCGGCTCCAATCCATTTTATACTCTGATCCATCAGCACTGAGTTACACAGAACCTGACGCACTCTCGCTAGTGTAAGCAGAGAATAATTTATTCAGGGTTTGAAATGGTTTACAGAATCACTGGGAGAGCTGAAGAAACAGATTTGAGGCTGAGCTTCTAGGAATCACATCTGAAGCCACATTGCAGGACTGGTTGCCAAAGTCACCCCAGTCCCTGCAGTCCCCACGGCTCCTGCTGCCCTGAGGAGGCTGCCTGCTGAATCAGAAACCCACAGTTGGCACTACAGTCTGCAGAGCTGTACAGGGAAAGCTGCCTCCAAGAAATCAAGGTGCTGCTCCTGCAGCTGCTGACTGCAGAACCATGATCTTTCTGCTACAGTCCCGCACCTGCAAAACTGGAAGTCTTGTGTCCCGCCTCTTGTTCCCCTGAACTCTGCTCTGAAATCAACCCTTGCAGGAGGGAATTTGCTTGGCAGATACTAGTCACATCTGGAGCCTTGGGCCTAGGAAATGTAGGGTTTAGCTCTCCAGGCTCTGAGTGAAGGAAAGGAGAGTGTTAGGATACATAGTGAGGAATCAGCCCCGGGCACGCACCGTCCTCAGTGAGACTGTGGGGAGAGTTCGTCCCCAAAGCCCCCAGGACCTCTGTGGAAAGTGATTTCACCTGCGTGAGGACCACCAAAACAGCATCTGAGCATCTTCATCCTCCTTCTTTACATCTTTCTTTTTTTTCAACAAAATTTCCTGGGCTCTTGTGGTTTCGTGTTTGGGTTGGCTTTTGTTTTAACGGAACTGGTTCACTTATTCTGGCCTTGTGGCTGCCCCAGTGAAATATGTACATATTTTGCCTATGTACGGCTATCTTTTCCTGTTTTCCTTCAAGGAGAATGCATCAGCGCAGAGTCCATGGCAGTGCTCCAGATAAAACAGCTCCGCAGAATCATCACCACTGGCAGAGCTCTCTGGTTGACTCATGAGGATTGGGAATAAATGACCAAATATAAACAGTGGAGTGGTGCCAACTGAGGCTCCCTCGTAGCAAACAGTCCCTTGTGGCATGTGAAAAAGAGGCCAGGAAAAGCCCAGCTGTGGGCACCTTGCCACTGACTGCTGCTAATTTGCTGCCATGACTACTCAAGGGCACACTGATTTCTGCTTTTCAGAAAACTCTTGTGCATTGTTTCTTCTACTGTCCGCATTTGGCCGACTAACCTGTGAGGCACTGGGCCCCTCGGCCAGTCAGGGCTTAGGCCTGTTTCATCACATTGCAAATCCCTCAGCGGCTGGTTGGTACCAGTGAGAGAGGACACATTGGTATTCCTGACCAAGTCTTGCTGGTCTTTAGCTTCCACATGCTTACCTGCAAAATCCTCACCTTATCTGGTGTAACCAAGATCAAAAATATATGATAGATAGGTGGATAGACAGATAGATAGATGATACGTAGATAGATGCATAGATGCATAGATGAGATAGGTAGATAGATGATAAACAAATGAAAAATAGAAGGATGATAGAATAGGTAGATAGATAGATAGATAGATAGATAGATAGATAGATAGATAATCAATAGGTAGTTGACAGACACCCAGAGAGAGGCATGTAGATGTCATAGCACCGGTCACTGAGGAATCCTGAACCCCTCACACATGCACAGCACCAGGCCCCTCTCCTCCTTCTCTGGCTCATTACTGAATCTTCTGCCCAGAAGCTGCTGGAGGTGTCAGTGACTGCCCTCCAAGTTTAGCACCCTGCTGGGCAGTGGGGGACATCTCCTGAAACTGATGAACCCCCATGTCACCAAATGACAGAAGCTGCCCTTCTAGTCTCCCAGTCTAGGGTGACACTGTCCTGTGCAAAAGTGAGGAGGATGTCCCTTTTCCCAACTCTGTCACTCTTTTTCATCTGGGCCTTAAAGACCAGAGTCTGACACAGACCTTTCTGAAAATGACCCACTTCACGCTACCTGTAGCCCCTTTCTCCAAGACCGTGGCCATAATCCCAGGGCCCCATGTAAGCTCTCAGCCCGGGTGTTGGCCCCCAAATCTTTCTCTGCCATTACTCCTCCCCATCAGCACTAGCCACTCAGTCTGTGGATATGTGTGCATGTGTGTGCTGGGTATTGAGTGTGTGTGTATGTGCTGTGTTGAGGGTGTGCATGTGTGTAGGTGCTGGGCTGGGTGTGTGCATGTGTGTATGTGCTGGGTATTGAGTGTGTGTGTGTGTCCTGGGTATTGTGTGTGTATGTGCTGTGTTGAGTGTGTGTGTGTGTGTGTATGTGCTGTGTTGAGTGTGCACATGTGTGTATGTGCTGGGCATTGAGTATGTGTGTATGTGCTGGGTATTGTGTGTGTGTGTGTGTGTGTGTGCTGTGTGCATGTGTGTATGTGCTGGGTATTGAGTGTGTATGTGCTGGGCATTGAGTGTGTGTGCGTGTGCTGTGTTGAGTGTGTGCATGTGTGTAGGTGCTGGGTATTGAGTGTGTGTGTGTGTGCTGGGTATTGTGCATGTGTGTATATGCTGTGTTGAGTGTGTGCATGTGTGTATATGCTGGGTATTGAGTGTGTGTATGTGCTGTGTTGAGTGTGTGCATGTGTGTATGTGCTGTGTTGAGTGTGTGCATGTGTGTATGTGCTGGGTATTGTGCGTGTGTGTATGTGCTGTGTTGAGTGTGTGCATGCATGTATGTACTGGGTATTGAGTGTGTGTGTATGTGCTGTGTTGTGTGTGTGCATGTGTGTATGTGCTGTGTTGAGTGTGTGCATGTGTGCATGTGCTGTGTTGAGTGTGTGCATGTATGTGCTGGGTATTGTGCATGTGTGTATGTGCTGTGTTGAGTGTGTGCATGTGTGTATGCACTGTGTTGAGTGTGTGCATGTGTGTATGTGCTGGGTATTATGCGTGTGTGTATGTGCTGTGTTGAGTGTGTGCATGTGCATATGCACTGTGTTGAGTGTGTGCATGTGTGTATGTGCTGGGTATTGAGTGTGTGTGTATGTGCTGTGTTGAGTGCATGCATACATGTACATTCAGGGAAGCACAGCGTAGGGTAAGCCGAGCCCTCTCAATTACTTCGATGGGAGGACACTGAGAGATCTAAATACACACATCAATAGCAGGGGCTCTGCAGACACTCAGCAAGCTGGGACGGGCCCCCTGGCGGCTATGTGGAAGGTACTTGGGGAAGAGCCCCCCTTAGAAGATAATGCTTAGCCTCTGGTCCCTGCCAAATGACACTGTTACACTCTCCAGTGTTTCCTGCTTTCCAGGACACATTCTGAATCCCAAATAAGATCCATGATGTGTGGTAGCTCAAAACGCAAGTCCCAATGTGTCAAGTGTGTTTCCAGGACCAGCTGGTCCTGCTCCAGTGAGGGGCAACCAAAAGCCTCTCAGCATAAAGGACCACCCACATCACTGCAGACCACCAGTATGCCAGAGCACTGATCACTTGATCTGAACAGAACAGAGTGGCAGCGCAGGAGGGGCTGATGCTGAGTCAAACTCACACACCATTGAGAACATTCTTCCCAAGTATTTCCTGGAGTGACAGAGTAAGAAAGGTAAGATGCTGATAGAAATACCTGGTCTGGCAGTTTGGGTTTTTGCATTTTGTATGACTTGAGTGCATGGACCAAGGAAAAGTTTTGGATTCAGTGGACTGAGCTTAATAATGTTATTAGGGGTACTCATGGGTGACATCAGAGTTCCTGCCACTCGCCGAGGTCCCAGCTGGACCAAGCCCTTCTAATAAGCAGCTCTCCCCACCCAACGTGTGGGCTTGGTTACAGTTGTGTGCTGGGGCCCACCCTCCCCATCCACACTCAGGTGGCCATAGCAGTGGAGAGAGAGGGGGCTGCAGCTCCCAGGAGTGGGTGGCAAGACCTCACACAAGTCCCATGAGGAAGCTAAGATGCTTTATAAATGCTGCAAACTGTCAGCCCACAAATAAGTGCTTGATGCCAGAAAACACACAGGTAGTCAAAGCAAACGTCGCTCAACCCTCTTTTGGGGTTGAGTTTGTTGTTTGTTTTGTGTGGCTGGGTGGAGACTGAGATGGAAAAAAAAAAAAATCCGTGATTCTTTTTGAACCTGCCTTGTGTCCTTTTAAGAAGTAGTTCCACCAGCAGCTGGTTTTGGTTTTTTGGGTTTTTTCCAGAGAGAAATATGAGGGGGGACTGTGAGCAAAATGTGTGTATCCACTGTAGCTGCCTCCTGCTGCATTTCGGGACATGGTATGTGCTGCCTGGATGCCTGGGGTTCTTTAGAGGGAGCGCATATTTATATTAGGGAGGGGAAAAAACCCTCCTATTTTCAACCTCAAAGATGATTTTTTAAAGTCAAAACAACTCACATCCTAGGCTGCCAGAATGCTTGCTTTCTGCGCTCACTTCTAGTCCCAAATACATTTGTATAGCTCATTATATGCTGACTGGAACTGTAGTTCGCAGTGAGAGCCAAGCAGCTCTCTCATTCCAAGTCGTTCTCATCAGGAGAGTGGTCTTTTACCACTTGCGGAAACTGGAAAAGGCTCTCTCCTGTGGCCATGCTGTTGGATAATGATCTCACCAACCCTAAGTACAAGCAGAGGGTTTTTCACTCTGCAAGAGCCCTAGGCCTCGGCAAATCCCCACCCCACAACCAGCCTCAGCCCCAGCCCCATCAGACACAGGAGAGCTGGCCAGCGCGTGACCCCCCAGAGGCCTCGGGTCTTTGTGTGAATGAGTCCACCCCACCCACCTACGCTGCCCTGGAGTATTTTCAATGACACCTTGGAGCAATGACTGCATCTCTTTTAAATCACGCGACGGGTCATACTTACCCACAGCTCAGGGGTCATACTTACCCACAGCTCGGGAGGTCGGGGAGAAGCCACATGATGCAGCTGCTTTGAAAGCAGAAAGAAGACAGGCTCCTGGCCAGCGACGCCGGCTAATGACTCCACCGCCTGTCCCGCTGGCTGAAGCTGAGGAGAGCGAGCCTGCGCACCTGAAGATCCCCGGTTCCTTGTTTTCTCTCTTTCATATTTTCTAAATCTTCTACAAAAAGCACATTCTTTTCCTCTCACCGCTGAATCTGTCTGTGTTCTGGGTGATGGAGGATCCCAGACCGCTTTACCCTATGGGGACAGATGGAACACAAAATGACTTCTGAGCTCAGTAAGTTGATGGGCTTGTGGGGGCTGTGCCGTCTCACCCCCATTCATCAGCTCCATTAATGAACCTCTGGAAGCTTCTGCTTGACTTCTGAAAGCCAGTTGCACAGGGTCTTTCAGGCCCAGCACGCCCCAAACTCCTGTCCCAGGGCCTTGGCACCTGCCCTTCCTCTCCTCCTCTGCCCAGCCAGCCTCTACCAGAGATCCGCACGGTCTGTGCCCGCAGCTGCTGCCTAGTGGTGAGGCCACCCTACCCCTCCCTAGCACTCACCACCACCCAACAGCCTCCATGGGGCACTCATCTTAGTGGCTGCTGTCTGTTTTTGTGTTATGGACACCCAGCCTCCCCATCCAAGACAACAGTCTCCACAGGGGAAAAGATTCACATCTGTTCTCTTCTGCTGTATCCTCAGCAGCCAGGAAGCATAGTAGACACATGGTGAATACCCACTTTTGCAGAGTAGAAATAACAATGGTGTATTCTGCGTTTGCATGTCACCTTCTATTACATTGTTTCTTCTCTCATCACATAAGCACGGACTGCTTTACAAATCAGAAAACAACCAAACCCATAAACAGGCATTTTTAAATCTCAGGAGGCAGGCTTGGCGCAGTGGCTCATGCCTGTAATCCCAGCACTTTGGGAGGTCGAGGTGGGTGGATTGCAGAGCCCCCTCACATGCTTTCGGGGAGCAGAGCCACTTGTAGGTCAAGAGCCCTTCAAGAGTGTGATAAAATATTACAGATATTCTTCCCAGAAAAAAATGTGCTCATGCCCATACACAGAATATTTTTACACAAGTCGAAGGAGGCCCCAGGTCCCCTCACACCCCACAAATTAAGCACCGTGAATTGAGATGAGGGACCCCTCTCACCGCACCTCATCCTTCCTGCACAAAGGCACTTTAGGGTTGTCAGGGATTCCAGTAAAATAGTGCTGCTTTCCACACATCGGACCCAGCAACCACGGTGCATGCCACAGCCTCCGTTCCCCTGCTCCCACCTGCTCCCGCCAAATGGGGTGGCCCGGGTCTGCTGTGCGGGGCCCCAGCCCTGGGAAGTAGAGGCAAGGAGGTGGTTGGAGGCAGCACAGACAGCAGGGTCTGCAGCAGCAGCTCGAAGAACCGTCCAGGCCAGCCTGCCAGGACCACCTGTTACCACAGCCCTGGTGTTTATAAAAGTCCTGATTGTTCCTCTTTTTTTGAGCTCTTTGAGTCATACGTGTTCTTAAAATACCAGTCTCAACCCATGGGTTGAGGTGACCTGAATGAGACTTGGTTCCTCTCAACAAAAACAGTCCAGATGGCACAGTGTCAGGAGCCCATCCCTGGGAGCTGAGGCTGCTGACCAGGAGGGTTGCCTTGGAAAAGAGAGGGTCCAGTTGGCAAAGCTGTGCCAGGCACGGGCCCACCCTGCTCACTGCCTGTTCCCCTCCCAGCTGAGCTAGCTGAGCTCTGAGCTCCTCGCAGTTTTCAAATGTCATGTTGATGAGAAGTTCATTCCAGGTGAGTTCTTGAGATTCCCAGATGAAAGGAATAAAGCAAAAATAAATACATAAAAATAAAAAGCAAAATAAGTTACTCATTTGCCTGTTTGCCTTTCTCCAGCCTGTTATCACTGAGAGTAGCTTTCCCATTTCCAGAGTCTTATAGCACAATGCTTCATCCTGATGGCACCCCTAGTCTCAGGCGTTCCTGCTCCCCCAGCGTGCCCCGTCACCGTGTCTTTTGCTGGCCTGGTGGAGCCACATCCAGAGGGCGACACTGAGTCCCCTGCCCTGGACTGCCCAGCACAGCCAGCGACACTGGTAGAGGAGAATCTCGTTCTTCTTAATCGCGGCCCTCAATAGAATCCACAGACTTTCCTGGAAACCACAGGGCAGTCTTCAGTCCTGGCTCCCATCTCTTCCCTCTATATCTGGGCACCTTCTGTATACAGAGAAGAGGCCATGAGGTTTTCATCCAGAAAAGGTGCCTTGTACTTGGAGCTGGAGGAACAGCATGGCCATCACACTGCACCCCTTGATAGAATAGCCTAAAGCCAGAAACCTCCTTCTGTCCCTTGCCACATGGTGAGTGGCTCTGGGAACTGGGCTGAAGAGAGGGCTGGGCTGGGGGTTACAGGGCAGGAATCCTGGCTCTGCGTTTTAGTGGTCTGTGATCGGGGGAGGTGGCCTTGACACCTGTAGTCCTTGGTTCCTGTCATCAGTAAAGTGAGGTTATGAATGCAGCCTACCTCCCAGAGTGAGCTGTGAGACTCAGACGTGATGGGGCATGGCACAGCACCTGTGAACAGGTGAGGCCAAGACAATGCTGTCTGCCCACAAACTGTTTCAGGCTCTTCCTGCTCTTGCAAACCAAGGGACACTTCCAGCGTCCCTCCTTCCAGGTGGGGCTGTGGGCCTGGCTTTAGATGGTAGCATGAGGGCCAAAATGACAGATGCCACTTCAAAGCCTGGCACATCAACCAGCTCCCTCACATTCTCTTTCTCATGTCCTTCTGCTACAGGCTTGAAGGCCATGTGTTGGAACTGGTGGTTCCCCAAGATAGAAGGAGCCAGATCTTTGAACAACTGTGTATGGCAGAGCCCACCCCAATCTCCAACCACATTAGTTTGTGACATAAGTGAGCAATACGCTTTTATTGTGATGAGCCACTGAGACTTCAGGATTTCTTTATTTTTTCAGCCTAGCCTTGCCTACCCAGATAGAGGTGGCAGATGGGTGACCTATAAGCCAGATGTGTTTGGTTTTGGCTTTAATGATTAAAAAATTGGAATGTACAAAGCAGGCCTTCAGAGCAGGCTTGCGCCAGTTTGCCACAACCCTCACCATTCCTTATTGCATTTTACCCAGCCACTTCTCACATTTACCTGCCTGAGTCCGTGAAACATTTGAGTTTGCACACCTGAAAAGCTCTGGATCAAAATCGCTCTTTGATAAACACTTCGAATCTGTGTTGTCTCGTCCTGTGACATGCTCGGGAAGACAGCAGAAACTCAGGCAAGTAAAACGAGTAGCGTTGTCTGTTGAGGTTGGGGTGCAGATACCTTAGGTTTAAAGCATGCATCATGGCATGATGAGGAATGGCTTGTAAATCTGGTTCTGGTTTTGGCTTTGTAACTCAGATGCAATGTTGACTTCCACCAAATCACATCTCAAGGCCCTAATGTCCTCATTTTCAAAATAATGGATTTTAAATAAACACTCATAAATACCATAGGCTGTGAGGCTTAAACCACAGACATTCATTTTCTCGCAGTTCTAGAGGCTGGAAGTCCAAGGTCAAAGTGCCTCCTGACCTCATTTAAACTTTCTCTCCTCCTCACAGGCCCCACCTCCAAATGCAGTCACATTGAGGGTGTGGACTTCAGCATCAGCATTTTGAGGAAACACCATTCAGCCTATAACAGATTCTATTATTTCCAGTCCAGGCTGTTCAAAGAAGGAAATAGATTGTATTTATATATATTTTCCACAGCGTGGGGCAGGCAGTGAGAGTGGTCCAGCTGACCTGCTGAGGGACCTCACTTAAATTAAAAGTGGCTGTCATTTTATTTTATTTTGATAAGACATACTTATTTATTTTTATTAAAAAATATTATTATTATTTTTAAATGTTTCATTTCCATAGGTTTTGGGGAACAGGTGGTGTTTGGTTACGTGAGTAAGTTCTTTAATAGTGATACGTGAGATTTCGGTGCACCCATCACCTGAGCAGCATACACTGAACCCAATGTGTGGTCTTTGATCCCTCACGCCCCACCCTTTCCCCAAGTCCTCAAAGTCCATTGTGTCGTTCTTACGCCTTTGCATCCTCATAGCTTAGCTCCCACTTATGAGTGAGAACATATGATGTCTGGTTTTCCATTCCCAAGTTATTTCACCTAAAATCATAGTCTCCAATCCTATCCAGGTTGCTGCAAATGCCATTAATTCATTCCTTTTTATGGCTGAGTGGTATTCCATCATATGTATATATCACATATATATACCACAGTTTCTTTATCCACTCGTGAGCTGGTTCCACAGTTTTACAGTGGCGAATTATGTTGCTATAAATGTGCATGTGCAGGTATCTTTTTTGTATAATGACTTCTTTTCTTCTGGGTAGACACCCAGTAGTGATATTGCTGGATCAAATGGTACTTCTAAAAAGTGACTGTTTTTTTAAAATATATGAGAATATAAAAATAATTTTTCAGTCATATGTGTTGTAAATATCTTCTCCTGGGTTCTGGTTAGTTCTTTAATTTTGTGTTTCTTTTCTTCTGCTGAAATTTTACCTTTTACTATTTATCAGTTTCAAGGTGATAATAGTCTCCTATCCTTTCCCCTAAGTATATAAATATATACTTTCCCTAAGTATATAACAAAACCCTAAGGTTTTTGTTCAACATTTAGAATTTCAATCCCCTGAGATTTTTTTATATAGTATGAAGTCTGCAATACATAATACTATTTGAGTTTATTAAGTTTTATATAAACAGGATCACACTGTAAAAACAAAAGTGGCTGTCTTCTTCTAGACAATTTTTTTGCCCAAAACATCATTCTGAGATTAGCCTTGAAAGAATTCCCTGAGATGGATAAAAGCTGGCTCTGCTGTGTCAGTTGAATGGCCCAGGGTCTGCAGCTGGATGCCCCCATGACAAGCTGTACTTCTGGTTTTCTCTTCTGTCCAGAACAGACACTCTCCTGGTGTGAACTGTTGCTGTTCCCAATGTGTGGGATGAGGAGCAGCAATCCTAACCCACTAACAAAAAGCTTGGGGAAATAATTAGCTGGTGCTGACTCAGAACTCTGAAATACACGAAACCTGCCAGGAATGTTTCTGAAATATAGACATATTCATTCTGCGACACTCAAGTACAGCCCTGGGATGCTGCCCTGGTGTAATCTCTGCAAATTGAAACGTCCAGTGGCACCAGGAGCAAGGTCAGAATTCCCAGCCCTATGGTGTCCTTGGACTTGAAAATCAACCGTTTAAGCTCCTCAAATGGGCAGAATCCCTCTACATGCCTCATAAAGCTATAGGGATTCATTTGGGTTATACTGGATATTTGGAGTACTGGGTGGCGTACAAGAAACCTGCTGTCTCCCTGCAAGTAACAGACCCTTTACAAGACCTTAGAATTCAGGAGGAAGCTGGAGGCCTTGATGCCAGTCCTTCCTCCATCTTGACTCAGCCATGTGACTTTGGATGCATCGTCTGACCTCTCGGGGCTTCTTTGGACACATCTGAAAACTGGGAACAGTCTAGTCAAATTCCCCGGGAGGAGAATTTGACTAGACAAAAGTGAATAAGCTCTTAACAACTGCTTGCATTTTTTAGAGAAAATTTTTTAAAAGCTGAGTGAACACTGTCTCAGCAGGCCCAGGAAGGAAGGGCACCTTGCATGGCAATCTGGAAGTCTCTGGGTCAAAGAATCCCACGGGGTGGAGTTCACTGCATTGTGGCTCTTTTATCCCTCTCATGGGGTAAAATCCATCACCTCGAGCCATGGGGTTCTTTTACCCCAGAGACATCCAGATCCCCACGCAAAGTGCCCTTCCTTCCTGGGCCTGCTGAGACAGTGTTAGCTCAGTTTAGAAACTTTCACTCCGTGGGGCTCTTCTACTCTCATGAGGCCTAGAGTTGCACAGAGGTGAAATAGCTGGCTCTTCACACAGCCCTGTGTCCTGCTGGCCCATGGTCACTGTCAGGACAGCAATGAGTTAAATATAGCCCACAGGAGAGCAAGGCCACACTGCTCTGAAGCCCAGAAACAAAGTGAAACCCAGCTGTGAGAAGGGGCACCTCAGTGTGGCGGGGACTCCTGTCTTAGCCACCACAGCAGGAGGAGCGCTGGTGGACCAACATTCTGCAGGAGCAGCAGAGCCTGATAGATCCCAGAGTCTGAGTGTTTTATTCATAATTCCCTTTGCTCTGGGCTTTGACAGCCTGCATCATACTTAGGTGCTGGCAATTCACGAACTGACCTGCGCCATCCTCCACAGTGTGGATAACACATGGGTGGGCACAAGAGGAGGCTGAGTCTAATGAGTTCATGACAGACTGGAAGCCGAGCCTACTGAAATCCCTTTTGGAACCAGCCAAGCAGTCAATAAATACAGACATGAATAGATGGAAATGGAATTTCTATGACCCAAACACCCACACCAACAGCAAGTTAGATTTACAGCTCACGGAAGATGACTCTCCCTGCTAACAGCCATGCTTCGGTCTGCCCTAAACCAAGCCCACCTACTCACTACCCTCCAGCTGCCATGAGATCTCTCTTCTTCCTTTCACCTGCTCTTCCCCTGCCTCCACTTCCTCAACACTCACTCCCCATTAACCACTGCAGTCAAGGTTACTGGCAGTCTCCTTTGGCGGTCACCAATGACCTTTTCATCGCCAGATGGAATTAAAAAATTTTTTTCTACTGCTATATAACATATGTACATATTTTGGGGGTGCATGTGATATTTTGATACATGCATAGAATGTGTAATAATTAAGTCAGATTATTTAGGAAACCCATCGCCTCAAACATTTATCATTTCTTTGTGTTGGGAACATTTCAGATCTTCTCTTCTAGCTATTTTGAAATAACTTCTCTGATTATATTCTGTTCTCTGCCTTCTTTGCTGGCTCTTACTCATAATGCAACCTAAGTTATTTACAAGAAACTGTCCTTAGCTCTCTTTTTCCTTTTCCCCTCTCACTCCTGTCTCCTTGCAAATTTCATCCACTACAACTTCTCCTCCCACAGCCGTGGACTCCATCAAGTGGACCTCTTCTGACTACCATATGCCCCTCAAGTCAGAGCCCTGCATCTTCAACCTTTTGAGCATTTCCTGTGTGTCCCCCAGCCACTGCCCATCATTCTCTATCAGGAGTCCAACTCAAATGCTTGACACTCTCTTTGATATCTCTCTTCCTTTACGTATTCTCAAATAACCAATTACCAAGTACTCCTTTCTCAACTGTTATTGTGATTCTACCTTCAAAATTCCTTGCCAAGAATCTCACTTCTGAAATCCATGTTGGAGTAAATAGAAATCTGAGCAAAATATATGAAACAGCTATTTGCAGACATTGGACAACAGGTAACAGGACTGTGGGTCCCTGAGAGAGGCAGGACCCAGAGTCTCCCCAGCTTTCTGCCTGAGGGCACTTTCTATCCACAGCTTACAGGAGGGGTCCAAGCAGAGATGACAGCTCTGCTGAAATAAGAGATCAGAATAGGAAGACATTTGAGCCAGCTCTTAGTTGAGGATGCAGAGTAAGATAAGGAGAACTATGGCAGAAAGAGCCCGCCAATCTGTATGTGGGTCTCTTGAGTTTGTCAATGAATACTCATCAGAGCAAGTATGAAAGAACTCCATGAGCAGGGCAGAGAACTACAAGCACTCACATCAGGCTCACACAGCTGAGCTCCTACCAGAGAAGGAGGAGAGACTTGTTAGGCATTCAGAAGAAACTTCCAAAAGCGTGAGTCTTTTCAGATGCAGTTTCTCTATCTATTGAAGTGGTCTTTTGCATAATATGGTATTAAAATGTTGGTAAGGATTTTTGCATTTCCTCATGAGATGAAATGGCTTGTCGTATTCTATTCTTGTAATGTCCTTGTCAAGTTTTGATATCGAGATGATGCTGAGCTGGCGATGTTCTTTCCTTCTTTGTTTCTAGAAAATAATTTTGTGTAGGCTTGGTATTACTTCTTTCTTAAATGTCTGATAAAATTCAACACTAAATCATCTGGGTCTGGAGTTTTCTTATGGGAATTTAATTCTCAATTAAATCTCTTTAATTTAGATATGGTTGTTAAGAATCTCAGTTTCTTCTTTTGTCAATTTTGGTAATATGTGTCTTTCAAGGAATTTATTTTAAGGTTTTGAATTTATTGGCATGAAATTGTTCATAATATTCTTACTATCCTTTTAGCGTCTATCTGTTGGATCAGTTGCGATGTTCCTTTTTTCATTCTTGATACTTTTAACGTCTTTTCTTTTTTTCTTAATCAGTCTAACTAGAAGTTTATCAATTTTTTTATTTTTATTTTTTGAGATAGGGTCTCACTCTGCACACAGGCTGAAGTGTGTGGTATGAGCTCAGCTCACTACAGTCTCAACCTCCTGGTCTCAAGCAATCCTCCCACTTTAGCCTCCTGAGTAGCTGGAACTACAGGTGTGGGCCACCATGCCCAGGTTTTTTTTTTTTTTTTTAAGTAGAGATGGCGTCTCACTGTGTTGCCCATTCTGATCTTGAACTCTTGTGTCAAGTAATCTTCCTGCCTCAGTTACCCAAAATGCTAGGATTACAGGTTTGAGCCACCACACCTGGCCAAGTATATCAGTTTTAAATCATTTCCAAGAACTAAGAATTGGTTTCATTGATCTTGTCTTTTTCTATTTTATTGATTTCTTATTACTTTCTTCTATTTACTTTGGGTATGATTGGAGCCCCTTTGCTTCTTAAACTTATCGATTTAGAACTCTTGGTTTTTTATTTTTTAATTTTAGTTTTCATTGTTATTTTTTGTAAAGACAGGGTATCACTTTGCTGTCTGAGGTGGTCTCAAACTCCCAAGCTCAAGTGATTTATCCAGACCTCCTAAAATCCTGGGATTACAGGTATGAGGCACCACACCCAGCTTAGAACTTCTTATTTTCAAATAGAAGCATCTAAAGCTATAAGCTCTAACTGCTTCCCACAGATTTTGATGTGTTGTGTTTTCATTGTCATTCTGTTAAAAATAATTTTATAGTGGAGAAACTTAACAGAGATCATTAATCAAATGACCAACATAAATTCCATCAGTAATAAGACAAATAGAAATCCTGTGCTACCTGATATGATACAACAAGAAGAACACAGCATTGATTCTGTGATATTCTGATATTCTGCTAGAGTTGCATAATCTGATTCCAAACATGAGGAAACACTGAGCTCATCTCCCAGTCCCCCCCACATCCTGCACTCTACTTGGCCTTTTCACCAGCCAGACTCCAGCCTTCCCACCCTTGTGCCTTTGCTCACAGCCTTGCTGGAACACCAAGCTCTGTCTGCTGACACCTTACCTTTCCTCTCGTGCCCAGCTACAAAGCACCTTTCCACAGAACTTACATGCCTACCACCCATAAGCACTTTCCTCCATGGTTTCACGGTATTTATAATTTCTTTTCTTTTTTTTTTTTTTTAGACCGAGTTTCGCTCTTGTCACCCAGGCTAGAGAATGCAATGACATGATATCGGCTCACTGCAGTCTCCTCCTGGGTTCAAGTGATTCTCCTGCTTCACCCTTCCAAGTAACTGGGATTATAGGTGCCCAGCACCATGCCCAGCTAATTTTTGTATTTTTAGTAGAGATGTCGCCATCTCTACTAAAGGCAAGTTCGAGGCCAGGCTGGTCTTGAACTCCTGACCTCAGGTGATCCACCTGCCTCGGCCTCCCAAACTGCTAGGATTACAGGTGTGAGCCACTATGCCCAACCAGTATTTTATTTATAATTTCTAATGTTGACATTGATACATGTGGTCTGTTTCCCCCAATCAAATTTAATATTTTTAAAGGAGAAATTCCTATTTAGTTTTATATCATTCACAGAACTAGTTCTATTTTCTGAATAAAGTAGTTCCTTAAATTTCTAAATAAATAAATGAGCAAATGATGTTTTCTAACTAAGACAATTTCCCCTATTCAAAGACTATGCTTGAGGCCAGGAGTTCAAGACCAGACTGGGCAGTGTAGTGAGACACCATTTCTACAAAAACAAAGAAATAAGCCAAATATAGACTGTATCCAGGGTCTAAAAAATTTTCTTAAGAACAGCAAATTGTTCTTTTTTCAAAATAGGAATAAAATATACCCTCCATACTCACACATTCTTATGAAACCACAGTTAATTAAAGGAGTGTAGATGGCATTCTCTGATTCTTAGGGAAGAGTAGGTCAAATTGGGTTCAGAGTACTCATTTCCCTCTCCCTCTTTGAAATTGCATTCTTAATGCCTGACAGATGAGGTAGGCTTATTCTGTTTTGCAGTCACTTTATCTATCCTTTGTAAATACAATACTACACACTGCTTTTCTTCAACTTTACAAATCCCATCAGCTTTAGAGATAATACTTTGTCAGAAAAAGGGGAAAGCACCAGAACAATGATTTTTCCTGGGGCATAGGTTGAGGCAGGTCCTGTGGGGATGCACCAGCAATAGGAAAGGGATCCAGTAGAGTCACAGCCCTTAACTCCAGGGAAGCAAAATTCCAAGAGTTTTCCTTAGATCCCAGAACAAAATAAATAGCCAGAACCTGCCTCTCATAGTTGCTGTGACTCTGCAGATACCAATGTGAAGGGTCCCAGAGAACTCTGCAGAATGTCCTAGCCACAGGGCTGGAGCTGCATTGAGATGACTCTCCCCTCCCCAGCCTCTCCCACCTGATGGGCACTCCAGGTTAGGACCAGGCATTCGTGATAGAGAACATTCTTTTAGGAAGTAGGACAATCTCTTAAGGTAGGTACTATGTGACCTTCGAGATTACTCTTAGAGCCTGATCACCAGCAACAGCAAGCAAACAAAAGTATTGAGGGACAATACTTTTGTCCCTCAATACTGAGGGACAAAGTATTCCATGTCCTTTGCATGGTTGATGGTTTAATTGAAGGACAGAGAGGATACTTGCATGAAGTACTGATGCAAGATTTTCTTCTCAGTCACTTTGCAAGCTGGGAATCTCTGGCCAGGGATGCTCTGCCCAGGCCTCACTTGGCCATGCTACCTGCTGCAGGAGACAGCCCTCCCACTCAACCTACCTGGGCCAAGTCTGGCTTGTGCACCAGTTCTCAAGTTCTTGTCCCATGCCCAAGAAGAATGAGGATGCACCAACACCCAGAGTGAGTAAGGTGGGGAGGTTTATTAAGTAATGAAACAGCTTTCGGTGGAGAGGGGACATGAGGATGGCCCCCCTACCTGAAGGCAGGAAAGTCCCCCTCTAATGTGACTGAGTCTGGGGCTTTTATGGGCTTAGAATAGGGGAGGGGCAGGCCATAGGTAGTTTTGGAGAAGGCAACATTTGATTGATTAAAAGGTATTATTCAGAAAGAATTGATCAGGAAAGGGTGAGCAAACAGGAATCGAAGTTCTCACTCTGGGTTACCAGTTTCATCTGGGACCAGCAGTCTGGTCTTTTAGCCTTCAGGTTGTTTTTCTTGCTTGAAGGCAGAGGTTTACTGGGGACCTGCTCCTATCTGCCTAGGCATTTGGCTGCCTCCTGTAGCTACCAATAACCCCTCTGAAGAGGGGTTATTGATCTCTAACTGCCATTAAATAGAGATGAAGACCAGCCTTAACTCCTTCCTGCTGACAGAGGACACTGTTTTGGGAAAACAGCAGTTAGATGTCCCTCAGAGGCCTTTCTGAGGGTCCCAGGTAAAAAAAAGGAGCCATCATGCAAGGCAGTGCTGGCCAAAGATCAGGGATGAGTTACAGGCTCCACAAGCTGGAGAAGTTGTGAGGGGGGAGGATTTCAAGGACACAGGCAGGCAAAGCAGATTCAAGGAGAAGGCAACTTCTTGGTCAGCCATCAGGGCTAGTGCTAGTGCTGGGAGCACTTCCTAACAGAAACAGGGGTCTCCTTCTGCCTGGCCACCCATATCACCTTGAGTCACCCATCACCTCTTAGTTTCAGTTTTTAATGGGGCAATATTAAACCACATTTCTAAAAAAGGCTTAAAATATGTAACATTCCTATCATCGGTTAGTATTTCCATAGCATCTTTTCCTGTGATTTTGGCAGGTGCCACAGTGGGGCATGATGGAGAAAAACACCTTACAATGGAGGAAGACTGCAGCTAAGGTGATGTGCAGCTCAGGACTCCGAGGCCTGGACATGATGCCCAAATTAGAACCTGGTTTTTCTGTGCCACCAGCCCTGGATCCTCCTTGGCAGCCCTGATGCAAGTGGTGGGTTCACCCGAATCCCTAAGAATGTGAATGGAGTAGAGATTTCTTTGCTGGCGTCACCAATTCCAGATTTTCCTGGGTGGTGTTCCAAAGAGAACAAGTAGCCCTCCTTAGAGAGCTCAAATCCTGTCTCCCTAATACCTACCCGACCCAGCTCCTCCCTCACTAAGGAGAAGAAATGTTCCTCTGCAAACCCCTAGCAACCCTAGGAGGAGGAGCCAAGATGAGGCAGCTCCACGGCCATCAATCCTCATTATCATTCTCACCATCGTTATCATCATCTAGGGAAAAACAGGCTGCATGTTTTGTGCCATCCAACTGACAGATCCATTTATACTGCTGTCTAAACAAGACTACAAGGAAAATGCTCATTCGCTTTTAACAGAACTAGGAAAAGCACAGACTTCTCAAGTTTTAAATAAGTTGAGCTGCTGATTTTAATATTAAAATTTGAGATTAAGACTACAGAGAGCTGGTAGGGCTGGCATATGGTATGCTACTGAGGGTCCCCAGTGGGACTGCTGTGGGCTTGTGGTGATGGAAAGTTTTCTCCTCTATTGTATTCTAGGTTTATTCTTGTAGACACAGATGTCTTTGACACCTCCAGCTCATCATTTGCACATGAATGGTGGGTCTGGGCAGCAGTGACCTAGGCCTCTAGAAAATTAGACACACCCAGGCCAGCACAATAAAGGACAGGAATTCAAAGCAATTAGGAAGACTGCTTTGAAAGGGAGATTACAAGGAGTATAAAGATTGAGTCCTGTTGTCTTCACTACTCCACATTCAAAACTTTAAACTTTCCTGGCAACTTCTAGTCCAGAGCACTGGGTAGGGCTCTTTAAAACTAGTGTAGGTCCTTCCTTGAGGGCAGTGAAGGGGAAAAATCAAGGCATGGAGAGAGTAGCTGGGTTCAAAGTCATGATGAAAGAGGCATGTGGATGGGTCTCATGTAGTTTGGAATCTGCTTAATAATCCCAGTAGCCAGCTCATTGGATGGGTAGCAGGCTGGGTTCTTTGTTGTAGACAGCAGAACCCACTAGAGCTAATCAAGTTACAAGGACTTATCAAAGGTTAGAGGGTAACTCACAGAAGCTCCAGGAGGGCCAGAGAATTCTGCAGAAAGGAACAGAGCTTAGAGCACAGAATTCCTCCATCGAAGTCCCTTCAGAACCTTTAAAGGAGATAATAGTAAGTCCAACCTTGGAGGTAGCCAATTCAGCCTTGGAAAAGATTGCCAAAACAAACAGCAAACTCTTCCAAGGAATTACTCCAGGTACCCAACTCCTTGCTCCAGTGCTCCTAACTGGACTGCCTATTGGCCCCAGCTATAAACCCGGGTCACAGCGGTTTGTGTGCACCTCCTGTGACCCCCGCTGCCCTTCAGCCCTAACTTCTCTGACCATTTGGCTGCTCGCCTTGCCCCCAGCTCTTGACAAAGTCCAGGTAGGTCACCAGAGCTCTGCTTTTGGGACGATAAGTTCTTACTGATATTTCTCTCAAATAACATTTCTCCAAACATAACCGAACAAAAAAAATAAAGATAAAAAAGCTTCATTGGCCTTTTTGAACCCAGTAAGTAGCTGTTAGGGCATAACTTATCATTATGCTACTTTCATGTCTTGGTTTTCTGCAGCTCCACTTGCAGCCCAGACTAGAGTTCTCTTCCCCTATCACCCACTCCCCGACCTGCCTTCATTAAGAAAAGAAAGTTGTTTCTGCCTCAGTGCTCCAGGAAGCCCCTGACAGTTCCAGAAGTAATTCTCTCCAACTGAGCCAGAGGTGTGGAGACTGGTGCTTTCCATTTGGGAAAGTTGCTCAAGTTCCTGGGAGTTCAACTAAGCCTTCCTCTGAACTCAGAACTCACTAATGGGCCAACGAGAAGAGATCGGTAAGACACTACAGCCATTCTCAAGCCAGAGTGGACACAGAACTCACACAGGGAACTTCCCAATATGCCAATTGCCAGAACCTACCATCTCCAGAGATGCTGAGATGTCACATCTAGGGCAGGGGCCCAGGGATCTGCATGTTTAATAAACTCATCAAATGAATCTGATATAAATGCTCTGTAGGCCCCATTCTGAGAAACACTGACTCCACAATATTTAAGTAGGCTTGCTAAGACCAGACACTAGAGATCAAAACATAAACTGTTCTTCCTAGTCACCTGCTGTATTAACCATGTCTTGTTTTCTATATTCTGATGCTGTGATATCTGGGGTCTTGCTGACCATGGAGGGACTGGCCCTGTCAGGTTACTCAGTTCTTAGGGATAATAAACAACTTATCTGTGAGAACACCTTTCATAACAAACCAACCAATCCAGAGCCCACACCCACACTGCCTTCTTTATTGGAGTCTCGCACACTGGACCATATCCACCTGTCTTAATCACCTCAGAGCCAGGTATCAGACAATTAGTGACAGATCTTCTGTGCCAGAGTCCACTAAAATTATTCAAACTAGCCATTCTGAAGCCTACTCGCACTGTGTCACCCATGACTTCCCATGGAAACCACGCTAAGTATTCTTGCCCTTGTTTTTCCCTCACTCCTTCTGCCTCTTGACCAATCCTCCTCGGTGCCCCCAGCCCATTCATGGCATGCTCCTTCCTCTTGGAACTGTGAGTAGTAAACTATCTGTCCAATGGTCATCATCTCATAACCTATTGAACTTACTCTACCTCAGATTCCCTATATTGTAATTTATAATGAGAAATATATTTGGTCTTCATCCCAGTTCCTGGTATGGAGCTTCTAAAACTTTTGGAATTTCCTAAGAGATAAGAGCAATAAAGTTGAAAGAAACACCTTTTGTTATTCATAGCAAGTCCCTTCCAATCACATCTGTTTCTGTTCATGAAGTGATTTTTGAAAAGCCTAAAGGATGGGGGACCAGTTGCCAGAAGACCCAATCATATACTTAGAAGGTTGGAACTTTCACCCCTACCCCTACCTTTTGGGGAGGGGAGAGGAGCCAGAGATTGAGCTAATGACCATGGCCAATGATGTAATCAGTTGTGCCTACATAGTAAAATTTCCATAAAGACCCAAAGAATGAGGTTCACAGAGTTTCCAGGAGGTAAACACATCCACAAGCTGGGAGGGTAGCATGCCCAGAGGAGGCGTGAAAGCATTGCACCCCTCCCCCACACCTTGCCCCATGCAGCTCATCTGTCTGGCTGTTCCTGAGTTGTAGTCTTTATAATAAACTTGTGATTTAGTAAGTAAATTGTTTTCTATGAGCTGTGCTAGCAAATTATTGAATCTGGGGAAGAGGTCATGGGAACCTCCAAATTAGAGCTGGTTGGTCAGAAGCCCAGCTGTCAACTGGACTTGTCAGGAGTGGTGGGGGTGGGCAGCTTTGTGGAACTGAGCCCGTAACCTGTAGGGTCTGCATTAATTCCAGGTATAGACAGCGTTTAGCATTGAATTGAATGGTAGGATATCCAGTTGGAGTCCACAGAGAACTGGAGAATTGCTTGGTGTGGGAAACCCCCCCAAGTATTTGGTGACCAGAAGTAAGTGTTAAATATTGTGGGTCGTAAACAGGTTTTATTTTTTAAAAAAATTTTTTTAACTTGTATTTTAGGTTCATGAGTACATGTGCAGGTTTGTTATACAGGTCAACTCATGTTACAGGGGTTTGTTGTACAGAGTATTTCATCACCCAGGTACTAAGCCTAGTACCCAATAGTCATTTTTTCTGATCCTCTCCCTCCTCCCACTTTCCACCCTCAAATAGACCCGGTGTCTGTTGTTCCCCTTTGTGTCCATGAGTTCTCATCATTTAGCTCCCACTCATCAGGGAGTACATGAGGTGTCCGGTTTTCTGTTCTTGTATTTGTTTGCTAACAGCTGCCAGCTCCATCCATGTTCCCACAAAAGCCATGATCTCATTCTTTTTTATGACTGCATAGTTTTCCATAGTATATATGTACCACATTTTTCTTTTTCCAATCTGGATGGGCATTTAGGTTGATTCCATGTCTTTACTATTGTGAACGGTGCTGCAATGAACATTCACATGCATGTGTCTTTGTGGTAGAATTAGTTCTATTCCTTTGGGTGTATACCCAGGATGGGATTGCTGGGTTCAATGGTAGTTCTGTTCTCAGCTTTTTGAGGAATTCCCACACTGCTTTTCACCATGGTTGAACTAATGTATACTTCCACCAACAGTGTATAAGAATTCCTTTTTCTTCACAACCTTGCCAGCATCTTTTATTTTTTGACTTTTTATAGTAGCCATTCTGACTGGTTTGAGATGGTATCTCATTGTGGTTTTGATTTGCATTTTTCTAGTGATCAGTGGTATGTCTTCTTTATGTCCCTTGCCTACTTTGTCATGAGGTTGTCTTTTTTTAAATAAATTTGTTTGAGTTCCTTATAGGTTCTGAAAATTAGACCTTTGCCAGATGAATAGTTTGCAAATCTTTTCTCTCATTCTGTAAGTTGTCTGTTTTCTCTGCTGCTAATTTCTTTTGCTATTTTTTAATCCCTCTCAAACCTGCAGCTTGAATTCTAGATGGAAAGATTTTAGTCATGAGTATAAGAAGATGATGAAGATTAAAAGATAATGGCCTTAGATGCAAAATGAAATAAAGTAATAAAAGTGTAGAAAATCAGAGCTAAAGGGAATGGGTGGATGTGACGTCACTATGCCTGGGAATAAGGATCAGCTTCAGGAAGCAGGCAAACTGAACAGGGCCTTGAGAGATGCTTAAAACTGACCAGCCACAGCTCTAAAGCCCCCTAAGGGCCTAAGAATGAGGGCAAACTGTATTATGTGGTAGATCTTCAGTTTTCCTCCAGTGGCAAAGGGACTGGAGACTGTATCATCACCTCTCAGGTGTGGTGCTATGTGATGGCTGCTTGGAAGAAGAAGGGAAGGCAGGAGGTTTCTAAGACAACATCGACAATTTTCAGTGAGTGATGAGAACCCAGAGAAGCCAAAGAAGGGAGAGTCCCAGGCAGGATCCCTTCCTTTCCTAAATACTACATTCATAAGAAATAAGGCCAGGTGTGGTGGCTTATGCTTGTAATCCCAGCACTTTGGGAGGCCAAGGCAGGTGGATCACTTGAGGTCAAGAGTTTGAAACCAGCCTGGCCAACATGGTGAAACTCCATCTCTACTAAAAATATAAAAATTAGGCAGGTGCCTGTAATCCCAGCTACTTGGGAGATTGAGGCAGGAGACCTGCTTGAACCCAGAAGGTGGAGGTTGCAGTGAGCCCAGATCATGTCACTGCACTCCAGCCTGGGCAACAGAGCAAAACTCTGTCTCACAAAATAAAAATGAAAATAAATTCATAAGAAATAGAATTTCTCTTTTCTTCCTTTTTCCTCATAATTTAAACTTACTGATGGATTCATTTTCAGATGAAGCACAATGCTAGGATATTGGTTTTAACAAAAACACATCCCTGCTATGTGGTGATTCTAAACTGAAGGCCAACCAAATGACAGTTTTCCTCATTCTTAGACCCTTATAACTAACACAAACTCACGAAGCCGTCAGAATTTGTGCAGGACATTTTTGGCATAGGTAGCTGAAGCTGCATTTATCTATGGTCTATATATTAATATTTTGGAACTAAAAGTAAACTTAGAGGGCACAGCAAATTCAACACTTCTTCCAATCAAAGCCAAAACCAAGGAAGGGTCTCATTATTTGTTGGCTTAGCAAATAAAAAAGAAAACAGACCCCAAACTGCTTATCAAACATTTTAGCAATTTCTGTCTTTTTAGCAGAAAAACAAGGATTAAGAGAAAGTATAAGATTCAAGCCTTCCTTCTTTCTTTCCTTTCCTCCTTCCCTCCTTCCTTCCCTCCTTAAAAAGAAAAAAAAAAAAAGATTAAAGAGACAGACATTTGGTTGGAATAAACAAAAAGTCACTACGGGATGATTATGACAATGGTGATGGTGATGATTCATTTATTCCCTTAAAACCATTTCTTGGACACCTACAGAGTGCAGTCACTGTTCCAGGCACTATGGTAACAGTAATGAGCAAAGCACCCAAACTCTTGGTCCTCATGAAGCTTACTTTCTAGTAAGGGGAACAGATTTCAGAGTCATATACACAACTCTGTGGGTATACAAAGGAAACAAAAGTGTCAAGTGATAGGTACTAAGAAGTATAGAGATACTGTCAAGATGATGGTTTTGTTGATAATGATGGTAACAAGTTGAAAGAGTTGAGTAAACTCCTAAGGCAGTGCCACTTAGGCGTCCCCAAACTATGGCCCGCGGGCCACATGCAGCGCCCTGAGGTCATTTATCCGGCCCCCCACCGCACTTCAGGAAGGGTCACCTCTTTCATTGATGGTCAGTGAGAGGAGCACAGTATGTGGCAGCCCTCCAACGGTCTGAGAGACAGTGAACTGGCCCCCTGTGTAAAAAGTTTGGGGATGCCTGACTTAGATGGACTACTGGCTCACGTGCAAAGACTGGCAGTTCTGGCTCTCATGGCCCACAGGTGCTGGGGGCTACACTTCTAACAGCTTCTTTTCTGCATCTGACCCATCCTGAAGGACACTGAAAACGTGGAGGCTGCTCCCAGTAGTCCTGCCAGGGACCTAGCCAGGCGCTCAAGGGCCTCAAGGGCCTAAAGGAAGGGCCTTTCTCACATTCTTGCTATGCGCCTGATGGCCTCCAGGTCCTTGCTATAGGATGGCTCTGTAATGATCACATGATCTCCCAGTCCAGGGCAGACCACCATTAACGTTCAACATCGTGCTGCAGGCCGAGGTTCCTGCAAAGTGTGGATGTTCATTGTAAGTGGTCTCAATGACTTCTAAGAGGTAAATGCTGTGATTCTACAACTGGAAGGTAAACCACTGCAACCACTATAAAACAAGGCCCAATATCTCACAGCCCTTTCACCGAGAATGGGTGTCTGCATGTGATCCTCCTGCATCCCGGCTCTCTGAGGCTCCCTGGCCACTTGATACAGCAGAAGGGGATGCTTCCTGAAGAAGCTGGTGGCTGCTTTTTCCTGTCTCCTGGAATCCAGCCATCACGAGGTAGCCCAGCAACCATGGGGAGGGGTTCCTTTAATGGTTCTGGTTGATGGCCCAAGTGGGATCCACCAGCAACAACCCAGTCATGTTGAACGGGTGAGCCCACCTCTGTCCATGGAGCAGGGACAAAGAAGCTGTCCTACTGAATTCTGCCCAAACTGCAGATTTGCAAGTAACCTAACTGCTGTGTTCTTAAGCCACTAAGTTTTAGGTGATTTGTTACTGAGCAATAATCGGAAGGCCCATCAGGCACCGTGGAACCTGCCCATTTCTAGGGTGGCCTCCACAGGTTCTCGTCTCCTGTTGAAAATGCTAAACTTCCTGCTTTCCCCTTCTCCGGTTCCAAAATGAGAAGGAATCCATTCATCCTTTCTTATTTGCAAATTAAGCAGCTGGGCAGCCCTCTTGCAAAACAGGCAACATTTGTTGTCATTTTTAGGAATAATAAGGAGGAGGAGGGAGGCTGAGAGAGGCAGCTGTTGAGAAATATCTTTCCCCTGATCTGCCTACCAGCCCCTGTGCAGACTTGGCCTGAGAGAGAGTTGGAGCGAGCTGAGTCGCTCACATGCACCCCACAGTTAGTGGAAACGGGTTCTCAGTTCAAGTGTGATTTTGTGACCTTGAGGGTCTCTGACAACCTACTACAATGGCCCAGCTTGAATTAAAAGGACTTCCCAGCAATGAAGGACTTCCCAGAAATTGTGTGTGTGTGTGTTTATGTTGGACTGTTTCATTCCTCCCTCCATTATACGAACTCCCAGTCCTGGGGAGCTTTAGTAGATTAGTGACATAAACGACAGCTCCTTCCATTCCAGGCTCACCTGGGCCATTTGACCTTTGAGTGACATTCTTTTCTTTGGAGTTTGGAGTTTGGAGTTTGTCTTTCTCTTTGGGCCCCAATACACCAGATTATTGGGGATGGTTATATAGCCAATGATGGCTAACGGTTTCTGTAACATACTCACCTACCACTCACAATACTCTCACTGCTCATAATTATCAAACCACCAGGGAAACAGAAATAGATAGATCCTAATTTATCTTTGCCCTAATAGGAAAAGAAATAAATCTGCAAAGAACAGTGTTTTCACGTCTCTCATAGACACAACAGCCAAAAATCAATTAAGGAAAAATTTAGACTTCTCACTTTCCCTCTCCATTAAAATAGACTCAACAGAGGTAAAATGCTTTGGGATTTTGGGGGAGAAAGAGTTTAGAAAATAAAACCACAAATCTGGTGGCTTTAGAGTTTTCTGATTGCCCAGGTTTCCTTCACCTGCAGCCGTTAATGCGCAGTGCCTGAAATACTTTCCTGTCTCTTGGTCCAGATGCCTTGACCCAGGAAAAAGGCTCATTATTGCAGCAATCCAACTGCATGGTGTCTGGCAGTGTCGCAGTCTTGGGGACTGAGCCTCAACCTGTGGGACTTGATGCTATCTCCAGGTAGTGTTAGAACTGAATTGGGGGACACCCAGCTGGTGTCCCCTGCTTGTTGGTGGAGAAGAAGCCCCCTGCATTTAGGCACGGAAGTCTTCCATGTTGATGGTTGTGGTGTGAGAGCAGAGGAAAAGCAGTTTGAGAGTTTTTCCCTGAAACACTGGGCCACGGAATCTTGCACTCAGAAGGAAAGGAGGCTAATTCTGGTCTAAAGAGGAAAGAGAAGTAATTTAAAACACACACTAGGGCTCCCAGGAAAATCAGCAGTGGGGTAAACAAAACATTAAACTGGAAAGATCCACAAACACTGGCCAGGGCGGCAGGCTCTGCTTCACTGAAAGGGAAAGAGAAATGTTCAAAGGTTTCCCATGTGCGGTCAGCTCTGACGAAAGCCTCCCTCCTTTATCCCAGGACCCAAGAACTGGCAGAGTTTCTCCTGCAATGCAGCCTCATACAGCATTTTCCTCCAGTTGCTCCTAAAGCACCCAGGCTTCGAGATTCACCCATCTGCTGCTGTCTTATGGCTACTGCATGGTATTGTTTATTAAATGGAATTATCTTCAAGGTAGCCTTAATTGACCAATAAGGCCAATAATCAAAAGGCTAATATTCTGGCCAATAGTGGCATTATTATTATTATTATAGAGACAAAGTCTTGCGCTGTCACTCAAACTGTAATGCAGTGACAGGATCATAGCTCATTGCAACCTCAAACTCCTGGGTTCAAGAAATCCTCCCACCTCAGCCTCCCGTGTAGTTGGGACTATAGCTGCATGCCATTATGACCAGCTAATCTTTTTTTTTCTTTTGTAGAGATGGGGTTTCAGTTACCCAGACTGATCTGAAACTTCTGGCTAAAGAAAACCTCTTTCCTAGGCCTCCCAAAGTACTGGAATTATAGGCATAAATCACCACACCCAGCTTTGACATTATTAATTTTAATAAACTTATTTACTCGATTATTCTCATTAAAGACTTCACCTATTACCTTAAGGAAGATAATAAGTATTTTTAAATGTACCACTGTGCCTATACAATACTCAACAGAGCTGATATGTGGTTGTGCCAATGGCCCATGCCAGCTGTCTATTGCTGCATAACAAACCATCCCAAAGCATAGTGACTTCAAACACCACTGTGTTGTTCCTGTTGATTCTGAGGCTCAGGAATTTGGGCAAAGCTATGCAGAACGATCCATCTCTGCTCCACAGGGGTCACCAGGTGACTGAGCTGGCCACACGCAGTCATCTAGGCATGATGCTGGCTGCTGCCCAGTGCCTTAAGCTTCCTGCATTCTGACCTTTGTCTGCACAACCTCACCAACAAGCAGCTGAACTTCTAAACGAGACAGCTGGCTCCCAAGACAGAGAAAGAATAGAAACTACAACGTAAGGGAGAATTTCTGCTGTGTCTTATTGGCCAAAGAAAGTCACAGACCAGCTGGCAAAGTGATGCTGCAAAAAGGGCAGTTGGGATAGAAGGGTCACTGTGACCTCCTTTGGCAACACAGACTCTTAAGAATACTGAGGCTGTGAACAAGTGTTGACTTCTTGATGTTGATGGCTGCAGGCTAGTGACAGCAATGGTCCAGGACAGACCCACTGTCTGCCCACCCGGTAGCTCCAGGACCACTGTCCATCACACACAACTTTTGCTCCCTGTGAACTTATTTCTCTTCCATAATATCTGCAGCCGATATTTACATAAAGGCTCAATATTAAGATAGTAAGATGGTCACTGCTAGCAGCTTCATTGCTTTGCTTATTCTTCATCACTAACTTTCAAACTTCTCCACGGAGATGACCCTGTGGGCTCGGAGGAGCAATGGTGTTACCCCAAGGAGACTGGCCCCATTTAAAAGCATATTTCCTTCACATCTAAATTTCTATCTTAAAAAACATGCAGGCCGGGCGCGGTGGCTCAAGCCTGTAATCCCAGCACTTTGGGAGGCCGAGGCGGGTGGATCACGAGGTCGAGAGATCGAGACCATCCTGGTCAACATGGTGAAACCCCGTCTCTACTAAAAATACAAAAAACTAGCTGGGCGTGGTGGCGCGTGCCTGTAATCTCAGCTACTCAGGAGGCTGAGGCAGGAGAATTGCCTGAGCCCAGGAGGCGGAGGTTGCAGTGAGCCGAGATCGCGCCATTGCACTCCAGCCTGGGTAACAAGAGCGAAAACTCCGTCTCAAAAAAAAAAAACAAAAACAAAAACAAAAAAAAACCATGCAAATTTTACTTGTAATCTATAAAATATCTGTTTTGATGAAAATTTTAAAACATGCTTTTCCCTCCAAATTCACCCACAGAGTTGATGCTGTCGAAAGTGTCTTTCCCGGCACAGAAACCCAGGACTGGCACTGGTGCCCTGCTCCAGACCTGCGGGGTGAGGCTACACCCCACAGAGCCGCAAAGCCTGTGATGCCCTCACTCGGGAATGGCTGCTGGTGCTGACTAATCCCTGCTCCCACTGGGGGAAATGGGGCCCAGAACTCGGCAAGAAGGCAGGCCCGGGGGTAGTCATAGCTGAATGATCATGTGAATTTTATTGAATATAGATGGAGTTCTAAAACCCCAGAAAGAGACTTGTATCCTAAATAGTGGAGCTCCGTGGACAAGAATGGAGACATCCTGGCCCCACAACACGGGCAGCATCCATGCCAGATGGCAGCCGGGGCTCATGACTGAGGGGTCTGAGGCCCCTCGGGTGTCAGACAAGCCAGCGAGATGCTGACTATTCACTGAGCAGTCACTGTGTGCCTGGCACTGGTTAACAAGGAGAAGCTTAGGTCATAGTTCCTGGCCAGGCACAGTGGCTAACGCCTGTAGTCCTATCACTTTGGGAGGCCAAGGTGGGAGGATCACTTGAGCCCAGGAGTTCTAGACCAGCCTCAGCAACAAAGTGAGTCCTCCTCTCTACAAAAAATTTAAAAAGTAGCTGGGCATAGTGGCTCATGCCTATAGTCCCAGCTACGTGAGAGGATGTGGTGGGGGGACAGCTTGAGCTCTGGAAGTTGAGGCTGCAGGGAGATGTGATTGTGCCACTGCACTCTAGCCTGGGAGACAGAGTGAGACCCTATCTCCAAAACAAACAAATAAATAAAAAGACATAGCTCCTGTGGCTGGGCAACATGCACTCTGAAAAAAGGCCTCTTCCCACCCCATGCACCTCAAGACATGAACAGGCAGAATGGGAATGCTGAGATAACCAGCAGGCTCAGGGGAGCTTACTCAGTTCCCAGGGGAATCAGAACCAGACCTCAGTGTCCCCAGCCCCGGCCAGTCTCCCAGCCTCAAGCAGTGGTCTCTAAAGTGGATACCCACTACCAGCACCACCAGCAGCAGCAGCACCTGAACACTAGTTAGAAATGCAGATTCTCAGGCCCACTGGACCCTACAGAGTCAGCAAGGGGGCAGGCAATCTGAGTTTCAGCCAGCCCTCCAGGGGATTCCAGTGCAGCTGAATTCTGAGATCTCTGGCCTCATATGCCCACAGTCCTCGGGAGACAGCCAGCAAAGTGGGTAGGAACTCAGGCTCAGAGGAAGCCGGTGGCTGGGAGTCTGGCTCTGCCTTACCAGATCTTGTGAGCTAGGACATGTTTTCAGCTTGTCTGAGCTCTGTCTCCTCACCGGTGGAAGAGGGTGCTAAAAGGTTTGATGAAAGGCGGGAGGTGAAGTGACTTCGGCTTCTTGGCATTGAGCCCGGCCCATTGTCCCTGCTCAGCACCTGCTGCTCTGAGTCTCTCTGCTGACACTGTCCACCCAGCCCTCTGGCATGTTCTCCACCACATCCACCTGGTGGGCATAACTCTGGACGAGGAATCAACCAAGCAGTGCTCTGCCTGCAGAAATCACATCCTTGGAGGGACTCTGGCTGTTGCAAATCCCTGGCCCTATTCCCCAAGGAAACTTGGCCTGGAGGTAGCCCCCCATGGCTGCAGCATAGCCGCACCCATCCGCGTAGCAGCTCTCAAGTGCCCAACCCCACGCTCACCACTCTCCACGCCACAGAAATCACAGTGAGCCCATCACATAACCACAGCATGGCCTCTGCATCCTGATTCCCAGTTGAGGCCCCTCACCCCCACCCAGTCCTGGGGCTGCAGATATCAGCACTGGGGGCAGGAGAGAACTGACCAAAACCTGGTAATGAATCTGCCTAGCCCTTAATAACTGCATGACCTCTCCCGAGACACATAGCCTTCTCAGGCCTCTGTGAAGATCATACGTGTTTGTGAAAGTACTTTGTACCTTGTAAAACCATATACAAATCTCAATTGTTATTACAGATGATACAGTCTTTAATTCCCTTGCAGGCAATGCTGTTTTCCCTGGATCATAAATTCCTAAAGCGGGCTATATGCTTTGTACAGTAACTAATTCAACTGCCTATAAGTGCTTGATAGACGTAATTTATAATGATGGCCACATATGTAAACCATAACGTGGACCATATAATTGGTCGGCTTTTCTTTTGCAAAATGTGGATGATACACGTATTCAAAATCACTTACATTTAATCATATAAGCATCTTTAGATATGCAAAGTGTATATATTCATGCCATCTGTTAAATCCTGATTTGCTAAGCATGTGCATATAAAGACATCTGGGCTATACCGATTTCATAGATGTTTCTCCCAAATGCCCTGACCGTGGAAGCAATCCACTTCAACATTTTCAGATGTATTTTCCCCACTTAACTGGGGGCCTCCTCCCAGGGGGCAGTGAGGTCAGCACAGGGCTCACCACAGCATGCCAGAGCTGCTCACACAGAGCATGCACCACATGGCTGCCTGGGGCTGTGGCCTGCTCTTATCAGGAGCAACTGGCACCTCTCTCCCCACATAAACAATTACAGAGAGGGAAGGAGAAAAGCCTTAAATATTTGCTTTCCTTTACAAGACCACCTACAAAATGTTGTTAAGACCCCGCAGGCAAAATAATCTGTCATGAGTCCAGCACTGGGCAAATATAAACACCTCGAGGACTCTACTGAGCAGTAGCCTGGGGTCCCAGATGTTTTCACAGGTTTCCTTTTGTGGAGGAGGAAGAGTCCTGCTCTCCTCTACTCTTCATCCTCTCCTGTTCTTCCCCCCAACCCCTTGGTGAAGTACTTCTTCAAGAATAGTTTGGGTGAGAGAGGGTGCACGTGACAAGAGAGTGCATGGTTTTTACTGCAAAGTGGGAGTCCCATCTCCTTTTCATTAAAGGACACCAATGCTAAAGCGGTGGCCAGCATGGGCTGCAGGGAGCTGCTGAAAGTGAAGAGTCCCAGAGCTGCAGCATCCCAGACTCTGAACCCAGAGCCAGTGATAAGCAGAGGCAGGAAGCAGGGTCAGAGGGTAAGATCTGGAGCCAGCTTCAGCCTGTGCTTCGGGTGCAGCTCACACCGGAGGCCCCAGGACAGCTCGCTGGAAAACATTTGAAACACAACTGTGTTTTACTGGCATGCTGTGCTTTCCCCCGGTTCCTGGCACAGCCTGGTGCAGCGGCTGGGTGGGATCCGTGCTTGTCCCGCCCCTTCCCTGTGAAATCTCAGGGAGCTTTTACCAAGGAAATGCCGGAAAAGTTAGCACTCTTGTAATCTTGGTGCTTTTTCTAATTGCCCATTGGAATCTGCAAGTGATTATCAGGATAGAATGAAAGAGGTTCCCTCCAACTGACCCTTTCTAGGCCTGCCCTGTAAATTCCCCTGCGGCAGAAGTGAGCAGCGTGGCTTTAGTCGGTGTCTCAGGAGGATGAGTATGGAAAGGGGAAGCCTCTAGCAGGCCATCTCTGAAAATAAATCTTTGCTTCTGGCACAGAAGCGAAGCAAAACCCTTTCTGGCATTTTCCTGGCAATGCCACTCTGTGCCCTCCTTCCTTAACCCCCGAGCCACTTTTTCCTCCAGCACCCTCCTTAGCAGTGCCCCAGAAGTGGCATTTGATGGGGCTGCTGGCACATCAGTCTGCTCCAGTCAAGGATGTCACCCCTACAGGCCCCCTATCCCTGCAATACTTGACCTGTCCTTGCAGCTGCAGCATTAACATAGAGCCTGCCTGCGTTTGCTCAGGACAGGTGGCCATTATCCCATCTCTAGGAACTATGCGAGGAGGCCCAGGAACTATGCACTACTATCGCCACCTCCCCCTACACCACAGTAAAACAGGCAGGAAATAAGTATCATTATTCTCTTAGCTCAGTCTTTCAATCTGAGAAAAACCTAAACTCAGGCAGGAGTGCAGTGGTGCAATCACGGTTCACTTCAGCCTCCACCTCCCAAGCTCAAGCAATCCTCTCCCCTCAGCCTCCCAAGTAGCTAGGACTACAGGCATGTGCCACCACACCTGGCTAATTTTTTAATTTTTTTGTAGTGATAGGGTCTCACTATGTAGCCCAAACTAGTCTTGAACTCCTGGGCTCAAGCAATCCTCCCACCTCAGCCTCCCAAAGTGAGGTCACATTCTTAACACAGTGCCTGGCACATACTAAGAACTCAGTTAAGTTTTATCAAGAAAAAAATATTCAATCAGACACATAAACCAAAAAGCAGTTGTAGATTTCAGAACCATCCTCTTACCGCTTTACCACTTCCTTGGAACATTTAGGAGTTTGGTTTGGTTTTATTCCAAAATCTAAATCCCTGGTTTGTTTTTAAGTTGTCAATAAGAATTTAAATATCTGGACTGTGGTTAGAATATAGTCAGCTGCAGTTTTATCTCCCCTCCCTTCCAACTTCTCCCGCAGAAGGTGACTCCCATGCAATTCTGCTTCCCCACCCCTTCCCTTGCAGTGCCCCAGCTGTGTTACTAAGGAGAAATGTGAAGCCTCAGCAGCCAAGACAGCTGTGGGACATTGCCAACCAGCCATCTACACCCGGCAGGGTTGGAATCCAGTCTGGCTGACGCTTTTCTAAATGTTGCTTCCTATGGGACAGCTTCACTCTGTTAGGCTAACCTGAGTTTGCATTCCTGAGCTCAGCCTGGAGAGAATGCATATGATCTCCTGTTGCAAGGAGACCTCCCCCTACTAGAAATGCAGCCATTGTCAGGCCCACCTAGGGGAGCAGCCACACCAGGTGGCAGCAAGCTGCCTAGGGGAGGAGGGTGCTGGAGCAGGAAATGAGAGGTAAGAGTCTTTTTAGGGGTGTCATCGGGCCAAAAACAGGAAGATCAGCAACTCAATCCTAGGCCTCCAGGGTTAAAAGCAAAATGAGAGAGAGAGAGAGAGGCAGAGAAAGTTTACTAATGTCCCACAGAAAGATTATGTTGAGCCTGGGCAACACAGCAAGATCCTGTCTCTACAAAAAAATTTAAAAATTAGCTGGATGTGGTGGCCTATGCCTGACCCTCACTGCTCAAGTGCAGCCTGTCTGACACAGTCCTAGCTACAAGGGAGGCTGGAAGGGGCAGGATTGCTTAAGCCCAGGGGTTTGAGGCTGCAGTGAGCTACGATGGTACCATTGCACTCCAGCCTGGGTGACAGAGAGATCCTGTCTTGGTTTAAAAAAAAAAAAAAAAAAAAAAAAAGTCATACTGAATGATACTGCAGCACACGGTGCTCTCAAAGATGAGCTACTTTCTTTATGGGTTTGTGCCCCTCACAATGACCTTGAGTTTCTCCTGCGTCATCATCCTTGCTGCTGGTGATACAACAGCAGCAGTGTAGGAATCCCAGTCACCTTAGACACACCCCGCCCCCAACGCACACACCGGATACAGTCAGTTGCCCCGCGTGGGGAGCAGGCTCCTGGAGAACTCTCTGTCCAGCCCTCCTCAGATCCTTGCACAGCTCGGCTCATGTGGTTCCTGCCAGTTTCCTGCCTGTCTCTCTCAGCCAGACCCTCCCCTTCCTCACAGGGCTGCCTTCCACATGGAATAATCAGAATGATTTGATTGAGTTACTCTTATGCTTTCTGCCTCTCAGTGTCTCCCGAATCAAATTAAAATCCTCAGCAAAGCATGCCAGGTCCATCACAATCGCGGCTTCCCTCCAAGCCTGTCCCTCCACGTTCGCAGCCTCAAACACCGCTGCTGTGCCTGCAGGTTGCATTCCTTGCCTTGGGTGTGCTGTCCCCTCTTCACACTCCAAGATTCAGCTCCAGCTACCCCCACACGGCCTTTCTCAGAAGGCTTCCTGACACCCTCCCCAGGTAGAGTCGACCCCCCTCGAGCCTCCACTGTCTCTCCTGAACACTTGAGCCTCCCAAACTGAGTTGGATGCTCTCGCGTTTCCGGTAGCTCCTGCGCTCCCAGGATTGCGGCACTGTGGGGTAATTGCTCGCGTGCTGTCTGCTTCCCTCTTAGATACAAGCTCCTGAAAGGAGAAAGCAGGTCTTACTGAAAATTAAAGTTCCAGCTTCCGCATGATGCTGGGCGCACAGCTGGAGTCCTGAACAATTTGCCGGGTAGAGGAATGAATAAACGTAGCCCTAAGCAGTGAGTTCCTGTCTTTCCTTCCTTAGTAAATGAGGTCACTGGGAGCAGGACAGGTCTTATTGATCTTTGTGCCTCTGGTGCCGGGTAGAAGCTGGCCCTTCCCAGGCAGGGAAAGGTGCCTTTCACTCACTTGTTCGGGCTATTCAAGAATTTGGACAACTTATAGCCCCCCGTCTCTCTGAGATTCTAACAGGACCCAGGGACAACCTATGGGAAGACAGGGGTAGTGTGGGACTGGGGTTTCTTGGAAGCCCACCTCGATCGGATGAGTGACAGTTTCTCCCAACTTTGAAGTTCAGGACCCCGATAGAGGTGGCCTCCACCTCACCGTGCGCTGGAGGGTGTGTGCCCGGTGGAGGGGACACCCATGCCAAGGACGGGCGGTGAACATTGGGTGCTTGGGAGATGGAAGCATCAGCTCAGTGCAGACACAACAAACTGAATGGAATGGCAGGGCCCCGGAGAGAGCATGCGGTGGCACAGCAGGGGACACTCATGAGGACCGGAGTCTCAGCCCACTTGGCTCAGGCCCTCCCACCAGGCCCTCTGCTGACCCTGGCTCTGAGCCCTGTGACCTGACAGTGACTCTCCTCTTCTTAGAAAAAGGGGGAGGGTGGCTAATTGAAAACAAACCAACGGCTTCTCCTCCTTCCTTAGCCCTCAGGAAAAGCATGTAATCATCTCCAGGATTTAGAGACCTTTTTCTTCTAAAGTCAAGGGAAACTTGTTCACTCCAGCCATCTTGTTGCTCCTGAATTGTGCTGTCTGAATCTCTGTCTGCTGGAAGCTCTGGACAGCGTGCTGATCAGAGCACTAAGTTTGGAGTCCAAGCCCTGGTTCACCGTGCTTCAGTTCTCCTACCCAAAAAGCAGTTAACCCCTTGGTTCAAACAGCAATGCTGCCCAGCAGAACCATCTGTGGTTCTGTCCAGTATGAAAACACTCAACACATGTGACTTTGCCGGATGGCTAGTGGAACAGAGGACCTAATATTTAATTAAATTGACTTATTAATATTTGACTAACTGGACTGCACAGCTGTAAGATCTAACCTGCTCTGACGTTACATCCCATTCCCACAAGCACACCCTTTGTCTCTCTAATTCTCACAGCCACTTTCTCCACAGAGTAATAACTGGGATTATTTATTCTATGCGGAGGCTTTAAATACAGGACCTGGGCCAGAAAGCAGTGTCATAAAGATAGCTTTCTTTGAAAGTAAAAGACAAAATTGAAAATGATGCGCTGGAGAGGAGAGCCTTCCACCCACCTCTTCTCTCTTTCATAATCATGCAGAGACAACACGGGGTTGCAAATCCACGTCTGCTCTCTGGCCAGATGCAAAACTTCCATTTCTTTTCTTGCTTCTAACAGTGCTCCATCTCGAACCTAACACCCTCCCAGCCTGCCCCTTAGATCTGTTCTAATAGCAGTTATTGGAGCTGATGTGCTAGGACAGATGGCTTCATGAGACAGGAGCTACCATGGGGCAGTGAGGACACCTGAGCACACTCAGGGCAATAGGACACATAAGCCTGAGAGCTGTGCTCTGGTGCCCAGCGTCCCTGCAGTCACTGCTGCCTCAGTCCCACCCAGCCCACTCCAGCGCTGCGCAGGGTCCCTGTCCTGGAACACTGGTTTTCTACCCTCGGGCGTATTTGCTAATTCTCCCAGACCCTCGCCAATATTCCTCTCCAGAAAGCCTTCCTGGCAGACCCAGCTGACACTGCCCTCTCCTTTCTTGGACCCCGCGTTTCAGAGTCATCCTTCACCTTTCATTCTGCACTACTATCATTCTCCAAATATTTCTGTGCTGCTTAGCGAGACCAGAGCCTCCCTATAAGCAAAGGCTGAGTCATCTATTTCTTTTTTATCTGCCTGTGACACACAGCACAGACTTGGCTCTACACTACCTACTCACCCAGTACTTCCTGACTGATTTATTGACCCAGAACCACGGCAAGAATGCAGTCAAGCTACTACCCTGAACTTCACAATGCAGGCAGGTGAACTAAGGTGACAGGGGTCAGACCCAAATTACTCACTGGGGCTTTTGTTCTTGCTCTGACTCTATTACCAGCTCGGGTATCAGAACGTGCTACCCTATTATTCCCAGGGACTCCTATTTGGTTCAGACTGCACAGTCCCTGTGCTGCAGGACTCAGTGACCACACGGAGGAAGGCCGATGTGAACATCATAAATGGTGTGCTGAATGGCAAGCCTTGTTAGTGTAAACAGAATTAATCAGAATAGACAGGTTACTCAGAGCTAGCAGCTGGGACACACCTGTTCTTTTTCCCTGTATCAAAAATCCCTCTTCTCTCTGCACACATTTTTTCTCTCCCAATTTCCACGAGGTGGCTAAGGACCTTCCTGACATTCCTTAGACTTCATAGGAACTCATCTAGAAACTCCCTGATGGGTTTCTAAAACCATAGATTTACTGCCTAGAATAAAAATACCTGGTACCTGGGCACCTAAAACTTGCCTTTTAAAAGCCAACTTTTCTGCCACCACTTCCATCGCTTTAGGCTGCTGTCTCTTGCCATAGATTCTTCCTCTAGACCCTTCATGATGTCTGGCTCCCCTTGGAGCAGGCCTGGGACCCTCAGGCTAGCTGAATGACTCACACCTGGGTCAGATTTCTTAGAGGCACTGCTCCATGCCACTGCATAAACAGAAGAAACGACCAGGCGTGGTGGCTCACATCTGTAATCCCAGCTCTTTGGGAGGTCAAGGGACGGATCATGAGGTCAGGAGTTTAAGAACAGACTGGCCAACATGGTGAAACCCCATTTCTACTAAAAATACAAATATTAGCCAGGTGTAGTGGTGTGCACCTGTAATACCAGCTACTCAAGAGGCTGAAATAGGAGAACTCGGGAGGCCGAGGTTGCAGTGAGCTGAGATCACACCATTGCACTCCAGCCTGGGCAACATAGTAAGACGCTATCCACCGCCCCCAACCAAAACAAAAACAAACGGAAAGAAAACGTCACAGTGGAAAGACTTGTGAAAGGAAAATAAAATCTCAGGACCCCAAACTCACTTTACCAAAGGGAAAAGTTAAGCTTTGAAACTAAGTCATTAAAACTGCCTTCCTTTTGTTCCCAAACAGACAACTGTAATTTCACAGGCTGACTTTTTCTCTTATGTAAAATGTCGATTTGCCAGACTAATACTTCATTGACTCCCCCACTTCTTTCTTTTCAGGTGTAAAATGTAGATTCACTGAGTACTAATCAGAGCCTCACAAGAATTTAACCACTTGTCTCACTGCCTACCCTCCCTCCTTATTTTTCCTTTTTCTTCCCCTCCTGATTGCTCTTTCCCTTTAAACACTGAGGTTCCCAAAACTCTCTTTGGGAAAAGTGCAGGAACCAGATCCCACTGTGATTTATGTTCCTTCGCTTATGCTGCCTCAACGTTGGCAAAATAAGCCTCTAAATCAGTTGAGACCTGTCTCAGTTACTGTGGTTTACAGACCCAACTCCTACACTATGCAGTCAGGAAAGCCAACAGCACAGATCAGGAGCCTCCTTAGCTGATTTGGGTCACCACACCTGCATTCAGCCTGGTTCACAAGACTTCATTATCCTATTGCAGACTTCTCAGCCACAATTGACACAGGCCAATGGGGCCTAAAGTTCTCCTTGGTTCTTCCGAAAGTGTTAAGAAAGTTTGCTCAAAAAGGTGATGCACACAATTTCTGTATTTCTGCCCTTCAGTAAGGCCCAGAGCCTATGATGTTTAATTTTATGTGTCAACTCAACTGGGATAAGGGATGTCCAAAAAGCTGGTGAAACATTATTTCTGGGTGTGTCTGTGAAGGGTTTCCAGAAGAAACTGGCATTTGAATCAGCTGGAGCAAAGAAGATTCCCCCACCTCCATGTAAGCAGGCATCATCCAATCCAATGAGGGTCCAAATAGAACTAGAAGGTAGAGGAAGGGTGAATTCTCTCTCTTCTGAAGCTGGAATGTCTGTCTTCTATGGTATTCAGACATTGGAGCTCCTGGTTCTCTCCCAAACTCCCCTCAGGCCTTCAGCCTCCAGTGAGAGTTAAACTGTTGGCTCCTCTTGTTCTTAGGCATCTGAACTTGGACTGAATTACACTACTGGCTTTCCCAGTTCTCCAGCTTGTGTACCATGGGACTTCTCAGCCTCTATAACTGTATGAGCCAATTTCCAATAATAAATCTGTTCTTTCATATATACACATATCTTCTACCAGGTCTGTTTCTCTGGAGAACTCTGATAAATACAGACTTACCTGTTCAGAAACACTTTTAATATCCCTTTATAAAAATCCTTCAGTTGCCACTTTTAATGATTAGCTGCTCTTGATGGAGACCATGATAATTCTCTTAAGTCATTTTTGTGCTGCACTACTACATGCTTTTCAAACTGGAGTATCCACAGCCCCATTTCTGGGCAGGAAGGATGCAAAACAGCATAATAATGGGGCGTCTTCCTGGAGCATCAATTTCATTACAAGATTTGGAAGAAACGAAGTGAAATAATTTACGAAAACCATCTCTATTTCTCCACAATCACAGAAGAAAAAAGAGAGAGAACAGAAGTGGGAGAATTGCCTCGAGAAATAGTCCAGTCTCAAGTTCCCCAGGTCAGGGCAGAGGACCAGCCAGCAGCTAAGACCAGATGGGCCTCAAATCCTGTCTCCCAGGTTGCTTCAGCTTCCTTTAGATTGAGCTCAACATTTACTTTGGACACATGATTTTTGAAGGACATGGAGATGCCAGACACCCTCACAAATTTGGTCCCATGAAGACAACTCTGCCACAACAATTTGCACACCTGTGTCCTTCTCCACCAACTCCCTCTCAGCAGGGCATGCCCTGTACATTCAGCAACTGTACTTGTTGCACTGCTCTCATGTGCAGCTGCTTGAGTCAGCTCCTGGCTTATCTCCTGCACCATCTCACAGGGCTCCACAGAGCTCCAGATCTTCATACTCTAAGTAAAGTGAAGGGAGTGAGGCTCCTGCAGCTCCACAAAGCCCTCTCCCACAAAAGGCAGGGACCCGTGGTCATCATATAGAGAATGACTCTCAGGTGCACACACCCATGGCGAGGGTATCATATGAGAAAAAGGAAGAAAGGATCACGAAAACGGTAAGAAAATACAACTAAAAAATGAAGAAAAAAATTCTAAAAGAATAAGAAAAAAATACAGAGAGAAAAAAATGAAAACTAACAAAATAGAAAAAAAAAAAAATCAAGGGCAAACAAGCTAACTGTGTTCAAAGTCCCTCAGGTCATCAAACAGCTGCTGAGCTAAAAGGATCAAAAACCTAGACCCAGTCAGGGACTTACATAGCTGCTTGGAGTTCCCTAACAACGGCTCCTTATGAGTCCATAGCAAGACATAGACCTCTGTTGGCTGGGCATAATTCATAGTTTTCTCAATTTTTAATTTGAAGAACTCTTTACTGTTAAGAATACTCAAAGTTTTTTATGTGGGTTATAGTGATTGATATTTACCTTAGAAATTAAAACCAGTATGATGCTTTTAATTTCAGTTACGACTTGTCAATCTGTAATACTTTCTGAATTTTAAAGAGCTCATAATGTCTACTCTTAAAATATTCCATTCCTTTTTCTTTAAACTCTACATAATTGGTCTCAAAATTATGCTCAACTTGTATCATAATACTGTAGAAAATGTTCTGTTATGTACCAAATAATAAGATAGATTATTAGTAGCTATAAAGCTGAGAGAAAGACAGCTTTCATCATACTTTTTCCAATAATATTACCAACATATTTCTTATCAGAAAACTTTGAGGCCAGAAGGCAGTGAGTGGGCTGATATATTCAAAGTGTTTAGGGAAAAAAATTGTCAACCAAGTATCCTATAGCTGCCAAAACTGTCTTTCAAACATGAGGGAGAAATTAAGATATTCCTAGAAAAATGAAAGCTGAGGGAGTTCGTTGCCACTAGACCTACTCTGCAATTGAGAGAATCCTTCAGGTTGAAATGATAAGATGGTAGACAGTAGCTGGAAGTCATATGAACAAGTGAAGATCTCCGGTAAGGGTAAATACATGGACAATTGTAAAAGCTAGTATGACTGTAACTTTTGGGTTGTAACTCCACTTTTTGTTTTCTACATGATTTAAAAGACTAATGCATTAAAAAAATTATTAGCTTGCTTTGGGGCATACAATGCATAAAGACATAATTTTATGACATCAATAACTGAACAGGAGTGTGTCTAGAACTGCATAGAAACTGAGTTTTCACATGTTGAAGTTAAGCTGGTATAAATTCACATTAGAATGTTATAACTTTAGGATGTTAAATGTAATCCCCATGGTAACCACAAAGAAAATAGCTATAGAAGACACACAAATAGAAATGAGAAGGGAATTAAAATCTTTCACTATGAAAAATAAACTAAACACAAAAGACAGTAATGCAGGAAATGCAGAACAAAAATCTATGAGGCAAATAGCAAAATGATACAAGCATGTCCTTCCTTTTCAGTAATTATTTCAAATGTAAAGGATTAAACTCTCCAACCAAAAGACAGAAATTGGCAGAATAAATAGAAAACACAGGATCCAACTATTTGCTGTCTATAAGAGATCTACTTTAGATCCAAAGACACAAATAGGTCGAAAGTTAAATGATAGAAAAAGATATTCCATGCAAATAGTAACCAAAAGAGAACAGGGTAGCTAAAATAGAATTGAAGTCAAATAAAGTCTTAAGTCAAACTTTATGTCAAAAAAGGGTATAAGAGACAATATGGACATTATATATTAATAAAAGTTGCAATACAGCAAGAATATATAACAATTAGAAACATGTATGTGCCTAATAACAAATTATCAAAACACATAAAGCAAAAATTGACAGATTGAAGGGAGAGAGAGACAATTCTACAATAATAGTTGAGTACTTTAATATCCCACTCTCAATAATGGATAGAACAATCAGAAGATAAGCAAGGAAACAGAGGTCTTGAACAATACAATAATCCAATTAGGTCTAACAGCCATCTACAATAGTGGTCCCCAGCCTTTTTGGCACCAGGGACCAATTTCATGGAAGACAATTTTTCCACAGACCAGGGGTGGGGTGAGGGGTGGTGGATGGTTTGGGGATGAAACTGTTCCACCTCATATCATCAGGCATTAGTTAGAGTCTCATAAGGAGTACTCAATCTAGATCCCTCACATGCGCAGTTCACAATAGGATTCAAGCTTCTATGAGAATCTAATGCTTCACTGATCTGAGAGGAGGTGGAGCTCAGGCAGTAATGCTTGCTCATTCCCTTCTCACCTCCTGCTGTGCATGCAGTCTTGTTCCTAACAGGCCGTGGTTCAGCTTCACGGCCCAGGCATTGGGTACCCCTGACCTACAGGACATGTACCCAACAACAGTATATACCTTTTCTTCAAGTTCATAAGGGAAATTGTCCACAATACACCATATGATAGGTCACAAATTAGGTCTCAGTAGATTTAACAATATGTCATACAAAGAACCTTCTCTGATCATAACAAGATGAAGTTGGAAATTAATAACAAAAGCAAAACTGGAAAATTCACAAATTTGTGAAAATTAACATTTGAACAACAAAGAAGAAATACAACAACACAGGAAAAGGTGTTTAACATCACTAATCATAAGGGAAATGCAAATCAAAAACCACAGCAGCATACCACCACACAGCTATTAGCGAGTCTATTATTTTTAAAAAATTTAAAAATAAATAACAATTGTTGACTAGGATGTGGAGAAATCGGGATCCTTATGTACTGCTGGTGGGAATGTAAAATAATACAGTCATTATGGGAAACACTATGACAATTCCTCAGAAAATTAAAAATAGAACTACCATGTAATCCAGCAATTTTACATCTGGATATACATCCAAAAGAATTCAAAGCAGGGACATGAAAAGATATTTGTAGATTCATGTTCATAGCAGCATTATTTCACAATGGCCAAAAGGTATAAGCAACCCAAGTGTGCGCTGACACATGGACGGATAAGCAAAATGTGGTATATCCATAAGATGAATTTTTTTTTTTTTTTTTTTTTTTTTTTTTTTTTTTTTTTGAGACAGAGTCTCGCTCTGTCTCCTAGGCTGGAGTATAGAGGCACCATCTTGGCTCACTGCAACCACCACCTCCTTGGTTCAAGTGATTCTCCTGCCTCAGCCTCCTGAGCAGATGGGACTATAGACATATGCCACCATATCTGGCTAATTTTTTATTTTAGTAGAGACAGTCTTTCACCATGTTCGCCAGGCTGGTCTCCAACTCCTGACCTCAAGTGATCCACCCGCTTCAGCCTCCCAAAGTGGTGGGACTACAGGCATGAGCCACCACATCCAGCCACAATGGACTATAATTTTGCCTTAAAAAGGAAGGAAATTCTGACACATGCTACAATATGAATGAACCTTGAAGACATTATACTAAGTGAAATAAGCTAATCACAAAAGAACAAATGACATATAATTCCATTTATATGAGGTAGTCAAATTTATAGATACGGAAAAGGGCCAGGCTGATGTTAGGAATAAGGATTTTAATTAATTAATTAATTAATTATATTAATTTAATGGGTAGACTCTTAATTGTGTAAATGAAAAAGTTCTATATATGAATAGCTGTGATAGCACAATAATGTAAATGTACTTAATGCCGCTGAACTGCAGACTTAAAAATGGTGAATGTGGTAAATTTTATATTATACATTTTTACCATAATTGTTAAAAATTAAATAATTTTTAAGTCTCTTAATATTTTCCTAACAGTAACTTGCGTTTATTGAGTGCTCTCTATGTGTTTGCCATGTGCTTTCTTAAACACTTTATCTGTGCTATTTTATATGATTTTTGTAATAATTCCGTCAAGCCAGGCGTGGTGGCTCACGCCTGGAATCCCAGCACTTTGGGAGGCCGAGGCGGGTGGATCACGAGGTCAAGAGATCAAGACCATCCTGGTCAACATGGTGAAACCCCGTCTCTACTAAAAATACAAAAAATTAGCTGGGCGTGGTGGCGCGTGCCTGTAATCCCAGCTACTCAGGCGGCTGAGGCAGGAGAATTGCCTGAACCCAGGAGGCGGAGGTTGCAGTGAGCCAAGATTGCACCATTGCACTCCAGCCTGGGTAACAAGAGTGAAACTCCGTCTCAAAAAATAAATAAATAAATAATTCCATCAAGTGGATGCTATCATTATGCCTATTTTCAAAATAAGAAAACTGAAAAACAGAAAAGTTAAGTAACTCATCCAAGGTCACAGAGCTTATTAGCGGTGGATTTGAGATTTGAACATAAGCAGCAATTCCAGGGTCCTCATTCTTAGCCATTATGTTATACCACTTCCAAAATAGAGTAAGCAATTAGTACTTTGTGATTACTAATTATTAAGTTATTCTTGACGTGGTTGTCAGCAGATGACAGTTAAATCAGTTGCTTTGCAACTCTATCTTTCCTCAGATATAAAACTGAAATTCAGAACTCCCTGATGTGTGTGACCTTCCTCTGCGTAGCTGCACTAACAGATGGTGCAGTCAAATCAGGGCAAAATCATCTCCCAGTGGTTAGTCTCAGACTCATCCACTCAGAGGATCTTCTAAGGTTGCCTTCCATAATATTTAAAGTCCAATTTGTTTAAATGTATATTCTACTACTTACTTGCTGTGTGATCTTGGGCAAGTGATCTGACTTCTCTGTGCTCCTGTTTTCTATCTATAAAATGGAAGTAACACCTTCTTACACATCTTTTGTAAGTAGGAACCAACTGTCCTCAGGCCTCCTTGGCCTGTGGATACAAATGAGGTCACATCAATTTTTTGTTTTGTTTTGAGGCAGAGTTTCATTCTTGTTGCCCAGGCTGGAGTGCAATGGTGCAATCTCGGCTCCCCACAACCTCTGCTTCCTGGGTTCAAGCAATTCTCCTGCCTCAGCCTCCCAAGAAGCTGGGATTACAGGCATGAGCCACCATGCCTAGCTAATTTTTGTATTTTTTAGTAGAAACGGGGTTTCTCCATGTTGGTCAGGCTGGTCTTGAACTCCCAACCTCAGGTGATCTGCCCATCTCAGCATCCCAAAGTGCTGGGATTACAGGTGTGAGCCACTGAATCTGGCTACATATCAGTTTTAATCTGCAAATTTCACTGGCTCAGGATCCCCATCAGTTCATCACAAACTCAGATTCTGAATTCAGTTTCAACTCAGCATGAGACTATATGAATATGAGATTTTCACATACACAGACAGACACAGATAGTATCTCAAAAGCTATGTGCAGTGTGTGCTAAACCAATAATAACTATTATTTGTATGGGTTTAAGTGGCACATCAGGCCAAGGTGGAACAATGTCTACATTAACAACCTTGTAGTTTGTATCTTATTTTCTGACTAATCCTTACCTATCTCAAATGAAAAACCTCCTAGAGCAGGTGTCCCCAGACTTTTTACACAGTGGGCCAGTTCACTGTCCCTCAGACCATTGGAGGGCCACCACATACTGTGCTCCTCTCACTGACCACCAATGAAAGAGGTGCCCCTTCTTGAAGTGCGGCGAGGGGCCAGATATATGGCCTCAGGGGGCCGCATGCGGCCCACGGGCTGTAGTTCGGGGACATCTGTCCTAGAGCAATCTTTGAACAGCAGTGTGCAGACTCCTAGGGAAATGGAAGACTTCTCAAGGCCTACATGGGCATTTTAAAGGGTTATATGTAAATTTTCGGTGCTGAAAAAGAGGTAGCACTTGAATATAAATTTCCTCAGCAGGCAGTTTACTTCTATAGAAGGGTGCATCTCACAGATGGAGCAATGGCGAGCACACACCTGGACAAAGGAGGGGAAGGGGTTCTTATTCCTGACACAGGTCACCCTTACGGCTGGGTCATTCCCCTATTGCCTAGGATTAGACTGCATGGTCTAAGCTAACTCTGGTTGGCTATTTTAAAGAGAGCAGGAGTACGAGCCAGAGTGGCAGGGTGAGTAGTTTGTTGGGAAGGACAGTTATGGGACAGGTCAGAGCAGGTGACCGGAGTGGATTCAGGTCAAAGCAGGTGACCAGGGCAGATGACCAGAGCAGGTGACTGGGACGAGTCATGACGGAGCAGGGGACAGGGGAACAGATGTGAACTACTGATTAGAACTGGTGGAAAATGTATTTACTCAAACTACAAGGAAGTTAAACTTTAACATGGAGAATTAAAGAACAAGAGAGCTGAACATACTGACATATGATTCTTTGAGGAGAATCTTGGAGCTCATTATATCTAACAAAAGGAATCTACTTCCACATCCCCAATTTCCAGAAGTACCTTTCTGAAATTGAATTTGCCTGAAATGTGCCTGCAGAGGGTGGGATTCTTTTTTACTACCGCCCCACACAAAGCTGCGCTTCCACCATCTCACTTGATACATTGTTTCCCAGGAAAATAAACCTCCCAGGTGCCTCAAAGACCATTTAAGGGAGTGACTGGGAAACAGGTAGCCTGGGATTCTTTTTTTTCATTAAACAATTGGATCTTATTCTGTATGTTAATAGAGCATCACAAATAATTTTGATGTTAAATTGACATGTGATTATATCATTGTTTTTGTAGGTAACTCATGAAGAGTTCAAAGAATTGAAGGAAATTTGCAACTTCTTTCGCTCATTTTTATGGCCCGTGTTTGGTACTCTTTACCTAACTAACGCTGAAATGTGCCTCATTCTAACATAAGATCATTCATAAATACCTCTACTAATAATTTTTTAGAAGATCTAACCTTTCATTAAGAAAAATATTTTGAATTAAATTTTAATTTTGTCCTTATTTAAATCTGTCAAAGTTTGAACTAGATTATTTTGATATATTGTAACAACAATACAATTAAGAAAAGAAAAAATATTTAGTAATTAAGCTTCAAGTCACCAGAATATTAAAACTACAAAAAAAAAAAAATGTTAAAGACAGGATCTCACTATGTTGACTAGGCTGGTCTCAAACTCCCAGCCTCAAGCTATCCTCCCACCTCAGCCTCCTGAAATGCTGGGATTATACACATGCATCACGAAACCCAACTTGAGTCATCCTTGACTCAGCAAATGACCCAGCCAGCTTGGCTTGCACTCTCAGGACTGGGACTTGCACTTAGTCCTTCTATACTCATGGCATCAGTCACGGGAATGCTCCAGGTACCCTGGGTGGGCCTTCTAGCAGTGCTTGGAGAGGGTGTGTATGAGTGTGTGATGGGAGGCATGTGTTGGGTGTGTGTGTGTTTGCTTTGGGGTGAGTGTGAGTATGTGTGGCGGGGAAGCCTGTGTGTGAGTGTTGGTCTGGGTGTTGGGTGTGTTTGTGTTGGTGTATGTGTCAGTGTTGTGGGACTTTTTCCTTAGTTCAGGTAAGAGCCAGGTTCTTGTCACACAGCCATGAGAGATTAGGCTTGCAGACACTTTGAAGGGTTGGAAAAAATAGAATGTATTGGGCAAAAGGGGAAAGAAAAGAAAAACAGGGCCCTCCACAAAGCCAGAGTCCTTGCTAGTGTGCTTCCTGCACGCAGACTGAATCCCGGGTTCCACCCAGGAAGAGGAGGGGCCAGGATCCTCCCCATCAAGCTGTCGGAACTTCCCCATGCTCCACCCCAGCACACACTCAGTGCACAGTCAGAGGTCTTGCCAGGGAGCTCTTCCCATCTGGCTGTCTCATCAGTGTGTGTGTTGGGGGTGTGTACATGTGAGTGTGCGGGTCTGTGTGTGGTATGGTGGGTGCGTGTGTGTCGCTGTGTGTGTTGGGGGTGTGAGTGTGGTGGGGTGTATGTGTCCGTGTGTGTTGGGATGTATGTACCTGCTGTGTGTGTCGGTCTGTGTGGGCTGTAGGGGGGCGGGATGTGGGGCTTGGGGAGCAGCAAGGCCTGCTCTTGCTTCCCCCTCCTGGAGGAGCCTCATCTCTCACTCACACGTGACTGAGCCCTGGCTAATACCCGAGTCCGTGGCAGCATCTCCAGATGTCAGGTTTGAACCTGGGGCGGAGAATGACATAAAAAATGCAGCTTGAGAATTTGTTTACAATGGCCTAACAACTGTTGAGGAGATTTGTGGCTTCCTCTGGTGAAGGCAGGGAAGTATAAAAATACTCAAGTAAGGAAATGGTTATAAAAAAATTGAGCTGTCTTTAATCCACTGCAGTTTAATAGTCCCTCTTGAAAACATATTCTTACCGTGAAAGCCACGTTGAATGTTATCACACACTTGAACCTAATGTTGACTTCACACAGCTAAAGCCGTGGCGTGGAAATTGTGTCTTCAAATCCTCTTTCAGATTAATTGCATCAAGAGTAGCATTCCTTGTATAAGAGGATAGAAGGATCCTCCCAAAGGACTTAGAAACCTAACAAGAAACCTTTTAAATGAGTAGGAGGCTGTCAGAATCGTGTATTTCATGTCACAGCACATTTTATTCTTCATATCCCAATCCTGCTACCGGGGTTGAGGCATCTTTTGCTACAGATGGTGGGACACAGGCGGAGTAGGCCAGCCTGGAGTCACTTCATTACTCTGTCATTCTTCCCTGGGGTGCCACAATGCAAGGCCACCCTAAGAAAATCTGATAGGCCCATGTTACTGAACAGATCAATTCATATTTTCAGTGCAAAGGGATTCCCAGGAGAATTCATTTAAATAGAAATTTCTCCTAGATTTCTTCTAGTGCCTTTAAATGGAGTCTATTTATAAAATACCCATAAGCAGCAAAATCTCAGGAACCCATTTTTGTAAGTGAAATGAGGCCACTGGCTACTCAGTGTGCATTTCGGAGTCCTTACCAGAGGTAGTATCTTTAAAAGACCCAAAGGTAACTGGAGAGGATGAAGTAGCTGGAGGCCTTTTAAAATAATTACAAAGAAGGACAATAGATCTGCCAGGAAAGGCATTGTGGCTGTGAAGCCGGAGGAACAGGCTGCCTGTAGGCTTCACTAAGGAACTTAGGCTTTGGAAGATGGGAGTCCCACCTCTCCCGCCTCAACACCTGTCCCCAGTTCCTCATTCGTGCAGCCCAGGTAGACAATGCCTCCTTGGGTCTGGTTGCAATAACCGAGGGTCCAAGCTTTCCTTAGCATAACTGAGCCCAAGCCAGTTAAGATGAAAACCAGAAAAAAAATACCCTTTTCCCATAAAAGTGCAGTTTTATTGAAGTAAGAATGTAGGTATGGCTATAGCTTATTATCTTAGCAGTGACTAAGAGCGTCGTGCATTTGAAAGTAAATGCACACCTCAAGAATCTAAATGTAACAAACGAAAAAGGAGCTACTCTAAGGCCATTCTCAGACACCTACTCAGAAGGAATAGTTTTTGTCTAAAAAGTGTAACTGAGAGAGATAGGGAGAGATTTGTTAAAAGATACAAAATTACAACTAGATGAGAGGAATAAGTTCTAGAGTTCTATACTGTGGGATGACTGTAGTTAACAGTAATATATTCCATAATATTGAATAGCTAGAATATTGAATGTTCCCAAAACCAAGAATAAATGTTTAAGATGATGGATATGCTAATTACCCTGATCTGATCACTATACATTACACATATGGAAACCTCACTGTGTACCCCATGAATATATACAATCGCTGTGCATCAGTTGAAGTTCTTGCAAATGGTGACTTGGTCATTTCCAAGCTTTAGCTGGCTGGTCTTTGTATTGCTGAGGAAAAAGTCTTGAAAAATTGCATGACTCCATAAAAAGCTGGTTTCTCATTCCTGGGAGACCCCAGGAGGTACGATTTTGAAAAGCAGATGAGAAGGAGGGGCTGCTTTGTATAAGAGTGGAGAGTCCCCACTCTGTATGCTGGGAGCAACCTTGCAAACTGGAAAAAAGATTCTCTTCTCCACATAGGCTTGGTCACCATATAGACTGAAGCTGCCTTCTCAGCTTTTGCAGAAAGGCAGTCTGAAATCATGGGGCAAACACCGGCACTGGAATGGCTGAGGCCCAAGCTCTACGGTGAGAGCAGAGCGAGTGATTTCACACCCACAGCAATTCCCCTGGCTGATGAACAGAAGACTTCACGACCCACCTGCTTGGCCTGTGGTGATGATTAAATGAGAAAATGCTTTTTGCATGTTTAGCACAGAACCTGGGCCACAATATACTCAGTTGGGGGCTGCTGCTATTAATAGATGGTGTTATTAATAGGAACTTGCCCCTGCTAATCTTCACCTGTTGTCTGTTACTCTTCAATAGGAGTTCAGCTTTAGTCCTTTTGCCTTTTACTTACTTTTGAGTGGCCCATTAATGGCCTTCCTGCCCATCTAATTGTTCAAACAAAAGAGCCCTTCATAACTGCACCTTTGGAGCAGGAAAGAGAAGAGCTTTTGCTCCAGGCAAGCTTTTCTGTTCTGGAGGCCTGTGCTGAGACCAGCCTTGGACAAGATCAGTGTGACACGCCCCAGGCCTCCACTCCTCTGGAGCTAACAGTGCTCATTAGCTGAAGTGCCTACCTGAAGAGGAAGATGTTTATCACCTTTGCATTTTCCCACTATGTTTATAAACTTCCTTGAATGGCCTTTCTTTTTCTTTTCTTTTTTTTTTTTTTATCACTTTTAAACAAATTTGAGCAAAATAGTCTCACAAATAGAAAACAAACCAAAAAATAGTTGTGCAGCCAGAACCCGGAGAGGTTCCTTTGCCATTCTAAGATGTTTGAGTGGTGTTTATGGGCACTGGAGACCTCTAGAATGTTGCTGCTCAGGGATGTGGTATGGTGGATCGGCCATGAAAGCAGCTGTAGGTTTCCGGTAAGGAGGTATGGCATTGCTGGGTCCTTAGTGAGAAGCTGGCTGCAAGCATGTGGTGGACGTTGCTGAGGGCCTCAGCTGAAGGCAGAGACATAGGCTTAGAGAGACACTTAACTGTCACAGAGGCTGTGAATGGAGATTCAACAGGACACCGTGCCCAGTTGACTGGGAGGGGTGGGATGCATCGACTCAGAGTGACCAGCAGGCTGCTTGTACCAGGCTGGTGGATAACAATGGAAGAGGTGAGTGTCTATATGGGAAGTGTGAGCTTTTAATGAAGTGAACTTGGACTGCAAGAGGGTCTGGTAGGGGTGCCCCGCAGGTAGCCTGGAAGCCAAGTCTGAGACACTTCAAATTCTATTGGAAGAGAGAAGAACATAAATAATTAAGGAAAAACTCCATAAACTAAAATAATATTTTTAAAAAATAGAATTGATTGGGTGACTGAAGTGAGAGGATCACTTGAAGCCAGGAGTTCAAGACCAGTCTGGGCAACATAGTGAGACCCTTGTCTCTACAAACAAAACAAAACAACAATTAACCGAGCATGGTGGTGCATGCCTGTAGTCCCAGCTACTTGGGAGGCTGAGGCCAGAGGATTGCTTGAGCCCAGGAGGTTGAGGTTACAGTGAGCCATGATTGCACCACTGAACACCAGCCTGGGTGACAGAGCTAGACGCTCTCTTGGGGGAAAAAAAAATTAGGAACAAACTTATGTGAGAAGTCAGGGTTGGGGGTATCAGAGGCATTGGAACCAGAGCAACTCCATCTTGAATAGGGGCTGAGTAAAATGAGGCTGAGACCTACTGGGCTGCATTCCCAGCTGGTTAGGCATTCTGTCACAAGATGACACAGGAAGTTGGGACAAGATACAGGTCAGAAAGACCTTGTGGATAAAACAGGTTGCAGTAAAGAAGTTGGGCAAAACCAAGATGGTGGTGAAAGTGACCTCACTGTTCATTACATGCTAATTATAATATATTAGCATGCTAAAAGACACTCCCACCAGTGCCATGACAGTTTACAAATGCCAGGCAATGTCTAGAAGTTACCCTGTATGGTCTAAAAAGGGGAGGAACCCTCAGTTCTGGGAATTGCCCAGTCCTTTCCCAGAAAACTCATGAATAATCCACTTCTTGTTTGGCATATAATCAAGAACTATCCATAAAAATAGACAACCTGCAGTCCTTTGGGCTGCTCTGCCTATGGAGTAGCCATTCTTTTCTTTGCTTTCTTAATAAACTTGTTTTCACTTTACTCTATGGACTTACCCTGACTTTTTTCTTGTGTGATGTCCAAGAACCCTCTTGGGGTTTGGATCAGGACCTTTTTCCGTTAACAGAGATGATCATGGTGTCATCAGCTTAGAGATAATCACTGAAGATGCAGAAGAGGCCCAAAGAGGGGAGGGAAAGGCTGAGAAGGAGCCTACACAAAAATAGGTAGGCCCCTCTCAGGGCCTGTTTAAGAGGATAGACAGTTAGAAGTCTGTTGACTTTGGATACCTGGGGAGAGAGGATAGAGACTGGTGGTGACAGATTTGTGACAATGTGTACAGGCTTAGGTTGCATTGCGGGTGCCACTTGTGTAATTTTAAAATTTATTTTAAGAATATAAATAATTTGACCGGGGGTGGTGGCTCATGCCTGTAATCCTAGCACTTGGGAGGCTGAGGAGGGTGGATCACCTCAGGTCAGGGGCTGGAGACCAGCCTGGCCAAGATGGTAAAAACCCATCTCTACTCAAAATACAAAATATAAAAATTAGTGGGGCATGGTGGCCCATGCCAGTAATCCCAGCTACTCAGAAGGCAGGAGAATTGCTTGAACCTGGGAGGCAGAGGTTGCAGTGAGCCAAGATCACGCCACTACACTCCAGCCTGGGTGATGGAAATGGGTTTATAACATCGGGGAAAGGCTAGTTTACCTCCTGCAGGAAGGGTGCCACTCACCAGCAGTCTGGCCATGAGAGCACACCTGAACAAGGAGACAGGGACATTTATAACTTTCATAACCTGACACAGTCACCCTACTGCTGTGTCCAGTTTCCAGCCAGAACGGAACCTCACATTCTATACTTGACCTGATTGGCTAAAAACTTGAAAATTTCCTGAATAGATATGGGGAAAGAAGTCAAGGAAGGAGAGGAGAGGAAGCTAGTCAGGAGATGGTCAGAAGGGTTTCAAAATAAGGAATGGCGTGCACCAGGGTTTGGAGCTTGCCCAGTTCTGTTCAGACATACCAGAGTGAGTCAAGGTAGCTGATTTAAGACATAGCTGATTTAGAGAATATATATATATACATGTGTGTGTGTATGTGTGTGTGTGTGTGTGTGTGTATATATATATATAAATTTATTAGCATAAACATATACCCGTGTGTGCGTGTGTGAGTATATAGATATACTCACGGGTATATGTTTATGCTAATAGCAGGTAATGAGAGCAAGAGATTATAACCCCTTATAATGTAGTCTAAGTTATAAGCTTTGAAGAACTGTCCCATCTCTCACACTAGGCAAAAGAGTGAGACTCTGTCTCAAAAAAATAATAAAAAAAGAAAAGAAAAAAATATATATATAATTTATTTTAAGAATATATTATATATTTATATATTAAGAATATATATAGGTAACTGTATATATTTAAGAATATATATCTCTCTATATAGATACCAATTATATACATATTTTAGACAGGGTCTCACTGTGTCACCCTAGCTGGAGTGCAGTGGTGTGAACATGGCTCACTGCTTTTTCCCACCTGGGGAAAGCAGCTCCTGGCCATGGGGCAGGCCAAGCCCAGGGTGCAAACTGGTGCTCACCAGAGAAGGAAAAGGATGCTCGTGGCATCCTACAGCCACCCTAAGAGAGAGCCAGAGTTTTTGTCTTGTATTTTCCAGATAAAGAAACTGCATCTCTCAGGGCAAAAAGCAACCCACCTTGTTCCAAATCACACCTTCCATTAGTGAGAATCACCAGAGCAGCCTGCAAAGGCACAGATTCTTTCATTGTTTGTCCAATAATAAAATCAGGGTAAAGTTACTATCATGTAGGGAAGTTTGCTAATGGCACAAGGATAGTCCAATGAAGGGCAAAAGATATTGGAAACTAGAAATAGATTTAAGAGACACCAACAACCAAGTTGATATTTCAATTGAGAGAGAAAAGAATTTCTTTAATAATAAATGGTGCTGGCATAATTAACTCTTCATCAGGAAGAAAAAAGTAGCTAACACAGAAATAAATTCCAAAGGATTCACGACTTAAATACTGGAAATAAAATACAAATAATAAATTTTTTAACTAAGGGGAACTTCTTTAAAATCTTATGGTATGGAAGCTCTTTCTAAGCCAATCGGAAACCTAGAGGCCATGAAGAAAAGGACCAGTCATATTTGTCTAAATAAAAATAAGTTTTTGTATGGATTTTTAAAAAATATGTAAACTAAGATAATAGAAAAAGATCTGGGCCCATCGCAGTGGCTCACACCTATAATCCCAGCATTTTGGGAGGCTGAGGTGGGTGGATCATATGAGGTCGGGAATTTGAAACCAGCCTGGCCACCATGTTGAAACCCCATCTCTACTAAAAAAAATAAATAAATACAAAAATTAGTTGGGTGTAGTGGCGCATGCCTGTAATCCCAGCTACTCAGGAGGCTGAGGCATGACAATTGCTGGACCCTGGGAGGCGGAGGTTGCAGTGAGCCGGGATTGCACCACCGCACTCCAGCCTGGATGACAGAGTGAGACTCTGCCTCAAAAAATAAAAAATAAAGAATAAAAAGAAAGAAAGAAAGAAAAAGAAAGAATAAAAAGAAAGAAAGAAAAAAATCTGGGAAATATTTTCAGCATTCATAATAGGAAAAAGATTCATGTGCACAATACTCAAAGAACTTCTACAAATTTACAAGAAAAAGATAAGCTCAGTAAGAAAATAGTGAAAAGATAGGATAGGCTTTTCACAGAAGAAATACAAAAGGTTACTAAACAGGAATACATGCCTTCACTGAGAATGAGGAAAATGTAAAGTAAAGCAACGTGAAAATATCTTCTTTGCATGTGATTAACAAACCTTAAAAAAAGAGAGGAAAGAATAAAATACTGAATGTTTTCACAAAGGCAAGAAATCGGCAGTGGTGTGCATTGCTAGGGGAAGTAGGAATTGTCCCAGTTTGAGAAATTAATGCATCAATATCTGTTTTAAAATGAAATATATCCTTTTACAGAACTATTGTGTTTTTATGACTCTATTCTACAGGAAAAAAAAGCCCATAAAATATATACGCAAACAGCATTGTTTATGATAACAAGCAAGCAGATGCAAATTAGAAACAGCCTCAATACTCAACTGGAGGGATGGTTTGATCAGCTGTATCCATCTATACTAAGAAACATTAAATGACTATGAAAGAGAATGAAGTAGCTCCATGTCTATTGTCCTGAAGGGATGTCCATAACTGGTAGAAAAGGAAGGCAACTGACAGTGTAATTAATATCCAATTTTTGTAAAAATCCACAATATGATTTTCAATCTCTGTGTGAATGTAGGCTTGTCTGAGGATTCATAAGGATGTGGACAGATGGACAGATGAATATGTCTGTTGACTTTGGATACCTGGGGAGAAGTGGCTAGAGACTGGTGGTGAGAGATGTGTGACAGGTTTTCATTGCAGTGCTGTGCCACTAGTGTAATTTTATTTTAAGAATGTATACATACATACACACACATATATACACATATATATGCATATTTTAGACAGAGTGTCACTCTGTCACCCTAGCTGGAGTGCCGTTGTGTGAACATGGCTCACTGCTGCCTTGACTTCCGGGACTTAAGCGATTCTCCCACCTCAACCTTCTGAGCAGCTGGGACTATACAGGCACACATCACCATGTCCTCCTCCAGAAGTGCTGGGATTGCAAGCATGAACCACTACACTTTTTTAAAAAAGAGAGAACTTTTCAGATGTAGCCCAGATTCCCAGACCCCCATTCTATTTGAGCAAATGAGAAAGAAGCCTGGGAATCTGCCTGCTAACAAGAAACCCAGATGGTCCTTGATACAGTGGCTATGGCCTACACCTTAGGAAGCACTGCAGTCAGTACAGGTCTTCTAGGAGAAAACGAGAGGACCCGGAAGGGCAGCAAGGTTCATGTGAGATTTCACAGAGGAGTCACTGGAAGAAGCAGGAGGTAGGCAGGAAAACTGATGGGCAGAAAATGAGAGAAGGCAGCAAGGAGGCCTTGAGTTTTTGAATGTGAGCCATCTCTTCCTCTAAGTCAAGAAGGAAGAAGTCAGGTACCCAAGAGGAATATGCACGAGCTGGAGAAATTTCTAAGGGCAGGAAAGGAAATTCATGGAGTTGAGATAAGAGTGAGGAACATGGGGAAAGAGTAGGAGTGGAAGTGGTGAGAAGTGGCACAGACAGCAAGGAAGACAGGAAACTGCCAGGCTGCGGAAGGGCTGGCTGTGGTCACACGTGGGGCTTGTGGTGGAGCTAACCCAACACCTGTGGGACCAGATAGGACATGCTGTGCCTTCATCTCCCCAAAGAGGAAGGGCATAAGGGTTTGGAGTGGGTCCCCCAGCCATGATGTACAGGAAGAGAGAGAAGTCAGATTGTGGTTTATGATTTGCAGTTATCACAAGCATGAAATTGTGTAGGATCTCAGTTCAGATGCCTGGGAAATAACACCAATCACGTATCAAGTGTTAGAGGCAATACAAATAACCTTTCAAGAACATCTTGGAGTAAATCTATTATACCCATTTCCAAATTTAAAAACCAAGGTTGGACTTGCTCATGATTCCATGTTTGTTCAAACAGCAGCAGTTCCCATACTGGACACACAATTCTCCCTTATTAAAGCTCAGTTTCCTTTTCCATCACCCCTATAGGGAGGGACCTGCCCAGGGTACCAGGAGCAGGGAAGAGGGGCCCAGTAGGGAACATAGCCTTTTGTCTTTCAGGGTCAGTGCGCAGGCTGGCATCGGTCCCTCAGGCTGAGCTCATGAGATTCTGGATAGCAGCTTTGTTGATGACTCACCCACCTCACAGTGATAACGTCACAGTCTTGCTGAATAATGCAGCTCAGAGCAGGGGTCAGGGCTGCAGCCGGGGTCCCTGCCAGAGTCCCAGGACACAGTCGGGAGCTTCATGGTTAGCCAAGAAAAATGGGTCAGCCCTCTCTGCTAGTCCTTCCTCCCTCCTCCTGCTGGAATGGGGCATCATTTCTTTTCTCTGTCGCTGTCCTCAGCCAGTGCTTAGAGTAGCAGACAGAGTGGTCCTGACCGCAGGCCACAGGCTCAGAGCTGTGCACAGAGACTACAGTGTTTGGCCAAAAGGGGCTTGTCCAGGAGGGCTGTGTGAAAACTCAGATCTCTTATTAAGGAAAGATGTGGGGTGGTAAGAATAGGCTGGAAGTGGGTTCATCTGTTAGATCCAATAAGTATTCATTGAGTGCCTACGATAGGCTGGAATTCTCAGGGGTCAGGGACACAGCGCAATTGAGACCGTTTGCCATGGAATATCATGTTTCATTCACTCTTGCGGCCATACCACTCGTAGAATGGTATCTGACACATGTAGACTCTCAGTAGATGTCTATTGAATAAATTAATGACAGGCTTAGTTCCAGCCTTTATGAAGCTTAGTCGATGGAAGGCAAACATATAATCACACAGTTAATTCACTCTGATGGTGATAGAATTACGAAGTGCAGGATGAGTCGTGATTATTTTGAAAAGCTTTTAAAGTTTTTTGCTTGAGTGACATTTTCTTTTGAGAGCCTTCTCGCTTTTGATATAAGAAAAAAATCTTAAAAATTAGCATAAGTCTTGGCTAGAATTGTGGCTATAGACAGACAATTCAGCATGCTATACTCTAACGCCAGTATAAAAAGCCTTTCAGTTTCTGTGAGAGAAAGGAAAAATAAACTCAGCTTCTCCTACTATCCTCTTATAACACAGGGTACTTCTGTGACCTCTGTCACCAACGTTTGGGTATTTCTCCCCACCACGTAAGCAAGCAATCTACAGATTTTCCAGTGGACACTAGCTGGACATCCTTGAATTCAATCAGTTCTGAAACTGTCTGCCTGAAGATAGCATCTGATCCCACGAGTTGAGGGCTCAGTCCCACAAGACCTCCCCCACTTCTGATGCCAATCACAAGTCCCAGGTTCTTTTACTTGTGGTTTCTGACCGACTGGTTATAAATCTCGGTTCCTATGATCCTGTCCTTGGGTTTGATTAATTTGCTAGAGCAGCTCACATAACTCAGAAAGTCACATAGCTGTGTTTACTATATTATTATAAAGGATATTATGTAAAATACAGATGAAGAGAGGCACAGGGCGAGGCATGTGGAAGGCTCTCAGAGCTCTGTGTCCTCTCTTGGTGTGTGAGCCTTTAGAAATCTCCATGTGTTCAGCTGCCTGGAAGGTCCCTAAACCCTGTACTTTGAGTTTTTATGGAGGCTTCATTATATAGGCATGATCAATTAAATCATTGGCCATTGATGATCAGCTCAATCTTCAGTCCCTCCTCCCTCCCCTGAGGTTAGGGGTGGGACTGAAAGTTCCAACCTTATAATTACAAGGTTGGTTCCCCTGGCCACCAACCCCCATCCTGAGGCTATCTAGGGACCCACCAAGAGCTGCCTGATTCGAATAAAAAATGCTACTAGCATTCCTAACTCTCAAGAAACTCCAAGGATCTTAGGAGCTCTGTGCCAAGAACTGAAGGCAGACCAATATATGTACAGTCATATGTCAAATAATGACATTTCAGCCAAGGATGGGCCATACATATGATGGTGATCTCAAAAGATTATAATGGAGCTGAAAAATTCTCCCTTAGCGATGCAAGCCATAGTTGTCATAATGTCATAGTACAATTACTTTATTTTTTAAATAAATTTAGCATAGCTTAAGTGTACAGTAATGTATAGTAATGTCCCAGGCCTTCATATTCACTCACCACTCACTCACTGGCTCAGAGCAACTTCCAGCCCCCAAGCTCCATTCATGGTAAGTACCCTATACAGTGTCCCATTTTTCATCTTTTTTCAAATTTTTTGTGGAGGTGGGGAGACAGAGTCTCGCTCTGTTCACCAGGCTGGAGTGCAGTGGCGCTATTTCAGCTCACTGCAACCTCCACCTCCCAGGTTCAAGCGATTCTCCTGCCTCAACCTCTCGAGTAGCTGTGATTACAGGCACCTGCCACCATGCCTGGCTAATTTTTGTATTTTTAGTAGAGACGGTGTTTCACCATGTTGGCCAGGCTGGTCTCAAACTCCTGACCTCAAGTGATCCACCCACCTTGGCCTCCCAAAGTGCTGGGATTACAGGCGTGAGCCACTGCACCCAGCTCCATTTTTCATCTTTTATGACCACATCTTTACTGTACCTATTCTGTGCTTACATATGTTTAGATACACAAATACCACTGTGTTACAATTGCCTACAGTATTTGGTACAGGAGCAATAGGCTACCCCATATAACCTAGGTGTGTAGTAGGCTATACCATCTAGGTTTGTGTAAGTACTCTGCATGATGTTCAAACAACAATGAAATCACCAGATGACGCATTTCTCAGACTGCGTCCCCATTGTTAAGCAATGTGTGACTGTACTTCTTATTCCACAGTGGCAAAAATAAAACAGAGCAAAACAAAACAGAGTGTGTGTGTGTGTGTGTGTGTGTGTGTGTGTGTGCATCTAAACCTCTATGTCTGCACAGAGTAAGGGTCCATGGCCCTCATCAATAGCATCTCATGGGCTTTGATCAGGCGTTTGTCATTTGTACTATGTCCCCTCCCATTCCAGTTATTGCTTGGTAAACCTGTTCAAAAATGCTCATTTCTCCCTCATTCTTCATTCTCTAGTCCCATCCCTCTCCAGGATGGTCAGAGGTCACCTTAGCTGGCCTGCACTTGGCTTCCCTTCTCTCACCCAGGAGCCCTCTGTGAAGAACAGGCTCTCTCCCTCCCCTCCACTGCCCCAGCGTCTTAGCTGAGTTCCTGATCATTTACAAAAATAAACAGCAAATATAGTGGGCTGTTGGGGGAGGTAACACACTTTGGAGCAAGAGGATCGTAAGTCGTGGTTTGGCTATTTCTCTGAATTCTGGTCTTGATCAAGTTACTGAAGCTCGGTGTGCCTCACTTTTTTCATCTGTAAACTGGGACTGGTAGTATTATCTACCTGACAATAGAGGTTGTTGAGAAGATAAGAGCAAATGGGAGCAGGCATACCGAAGCCCAGGAGTGAGGACAGATTGTGGTGGAGGGCTGGGACACAGCAACACCCCCACAGGCTCCTGACCACAGCAGGGATGTAGACCCATGACCAACTCCACCCCCACCAAAGAAAGGCAGATGAAAACTGAGATCACTTATTTTCTAAGGTCCTTCTTTCCCTGGGGAGTGTCTATTTTTGTGGCCAGTGTCAGAGTGAATGAATTCAAACAAACAAGGTAATGGGAACAACTGCGGAAGCTTGGCCCAAACAACTTGAGTTGACCTTCTTCAGTGTAGCCTCCTGTGGTGATAGTGAGGGGAATTGTTGCTTCTGTCCAGTTAGAGCTGAGTTACTGCTCAGAGAACGCTTTAGATCCTTGGATGAAGCAGCTGGATTTCTTTCTGCCCAGAATTCTAGAATCCTGAACCTACAGGACACACCTTTTTTTAAATCGCCAAACGAAACCATGGGGAGTGTTTATAACCGGGAAGAATGACCCGGACCTCCCTCCGCTCAGACAATAGGAGCCTGGTCTTTCGTCTTTCATAAGGGGTACTCAGTGGTGTTCAAGGAGTCAACAGCATGAGTCACTGACCCCTGAGGTCATTCTGGCTCTTCTCCAAGCAAACAGAGTCCTGTTTTATAGATGCAGGTAAGAAGTGAAAGAAAAAAGAAAAAGACAAAAGTTAAGAATCTGAAGTCACCCAGTGAGCAGTGGGGACAAGCAGATTCTCTGTTCATTGCTGGATTCCCAGTGTCCCCTGCAGAGACAGCGCATTAATGGTTCAAGGCCTTTGCAACCATGTGTGATGTAATCGCCACAGCTCAGCAGTTTGCAGAAGGAACCACCCAGCTGCTTCTTAAAAGTAGACACACATCCATGGTGCGAATACTCTCTGCCATTATTTCCTGAGCACAGTTCACAGCAGAATGCAGGACTGCACCCAACATGCCTCCCTGCGTTAAATATCTGTCATTGCCAACACGTGGCTCTGTCACAGAAGCCTCTGAGCTATTCTCTGAGGGGGTCAGAAGGGCTCCCTTTGTCCAGAGCTCTAGTTAAAGATTAACAGCCTGGAGTCTTTGGGCCCAGCTGGGCCTAATGTAGGCTGCTGTCTCCTCTCATGAGTAAGGGAGCTGTGCCGGCAGGCCCAGCGCCCACCCAGTGACAGAACAAAAGCCACCACACCCAGAGGCAGGAGGCAGTGTCCCGACCCCAGCTCTCCTAGAGCTTCTCCGGGCCTCTGCTTCCTCAGCTGTGACACAGTGGGGTTGGATCTGACTCCCACCATGCATGAGAGAGGAGGTTGGCGAGGGAGCTGGGCTGGAGTCTGGCCTGGGCTGAGGCCCTGAGCCCTGACTGCCCACAGAAACGCAGCAGCGGCCCTCACTTCTCCATCTGTGTGGCCTCCAGCCTTCCTCCTCAGGGCCACTGAGGAAGGCTGGGCAAGTTCCAACTACAGGAAGGCCCGCTGAGGAGGGATCGCAAATGGCAGATCCAAACGCTAAGTCAAGGCAAGGCTCCCATGGGACCACCGAGTGAAAACTGAGCTTGGCCTTGCTCAGGAGAGCAGCCTGATGTGGTTTTTTTGCTCTGTGAGAAGTTTTGTTGTTTGCTTCTTTTTAACGAGCGGCTTTGTGCGAATTCCTGCATTTTAGCATCTATCCTGACGCCCTGATGGATGGCATTCTGAAACTACACAGAATCCAGAAATGTGAACCTCCACCTCATACCCAGAGGCCTCACCCAACATCAGGTGCTCTCAGGCTCCAGATCCATTTCCAGACAGCAAAACAAGTGAAAATACAAAACCAAGCAACCGAGTGAGCCATCTCTTAAGGACTAAATTATCGGGCATCTACACTGCTCTTTACCCTTTTCTTCTTTCCCAGTCAGCGACACTGCTTACACTATACATACGATAAATACAGCCTGGAAATGAAGGATTTTCATTTCTGTTCCAAGCCTGACATGGGCATTCATTCATGCGGACAGGTCTGGTTAATTCTGACAGGCCGTCAGCAACGAAGCAATGATACAGTCAGAGTAGCACTGGAAGAAGAGTTTTGAGATGACAGGAAGAGAGGTTTAGAGGAAAATAGAGGCTAGAAATAAAAACACAGAAAATAAGACTTAGGTGGGTTTTATTTAGAAAAAATTAATGACACAAAACTTGTAGAATTTTGGCCTCATTGTTTGGTGGTCTTTTTAATCAGCCTAACATGTTAGAAATAGACACTTAACTTGCTATAAGAAAATAAAGAGGTGCTCGCTTCGGCAGCACATACACTAAAATTGGAACAATACAGAGAAGATTAGCATGGCCCCTGCGCAAGGATGACACACAAATTCGTGAAGCATTCCATATTTAAAAAAAAAAAAAAAAGAAAAGAAAATAGAGAGGACTCAGCTTGGTGGCAGGAGCCTGCAGTCCCAGCTACTTGAGAGGCTGAGGTGGGAGGATCGCCTGAGCCCAGGAGTTCAAGGCTATAGTGTACAGTGATCATGCCTCTGAACAGCCACTACACTCTAGCCTGGGCAATATAGTAAGACCCCATTCTTAAAAGAAAAAAAACAGAGAGTGAGGCAGGTATTCACTAATATTAGTTTATGAAAGTCGTAATTTTTTTTCCAGCAAATTCAGTAAAACCTGGACACCAAAACCTGGGATATTACCCAAAATGGTCATAGATCCCACAAACTGTCCAACCACCTGCCAACTCCACTCTACAGTCTTTATAACAAGTGATGTGCTTTGGATGTTTTATCCAAATCTCATGCTGAAATGTGACGTCTAGTGGGTGGTGTTTGACTTATGGAGGCAGACCCCCTCATGACTCTCTTGGTGCTGTCCTCACGGACTTAATGGGTCCTCGCTGTATGAGCTCACGCAAGATCTAGTTGTTTACAAGAGCCTGAAGCTCCTCCCCCTCTCTCTTGCTATCTCACTGTGTGACATGCCCTTGCCTTCCACCATGATGGGAAACTTCCTGAGGCCTCATGAGAAGCTGAGCAGATGGTGATGCCATGTACAGCCTGCAGAACCATAAACCAAAGAAATTTCTTTTCTGTATAAATTACCAAGCCTCAGGTATTCCTTTATAGCAATGCAGAATAGACTAAAACAACAAACTAAAAGTGAAATGAAACAGAGACAATAGCTACTGGCTGAAGGAAGAATCAGATGTCATGTTTGGAGCCTGGATCAAGCCTTCAGAATAACCATGTGACCCATATTTCATGGCACTGTATTAAAGTACATGACCATACTCCCGACAAGCTGGCTTCTCACAGCCTTTCTTTGCTGTAGCTGTGCTTACCTTTTGGGCTACCCAGCTCCAGTCCATCAGAGACCCTAAATGCACAGACAGCACGGTCAGGGCTGAGTGGCTGCCAACCCTGACCAAGACTGCAGCACCAACTCCTGCCCCAAGGGGTGTCCCCTGGGCCTGCCCCCATCATGTGGCAGCCTTTTGTCTACCTAAAGGTGTTTCTTCAAACACTTTCTGGCAAAGATTCTCTTGGGCAAGGCAGCTGCCTCTCACTCTGTCAGCTGCTATATTCTGAAACACATTGGCCAAGAAGCATTATATGTGAAAATGCCTCACAGGGCTCCATGAGCTTACGAACTGCAGAAAAATAAAACAATATTTTAACAGGCTTTCCAGCCAACAGGGATCCTGGGACTCTTATATTAGGATCCATGACTAATCCTGTCAAAACTAACACTAGCTAGAACAATATTTAGCCAGGAAAACTGCTGAAAGCAGCCAGTGTGTGGTCCTCCATTTAAGACTCCTCAGGTTATTATGCTGGGCTTGGGTTTGGGGAGAAGAGGGCATTTCAGGGAATGTTTTACCTTACATGGAACAATTCCTGATGTAGCCCAAGAAAACTCCCATTACTGGATAGACACCAGCCCGGAGCCAAGCTGAACATTTGCAGAGGTCTTTCGGGCACTCTCTTTGGAGAGGGCAAACTGAGGTTTCCCCAAATGACACATTAATTTTGTTCTTACAGCCTTGGGGTTAGCAACTTCTTTGTCATGTGCCAAGATTCTGAGCCTTCTCCCTGAGCTTGAGAAGGGAGGAAGGGAGGAGAGTGGCCGTGGCTCCTCCCAGTGAAGGAGGAGGGAGTAAAATCCTCCCTGAGCTCCAAAACTGGTGGCTCTCCGAACGCCAAGGAGAGTGGGACAGCACCATCCAGGAGCTAAAGGCAGTCAGATGTGAACTGTCCGGCCACAGCAGCCTCAGCCCTCCTTTGGACTGTTTGTGTCCTCTGCATCATGTCTTCTTATACTCAAACACATACATGTATGTGCACATGCACAAACACATGTGCTACACACAGACTCATGCAGGAACACCCCTGTACACACACACTCATGCAAAGATGCATGTACATATACACTCATGCAAGCAAACACACACACCAATGCCACAGGCATCTGTGTTCTCATATTTTACATCTTCTCATACTCTGAATACATGTACATGCAGACACACATGTACAATCACCAAGCACACACATAAGCACACACATACCCTTGGTAGGGGAAAAGGCAGAGACAGGCATGAGTGCACAGAGCTGAGCAGAGAGAAGCAGAGCATTTAGTCGTGTCTACAAAGGCCATCTGCACAGGTGGCCCATGTGGAGGCTCTAGGTCAGGTGACGTTCATGGAATCCCAGCTCCACCATGGGACAGCTCAGTATTGTTGGGTTAGTAACTTAATCTGAGGTCTGGTTTCTTTTTCTCTAAAGTGAAGATGACACTATCTACTGATAGAATTTTTTTTCCTGGGGGATTAAATGATAATATATGTTGAAGCTCTTCGTAGATTGCATTGCCATGAAGAATCATAGAGGAGCCAAGCAAAAGGCAAGACGTGCATCCTGATTTACCCCCACGGGAACATCCTCGCAGATTCTGAACCAATAAAAAGTTAATGAAAGCTCCACACAGAAGGACGTAACGCTATCTAAAGCTCAGAGCCGCCTCATCTGTTTGCATGCTATTGTCAACCTTTGTACGTCAGCTGGGCACACACTTGTGAGACCTTGAACTCATTGAAAATGACTGCCCCCATCATATAATAACACAGTATAAAACATACAAAAACATGCTGTCTTTATTTGAAATTGATATTCTGTTCATCACAATTTTTTTTTTTTTTGAAACAGGATTCTGCTGCTCACCCAGGCTGGAGTGCAGGGGTGCTGTCAGGGACACTGCAGCCTTGACCTCCTGGGCTCAAGCGATCCTCCCACCTCAGCACCCCCAGGTAGCTGGGACTACAGGCACACACCACCACACTCCGCTGATTTTTATATTTTTTGTAGCGATGGGGTTTCTCCATGCTGCCCAGGCTAGTCTGGAACCCCTGGGCTCAAGTGATCCGCCCACCTTGTTCTCCCAAAGTTCTGGAAATACAGGTGTGAGCCACCACGCCCAGCTCATAGTGGATTTGTTAAATTATTTGCATAAAAATAATTTTATTTTCAAAACATATTGCATTAAGGTATTATTTATCTTGATTACTGAGTTCTTTGATGCCCCCTTAAATGTTGCACAGGAGCCCAAGTATCTCCTCGCTTTCCCCAGCTTCAGGCATGGTGAACACAGCTGTGCGTCACTCATCATGGCCGTGTTTGACTTCAGGACATCTTGTGGGAAGCCGAGTCCCTCTAGCTTTCCTCCCTATCTGCCCAATCTAGAAAATAATACGAGTATTGAAAGAGCAGAAAAGAAGTTAGAAAGCAGGTCCTTGGTGCCTAGGACCTACAATCTGATTGGCAAGCCAACCTGATTCAAGCCACGGAGCTGTACAAGACAATGTAGTACAAACTATTCTTGTTCAGTTTTGTAGGAATCAAGACTAGAAGGAAAAACTCTGGGACCCACAGTCCCTCTCTGATCAAAGTGAACCTTAAATGACATACAACTTTGGATTAGCACAAGAAAATGGAGACGCGTTTTCAACAGAGGAACGTTGCACGGCTCAGGTGGTTTGTGCCTCCTTTCCTCAGACTCTGGGGCAGATTTCAGTTCGAAATAACCCTGGGTACGCAAAAGTGATGGTGGTCAGAGCTCTTGCTCTAGAAAGAAGGGTTCAAATACCCCCAGTTGCTCATAAAACCTCACAGCCACTCGGTTTTTTTTGGTTTTTTTTTTTTTTTTTTTTTGGCCATTTTGGCCTTTTCAGCACCAAACCTTAAAAATGGATCTTGATTATGTATTTTTATCACAATCATAGAAGAAAGAAAGAGAAAGGGAGAGGAGGAGGATGAGAGGGAGCTGTCTAGGTCACCAAAATTTTTTTAAAAAAAAAAGAAGTCTGAGAAGCAGTTACAGCCAAAGGAGCCTCAGGAGACATGGCAACTCCATGCGACAGAGACTAGAACATCATAAGGACCTGAGGCAAAAACTAAGTGTAAGGCCGGCCCGGAGCTCGGACACGCCCATCCCTGTCCGTGCCTGAAAATTACGTCACCAGAATCTGCACTCAGCATCTAGCTTTGCCACGCCCACCTCTGCACTCAGCACTAAACTCTGCACTCGGCACCCAGCCAGCCGTTGGAAATCCCCTCTGCACTCAGCACTAAACTCTGCACTCGGCACCTAGCCCGCCCTTGGAAATCCCCTCTGCACTCGGCACCATTGTCTGCACTCGGCACTAAACTCTGCACTCGGCACCTAGCCCGCCCTTGGAAATCCCCTCTGCACTCGGCACCATTGTCTGCACTCGGCACTAAACTCTGCACTCGGCACCTAGCCCGCCCTTGGAAATCCCCTCTGCACTCGGCACCATTGTCTGCACTCGGCACTAAACTCTGCACTCGGCACCTAGCCCGCCCTTGGAAATCCCCTCTGCACTCGGCACCAGGATCTGCACTCGGCACTAAACTCTGCACTCGGCACCTAGCCCGCCCTTGGAAATCCCCTCTGCACTCGGCACCAGGATCTGCACTCGGCACTAAACTCTGCACTCGGCACCTAGCCCGCCCTTGGAAATCCCCTCTGCACTCGGCACTAAACTCTGCACTCGGCACCTAGCCAGCCGTTGGAAATCCCTGCAAAATTTAAAAGAAGCCCTGCCAAAACCTGCCCAATAGCGCATTGCCCCGTCCGCCAGCTCACCGGAAATCCCGCCTACCTGTTTCTCTACAGCCAGTCAGAGTATCTTCCCTCCCTATATAACCCCAGGCCTGCCTTCTCTGGCCCCCTTTCCCTAGACCATAGAACCTCAACCGGGAGCCAAATAAATTGGCGGCTAATTGTTCTCATGAAGGCCTCGGTTTCCTCATTTTAAACTCGGCAATAAACCTTCCAGAGAATAAACCTTTCACTAAGGAAATCTGAATAGAGACTTTAGTTAATAGTAAGGTGTCGGTCTGGGCTCATTAGTACTCTACTGAGGCAGGATGTTAAGAGGGGAAACTGTAAGGAGGTATATGGAGACTTTGTAACTTTTCCGTAAATCTAAAACTGTTCTAAAATAAGAAGTTTACCAAAACAAACAGAAAGGTCTTAGCACAGTTAGATAAGAATCAGGAAGAGTGATAAAATGTGTCCTGCAGGTATCAAAGGTCGCAGTAACTTGGGCTAAAGGCTCATTTCCAAACCTCCCCAGAGGGGGACACATGAGAAGGCATGATGAGGCAGCTGGACAACAACAAATGCTTGGAGAAGGAGTTCAGTAAAACCTCAGGTCATTAACCACAGCCTGGGTGTTCTCCGCTGAAAATGACTCATACTGAAATCCCTCAGACCAAAGCACAGGACATCATAGGCAAAGCAGAGTTCCTGCTCCCTGCAAGGGCCTGTGGGCTCCCAGAGTTAGCCCGGGAGGCTCTGGGATCACCTGCTTCCCCCCCCCGGCTTCATCCTTGATAGCCAGAATCATGGCCACCTTGGCCAAGCACTGCTGAGAAGCCGCCACCCAGGACACCCTCATTTGTTTACCAACTTGTTTGTGGCAGTCTAGACTCAGTTTACTCCCTGCCTCCTTGGCCCTATCGCAATGTAGAAGAGCACAGTGCTGATAAGCCTCCAAATGTAATTAAAACAAGGAGTAATTAGAGTTTAACAGCATAACTCAGGGCACATGGAAATTCTGCAGAAGTGTGATCCCAGCCCAGCCTCCGGGGCCCTAGTGTGTTTAGTTAAGTTTCTTTATTTGGAAAACCATAGCAAGACAGGGGCCTTCATGCGATTAGATAAAAACACAGAATGTCATACTAAAAGTACAACCTGTATGTTGATGTGCGCACACACATTGCATGCCCACTCTCATGCACACCCACGCATTGCCAGGCGCAGCAGGCACAAGCCAACAGCTCTGAACACACACAGAACGGCCCGCCAGTCCCAGTCCTCTGCTCCTCCAGCCCGCAGAGGGATCCTACGCTGCAGGCGACACTCACAGGCTTCCCCTCCAGGGCACACCACAGCTCACCGCGTGTGTTTGCCTTCAGTTTCTGAGAACCCTGAAGGAAATGCAGAGCTAGTCAGCTGAAGTCTGTATTTATTCTTTCCGTCTGATTGGGAAGTTTCCTGAGTATCCCATGCCAAACAGTGCTCCCTGGAAAGCTGTCAGAGCTCAGGAGCTGAGCACAAGACCTCACCATCCAGGGAAGCAGTCCACAAACAACCGCAGCCAACAGGCCCGTGTGATTTCACAGCAGCCAAGTGGAGACAAACCACCCAACTCGGCCAAGAGCCTGGAGGGCTGCCCGCCTGCAACCTACTGGGCAGGGCACAAACAGCCAGCTGAGGTGTTCTGAGCCCTGGCACTTTAGGGGCTGGTTGGTCAAGACCCTCAGAACCAGCACGGCAGGCCTCTGGCCCACTTCCCGCGGTCCTGCATCATCACTTCGGGGACACTGTCCGGAGGAATTGCTGTTGGCAACTCATTTCTTCAGCACCATACCTTCCAACTCCAGTTCTCTCTTCTCCAACACTAACTGAAGCTTTTCACTTTTGACTCCCTGAAATGTTCTTTTTTCAGCCTTATTCCACCTTCTGAAGCCACCAAATAGTGAATTTATTCAGTGCACTGTGTGAGGGCTCCTTGTAGGATTTAATTTATTTTCTCCAGACCCTTCTCTTTTCCAGCCTGACTTTACTTTCTGTGACCACTTTGTTTACCTGTTCTGGACGCCTTGATTTATCAACGTCCCTTAAAACTAAAAATTCTGTTCTTAGAGCACAGTTTAGAGTTTAAAAGGGGGTTAATGTTAAGGAAATTTATCCCATTGCTATGGTTTGGATATTTGTCCCCTCCAACTCTCATGCTGAAATTTGATCCCCAGTGTTGGAGGTGGGGCCTAATGGGAGGTATTTGGGTCATGGGGCAGATCTCTCAGGAATAGATTAACGCCCTCCCTTTGAGATGAGTGAGTTCTCAGTTTCTGAGACAGCTGGTTGTTGGAAAGAGCCTGGCACCTTCCTCCCCTCTGTCTTTCTTTACACCTGGCCATGTGATCTCTGCACACTCTGGCTCCTCTTCACCTTCTGCCATGCATGGAAGCTCCCTGAGTCCTCACCAGAAGCAGATGCTGGTGTCATGCTTCCAGTACAGTCTGTAGAACTGAGGACCAAATAAACCTCTTTATATGTATATAAATTACCCAGGATCATGTATTCCTCTATAGCAATACAAACGAATTAAGACACCTATTCTGGCTTTCCCCTTTTTAATACTATTTGATAACAAATATGAATTTTAATTTCTAATTAACAATGAGAAATTTCAAGTCCATAACCTTCCTAATTCTATCATTCCTTCTACATTTATTACCTGGCTTTCTTCTGTCAAGCAGAGCTTTCCTTTATCAACTGAAGTTATCTGGATACCATAAAGTGTATTTCCCATTGGAAAGGCAAGATTAAAGATTATTATGCTTTCATGACCTTCAGATCATTTGCTGCAACAAACTGTGAATGGAGGACTTTCGTCTCTCGCTCCCTCTCTCTCAATGATTAGCATATGATTATTACAGAGTCATAGATTTTCTCCATTTTAGAAATGGATAGGACATAAAGCTAGAAGAGAGTTTCCTTCCTTCCTTCCTTCCTTCCTTTTTCTTTCTTTCTTTTCTTTTTCTTTTCTTTCTTTCTTTCTTCGAGACAAGAGTCTTATTCTGTTGCCCAGGCTGGAGTGCTATGGCCTGATCTCAGCTCACTGCAACCTCTGACTCTCAGGCTCAAGCAATTATCGTGCCTCTACCTCCTGAGTAGCTAGGGTTACGGGTGCACACAACCATGCCAGCCTATTTTTTTTTTTTTTTTTTTTTTTTTTTTTTTTTGGTAGAGAAAGGGTTTACCATGTTGGCCAGGCTGGTCTTGAACTCCCGACCTCAAATGATCTGCCTGCCTTGGCCTCCCAAAGTGCTGGGATTACAGGCATGAGCCACTGAATCCAGCCAGTTTCCTCTTTCAGTGTTGTGTAGCTAGTAAGTGGCAGAGCTGGGACTAGAACTCAGGCTGGTCTAACACCAAGACCAATCTCCTAACCATTATACTCTTTTGCTTCCTCATAGCCTTTTTTTTTTTTTTTTAAGTTTCCAAATATTGAATTTGAGAGTACAAATTCTTGCAGTTCACTTGGTTAATCCTAGACCCAGATACCTAAGTTAATGTCACCTTTGTGGAGTGCTGCCTGTTCTGGGATTTCATTTACTCTTAATCATCATTCTACTCTTCCGTGTTTTCAAAATCATGCTCATTGATAAGAGGAGTAAGAAGCAAAAGAATGGACAGAGTCTGCTTTTTTTGGTTAACATTACATTTCTTTCCCAATCAGAAGCCTACCCCTTTCTCATTCCATCCTTCTTTTTCTATGAACAGAGCTATATATGTCCCAAATACAATCCGTAGAACTAAAAGAACTTCCAGATAAAATACACATCCCCTTCTTCTCCCAAATAGTTTTCCACTGCAATTCTACCAGCAGTTTCATGGATTTACTAATCCATAGAGTTCCTTCTCTCTTCTCAGTTCTACTTAATTTCTTTTGAAGTACCTATACCCTTCCACATAGTATTATATTTGCTTCATACAATAGCAAGTCATATTTTTCCTCCATCTTATCAACTTCTGTATCTGTTTATGCTGACTGTAAAGTGGACTATCTCCCAGTTCGAGGATAAGGAGAGAGGGGGGCTTGATAACTAGATTTTTGTTGTTGTTGAAATAAAATCACAAATATGAGTCACTGGAAAATAAGTAGTTAATCAACTCATGTATATGTGAGTTAAATAAAATCATGTTGACTGGATATAAGTCAACTACTTAGAACATTAATATTAAACAATAGCTAACAACCTTGTCTTTATGTACCATGTAGGAGGTACCAAGATAAGTCCTTTACCTGAATTATCTCATTTTATTCTTACACAACCCATTAAGATGAGTATTTTAACATCCCCACTTTAAAGATGAGAAAACCAAGGCTTAGGAAGTCTGAAAGATGACCCACAGCCAATAGGTACAGAGACAGCATTTAAAACCAGGTCCCTTCAGTTTTGGTGCTCACACTTTTAACCACACCCTGCAACACTATCCCTTTGCTACTTGGAATATGTTAGCCAATGGAAATGGGTCTTGTGACATAAAGCCACTCACATACAATACTGTCACATGAATTCTGAGAAGCAGACTTCCACTTTCAGTAAGTGTGGGTATCTTGGGGCTGATTAATGCTCTTGCCAAAAATAACTTAGCTGAATACAATCTTTTAAAAATTATTTTCCATGCATCAGAGAGTCACTGAAGTGAAGGAGACTAGGGGGGCTGAGATCCTAAGGAGGGAGGACCCACGTAGACGTGAGCCGACTTTGTGCAGCTACATTAACCCTTGCGGCATTTGCTGATTCTGGGGACCAGTTACGAGCTGAGAATCTGGGCTCTGCATAGGCAAAAACTTCCGGGGATGGAAGACTGGCAGAGTTTTGGGAATTTTTCATGTACACTTGAAGAACCAATTATTTTGATGAGAATGACAGAACATAGAAGTGGGCTTATCCCACTGCCTGGTTTCCTCTAAAAAAATTCCTCAAAATCTGAAGCTAGGCAGAGCAGAAAGTTAACAGTGAGCAGACATCTCAGAAAGGTCAAGTAGACCTCCGTTGTTCTTATTCCTTCTGCTAGGTACAACTAAAAGCCCAAGCCAGTATATATAAATGAGACAAACCTAAGAAGACTTGAAAGGGTGGAGAGAGGAAGGTAGATGAGTTAGGGACCTCAGGACCTAACAAACGACATGTTTATAAATTCCCTAGTTTGGTTTTTATTGTTCTAGTTTTCTGTTTGTTTGTTTGTTTGCCTCAGGTATTCCATAACTGGTGCTGAAGAAGCCAGCAATCCAGAAATGCCAATGAGAACAGACAAAGAAATTGCAACAGAAGCTTGTTCTCTCTAGCTGAAGAGCCGGGAAAGGGCAGCTACATAAGACAGGAAGCACGCAGTTAATAATCACTTGACTTCAGCCAAACACTACAGAGAAAAACACCCATGGGCTTACCCTCCCTCACTCACACCAGCAAAGACCGAGTGGGGAGTCTAGATGTCACCCTGGCAGGCTATCACAAGGTGCCCCAAAACTCCCGCAGGGGTAGTGCCAAGGAAGGCCAAGGAAGGAGCTAAGACTTGAATCCCCACTGGCTGGTATGAAGAAGTCCGTTCTTCTCCCACGGCATCAGTGGTAACCATGTGGGGAGGCTAGATGTTCACCCCACATGGCAGTCTCGAAACATCCCACTCTGGGTGTCAACAGAAGCCAAATGGGAACCTGAACTTCTCTACTCCAGCTGGCAATACTGAGGCAGAATGGAATGTCAGAGAAATTCAGGTAATGCAGGAGGTTTAGATGAGATTCAGAGTATTATAACATCAGATGACGCTATATAGATTCTCACTGAAAATCACTTGTCGTACCAAGAGCCAAAAAGATCTCAAACTGAATGAAAAGAGACAATCAGTAGATGTCAACACTGGGATGACAAATGTGTTAGAATTACCCAACAAAGATTTTAAAGTAGTCATCATAAAAGTGCTTCAACAGTACATGAATAGAGGATCAGAGACTTGTGGGATTATAACAAAATATCTAACATTTACGTCTTCGGAGTTCTGGAAAGAAAAGAGAAAGAGGGAAGGTCTGAAAAAGTACTCAGAAAAATAATGGCTGAAAAATCTGAAATTTGGCAATAGACATGAACATACAGACTCAAGAAGCTGATTAAACTCCATGTGGGATAAAAACAATAAAATCCACACCAAAACAAATCATAATTAAACTTCTGAAAACTAAATATTTTAAAAACAAAAGATTATAAAACAAAGATTACAAAACAAATGACAAATTTCTAATCAGAAAACAAGGAGGCCTAAAAGAAGTGGCAAGACATTTTTCAAATGCTGAAAGAAAAGAACTGTCAAATCAGAATCTTTTTTTTTTTTTTTTTTTTTTTTTTGAGAGACCGTCTCATCACTCTGTCACCCAGGTTGGAGTACAGTGGTGTGGTCTTCGCTCACTGCAACCTCTGCCTCCCAAGTAGTTGGGATTACAGGCACCTGGCTAATTTTTGTATGGGGTTTTACCACGTTGGCCATGCTGGTCTCAAACTCCTGACCTCAGGCGATCCACCCAGCTTGGCCTCCCAAAGTGCTGGAATTGCAGGTGTGAGCCACCACGCCTAGCCATATCAGAATCTTATACCCATAAAAACAAGCAAGGAAACTAGTCTTCAGGACTTAGGGGAAATCAAGACATTGTCAGATGAAGGGAAACTGAGAGGATTTGTCACCAACAGATCTACCCTAAAAGAATGGCCAAAGGTTGTTTTCTCTGTAGAAAGAAAACAATAAAAGAAACATCAGGGGCCGGGCGCGGTGGCTCAAGCCTGTAATCCCAGCACTTTGGGAGGCCGAGGCGGGTGGATCACAAGGTCAAGAGATCCAGACCAACCTGGTCAACATGGTGAAACCCCATCTCTACTAAAAATACAAAAAATTAGCTGGGCATGGTGGCGCGTGCCTGTAATCCCAGCTACTCAGGAGGCTGAAGCAGGAGAATTGCCTGAACCCAGGAGGCGGAGGTTGCGGTGAGCCGAGATTGCCATTGCACTCCAGCCTGGGTAACAAGAGTGAAACTCCGTCTCAAAAAAAAAAAAAAAAGAAACATCAGGAAGCATGAAAGAACACAATAAGAAAAAAAAAGGGTAAATACAATAAACTTTCTTCTCCTCTTGAGTTTTCTAAATAATGTTTGACAGTTGAAACTAAAACTATAACACTGTTTGATGTGGCTCTTAATGTTTGTAGAGGAATTTTTGAGACAATTGTATTCTAAATGTCAGGGGCAAGGAATGTAAAGGTAGGTAAGGTTTTTATGCTTCATGCAAACTGGCACATTTATGACACCAATGGTCTATGATAAGTCATGTATAGAAAATGTAGTATTTAGAGCAACCATTAGAAACTATGCAAAGAAATATACTCAAAAACACTACAGATAAATCAAAATAATTTTTTTTTTAATGTTAGCTACTCACAATTAGGAAAATGAAAACAGGGAAAAGAGAAACAGAAAAAGCAAACAGAAAGTGAAAAAATTAAACAACAGACTTAAGTCCTAACATATAAATTATTTTAAACACAAATTATCTAAATACACCAACTAAAAGGCAGAGATTGGCAAATTAGAAACCATGACCTAAATACAGGTTGCCTAAGGACATTCACTTCTAATATAACAGCGTAAGCAAGTTGAAAGGCAAATAATGGAAAAAGATATATTATACAAACATTGACCCAAAAAAACAAGAAGCAGGACTGACAACATTAATATCAGGTAAAACAGACTACAGAGCAAAGATAATTACCAGAGACAGAAAGGGACATTATATGGTAATAAAAAGGTCAGTCCTCCAAGAAGACATGTCAACCCTAAATGTAAATACACCAAACAATGAGGCTGCAAAATACGATAGAACTGAAAAGAGAAAAAGACAAATCTACAATTATAGTTAAAGATGTCAACGCCCCTCTTTCAACAATTGACAGAACAATTTGACAGAAAATTAGCAAGTATATAGAACTCAACCACACCATCAATCAATAGGATCTGACATTTCTAGAACATTCTATCTGTGATGATTAATACTAGTTGTCACCTTGACTGAATTGAGGGATACCTAGAAGGCCAGTGAAGCCTTGTTTCTGGGTGTAACTATGAGAGTGTTTCCAGAAGAGACTGGCATGTGAGTCAGTGGACTGAGAGAGGAAGACCCATCTTCTGTGTGGATAAACACCATCTAATCCACTGCAGGTGCAGCCAGAAAAAAGCCAGGGAGAAGGAGGGAGATATGCAGCTTGCTCTTGCTTCTTCTCTGTCTCTCTTCTAGGGAAGAATTCTTTTTTTCTCCTCTAGCCCTTGAACATCAGATTCCAGGATCTGTGGCTTTTAGACTCTGGGGCCTGAACCAGCAGCTTCCCAGTAGTCTCCCAGGGGCTCTCAGGCCTTTGGCCTCAGACAGGAGCTGGACTGTTGGTTTTCCCAGTTCTGAGGCTTTTGGACTTGGGCTGAACCACACGACTGTCTTCCCAGGGTGCCACACTTTCCAGTTTCTCTACTCTTCCAGCTTGAAGATGGCCTATCCTGGGACTTCATCTTTGTTGTCATGTGAGCCAAATTCTCCTAATAAGCTTCCTTTCATATGTATCCTATTCTGTCCCTCTGGGGGATTCAGTAATACACTATCCAATGACATCAGAATATACATTCTTCTCAGATGCTCATGAAACATATACAAAAATGGACTGTATCCTGAGCCATAAAACAAGTTTCAACCAATTTAAAACAATTAAAATCATATAGAGCATGACTTTCATGTCTTCCATTCCTTCCACAATGGAATCAAACTAAAAATCAGTAATGGAGAGATAACAGGAAAATCTTCAAGCACTTGGCAATGAAACAACACACTTTTAAATAATCCACAGTTCAAAAAAGAAGTCTCAAGGAAAATTGTTTAAAATGCCTTGAACCAAATAAAAATAAAATACCACATACCAGAAGTGATGAGACACAGCTACAGCTGTAATTATGGCACCAAATGTATACTTCAGAAAACAAAGAAAGTCTCAAATCAATAATCTAAGTTCCCATCTGAAAAACCTAGACAGAGAATAGCAAAATAAACCCAAAGCCAGTAGGAGACGAGAAATAATAGAGATAAGAACAGAAATTTAAACGTGAACAATGATGGGAAAATAAATGAAACAAAGAGATGGCTCTGTTTTTAAAAAAGATCAACAAAATTGGCAAACCTCTAGCAAGACTGACAAAGAAGAGAGATGACACCAATTGCCGATATCAGGAATGAAACAGGAGATATCACTACAAACCCTGTAGACATCAAGAGGATAATAAATGCTATGAACAGAACTCTGCATTCATAAATTTGGCAATTGAGTGAAACTGACCACTTCTTCAAAAAATACAAACTACCACAACTTATTCAATATGAAATCGATAATTTGAATATCTATAACTATTATGAAAATTAAATTCATAATTTAAAACCTTCCAAAGAAGAAATCTCCAGGCACAGATTATTTCACTAAAGATTCTACTAAACAGATTATAGAAAATTAACACCAATTCTACACAATTTTTCCAGAAAATAGAAAAGGAGAGAGTACTTCCTAATTCATTTTATAAAACTAATATTCTAGTTTCAAAAGACAAAGCCAGTACAAGAAAAGAAAGTGATATACACAATATCTCTCATGAATATAGAAGCAAAAATCCTTAACAAAATATTAGCAAATGTAATTCAATAATATGTATTTTTAAATTTATATACCATGACCAAGTAGGCTTTATTCTAAGAATGCAAAGATATTTCAATAATTAAAAATCAATCAACATTAACATAACCATAGTAACTGGCAAAAAGGAAAATACCAGGATGTATAATAAATAATTTGTCTGGTCTTTGTCCTTGCTTCCTGGGAGGGATCTTCTACACCCTTCTTATTACCAGAAATTTCCCTGATGATAAGAATGCCTTTGCTATTCATTGCAGAACTTGGCCTGCACATTAAAAGAATGCTCACTAGAAAACTTCAGGTTGGGAGCTGGACATGCCAGAAAGACCAACATGTGATTAGAGGTTTGGAACTTTGAACCATGTGGTATCATCCCAATCTCCCAATGTTGAAAGAGGACAGAGAAACTGGAGACTGAGTTCAATCATGTGGCAAATAATTCCATCATTTATGCTGACATAATAAAACTTCAATAAAAACTCTGGACACTAAAGTTTGAGTATCCTAGTTAGTGACCATATTGATGTGCCAAGAGGGTAAGACATTTTGATTTTCCAGGAAGTGAACACAGAAACTCTATTAATAACCATCCAAGACCTTGCCTTCTGGATGTCTTCTTCCTGCTGGTCCTAATATGTATCTTTTATAACAAAACTTTAATCATAAGTGTAGCACTTTAAGTTCTGTGAGTTTTTGTTCTAGTGACTTATTAAACTGGAAGAGGTAGGAGGAGCTACTACCAATTAGTCAGAAGTGTGGATGGCCTGAGAAACCCAGAACTCATGATGGCATCTGAAGTGAGAGCCGTCTTGTTGGGGACTGCCATAAACCTATGAAGTTTACACTAATTCTGGGTTATTAGTATCAGAATAGCATTAAAATATTGCATATTATTATATCAATCTATGCAGAAAAAGCATTTGACAAAATTCAATATCCTTTCATGATGCTGTCAGAAAAATAGAAATAGAATTTCAATTTGATTTTTTTTAATCTACAAACAAACAACAAACCCTATAGCTAACATAATGCCTAACAGTGAAGGACTAAATGCTTTTCCTATAAGATTGAGAATAAGGCAAGAATGTGCACTCTTACCACCCATATTCAATATACTGTTAGAAGTTCTAACTAGTATAGTAAGTCAAACAAACACCATACAGTTAAAAAAAAGGAAGAAATAAAACATTCCTTATTTGTATGTGATACTATTGTTTTTATAGAAAATCCCAGGAACTTTCACAATAAGAGATTTTAGCAAAGTTACAAGATATAAACATAGAAATATTAATTATATTTCTATATTGTAGCAATGAACACGTATACACTGAAATTAAAAATTTAATATCATTTTCAGTTGTTCCAAAAATGAAATATTTAGATGTAATCTAACAAAACATATACAGAGCTTGTTACTGAAAATTACACAATGACGAAAGTAATCAAAGATGATCTAATAAATGGAGAGACATATTATGTTCATGGATCAGAAGACTCAACATAGTAAAGATATCCATTCTCCCCAAGTTGATATACAGATTTTCTATCAAAATCCCAGCAATAATGTTTTGTAGACACAGACAAGATTATTCTAAAATGTATATAGAAATGCAAAAGAACTACAATAGCTAAAACAATTTCTAAAATGAATAAAGTGGGAGAAATTTGTCTACTCTATTTTACAACTGTGAGGTATTATCAAAGGGGTAGACACATGCATCAATGGAACAGAATAGAGAACTCAGATATAGGCCCACAAAAATATGCTCAACTGCTTTTGACAAGATGCAAAAGCAATTCAATGAAGGAAAGATACCTTTTTCAACAAATGATGCTGGAGCAACTGGACATCCATAGACAAACAAATGAACTTCAACCTAAATCTCATACCTTATGTAAAAATTAACTCAAAATAGTCATAGAGTTAAATTTAAAACTTTAAAACTTTTAGAAAAACTAGCAGGAGAAACTCTGAAATTTAGGGCTACACAAAGACTTCTTACACTTGACACTGAAAGCAAAATTCATAAAAGGAAAAATTGATAATTTGGACTTTGTCAGAATTTAAAACTTTTGCCCTGAAAAACACCCTTCTTGATTAAAAAAAAAGACAAGCTACAGAGTGGGAGAAAATAATGGCAAATCATACATGCAACAAAGGACTAATATCTGTATTTAAAAAAAATCTCAAAGCTCAACAGTAAAATCAAATAATCCAGACAGAAAATGAACAAAAGATATAAAGAACAGCTAGATTTTTTGTGACTAGTTTTGCCCTATGGGTGGTCAGCAGAAGTGATATGTCCGTTCTAGTCAGAGTAGTTAAAAGTGGGTGTAAGACTTCATATTTCCTCTCTTTCCCTTCCTAAAAAGCATATATTGAAATTCTGGTATCACAAAATGGAGTGGCCTGAATCCCTAATTCACCTCATTAAGAAGAGATTCTCTTGTGAGTTGATTAACTTGCACTGACATTACATGAGTAAGAGATAAAGTAATGGTGTTTCAGGATCTTGGGGTGTCAATTTTCTGGCTGGAAACCTCTCTGGCTGTGGTACTTTTGTCTGAGTCCTGTGTCCAGAAGGACGTGCACAGACAATTGAAGGGTCAACAAGAAGAAGATGAGTTTTACTGAGTGTTACAACAGCTCAGAGGAGACCCACCATGGGCAGCTCCTCTCTGTAGCAGGTCATCTGTCAAGTGTTCAGTTCTCAGCAGAAAGGAGGGCCTGAAGGGCTTGCTCCTCTCTGCAACCGGCCGACCAGACGTCTGCAGCTCTCAGCAGAGAGGAAGCCCTGGAGAGGGTGGCTCCTCTCTGCCAGCAGGTCATCTCTGCAGTTCTCTACCTCTCTGAGAGGGTAGCTTCTCTTTGCCACTGGTTATTCCATCATTTCCAGCTATCAGCAGAAAGGGTACTCCTCTCTGCTCCTGGCCATCCAGTCTTCTCCCCACTCTCTTCATCCTCTGGCTGTCCTCTGCCCTGCTCTAGCTGAGCCCAGGGCTTTTATGGACTTCAGAGGCACGGAAGAGCATGCCAGTTGGCCCATGGGCAGCCATGGGCAGGTCAGAAGGAACATCATGAGTCCCCATTCCAGTCAGTGGTACTGGCAACCAGGACCACAGCCTTCAGACTCTTCCTGGCCTGAAGGTGGGGACTTACTGGGGATCTGTCCCATCCTGAGGAGTAATCAATCTGCCTTCCACTGCCATTCATGACCCTTGGGCCTTGGCCCTAATCCCTGCTCTGAGATTGGAGGAGGCACTGGGAACCAGCACAATGGTGGCAGCTGCTGTCATCAATCGTGTGTTAGGTGACTGTAATTTCAGGAATTATTTGTTATTGCAACCAAAATCTATTCTGCATTGACAAATGTAATAAACTACGATGTAAAAATTTAATAAACATTTCTATATAATTGGAAAATTATATAACTTTGTTTTCCACAATTATTTATAATTAGTGATGTTGTAATGACTTTCCTCATTTATGTATACATTTAGTGAAAGTTTTTCATTGGAGTAGAGCAGAAGTGAAGATGATTTCTTTACAAGTATTTCTTCAGAGTATTACTGGGTAAAAGAGAATAAAGGTTTCTATTATTCTGCATATCACTGCCTGTCATTTGGTCAACATGATTTTATTGAATTAATACTTTCTAATACTGGCCACCACCAATTTTGCCAACTCTTACTATTGCCATGTTTTTAGCAAAGTTAATGGGCACAAAGTGATTCTTTCCTGATATTGCCATTTGCGTGGCTTTGGTCAAAAGTGAGATTGAGCATTTGCTCATATGTTTGTTTGCTCATTGTAATTCTTCTTTTATGAATTTCAAGAACAGAGAGGTTTATATTTGAGATGCAAAGCACTAGATTGGCCTGATGATGTCACTTCTCTTTTTTGGCTTCCCCCAAATAGCAATCAGTCATACTGGAAGGTGAAAAGTATACTGTTACTTTCTTTAATTCTTTACCTGGAACAAAGCCAACTCTTGCAGCTGAGGTTAGCTTTAATTAACCCTTTCAGCTGAGATTCTCCAATGTTCCCACATTGTGTTCATCCAAATGTTTAATTAACTGTGGTGTTGATTAATTAATGGGCACCAGTTCTGCCATCTGGAACAAGCCCCCTCTACCTCCTGGCCTTCTCACTTCTCCGGTTCAGTTAAGATCTCTGTGAATGCACTTGTCTTCTTTCTCAACCAAACATCTTATTTTTCTTCCTCTTTCTTTTTAATGTTAATGCTTAGCAGAACTGAAAGTAGGAAAACTGCTGCCCAGGAGAAGCCTAGGAGAATTCAGTTGGATTTTCTGCATCAGTGCTACCAAGTTTTGTTACCTCACTGAGTGGGCCAATCCTTTATTGCCAAACCGCTGAAGTCATTTATCTGCTTCTGTTGTCTATGAGTCGTAGTATAGTGTTTATTAGCAAGTACGAAACCCCTCCTGACTAACCACAAGGCTTTTCTTCCTTCTAACCAAGGTCTACTTTCCCAGCCCCGATTCTTAACATAACTTTTTAAAAAATAGAGATGGGGCCTTCCTATGTTGCCCAGGCTGGTCTTGAACACCTGACCTCAAGAAATCTACCTGTTTCAGCCTTTTAAAGTGCGGAGATTACAGGTATAAGCCACCAGGTCCAAACAATTCTACTCACACCCTGACCTTACATCACTATGTTCATTTATATAAGCTGGTCCTTCTGCCTGGAATATCCTCTCCCACCTTTTCCACCTGACATTTCCTCTCCTTCTTTAGGGCACACTCTCAGGGCAACACATATGCGAGGGCTTCCCTGCTTTTGGGGTCCAGAGCTTGTCATTCCCTTCCCCACTTTCTGTAGGACATGCCACCACTGTGGCACCTTCTCACGGCATGACTCTCTCTTCCTCTGGATTATAAGCCATCAAGAACATATCTTCTCTACCTTTTTTTATCTTAGCATCTATCATAGTGAATAGAAGGAATGTAATAGTTTTTGTTCAATGAATGACACTAGGTCAAACCAGTTAGCAAAAATTTGTCACTTCCAACTTCTAACTGAGCCAGACATCCTCCCTAAGCAGTCATCAAAAACAAAACTGAAGTGATCCTTTTTGAGCAAAAGCATCCAGAAAAACATCACAAAGCATAGGGCAAGTTATAAGTGCTTTGATATGGGGCTTAGTGTCAGTATTCCAGACCCTGTGTGGTCTTCATTTCACCCATCAACCTCACTATGACCTCTGGCATTCTGAATTGCTGTCTATTCACATGGGGAAAGGGTCTGACCAAGTCTGTGCATGCTTTGAAGAAGTGCTAGATCTGGGATTGAACTGAATCTTACCATCTCTTATAACCTTCATAAAACTTGAATAGCTTTCTAAAAGCTGAGGATGATTCTTATGCTTCTGTGGCATGAAACATAAAATTGGCCTTTTCAATTAAAATCATATAGGTTGATAAGGCTTTAATGATCTGGCTGGGTGCAGTGGCTCACGCCTGTAATCCCAGCACTTTGGGAGGCTGAGGCAAGCAGATTGCTTGAGGTCAGGAGTTTGAGACCAGCCTGGGCGATATGGTGAAACCTCATCTCTACTGAAAATACAGGCTGGGCATGGTGGCTCACACCTATAATCTCAGCACTTTGGGAGATGGAGATGGGCAGATCACTTGAGGTCAGGAGTCCAAGATCAGCCTAGCCAACATAGCGAAACCCAGCTACTCAGGATGTTGAGAGAGGAGAATTGCTTGAACCCAGGAGGTGAAGGCTGCAGTGAGCTGAGATTGCACCACTGCACTCCAGCTTGGGCAACAGAGTGAGACTCTGTCTCATTAAAAAATAATAATAATAATTAGCCAGGCATGGTGGTACACAACTGTAATCCCAGTTACTCAGAAGGCTAAGGCAGGAGAATTGCTTGAACCCAGGAGGTGGAGGTTGCAGTGAGTCAAGTTCAAGCCACTGCACTCCAGCCTGGGCAACAGAGTGAGACTGTCTCAAAAGAAAGAAAAATCTATACTGTTTCTCCCAGATTAATTTGGTTGATATTGGTTTTTTCAGCACTTTCACAGCCTGAGGCATCTTGATCTGACCTATGTTATGGGTGGGGCTTACACAGTGAGGGTCACCCCACCTACCTGTTTGAGTAGGGCAGTTATAAAATGCTACTCCTTGGATACACCATGGAATACTACTGAGCCATAGAAAGGAACCAAACAATGTCCCTTACAGCAACTCGGATGGAGCTGGAGGCCATTATTCTAAGTGAAGTAACTCAGGAATGGAAAACCAAAAACTGCATGTTCTCACTTGTAAGTGGGAGCTAGGCAATTAGTGAGCAAAGACATACAAGGTGATATGTGATATAATGGACTTTAGAGACTCAAAAAGAGGAGGGCAGGGGGAGGATGTTAGAGTAAAAACTGCACAGTAGGTACAATGTACACTACTCGGGCGAGTGCTGTACTAAGATCTCAGCATTCACCACTATATAATTCACCCATGTAAACAAAAAACCACTTGTACCCCCAAAAGCTATTGAAATTGAAAAAATAAAACAAAACACTATTCCTTGTAGCTTATTAACTGCTCAGACTCTCAGAATCATTTAGACAATAGAAATGATTGAAGAGATACTAGAGGAAGGGAAACAGAAGAGAGAAATTTAACCCCTTTCCAGGAAGCAAGGCTCTACCTAGAAACAAAGGTAAAGATATGATTAATAGGGGCGAATTACCACTAACAATCCAAGTCTCACCCAGAAGACCAATGATTTAACATCCTTGGCTAGGGTCATTAAAATCTCCTTGACACAAATGGAAAGCTTCAGACACTGAGGAGGGCACTCCCCTTAAGGGGCCCCACACCCTAGCAGGGGACTGCAGGGGAACAAAGGTATCTCCCAGCCTAAATGAGGAGCCTGGGTTTTGTGCTTGGTATCTCATCCTATGATCAGGTTTTAACAGCCTCAGTTATTAGGAGTGAAACTTCCCAGGAGTCTTTTGCCAGAAATGGGGTGTGTTAAGTTCCACACAGTTCAAGTCAATATGATGGACCATTAACTCAATGTTTTTGTTTATAGTTGAGTGGTAATGAGTAAGTAATGCCCTTCATCCAGAAAGTTCTCAGAACACAGGATGCAGAAGGCGTTTAGAGCTGTCCCCCTCATGTGTGAATCTGCTGCATTACGACCGTGCCTTTTGTGAACTCTGGGCTCTGCTACATCCTAAGCTGCTGTACTAATGAGCTTGCACATCTAAAGAAATGTGAAGCCTGAGATGAGAAAACCACAAAAGCAACCACAATTTTATGAGTTCACTGGCAACAGAATGTTCAACTAGCAAAAATAGTTTTAAGTGGCACTTTGTTCAAGAGAATAATAAAATAACAGAATAGCACTGACCATGTGTGACAGAATCTGAGGACTGGATGGATTGGAATATTTAAAGACCCAACTGTGTCACTGTTCCCATCTCAGACATTTGAATTCTAAATAAAACATGCCTTAAAAAAACCAGTTTTTCTCCATCCTAAAGAAATCAATCATCTATTAGTATTAATAGGGCGGTTGATTTGTGAGGGCTTTTTTTTTTTTTTTTCATTTTCCACCTTTTCTGATATGTTGTTTTACTGTTTTGCTAATAATAAGAAAAAGATAAATTCACCTGGCAACAAATTAACATAAACACTTATCACATGTTTTTAAACAATGGCATATATAAATAAAAAGATGAAAAGATACACTGTTTCCTTAAGCAGCGTAACAGTGAAATTCTTGATGCTCTGCAAACTTCCTCAGTCAGGTGCCAACCTCAAGCAAACTGAATAAAACGTATTGATACCTTAAAATTTTTGTGATGAGATGTTGCATAAATATTATCAATATTCTTGATTGTTGTATAATTGTTTAAATGCAATCAATCATGCATGTATAATTGTTCTCAAACTCTACTTTTTTATGTGTCTTAGTCTGAGGCTAAATAATTATTATTCAAAGACCTTATCTTTTTTTAAAAATTCTGGTAAAATATACGTAACAAAATTTAGCATTTTAACCATTTTTCAGTGTATGGTTCAGTAGCATTAAGTACATTCAAGTCATTATACAGCCATCACCATAATTTATTTCCAGAACTTTTTCATCTTCCCAATCAGAAACTTTGTCCCCATTAAACAATACCTCCCCTTTCACCTTCCCCAGCCACTAACAAACATCATTCTACTTTCTGTATCTATGAATTTGACTGCCCTAATTATGCCATAAAAGTGGAATCATACAATATTTGTGTTTATTTAACAATGTCCTCAAGTTGCATCTATGTTGTAGACATGTGTCAGCATTTTCTTCCTTTTGGGGGCTGAATAATATTTTGTTATATGGACATATCATGTTGTTTATCCATTCATCAATCGATACTTGTGTTTCTTCCCTGCATAGCTATTGCATATAATGATGCTATGATGGGTATACAAGTATCTCTCTGCATCCCTGATTTGAATTTTTTGCATATACACCCTGATGTGGAATAGCCAGATCATATGGCAAATCTATGTCTAATTATTATTATTATATTATTATTATTATTTTGAGACAGAGTCTTGCTCTGTTACCCAGGCTGGAGTGCAATGGCACAATCTCAGCTCACTGCAAGCTCTACATCCCGGGTTCAAGCCATTCTCCTGCCTCGCCTCCCGAGTAGTTGGGATTATATGTGCCAGATACCACGCCCAGCTAATTTTTGTATTTTTAGTAGATAGGGGATTACGCCATGTTGGGTCAGGCTAGTCTTGAACTCCTGACCTCAGGTGACCTGCCTGCCTCAGCCTCCCAAAGTGCTGGGATTACAGGCATGAGCCACCGCACCTGGCCTTATGTCTAATTTTTTTGAGGAATACCACGTTGTTTTCCACAATAGCTGTACCATTTTTCATTCCCACCAGCCATGTGCTAGGTTTCCAGGTTCTCCACATCCTCGCCAGCACTTGCTCGTTCCTGCCATTGTCTTCTTTGAGAACACTGAATAATGCACTGAATTCTGCCCCTGCCCTTCACCATGTCAGAAGGAACCGGATCCTCCTTCTGACCCTCCTACTGAGCAGGTCCCAGTGCCCTCTGCCAGTGAGGCCCATGATCAGGCCCATCCATTCCATCAGTCCCCAGGAGGATGGGTTCTGGCTGTCGCTGGAGAAAGAAGGCCCAAAAGGCTAACGAGAGAAGTGGTGACTCAGTTTGTGAACCTATAGGAAAATCCCAGTCCCTGATTTGGCTTCCCCGGATCCTTATAACTCAGCTTTTAGCTGTCCCATGATATGCTTTCCCTGCATGCACAAGGCCTAAACCCCAGAAAATGGTGCACCTCTGCATGAGATCCCCAGTCCCCAGCACTGGCCACCAGATCTGGAAACACTTCTTCCACCCCACCTCTTAAGAAGCTGTTCACAAGAAAACTCCCACAGCGACCAAATGGGTGCCCACTTCACCACCTCTGCCAGGGCACTGAGGCATCCATCAGCCCCCAGGATCCAGTTGCCCTGGAGAGGAGGTTCCTCCACCTTCTCTGCTGTGTCTCAGGCCCCACATGGACCAGCTATAACCCCATACCCACTATAAATCTCGCATCTCACTCTGCAATCTCCCAGGGACCTCCAGCATTCACTCAGCCTCCCTTTGGCCCCTTGCAGCTTCCCAGCCAACTGAGTGGAAAAGGACGGCCCAGAAATGACAAAGGTGGCAGTGGGGGCTCTGATGCTTGTCCAGGTCAATGCCCTTCCTGCCTAGTGCGATGTCCGGCACACTTCGAAGCAGAGCGCCACTCCATTCATCAACTCCATTCATCTCCTACACGCATTTCCAAGGCTCAGAAATGAAAGCCACTGGCTGTGATTTACAGAGAGCCCAGAGAAAGAAGGGAGGTTTTTTGGCCAAGAGTCTCTTAGCAAAGCAGCAAAAACAAGAAGTGGTTTTTGGTTTTTTTTTTTTTCACTTTCAGTTTGCAGCACAGAAAGCCCACCCACCCTTCTTTGTTTCAAGCAGGCACTGAGAAAGAAGGCAGCCCAGAAAGGTAAACCAAAACAAGTTAGGGCTCTCCAGTGCTCACCTCCTCACATGCTCAGCCTCAGTGGGCACACCTGCTGGGAGCTGGGAGGCCAGAGATAAAAGGGATGAAACCATCCCTTCCTTATACACAAACAAGGAGACCAGATGCTGTGGTCTGAATGCTTATGTACCCACAAGAGTCTTACGTTGAAATGCTAATTCCAAGGTGATGGTATTAGGAGGTGGGGCCTCGGAGAGATGATTAGGGCATCAGGGTGGAGCCCTTGTGAATGGGTTTATGCCCTTATAAAAGAGACCCTAGAGAGCTCCGTCACTCCTTCCATCATGTGAGGACACAGCGAGAAAACACCATCAATGAACCAGGCAACTGTCCTCCCCAGACACCAAATCTGCTGATGCCTTGATCTTAGACTTCCCAGCCTCCAGAACAAGGAGGAATATTTTTTTTCTGTTGTTTATAAGCCACTGAGTCTGATGTATTTTGTTATAGCAGCCCAAGTGGACCAAGACATCAGTACATGCCTGCCCCTAGGAACTCCAAACATTTCAGAATGTCTAAATGTATCATTGTAAGATGATACCCCAACCGGATCCTAAGACTCACATCCACAACTACATTCTGAGAGGCCTTGTGCCTCCTCTCCAAGCTCCTGCATGGCTCGTCCGTTCCCATTCTCCCTCCCAATAGCACACTGCTGGCTTTGTGTAGGTGACCTGGGCAGGACCTCACTGGGCCTCCCCTCACAGCTCTCCTTTCATCCTGGCACCTTGGTGGTGGATACTCTTGAGGACTACCACCCTCTAGCCCCCCTTTGTCCTTGTCAGCTGTGGATCTTCTGATCACCACCCTTCTTCCCAAAGGCACCTGACTCCGTCATCCTCTCCCTCCACCCTCTTCCCCACCCCCCATTCCTGCCATTATGCTAAGTGACTTGGCCATGTATAAGAATGACCCCCAAAACCATGTCCGCCTCCTGGTCTTACTTCCCATGTCAAATGGCTTTTCCCTACCTTCGGCACACAAGCCCAAGCTCCCCCTGAGGCTGCTAAGCTGCTGCTGAGTAACTCACAGCCTCAGAGTGCTGCCTCCCTCAGGCATTGCTCCCAATTCCTCACCTGCTTCACCCCTGCCTGCCAGCATCCACCTTTGACTATTGGGAAAATTCCAAGAGGATGGCCCAGAGGCCAGCCCTGACCTCACCAAGCCTCTGAACCAAACACAGCACCTGCCTCGTCAGGCTTCTGGTCACATGCCCCATTTTCTTAAGTTGAATATACTCCTGGCTGATGCAGGACCTCTGCAAATTCATCAGTGTCATGAGGCATGCGGGCTTTGTTTTAAGCTGCTACCGTGAGAGACACAGGCACAGAAATGACTGTCACGAAGAAAAAAGTTTGTGTTCACAGTTCCCTAGAAACAGGAATTACAGCACAACACACAGAGAAGGAATGGGTGAGGCAGGGCAGGCAGGTTTAGAATTGGCTAGTTTGAATAATTTCAGGGCTGTAGTTTGAATAATTTCAGGGCATAGGGCCTGTCCCTGGTTGTCTAGAACCTAACCCTGGGGTGATTAAGGGATAGTGTCCCAGAGTGTGAGAGCTCCATATAGCAGGTGGTTGGGAACGGGAGCTCTGAATTGATGGGTTTGCATTTGAAAGGTGTGCTCCTGGGTGAATCCTTTACTGCCTGTTGATAGAGGGATGTCTCCTAGGGTCAGCAAGGCCCCATAATGAATACAGTGGTCATTTTCTCAACTGGGTCATCATTGGACAATACCTGCTTGTTATGCCTCTAAAACGACTCTGATCTCCTCACTATACTTCCCTAAATCAGATCATCACTGTTCCAATATTTACCATGGGCCCCTAACTGGCTTTCCTATTTTCTCTCTTGCTGTTCCCAGGGCAAGCAAACAGACCTTCCTAAAATGTTATTTGGATCATGTGATAGCCCTGCTTAAAACTCCTTGATAGTTTTCCATTGCTTTTAGGATAACTCCAAACACACTTAATTTCCTGTGCATCTTTTGTCTTTTCTACAAAATGGAAATAATAAAATAATACTTAACTTGCATGAAGAGGCTACATTGCATAATTTCTTGACATCTCTTCCAGGTCAGAATCAATGATTCGATGACTTAAACATTTCCATCCCCCACTGCACTGCAGGTGGTGCAAATGGAATGCCTCCGGCCAGCTGGGTCTGTATTTATAACCTTCCCTCCATCACTCTGTCCTCCTCCTCTTCCTTTTCTTTCTTATTCTCTCCCACTTCATTTTCAACCAACGTCTTCCTTATCTCAGAACTCTTGGCCAAATTTAATCTACTTGGATCTTTTTACAGGAGACCCCATCGGTTCTCACTCATTTTCAAGCAAACTTCATTTAAGTATAAATCCCTGCCGAGTATTAGGAATTAGTAAGCCTTTCCATGTGCCAAGCATGTGTCAAACACTTTCTCTCTTTCAATTCCTACAAGAACATATTTATTTATAAAACAGGTAGATTCATAGTATAGATGAGAAGACTGAGGCTTAGATAAGGGAAGTGACTGGCTCCAGGTCACAGAGCAATTGTCTGCTCCCACAGTTCTGTGCTGAGCTCGTGCATTTTTTAAGTTTCTGTATGCAGAAGCTGTATGCACACTGGCTATGGGCACTGACAGCCACCTGTCCTCTCAGGTCTGTTTCTGTTTCTACCAGAGTCCCACCAGATCAATAAAACACTATTTTAGTTTCCTTTCCTTTCCTATACAAAGGTGCATTAGTCAGAGCTCTTCAGAGGAATGGAGCCAACAGTATACACGTATGTATAGAGAGATTTATTTTAAAGAACTGGCTCACATGCTTATGGGGCCTGGTAAGTTCATAAACTGTAGGGCGGGGTGGCAGACGGGAAATTCCAGCAGGAGCAGACAATGTTGCAGTCTGGAGTCCAAAGTCAGCCTGGAGGCAGAATTCCTACCTCTTCAGGGATCCCAGGTTTTCCTTTAAGGCCTTCATCTGATTGGATGAGACCCACCCACATGATAGTGGGTATCTGCTTTCTCAAAGTCTGCTGATTGAAATGTCAGTCTAATCTAAAAGAATACCCTCAAAAGCAACATCCAGATGGATGTTTGCCCAAATATCTGGGCATCACGGACCAACCAAGTTGACACATAAAATCACCCACCGCAGAAAGCCTAAGCCAAAACAAAACCAGCTGTCTGGAGAACTCTGAGTGGAAGGACAGCACTCGGTGAAGACCTGCATCATGAAAACCCTGCATTCGGGCCGGGGTTCCCTCCCCTGTCGGGCTGAGCCCCGGTAACTTCTCACCACCTATATGCTCACTGGGTGGCTGTTGCCTTCCTCAGAAATTAAGCTTTTGTTTTATCCAGCCGACACCTACAACTGGAGACAGGAGCTCTCATTAAGTCGGTCTGTAACTTTTCCATATGAGGCAGCAGGCACCGCCTCTGGTTCAGACTCACCTGGTCTGTGTATCGACAAACCAGTCCAGAATCAGTGGAACAATGGCACTATGTTGATTAGCTTCTGGTGAGGCAGCTGCTGGTTTCCTTTGAGTCTAATTAGTGAATGACCATGTGAAATTTGGTTAGTAGAAGAAGCTGGAGAGGTAGCATTTAAAACTGAACTGCTTTAACTCTTCTAGGATGCTATGTCATCTTTGCTGGTACTAGCACTGCTAGCTGCTACCAGTTAAATAGTGATAACCTTGATTTTGGCCAGTTCCAAATAACTGAGATGAGAGAGCTATTAACTGGTGATTTCATTGTCACCTTGTCAATTGGCTAGGAATTTTGGGAATCTTCTGTTTCTTAGAAACTCTCTGCCCGATGCAGGACACATCCTTATCTAAGAAGGCTCATTTTATCTTCTGTTATGGTTAGCATTAGCTGTATATATTAGAAAACCCAAATAATAGTGACTTAAACACACAATGATCTATTCCACCATAGAAAATTCTGGATGAGGCAACCCAAAGATGATATGGTATTTCCATGAAGTCATCAGGCACTCTCTTTTCCATCATCCTCAGTACTTGGTTTCCATCTGCAGGGTTACTGCCAGGTCCATGGTGGCTGCTGGGGCTCCAACCATCAAATCCACCTTTGCAAACATGAAAAATAAGAAGAGTAGAAGTCTTCTCTAGATTTTTGGTCCCCCTTTTAGGAAGCCCTTCCTAGAAGTCCTTCTCAACAACTTTCATATATATCATGTTGGCCAGAGTTCAGTCACATGACCATAACTTGCTATAAGGTAGGCTAGGTATATTTCCATCCAAATGATACAAGAGTTGTGACAGTAAGAAGGTGGACATGGATGGATGCTGGGGAGAAACTGTCAGTCCTAGCACTACTTTTCTTCCTCCTCTCTGTCCCAACAAATCCTGTTTCCAGGTCCCACTAATACTGCTTACATTTCTGCAACTTAAACCATCCTGTTAGTGAACAATTAAGAATGAAATTATATGATGCCAGAGGCTTGCTTCAAAATAAACAGCAGAGACTAGTTATAGCGGGTGAGTGCAGAGAGATCACAAGAATCATGACTAAAAGTGGATGATGTATCCATGGGGCTTTATCTTACTGGCCTTTCTACTTTTGTATGTTTAAAATTTTCTGTAATAAATATTTTTTTCAAAAATATACATGTCAGGTTTTCTGATTTTTATTTAGGCTCCACAACACTGCAAACTCCCCATAGATATTTGTTCAATGCATGAACAGATGCTCTTCTTTTCCTTCTGGAAGTGTTGCAGGAGCGGCCACAGGAAACATCTCTTGGACACCGAATATTGGAGGAAGGAGTTTATTCAACCGGGAGCCAGGAGGCATATTTGCCTAATATCCAAGCTCGCCTAACAAAAGAAGGTTCCTTCTTTACATAGGCTTATACTTTAGATGTTACACATGGAAGAATCTTAGGTTCATAGCTTAACATATGAAAAGGGTCTCTGTTTACAGTCTTAGGAATTACATATGAAAAGGGTTTCAGTTTACAGTCTTAGGAATTACATATGAAAAGAGCTTCGGTTTACAGTCTTAGGAATGAAAAGGGGAAGTTTACAGTCTTAGGAAAAGGGAAGTTGATCTGAGATGCCTGAGTCTCCCTCTTCAGAAGCTCTTGTTTCTGGAGTTCTTCTTGCCTTGCTGTAATTCCTTAGCCTCTAAGGCCCGATGCAAACATCACCTCATCTGTGCAGCCCTATCCCATGCTATTCTCTCCTTGTCACTGTCTCATCATGTTATGATACCATTACTGTGGTATTTGTCACACGGATTGTCGTCATCAAGTCATTGGCTCCTCTCTGATCATCATGCATTGTCATCATTAAATTCATTAACTGCCTGTCTCACCAAAAACCTTCTGAATACTGGGAGAGTGAGCACCATTTCTCAGCCACTTTCTGCTGCCTTTGCCTAACACAGTGCCTGGTATATACAGACAACTGTAAATAAATGCCTGACTTGAAACTGGCTTAAAAGCAAAACCTAGGGTTTAAATGGGCCTTAAAATCACTTAGTCCAACTGGCAGACACAATATGTTTGTAGTAGCAGTGAAATGTAGAATTACAGTTCTAGACCTAGAAGCCTTGCTGGTTTAGTTACAGACACTGAAATGATGCTGAAAGTCAAACATCCAAGGGAAAGGAAGAATGAGTAAGCGAGAGTCAGTCAGCCAAGCAAATGTCAGCTGAAAGAGGAGAAGGCTCTCCAAGTTATGAGAATGGATAACGCCTCGAAAAAGTACCTAGAGTAAAGACAGGCAGAGTGCAGGCTGAGTCCATTATCTTTTTAATTGTTTCAGGGAACACTTCATGCCAGAGCGTTCCAGTAAAATGCATAAACATGCCTCGAGGGATATGGAGGCTTGACCTGGTCGTTTAGCATTTTAACAGCTCTCACTGTGCCTTCCAGGATGGAGTACCTCTGTCTCCATCAACAGTGCTGTGGGTTTGGGGCACTCAAGATTTCAGGACCACGAGCTCCTCAGAGCCTCTGTGCAGACACCAGCCTGCTGCGAGAGAGACTCACATGGGTTCCTTCTCATTTGACAGGTAGAGAAACTGAAGTCTGGAAGTTCAGAGTTCCAGGAAATCTCCCACAGCTGACCCCAAGTACCTGTGGTAAAGGTTCTTGGCTCACAGGGAAAAGCAAAGAAAGACAAGAAAGACTAGCCTGAGACCAGTACGTGTGTACACAGCAAAGGCCTTCAACCAGCTCCTTCCCATCAGAGAGAGGGAAAGCTCACCCCACAGCCAGCACAGCTCATCTGAGGTGGAGACAGTGGGTGGTGATGAAGACCTGGGCAGGACTTGGGCATCCACGGGGATTACTGGGGTGAAGAATGAGAGGGGTGAAGAAGAGGAAGCCAAGAGGGAAGAAGTGGGACATCTGCTGGCAATGTGGCCTTGCACCTGGCCAGGCAGACTGTGCTATACCCTAAGGAGGAAGGAGAGAACGCAGCCTGTGTAGCCCCAGCTGTGGGCGAAGCACAGGCTACCTCAACACCTGTCTACCCCACTGCTCTCCTCACCACCAAATCTCAGTCGCCATGTTTTTAAACTCTGATTGAGGGTAGTTGTCTTTGCTTCAGCTTACTTTAGATTTATGTTAAGATGAAATATTTGCTATATACAATGGAATGTTATTCAGCCATTAAAAAGAACAGAATTCTGTCATTTGTAGCAACATGGATGGAACTGAAGGTCATTATTTAAGTGAAATAAGCCAGGCACAGAAAGACAAATATCACATGTTCTCTCTCTTATGTGAAATCTAAAAACGTGAATTTCATGGAGATTAAGAGTAGAATGGTGGTTACCGGAGGCTGGGAAGGGAAGCAGGGAGGGGAGGATGAAGAGAAGTTGGTTAACAAGTAAAAACGTACAGTTAGATAGAAGGAATAAGTTCTAGTATTCAACAGTACAGCAGAAAAATTATAGTTTATCATGATTTATGGTATATTTCAAAATAGCTAAAAGAGAAGACTTATAATGTTTCCAACATGAAGAAAAAATACATGTTTGAAGTGATAGATGTTCCAGTCACCCTGATTTCATTCATCATTACACGTATACATGTATCAAAATATCACATGTATCCCCCCAAATATGTACAACTATGATTGGCTAATTTTTTAAAATATAAAAACCATATATGAACTATTGGAGGATGCCCTAAGGCCTGCCTCCCTCAGCTCATAAAAGGGAGTGAGAGTCCCGGGGCAGTGGCAGGAACCCATCAAGGAGGAGGCAGAAGAAAGCACCTTCTTCCAGTCATGAAGAACCTTGCAGTTTTCCTGTGTCAAAACACTGCTCTGCTTTTGAAAAGGAACCAAGTTCTGAAGATCCCTGTACCTAAGGACAAGCTGTGAAAGAAGAGGCAGGTTGTGGATGGTTAAGATGCTGCGTGTTAAATTACCATCTTTAACACCAGGTCCAGCAGCCTCAGCCAGACCGCAAGGAGGAGGGGTGTCCTCTCTGAGAGCCTGGATCGTCCCCCATGCAGCCAGCACCACACTGTGGGGTCACTGTCCCCCTGTGAGTAGGTTGATGCAAACCTATCCCCAAAGGCCAAAGAAGCTGAGAAGTTGAAAAAAGAAGCTGAAAAATCCACATTCTCAGAAAGAAACACTTAATAGGGACTTTACAAAGAGAGGCCCCATCTCAGGCAGCCACATGACAAGATGGTGGATCCCTGCTCCGTTACCCCCATGACCCAGGTCTATGCACCATAAAGAATGTGCCTAAGGTAGGATTTATGGTAAATATGTGTTTACAATAATATGAAGGTTGTTTTGACATACGGGCAGGAGTTAAGGTAAATACATGAAAGTAAAAATCTTAGAACCCTTCCGTGAACTGGGGTTAATCTAGAGTCAAGAGGGAGGCTGAGCATCCAAGATGGAGCTGCTTTTGTCTCCACGAGGCTGTGCCCGGCACGTGCTGAGGCCTTAACACAGATTTGTGGAGAACAAGGCAGAACTAGAGAGTGAAAGAGGTGCAGGATAAAAATATGCATCATTTCTCCCCAGAAAGCAGTCACTTCATCTCTTTATTTCCTCCCAAGAGAGCACAAATTAACTTACAGTTTTAATCACTTTGTGTTTAACTCAGCAATAAAGAGCTCTATTTGGTGGGAGCAGGGAGGCAAGGTCTCCATCCTTATCAGAGAGTGGACCAGTTCCAAAAACGGGATCCCACAAGATCTGGGCACACCCGGACGTGCAACAACACAGTTCAAAGTGTTCCTTGCTGTGTGAACGCGAAGGTTAGGGACAAAGTGAGGCTGCCTTGGCCGCCACAGTGATGATAACTCCATGTATCAAAGTCTCCAGCACTGATAGAGGAACAAGGCTTCAAAGCAGTTTCCTGAAAAGATTCTCTTGGCAAGAAACAGAGCTGTATTTCTCAGTTGATTTTAATTTCTCTGAGCAGGCGAAGCCTGACCCTTGGTTTGCTAGCTCCATGTCTGATGGGAAGCACTTATTCCACTTCAAAGCCAGAGGTACAAAATCCTATCTGGGGGATAAACTGGCCAAGTGGCTCAGTGTTGTCCCCGGAGAGCAGCTGCCCTGGCCTCAGTCCAGGGCTCAAAGGCTGGTAGGCAGTTCCGAGAGTGTGTGATAGCAGTGATATTTGTGATATTTCCCCTCCAAATATTAAGGTTCATGTTTCATCAGAAGATCTAATGTTTATTCATATAACTAAAGAAAATACCGCATTTTGAGAATGATTCCCAAGTTGGTATAAGTAAACCGATGCTCTTTATTCCATCAAATCTGAAGTTTTCCTTTATTGTACATGAAACAATGAGTTCGAGACGCCATTAATGCCTGAGGGCCATTGGCTCACTCCATCCACCCCAGTTCATTACGTTGAGTTCTGGTTGGATGCTTTTCTCTGAATTTGACACAATCTTAAATGGAGCTCTAGGTGGCTATCAACGAACCAGGATGCAGTACCCCACCAGACGTTAACTCTGCCAGGGCCTTGATCTTGGACTCCCCACTTCCCAGCCTCCAGAACTGTGAGCAATAAATGTTTCTTAGTTAAGCCACCCATTTTATGTTAGTTTGTTATAGCAGCCGAGCTGACTAAGACAAGACATAATAATAGTATCTACATACAGAGTTACGGAGACAGTTAAATAAAATAATGTTGTACACGTAACCCAAGTGACACCGAGACTCTTTATATGTTTCCTCTCCTTTCGACCAGTCTGAGCATGTTGTCACAAAGAAAACATACACACACACACACACACACACGCGCGCGTGTGTAAAGAAAGAGGAGGCTTTCTCAAAATCTTCTTTAATCATCTTTAAATTTCTTCTCTCGCCAACAACTGCCTCATCTCTTTCCACAGCCCTCTTTACCAACCTCCCTTTTTGCCATCAGTGAAAAATAGACTCAAGAGACATAAGAGTTGATGTGGGCTGACTGCAACCTGTCAGTCCAGAAGAAGTGGTTTGTTCGGATGGACTGGGGTGTGGAAGGTATAGATAAAAAGAAGTGGACTGATTTTAAAGATATAAAAGATGTAAAATGATTAAACCGGTGATTGAGAATGGGGCAAAATATACAGTCAATCTTCATTATTTGTGGATTCCATATTTGTAAATTTACCTACTCACTAAAATTTGTTTGTAACCCTAAAATTAATACTTATGATGCTTTCATGGTTATTCACAGAAATGCACAGAGTCCTGAGAAATTTGAGTTGCTCAATGCACACATTCCTAGTTGAGGTGGAGCAAGGTGACACCCTGCCTTCTTGTTTCAGTTGTCACACTGCATCAAGTATCCTTTTCAAGGTCTATTTAGTTGCACAATTTTTTTTTGCCTTTTTGTGCTTTTTATTGATGCTTTTGCTGTTTTAAATGTCCTCTCAGAGCAAAGCTGAAATACTGTCTTTTGTTCCAAAGTGCAGAAAAACTATTATTTCTCTATGGAGAAAATACCAGTGTTAGATAAGCTTTATTCAGGCTTTAATCATAGTGTAGTGAGTTCATTGTTAATCAATCAACAATGTATATTGAATAAGGTATCTTTAGACAGAAACAAACACACAGCAAGGTTATGTATTGATCAGTTGATAAAAGTGCAATCAGTTGCGCACAGAAACTTAACCCTGTATTTCCTCTAGGAGCAGTGGTTTGGTATTGACTAATTCAGTGTTCATAGTGACTTTATAGAACATAACCACTGTGAATAAGGTGAATCAACATAACTTCCAGCCAGCGTTCTGGCTTGAACAACTGGGTGGATATGGATGTCATTTGCTAAACCAGGACTCACTAGGAGAGGGCAAAGTTATTATGCAGGAAGATGATAAAATCCTGGAATTTTCCTCTTCTCCTGGGAGTCCTGGACTTTATTTTGGTGTCATAAGCACCTTTGCAGCTGGAAAAGTCCCATCTTATTCTGTGATGTTACCCAGATGATGCAAATCAAGAGATAAATCCAAGATACAGTTGTCCCCTTCCCCACTAATCTATGGATAATACATTCCAAGACCCCAAATGAATGCCCAAAACCTCAGTTAGTACCAAACCCTATATACTATGTATATATGATAAAATATAATTTATAAATTAGTCACTAAAAGAGATTAGCAACAACAATAAGAAGAACAATTATAAATATATACTGAATAAAAGTTGTGTGAATTTGTTCCCTCTCTCTCAAAATATCTCATTGTATTTTGCTCACCTATTTTTGGACCAAGGTTGACCATGGGTTACAGAAACCATATGTGTTAGTCCATTCTCACACTGCTATAAAGAAATGCCTGAGGCTTGGTAGTTTATAAAGAAAAGAAGTTTAATTGGCTCACAATTCCACAGGCTGTACAGGAAGCATAACTGGGGAGGCCTTAGGAAACTAACAATCACTGCAGAAGGCAAAGGGGAAGCCAGCATGTCTTATACAGCCAAAGTAGGAGGAAGAGAAAAAGGGGGCAAGTATCACACACTTTTAAACAACCAGATCTCTGGAGAACCCACTATCATAACAACAGCAAGGAGGAAATTTACCCCCATGATCCAGTCAGCTCCCACCAGGCCCTACCTCCAAAACTGGGGATCACAATTTCACATGAGATTTGGGTGGGGCCACAAATCTAAACCATATCCCCATGGAAAGCAAAACTATGGGTAAGGAGGGATTACTGTACTTCACTGAGTTTAACATCTAATATCATTATACCTCCTGCCTTCTAGCTCTTTGAGCTCCCCAATCTGATCTTCCAAATTCAAGAAGATGGAAACTATAGGGAGATGCCCTCAATAAAATGGCAGCTTTGCACATAGAATTTTGTAATGATCCCAGAGTTCACCAACAGCAAATGGAACAGTTAGATAGCAGAAGGAGAGGGTGACAGAGATGTGTAGAAGACTGCTGAGTAAGATGAAAGAGATGAAACTGTCCTCAGCCAGGCCAGCATCTTGTGGAAATTAACCTAGGCTGAGTGCCTGGGAGATAGACCAAGAGAAAGGATTTCAGGAGAAGGAAGCATAAATTTGAAGTAATAAGGAAAAAAAAAGGGAGGAAACAAGGGAGAGGGAGAAAAAGAAAGAATAAGAAGAACTTATAAAGAGAATTCAAACCTGCCTGCTAAGCTGAAAGGGTATAGTTTTGTCATTTACCTGAAACTTACCTGGTCACTGTGAGGTTTATCACCTTAGAATTTTTACTTTTTATATTTTTGTTTTTATTTTTTCTAAGAGACAGGCTCTTCCTTTGTCACAGGCTGGAGTACAGTGGTGCGAACATGGCTCACTGCAGCCTCAAACTCCTGGGCTCAAGTGGTCCTCCTGCCTCAGTTTCCTGAGTGTTTGAGACTACAAGCATGTGCCACCACACCTGGCTAATATTTTTTTGGTGGAGATAGAGTCTCACTTTGTTGTCCAGGCTATTGTCAAGCTCTGGCCTTAAGCAACCCCCCATAAAATTTATTTGTAACCCTAAATTCAATACTCATGGTGCTCTCATAGACATTCACAAAAATGACCCAAAGTGCTGGGACTGCAGGTGTAAGCCACCATGCCCAGCCACCTTGGGATTTTTCATACTACAATAAAATAGAGCAGGCGTTGGACCAAACCCATGGGCCAAATCTGGCCTACCTTCTATTTTGGTATGGTCCATCAAATAAGAATGTTTCCTATATTTTTAATAGTTGAAGAAAAAAAGTCAAAGGAAGAATATTTCAGGACATGAAAATCATGTGAAGTCTAAGTGGCCTTAAGTGAAGTTTTTTTGGAACACCACCACGCTCATTTGTTTGACTATTTTATACAGCTACTTTCAAGCTGCAACAGCAGAGTTGGGAAGTTGAGACAGAGACCACACGGCCCACAAAGCCTAATGCATTTACTCTCTGCTCCTTTAGAGAAAATGTTTGCCAACCCCTAAATAGAAGCTTGTCTTTTAAGAAGTATACTAACTGTATGTTTGGGTACTGTGCCACAGGAGAAGAGGGGGCAGGCCAGGGGAGCCAAGGGCAGGAGCTGCATACTGCCTGTATGATTTAAAGGCATGGAGTATGTGTGTTGGGATGTGCATGCAGGGGTTGAGGATGGTGGGTCCAATTCCTTAGGTAAGCCCCACAAAGTCAACACTGACTATAAGAGTGGGTATCTTTGCCTTTTTTTAATGATCAAATGTTATTTTTTTTTAAGCTACAAAATAAAATAGAATATTAGAAATCAGTGCAACATGGTAGAATGGACATCCCACTCTAAAAGTCCTCCATTGAATTCTTTTTTGAAGAAATCTTAGTCATTCTTTCATCATCCCAGCTGGGAAGACTGAGACCCCTGCCTGATGTCAAAGCTTGAGGTCATGCTTCTCCCTACCTGCCTTGGAGTGCAGGCTGGCCCTGCCTGGCCACAGTTGACTCACTAGCTTGGGCTCCGCCAAGCCAGGTAGCCCTGTATTGAGCTTGGCCTTGTCGATCAGACAGACTCACTCCCACAGGTCTGCATTCCACTCTTCCATAATCCGCTTTCTGTTATTTGGCCTTTTGTTTCCTTGCTAGTAAAGTCCAAGTCTCATATAATTCATGCTACGGGAATAAAAAGCTCATCAGTGTCTTCTGCAAGTTCCTACTCTGTCCTGGTCAGCCTCTGCTCATAGAGGTGGCTGCACAGTCCCCTTTGATTTTCCACCTTCCTCCTCTCTGGCCTGGTATCAACTTTATCTGGCTCACCTGTCCAGGCCTTCTCTGTCATTCTCTCGCACATCTCCCTGCAGCCACATACTCACACAGAGCAGTTTTAATTTATGGATCTCCCTCTTCTTGGAGTGGTTCCTACAAAGGGTTATAATTTTACAAAATGAGCCTCCCACTCCACACTAAAACACTACCAGGTTAGTGAGAACTTTATCTACACATACAGGTATGTATATCTGTGTAACCAAGAGTCTCTGTGTGTGTTGGTATACACATACACACATGCATGTCCACATACACAGACTCACATGGATATATGTGGGTCTGCCTGCAGGTATGTGCACAGCCCCAGCTAGCTCACCTGTCAGCTCAGTGTGTTGGATCAGGCAATCTCAGCAGCCAGGCTCAGCTCCGAATGCCCATGACACAGGTTTATGATTGATTCGTATTTATAGAGAAAAGAGACCTTAAAATTAATTTATAACTTTTACATTTTTATAATAAAGACTACATATTAAAAGTGATATTTTACCAAATTCCCTTCCTGAATGGTTGGCCAGGTTGATGTCCTTCCCAATCTTCAAAAAGAACAGAGGAGGTACAGAAAGCAGAGAGCTGGCAACATAAGTATGGCCACGGGTGAGGGATGAAGTAAGGGGCAGAGAGAGAAGTGAGTTTGAAGAATGTTCATAGTTCAAGCTACTGAGGGCTTTATAGTTTGGAGCAATAAGGTTTTTGTTCATTTTTAGTTTCCTGTACCAAACCACAAATGGGGTAATTTAAAACAAAAGAAATCAAGCACTAAATCAAGCACTTAAGTTCCTAAGAAAACAACTACAGAGAGAAATAAGAATTATTACTTTCTAGACCTATTTTTTAAAGAATAGATAAAAACTCATTTACAAATATAGGCCCACATGCAAAGAACATCTGCTGTAGCTAGCACAGTAGTGCACACAGTTGTGAATAAGTTTGTAAGTTCATCAGTGCAAGTGCATGTGCACTGGAACACCCAAGGCATATTTCTTATGCTTCAAGTCTGTTTTCTTGACCAATATGTACCCGGAAGCTAGTACACTGCCTGAAAAATAGAAAGAGCACACATAAAAACTTTTAGAATGCATAATGGATAGCACTGGCCTTGGAATCAATCAAAACTAAGGAAGGACTCACAGAAACCAATTTGTGTGAGGGCTTTTTTCTAGTGAAGAAGAGTATAGAGGATGGTGGGAAGAGGAATTTGCACCGCCTAATAACAGGTTGGGGGATGTGATGGGGAGGATGCCTCGTGTCCGTTCAGATACTGGTCCTCCAGCCCTGGGCCCTGGACCTAGATTTCAGCCCCACAAGGAGAAGGGCAGGCAGGGAGGGAAGCCACCAAGTTCCACCAAATGTGGCTTTGGTGCCAGGAGACATGGAGTGAAGACTCCTGCATAAAACAGAGCCCACCCTGGCACCCTGAGGGCCTGAAGCAGACAGTGCCCAGGAGGAGTCAGCCTGTTTGGGAGAACAGCAGCTTCACCTAGCGCACCAGCCAGTTGGCAGCCGGGACAGGAGAGGCAGCATTCCTAGGAGGCAGCGTCATTCGGGAGGCAGGAGCAGAAGACCAGGACTAGATAGGACCAGACTGCCACTCATGTAAGCCCTTTGGTACACAAAAGCCAATGAACCTGTAGAAACTCAGCTATCCTGTGCCTGTAGGTGATGGAGATGCAATGAAAAATGATTTTAGGTGCAAATGAGATGGACTCATAAGGCCCCAAGATTACTGCTTGAGTCCCTTGAAGCTAGACGTCTGGTATTTGTATTCCTATACTGTCTGGGGATCCCTGGACCCTTAGGGTACCTTGAGGGGTGGGGGATCCTGGCAATTCAGTCCTGGCCTGTGGCACTGGCTGGAGGTCTTGATGAGTCCAAGCCACCTGAACACAGAAAAATCAGAGCTTGCAGAAGTCTGCTCCTCCATTCCTACATTGCGAGTGACTTTGAGATCTAGATTGTCTATTTCAGAGCCTATTTATAAGCAAATTTCTTGATATAATTTTTTACGCCTCAAAATTTCAAAGGATTTTTAGTCAATTAATATCTTGCACCTCCCTACTAGATGGTTTCTGGTTGCAGCGAGAGAGAAACAGAATGCCACAGCCTAGAGTGGATTTCTTCAAACATGCTCAGGAATTAAGAGAATCTGTTTCCCCACCTCCCTTTCCTTTCTGACCGTGTTTTCAGAGCTCCTTCCCACACAACCAGACACATGCTGGCTTATCGTTGCCTTTGACAACTAGCTCAGTATCTGGCAGATGATTGAAAAGAAGTGAAATCTCCTGTCACTTTCAATCTGTGTGGTTGGGCTTCTGTTCCCACAACTCCACTGAGACACTGAGAACCACCCAACCCAACTGACACTTTGCCACTCAGATCTCACTCCCATCCCTGCCTCCACTGGTCTCTGAGTTCAGACCTCAATCACCTCTTACCTGTATGTCTTCTGTAATCTCCAAAGTGATGATGTTCTTGACTCCGATATGGGTCTCTCCAATCCATTCTGTCCTTTACTTTCAGGAGGATGTAACTAATTGCCAACGCTGACCGTAGCAAGCTGAATTGCAGTCCTCAAAAATATGCAGGTCCCTGACGACTATAAATATTACTTTATGTGGAAAAAGGGGCTTTGCAGATGGGATTAAGAATCTTGAGATAGGGAGATAATCTTGAACCATGGCCCTAAATGCCATCACAAGTATCTTTCTAAGAGGGAAGAGGGGGGAGATCACAGTGAAAGAAAGAGGGGATGTCACTAAAGAGGGATAGATTGACATGTTGTGGCCACTAGCCAAGAAATGCCCACAACCACCAGAAGTTTGAAGAGGCTTGAAACAGATTCTTCCCTACAGCCCCTGAGGTTCTGCACCCCTGCTGAAACCTGGATTTCAGACTTTTGACTTTCAGAATTGTGAGAAAATAAATTTCTCTTGTTTTAAGTCACCCCAGGAAACTCATAAATGAACAAAAACCCTGTTGCTCCAAACTACAGTGCTCTCAGTAGTCCAAACCCTGAACATTCTTCAAACTCACATCTCTCTCTGCCCCTTAATTTATTCTTCATCCTTGGCCATACTTACATTGCCAGCTCTGTGGGAGCTCCTAGTCCTTCCTCTCTGAAACTCTTCAGGGTTCACCAGCGAACACCTACACATAGCTCCTGTCTGGTCTTGAAAGTTATCAACTCTCTGAAGCCATGACAGTCTTTTCCCAGCTGTTCAATACATTTGCTTTTTAGATCCCTGTGTATCCTACAATTTATTCCACTTGTCTATTTACGTTTTTCTCTTCTGCTAGACTGGAGGATCCTTACGGGCAAGGACTGAACCTTATTTACTTCTGATAACCCCTATTCCTGGTATAGTGATTGCCATATAGTGGAAGGCTAATAAAAGTTTTAATGTTTAAATAAAATCACTTCTGTGCAACAATTTTATACAGATGTTTATTCCTCCTCTTTTATCTCCTTCAAAAATCCTCCTCTGACTCTAGCACACATTCCCCACTTGGTCCACTGTGACTTTTGTGACTGTCTTTCCTCATTCTCCTTCCCTGGCATTTCACGCCCTATCCACCTCAAATGGCATTGCTTATTAGTCAATTTCAGTTTTTCCTTCTCTTTTATCTCCCCCATGTACAGTCTTTTTGAGCAATTTTGGTCATTCTTTTATGTTGTTGGCTTCTAAACATGGTTCCTTCCTCTCCTCTGAACTCTTTCCTACCTACCCACCAGAAATCTGTGCACAGATGTCCCACAGACACTTTGAGGGTAACATGCCAAAAACAGTCTTCTCTTCTTCCCTGCCTATTAATCTGGGAAAGAAGGGGCCCTGGCCTAGAATTCCGGAACCCAGAGTAGGACATAAGAAGAGTAGGATGCAGCAGAGCAGAGCACCCAGTGCCAATGTCATGGGATAGTTTCGATGAAACTTTTATTTGAAAGGCCTCAGCAGAGATGTAAAAACCAGATAGGAGACCATAGCCAAGATTCCAAACCGGGCCACCAGCAAGGGTCGTCCAAGAAAGAAACAGTGCACAAAAGTGTTCTGCAGAGACAAAGCCTTCAAGGTCTTCTTATGGGGTACTGTAAGATGTCAGTTTGGGGAAACATCCACTTCTACAATTCCTTTTTTCTTTCATTCAGCTGTCCGCATTAGAAACCCCAAAGTCATTCTTTATCTTACCTCTCCTGTAACGCACCCTGCTTAGCAGATTCCAGGTTAAAGGGAGCTCTGGGTGTCTGTTCTTGGCTTCTCCTGTCCCATTTCCATTGTCTCTTCCTGTCTCCTGCGTGGGGCACTTAAAGACCTCCAAAGGGCCCCCCTTTTTACAGCCTCTTCCCACATCAGTTACTTCAAACACAGCTGCCAAATTCAAGTGCATTAAAATTGTTGGTGGTGTCTTGTTGCTTCTAGGAAGAAATTTGAACTCCTAAGCAGGGCACTCAAAGTCCTTGACATACACCAACTGTCTTCACCTAGTCTACTGCTGATTCCTGATCTTACCCAGAACCCAGCCCTGTCCAGCAACTTGCAATCACTTTTACACCTTGGAGTATATCCACCTCCTTACCTTTCCCACCGGCACATTTTTGCTCATCTCTCAGAACGCCACTCCCATGCCCCTCCTTCCCTGTTTCCCCACTGAGCGCCTTCTGGTTCATCTCCATTTCTGAGCTCCCGTGTTTGCAGTCACCCCCAATCACTTATCACACTCTGCAGGGGTAATTTCCACATCCATATGCGCCACTAAACAATGGGCTTCTTGACAACAACCATAGTTTCTTATAAACTTCCAAATTCCTGGTGGTCGCTGTGGAACCTGGTACCTTGCAAACACTTCACAATATTTATTGCAAACACTTCAATAAATATTTGTTAAATGAATAAATACGATATAAGTAAAGATGACAACTAAGAACAGAAAGGAAGAGAGCATGTTGTTTGTTAGACAGGTCTCAATGACTTGATGCTTCCCCAAGGGCTCCAATTCATGAACTATCCACTCTCAGGTAGTAAAGTTTTCATAGCTTTACTACCTGAGAGTGTAAAGTTTTCATAGTTCTGGCAGCTAAACAAGAGGTCAGGGAGTAAATAATCCCTGCAATTTGTCCAGGGCTGAACATCAGGACTGATGCTAAAGAGACTGACAGAAGGTCAGTGGGGAAAGCGAGCGTGGGCCTCAGATCATCAGAGCTGGAAGATTCTTAGCTCTCACCACCCTTAACTTACAGCTGAGGAGACAAGGTCCAGTGAGTCCATGTGCCTTATCCTAGCAAGTGACAAGGCTGGGGAAAAAGGTAAGGACACAGCCACTGGAGAGGAGAATGGATGGAGATGGAGCCAAAAGGAAAACAAAGTGGATTTAAGTGAACCTGAATCCTTGAGTCACCTTTCCTCTCTTTGGTAGTTATAGATTCCTCATGCACACATATATCAAATTGTGTGTTTGTGCTGCTTTATAAAGAGCTTTTTACATACATATATTCAGTGAAGAAGTGTTTCTTTGTTTTTCTGACCAGATTAGGAACTCCAGAGGAAGGGGGCTTCTCTGTTCTTTAGGTTTCCATCTCGCTACTCTACACACCCCTACTACACACACACACACACACACACACACACACACACACACACACACACGGTCCTAATGTTGGGCCTGCTTTGACATCTAAGACCGTGATGTATACTTACAGATGACTGTTCTTGCTGCTTTAGAGTAATCCATCTAATGCTTTCTTGTCAAAGGACTTTTCTTCTGTTCCTCTTCTAATTCTAGTTCTCCTGACCTGATTAGCTTGATCAAGTTTCTGTGGCCCTGCCTTCATTTCCCAGCTTTCATTTGGAAGCATCATTTCTCCTGCCCCCACCCAAGTCTTCTCTTGAGTCCTCTAATGTTGCCTTAGAACAATGATACTTTTCCACCACTGCCTAGGCCTAGATAACCACTCCTATGTTGACACATTTTCATATCCCCATTACTGGAGTAACTTCCCCAAAACAGATAAGGTCTGCAGCCAACAGGCTGCACAGGCTGGTGCCTAGGGTGCTGGTCATTTGCAGCTTGCTCTCAAGTCCACCCCTCGTCTTCCTCCTGCCAGCTCTGCCTCACAGGGAGTTGAGCAGATCTGCAGAGTTGTGTGTGTTTTTATACCCACAAAGGTCTTGGCATCACTTGGGCACTAAGCCTTCTTGGAAGATGTTGAGAGTCAAAATCAGCTATTTCATGGCTCGTTGATTGGATAAAAGGCATCAGAGGCCAGTGCACACCCTCAGAAACTGCCCCAGCTTTCTCCAGCCACACAGCCCCGGGCCTCTGGACCACCTGGACACAGATGTCCTTTCTCTCCCAAACTCTAAATCAGAGAGACATAGATGGCAACAACCTCCCTAAACTGATCACAGCAGCAAACCACACCCTGCCAGTGCAGCTCTGTGCAAATGCTTCCAGAATCTCCATCAAGCAGGTTAAGTTTCCTGAGGGAGAATGATACCACGTGGCCAGCGCTAAGGACCCCCAGCAGGCCTCTTCAGCTTCCCTTTGGAGGGGAAAAAGTTCGAGGCCAATCCCTGTATGGTGCAACTTTTCTTTATCAGCAACCAAGACTCACAAGTACACACTCTATGAGATGTATACCTGCCTAGTGGGGCTGAAGAAGAGTCCCAGGGCCAAATGGAGTCTGCCCCTCCTTTACCATCCCAGTCTACCTTTGCCCTAGCAGGAGGGAAACCTCACCTCATTGTGTCTTGAAAGAATTGAAGAACTGAAGAGGGAAACACTGCCTCAGAGGCTGAAAGTGGCGATTCCGTCTTATAATTGCATAAAGTCAAATAGCTTACAGACGGCTTTTGCACATGTCATTTAACATGATCTTCCCACTAACCTGTGAACAAGTGGGGCCAGTCCTGTTATCCCCACCTGATATGCAACATGCCAAAGCTCAGAGGTAGGTGAATTGCCAAGGACATTGTCCACTTCAGCAACAGCTTGATAAATGTACAGTGAAGGTCTACTAAGTACAAGTGACCCTTGAACAACACAGGCTTAAGCTGTGTGGGTTTGCTCATATGAGGACTTTTTCCAATAAGTATCCTGGAAAATTATTTGGAGATTTTTGATGATTTGAAAAAACTTGCAGACAACACTTGTAGCCTAGAAACACTGCAAAAATATGGCTGGGCGCAGTGGCTCACGCCTGTAATCCCAGCACTTTGGGAGGCCAAGGCAGGCGGATCACTTGAGGTCAGGAGTGCAAGACCAGCCTGGTCAACACAGTGAAACCCTGTCTCTACTAAAAATACAAAAATTAGCTGGGCATAGTGGCACACACCTGTAATCTCAGCTACTTGAGAGGCTGAGGCACAAGAATTGCTTGAACTTGGGAGGTGTAGGTTGCAGTGAGCCGAGATTGCACTCCACTGCACTCCAGCCTGGATGACAGAGCGAGACTTCATCTCAAAAAAGAAAGAAAGAAACATTGCAAAAATAGGCAAGAGAAAAAAATTTAAAAATAAAAATCAATTTACGAAGTGCTTTTAAAAACAAAAATATAGAAACATTGCTAAAAATAAGAAAAAGTTAGGCATGTCATGAATGTATAAATATATGGGTTGGTCAACTGTTTATGTTATAGCTAGGGCTTTGGTCAGCAGTAGGCTATTAGTCATGAAAATTTGGGGGAATCAAAGGTTATACTGGGACTGTGCTGAGGGTCAGACCCCCTCACCTCCATGTTGTTCAAGGGTCAACTGTAATGCAAGGATAAATAGGACAAGATCCCCTGCCCAGCTGGTATTTGTAGTCCAGTCTGAAAAAGACACACTAGTAAATAGGTCATTTGGCCATTGGGCAGCAGGGGCTGTGAGACAGGCTGAGCTGGGCAGCTGGGCGGAGGAGTGGATGGAGGATGGGGAGCAGTGGAAAATCCGGCCTGGACAAGAAGACTCCAGGATGCAACTTAAAAGACCAGGAAGATGACTTGACAAAGAGGGCCTGAGAACACATGGTGCCCAAGACACAAAGTCCAGAGCAAGAGGATCACAGCGGGTCCCTTGGAGCCCTGTGGAGAGGGCGGGAGCTGCCTGCAGCACAGCAGAGCACAGAGAACAGAGGGCAGCTGAGCAGGCAAGCCCGCAACAGGCGGGGACATCACGGTAACATGTTTGCTGAGGAACAATATTGAGGCTTCAGCAAGGGAGTAACTTGGCAGATATTATTTAAGATACAGCCATCATCACTCAGATAACAACTGGGGAAATGGAGTTGAAGAGAGTAAAACAAAGAGACAGACCAGTTAGGAGGCTAAATACCCTAGACAGGAGAGAGACAGCAGGATCAGGACGGTGGGAGAGAGGGATGAAACTGGATTGAAAAATATTTAGGAGGTAAAGAATGAATGTGAGAATCAAAAAAAAAGGAATGGTTCTAGATGACCTGAGTTTATGATTTGGGGCCACCTTTGACAGAGACGGGTAACATCGAAGGAGGAGCGGGTCTTGGGAAAACGGCAACTTGGGTTTTGAACACTTTGCATTTGATAGGTCTACGAGACATTTAAGAGGTTCAGAATACAGCTAGAAATGTGAGTATGAAACTCAGGGAAGGTACACCCGAGATGGAAACTTAAACTGAGAATGGGCACCATCGTCCCAGGAGATGGTACAGTGAGGAGAGCTCATGCCACACTCAAGGCCAGGGAGAAATGGCCAGAAATGTAAAAGCAGAGATGGAACCCATGTCAGAAGCCAGGGGAGGAGTGAATGACAAGGCCAAATATGGAAGAGAAGACTGAGAGGCGTCCCCTGGACTGGGCAAAGGGAGGTCACTGGTGATGTTGGACAAGCAAGGTTGGGTGTCGTGGCTGAGTGCACTGTGGGTGGATGGATCTTGATCTGGTGGTGGATGGGTCTCAAGCTGGAGGTGATGAAGAGACGAGGGCAAGGACAGATTAGCTGTTCTTAAGGCTGGGTAGAAAAGGTACGACCACAAATAAGACAGTGGCACCAGGGGACACTTCTGTGCTGTTGTTCTTAGGACTGGAGAAATTTGAGCCTCTGCTGATGCTCTGAAAGCATGCTTCAAAGCTACAGCCAGGAATAGGTGGTAGGGTGAGGGTGACAAATGAGAACTTTGGCTCCTAAATCCAATTTCTTATTCATACACCAGGATGGAGAAGTAGACTAGGAAGAGAATGGGACTGAAGCAGGCAGGTAGTCTCTAAGAGGAAATAGGATTGTGCAGTACAGTAAAACACATCCTAAGCAAAAAGGAGGCTGCGTGATTCTCCGGAAAAGTTGGCAGTTGTCTAGATCTGGGTTCCCAAGGAGTGAGGCATGTCTACCCCAGACAGTGGCTGAGTGCCATGCCAGTTTCTCATGACATGATCAACAACTCACGGACCTACCCCATGCTTGCTAGCATGTGACCTCCTGCCTGCTCCATCTTCGAGGGTGTTGATCTGACCATGTCAAGGTGAAGGTAACTTTAAAAATGGTTTCTTTCCTTAATATTGAATATCTTTTTTTCACTATCATTCCTCTCTTCCCCTGGCCCTCAGGGGCAAATGTCTTTGTGGGGTGCCCTGAAGGAACAGAGCAGTCAAGCACAGTGTCTGAGAGCCTGGGACCTGCAGCTAGAAGGTTCCCCTGTCCACTTGTTGTGGGACCCCAAGGAAATCATTCCATCTCTTTGTTCCTATTTCCTCAGGCAGTATGAATACTACTGGCAAGGCACTTAGAACACTGTCCAGGACTGGGGCTCGTGGAAGTACTATGTCTATGTTGGGCTATCGTTCTGTCTCTGACCCTGGGGTCTGCAAATTTGATTCAGTCCCTGCCTGCCTTTCCAACCTACACTGTGAACCCTGGTTAAAGTAGAAATCAGATCCCAGTTTTTAACTCCAGTTTGGTTTCCCAGTACAGACAGTTAGTTCCCCTACTGAGATGGCAGTGGGAGAAATACAGGTTCTTCCATAATTAGTTTCAGCTCTTATACCATCTTTCTGAGTAATGAAATTATTCCTTGTCCTTATGGTTTTTACTGACAGCAACAAAAATTGTTTTCGGTCTTATTGCTAGAATTCTTTGGGTTTAGTCAAAGGAATACAATTCCCTAGAATAATCAAATTAATTCATTATCTTAGTATTTTACATAATTTTTATGCTGAGGGATATGAAATTGTTGCCATTTGACTATTTCTGACCTACAAAATGAGTATTTCATATGATTCAACCTAATATTTTCAACCACTAATGGAATTTCTATTTATGTGGGTGGGGTGGAAAAGATGAATTGTTTGCTGTCTAAGATAACAATAGAATTCCTCTTAGAGAGGGAACTGTTTTTTCTTTGGGAAAATACGTCAATGGGTGTTTTGTTTTTGCAGAAGATTACAGATGATAGAAGACTAAAGGGAGCAAAATCACTCTGCTTGATCTGAATATCTTAGGGGTTCTTGTTTTGTTTTTATGATGGGGAGAATGAGATAGGGAGGACTTGTTAAGTATCACCTAAATCTACCTTCCAACATAGGTTTGGCCTAAAGGTTTCTTCATACATATGAACTGCAACCTAACTGGATATGTAAATGAACTGTAACCTACCCTTGTGCCAATCACTGAGTTTTGGCCAATCAAAGGCAGCCAACTGTTCAAACCATGTTCAAATAAGGCAAACACCAGGCTGTAACCAATCCAGCTGTTTCTGTGCCTCACTTCTGTTTTCTGTACATCATTTTCCTTTTTCTAACTATAAATAATCTTTAATCACAGGGCAGTGCCAAAGCCTCTCTGAACTCTTGGTTCAGGGGCTGCCCAACTCGTGAATTGTTCTTTGCTCAATTAAATGCTGTTAAATTTGCCTAAGGTTATTATTTTACCAGCCTAGCCCGAGAGAAAATGTAGGCCTTGGTGCCAACGGTGCCTGGTGTGGCCACAGCATGGCAGGGGCGTTTTGGGGAAACCCCAGAGCAGCCATGTCCCCCACACACTCAGCTGAAGTTGAGCTCTCCACCTCCACACCCACCCAGCTTTGCTTACTGGCTTAGTAGCATTTGGGGAATGTCAGTATCGCAGCACTATCTACACTGCAGCTGAGAGAAAGGGGCCTCTTATGGGACGGGACAGGGCAGGACAGCAGGGGCAGGACAGAAGGGGCACGAAAAGCAGAGGTTCACACTCAAATGCAAGCATTCCTTGGGACTGCTCAGAAATAATGCACGACCAGGCAGGCATTGGCCGTCCTGAAACTTCACATGCAATTCTAGGATTCTGGGAGATTGGTAGACATCTGGAACCACTCATTCTGAGAACTCAAATCATCTGCACCCTCGAAGCTTACTGTCTACATTAACATGACTTTGCTCTTACAGGAAACACTTGTCCAGGAAAATAAAAGCTGCAATTAACTTTGTTTCAGGAACTTTCTGGAGGAATTCATTCAAAGGATCATTAAACGATGAGAGTTTTCATAGAAAGCATCAGTGATTATTTATAACTCAAGGTTCTTTGAATACCTTGCCTCAAAACCCTCACATTACTGCATCCACCAATCCTGATAATATAAACTCCCTCCCCTGCTGCATTGAACAACCTCTAAAACCCAACCCCTAAGCCTCATAACTCTCCAGACTTGGATGCCCCAGCTGAGATGCTATATTATGCAGGCTCTCCTAGACCACAGTAAGCAATGAATGGCTTCAGCTTATTGACAGGTTGTAGGAGGGTATCTTTAGGGAGCTGGATTTTGCTTTGAGTAGGTATGCCGGGTGCTGGGGATATACAAGCCAGCAAAACTGAACCCCTGACTTCACAGAGCTAATGTTATGGTGCAGCAGACACATTAAACAACTCAGCACAAGTAGTTAAAAAATTATTTAAACATGACTCTGGTACATGCTACAAAAAAATTACAAAGCCCCAGAGTAGTGCAGCTCTAACTGATGTGGTAGGAAGCAGGGGCTTGGGAAGGAGCAACAGGGGTGCCTGCAAAGGAGTCCAGGGAGGTTACAACATGGTCCTGTGCAGACGACATCGCTCATTTCCATGGTGTGGCAGGAGAGGGCCTTAGGCTTATTGAAAGGGAGCCTAAGTTTGTAAAGTGGGAGAAGCACTGCCCTAGCCCACAGGGAAGGGAATGAAAATACGGGCTGTGCACCAGAGTGCCTCAGATGGGAGGCTGGTGTAAGGCAGAGGAAGGCCTGGGTACAGGGTTGATGCCGCCACTGCAGGACTCAGCAGAAGTGAGCCTCTGAGTGCTTAACTGGCTGGGGGGATGCATGGCTGAAGGGGGATTCTGGAGCCAAGTGAAAATTCATATGAGCCTAGGCTTGGGAGGAGGGATCTTGAAGGGAATGTAGAACAATTGCCATATGGTACCCTGGGAGGAGATGGAAGGTGAAGGCAAGAGAGGGTGTGATTTTAAGTGGCCTTAAGTCATTCCTGAATTCCAGAGTCTCAAAGATCAAAAAGGTAGAGACTGATGCCCTGGGGTATGGGAAATTACAACCAGTTTGTGCACAGAGTGCAAGACTGGCCTCGGAAATTCAGGGACATCCCATGAATAGAACTGCGCCACTAGGTCTAGGCTGACTTGGGTACGGCAAGGGAGAAAACCCTATGCTAATTGTGGGGTTCATTCATGGAATACTAGGGATGAGGTGGTAAAAGTATGCTGGGACTAGAGGGAGGAGAGAGAGACACACCTATCTGTGGACCACTGGGTTGAAGCAGGTAAGGAGCGTGTTAAAAGCCATGTCTCAGCAAGGGTTACCTGGCATGGGAGGCAGCTCTGCTCTTCCCCAGGCTAAAACAAATCAGATCCGCAGCAGGACAGGGTTGCAAGAGGACTGGAACAGGCTGGAAGACACTCCATGAAAGGCTAAATCCCTGGGGTCTTCCGATAGTGCAGAGGGTGTGAAGTAGAGGAGAGGTTACTGAGGCCACACGTGGAGCCTGAGTGGCTAGAAAAGTGAAGATAGTGATGACAGAGCAGGAAGCCTGGGGGAAGTGGGCTTGGGGAGGTTACAACATCCTTGGCTTGGAATGTACTGAGTGTGACGTGGTAGAGGATGTGAAGTCCGAGCACAGACGGACCATAATGAGGCCCAGAGACGTACCTGCTTCTCCAGTGGACCAGATGTGATGGAGCCCCAAGAGTGGCTGGCTTGCTCCTTGGTAAATAAGCACTTATTATCAAGCCCACTTACGGATGAGGAGCCAAGCAGCTTATCAGCTAGAAAGTAGCAGAATTGGACTTTGAACCCACTCCCTCTGATGCCAGAGGCTGCTCCTGGCTGTCAGCTTCCCAGGCTCTGTGGACACTGAGCAGAGAGACTGCAGATTGCAAATCACTAAAAGGGTGCATGAGAAAGGAAGGCAAGACCTCACCCACCCAGAGGTGGAAACCAGAGGCAGGAGGCCTTCACACATGTCCCCTCCCCATTATGGGATAAAAGGAGTGGGAGAAGGTATAATCCTTTCCTTTCTTCCTTCACACTCTTTATCTGCAGGACAGAACTGAGCTACTACATCTCTTAGGAAATAGATCCTTAAGGGGCCCAGAAATCGGAAGCAGTCACTGTGTTCTGACACTGGATGACTCACCCAGACTCTAATGACAGTCCAAAGTCCAGGGTGCTGAATGCTAGCTTAGTGTTGAGCTCTGAAATGAATCACAACATGGCATCATCCCTGTGGAGGTGACCTTCCAACACCTCTCCTCTTCCCACACACACACACACCACACACATACACATCACACAAACACATCCCACACAGCACACTCTACACACCACACACAAATGCCATGCACATATCACAAACACACGCATACACTATGCATCACACACACATGTGCCACACCACACACATGGCCTACATGCTACATGTGCAGAATATACAAACATATATCACTCTCCATAAACACACTGCCACATACAACACACACCACAAACACCACACACATGGACCACACACACACAGACCACACACACACAAAGACTGTACACGCAGATCACACACACATACAGATGGCAAACCATACATACAGATGACACACCGTACATACAGATGACACACACACTACATAGACCACACAGACCACACACACGTAGACCAGACATACACACAGACCACATACACACACAGACCATACACACAGACCATACACACAACTATACACACAGACCATACAGACCACACATACATACACACATGCACACACACTCACACCTCACAGATCACACACACACCACGCACACACCGCATACACACACAGACCACACTCACACAACCATACACACAGACCACACATACACAGACACATACATGCACACACATTCACACCTGAAAGATCACACACACCACACATAACCCACACACACCGCATACACACACAGACCACACTCACACAACCATACGGACCACATAGACCACAAATACACACAGACACTCACACACACAGACCACACACACACACACATCTATACACACAGACCACACATACATAGACACAGACTCACACAGATCACACACTACACACACACACCACACACACACAGACCGCATACACACAACCATATAGACCACACATACACACAGACACTGACACACACACAGACCACATACAAACACACAAAGACTACACATACACACACACACAGTCCACACATACACCACACACACACACACACACACATATCCCTACTTAAAACAAACACACAAAGACTACACATACACACACACACAGTCCACACATACACCACACACACACACACACATCCCTACTTAAAAGAATTCTGGGAGTAAGTACAAAGCCTCCTTGTCCCTGGATACTGGCTTCTATCTGAAACTTAAGCTTGGGTTCAGGATTTCTAATTAGCCCCATGTTTTCATCTACCGGGAGACACTGAGTCATTAGACAATTTTCTGATGATCTGCACGTACCTCTGAAACATATGATGCCACCATCAGCAGCACATAAACATTTAGATGTAGCTGAATTCCCCGCAATAAGGAGATTAAGCAGGGTTGGGGTTTGGGATGTGTGAGCCGTATCCTATCATAACTAAAGATAAAGATGAAATGTATCTAAATCTCCCTTCCCCCACTTCTGTGCTGCTTAAATCATTGCACAGAAGCACACTTAGTACTAAGCAGTATCACCAGTTTTCTCGTTCTATTTCACCCGTCAAGTTAAGCACCTTCTTATCACAGCTGAAGTGGTGGTACAGAGAGGCTGGATCTTACACTGTCTGCCCCTGCCCCAGGCGGGATGCATCCCCAGGGAGTTGACATACTTAAAGAGTAAAGCAGCTCATTTCATCAGATTCGTTTACACAGAAGAGAAAGGAGACGTCAGAGGCGAGTAGGCAAAGAGCCTTTTTGTTCTTTGTAATTTGACTCTGTAATTTGGTTATTATTTTTGTTTAATTCCACAAGCAGCCTGTGAGACGAACTGACTCTGCATGGGGCCATCTTGTCAATGTTAACAACTCCCTATTTATTTGCCTGGGAGAATCCTCCCATTTTGAAATATAGCATGCGATTCAGGGCTCAGGTCTGCCTGGCTGCTGCCCAAGACCTTCCTCAATTAAGGAGGCACTTGTCATGAGACCCCCCCACTCCACCTCCGCCAAGGGCAGGGTCCTGTACCACAACATAGAAACACCAAGGCCCAGAATCAGGTCATCTACTGTCCCCTTCTTCCCACCTTCCCTCCTCTTCAAGGACATTCTGAGCTATGGACACCAGACATTCACAGTCCTGTCTCCCTTTTCATTTTTTAACTATCTTACTCTGTCTTGATTCCTCTATGTGCATTTGACATGCCCATGCAACCATATAAAAAGACTAGCTTCTGGTCAATCTCAGTGGCTCATCCCTGTAAACCCAACACTTTGGGAGGCCAAGGCTCAAGGATCACTTGAGGCCAGGTGCTTGAGACCAGCCTGGGCAACATAGCAAGATCCCATTTCTGTTTTTTAAAAATTAAATTAGCCAGGTATGGTGGCACACACCTGTAGTCTTCTCAGGAGGCTGAGGTGGGAGGATCACTTGAAACCAGGAGTTTGAGGCTTCAGCAAGCTATGATCATGCCATTGCACTCCAGTCTGAGTGACAGAGCAAGAGCCTCTCTCTATTTTTAAAAGAGCTTGCCTTGTGCTCATTTTTTATTCTTCATGGTTCGTTTTATTTGGTTTTGTGTGCTTTTGGCTCCTACTTTTGTCTTACTCCTTAGATGGGCCACCCAACCTGGACCTTAGTACCCTGGGGGCTCAGTATTTCCTTGGACATCAATCACCCGTAATTGGACTCCACCCTGATCCTCTACCCAAAAACTCAGACCATACCCATGCTACCCATGGGGCTATAGGGGGAGATCTTTTAAACACCATAGGGTGGACGAAGCACTAGGTTTTTCTAGAGTGCTTGTGAAAATGCAGATTCCTGGGACACACTCCAGACTTCCAGAATTAGGATCCCTTAGGAGTAGAGCCAAGAAATCTGCATTTTACAACCTCCCCAAGTGTGTCTTACACCTGCTGAAGTTTGAGAGTCATCTCCTATCAGAACTAAAGATAAAGATGAAATGTATCTAAATATCCCTTCCCCCTCTTCTAGATTTTAAAGGGACCACCTTCTCCATTTTACATCAAATAGGATTTGTGTTTAATGCATAAGAACCCCAGCAAAGCCTTAATTGAGATTAGATTGTCCCTTTTATATCACTGCAGGGGCTTTCTCTAGTCATTTTTATTCAAAAATGACTGATATTTTTTGAGTAGTTAACATGCCAGGTTAAACCTCAAATTAATCTTTCCAACAACCCCATGACATAAGTACAAGAAACTAAAGCTGAGAGAGGTTGAGTAGCTTGCCCAAGGTCACACAGTTCATCATAGAGTTAAAATCACAACTAGATTCTGCCACATGCAAATACAGGAAAGCTGGATCAGGCGGGGAGTCTGGCTTGGGTCAGCCTCCAGTGTCTGCAAACACACAGAATTCTGATTCCTAACTTGACACAGACAGCTCCTTAGCACAGAGCTTAAAGCAGGAGAACAACAGAGAGGGAAAGGATGAACTCAGAAAGATGTTCATGTGGACTGGCCGTGTGTGGTGACTCACACCTGTAGACCCAGCACTTTAGGAGGCCAAGGCAGGAGGATCACCTGAGGTTGGGAGTTCGAGACCAGCCTGACCAACATGTAGAAACCCCATCTCTACTAAAAATACAAAATTAGCCAGGCATGGTGGTGCATGCCTGTTTCCCAGCCACTCAGGAGGTTGAGGTAGGAGAATCGCTTGAACTCGGGAGGCGGAGGTCACAATGAGCAGAGATAGCGCCATTGCACTCCAGGCTGAGCAACAATAGTGAAACTCCGTACAAAAAAAAAAAAAAAAAAAAAAAAAAAAAAAAAAAAAGCTGCTCATGTGGACAGTGTGAGTTTTAAGATCAGCAAAATGGACTCAAGTCAATCTACATGGGGATTCCGGCTGGGCCGGGTACTAACTCTATCACAAAACTCTCAAACTAGGCTACAAGGCAGGGAGAATTCAATGTCCAGTGATGTTTAGTAAATCTGATTAGGATGGAGACAAAATCAGGAAACTAAATTCAAGTAACTGACCCTGCCACTAAAATATTGCATGTTTTTAGCTGAATTATTCAGAATTTTCACCCTACATTATGAATGACCTCTGTATATGTCACTTTTGGCTCTCAATACATATCTAAGCAACTCGTTCTCAGTAAACCTGTGATTCTAGAAGGAAAAAGTGGACTCAAGGAAGTCCATGGGGAAACCTGGAAGGAAAGCATGAGCCAGCTCTGTTTGGCCTTGCTCTTGGCTGTCTCAGGGAGATTCATGCGTCTGCTCACCAGCAGCCATGCATTATGTGAGGCCGACCTACATCATGGTATTGAGACATAACTGCTATAATAGCAGGCAAAGTTTAATGTTCCTTCAATTTTTTTAATTTATATTTTTATCAGAGCAATACATATATAAAGGTTTTTTTTTTCTCTTAAAAAAAAAAAATGAGACGGGGCTGGGAGCCAGGGGTGGGCAGTGGCCATGCTATGTTGCCCAGATTGGTTTGGAACTCCTGGGATCAAGGAATTCTCTTGCCTCACGCTCATGAGTAGCTGAGACTAAAGGAGCACTCCACTAAGCCCAGCTTTGCATAAAGGTCTTTACATTCAAATATACCACAAGTCCTGGAAATTTCCTGACACCCTTTCCTCTACTCTGAGCCCCAAACCCCAGAGGGACTCTTTTGTTTTGTTTTGTTTTGGAGACAGTCTCAGTCTGTTGCCCAGGCTGAAGTGCAATGCTGTGAAAACGGCTCACTTCCTGGGTTCAAGCAATCCTCTTGCTTCAGCCTCTATGACTATTGGCATGTGCCGCCATGCTCAGCTAATTTTTTTTTTTCTTTTCTTTTTTTTTTTAGAGACCAGGGCAGTGGGGGGTGGAGGAGGTATCTCACCATGTTGCTCAGGCTGTTTTGAACTCCTGGCCTCAAGTGATCGTCCCATCTCAGCTTCCTGAAGTGCTGAGAGTATAGTTGTGAGCCACCACGTCTGGCCTCTTTTAGCTTTTCTTTGGAATTCTTAGGAATTTTCCTCTGTATTTTTAAATGATACACTTATATGACTGTGGGTTTTTTCTACATTTTATAATGTTGAGCATCATCTACTGCCTTCCTATTACATAAGATTGGGATCTAGCTCTTACGTCAACATATTCCCCTTCCCACCTGCTGCCTGTACTTCCTCATTCCCATCCTCTTAATGTAGTCATGTCACAAATTTTGGCCCAATCAATATGTAATGTTTACGTTATTTACAACCATGTGAATATGGCTCAAGGCTGAGTCATGTAATATACTATGAACACATTTTGTTACTAGGGCAACATTGTTTTTCTAGAGATAGTACGCTCTTTTTGTTTGTGTAGTTTTCTGTGTACCTGTCACTTATTCCTAATCAAGTTCTTCAAACAAAGCTACAAAATTCCTCTGAATAAAACACAGACAAAGGCATCAGATAAAACATCTTTTTTTTTTTTCTTGGAAACATCCCTCCTGAAGCCTCCTATCTTCTTGACCCACCTGCACAGGGTATTCCCCAGGCCTGCCCCGAACACCTGGGGCTCCACCAATCGCAACCTGGTAGCTCCTTGTGATTCCCTCTTGTGTGGGACCTAAATCCCAAATCATTTTTCTCAATTTACTTCTTTTAAGTTTATTAAGAAGGGTGCATGGAAAATACATGATTTTCTAGACCTTGCCTGTCCGAAATTGTCTAAATCAGACCATCTGACTATACCCAGTTGACTGCATATAGAATTCTAGGATAGATGTCATTTTCCCTCAGAAATTTGAAGGCCTGCTACTCAGTTTCTAAGCTTTCAACAGGACTGTTGGAAAGTCCAGTAGTATTTGAATTTTCATTCTCTGTATGTGAGCTATGTTTTCCCCTGTGCAGCGTTTTTAAACCTTCTTATCTCAGCCTCTGAGCACACATGCTGACATACCTTGCTGATGTGTTTTCTACTCATCGTGTGCTGGCATGTGGCAGGTAGACCCTGAGGCCTTGTGTCTTTCATTTCTAAAATTTTTATTTAAATGACATCTTTGACAAACTCTTCTCTCCATTTCCCTCATTCTCACTTGGAATTCCTTTTAGTAGGATGTTGTGCCTTGTGGATAGATAATTTAATTTTGTCTTTTTCTCCTATTTTTAAAATGTCTTTGTATTTTTGTTCCAGTTCCTAGAAGATTTTCTCATCTTTATCCTACACTATTTCTTTTTATTTTTTCCACATTAAATTCTATTTTAATAGGCTTAAAATTCTGAGACCAATTTTTGGTCATGTTGTTTCCATTTTAAAACATCAATTTTCGGCCGGGTGCAGTGGCTCACACCTGTAATCCCAGCACTTTGGGAGGCCGAGGGGGGTGGATCACAAGGTCAAGAGACTGAGACCATCCTGGCCAACCCAGTGAAACCCCATCTCTACTAAAAAATACAAAAAAATTAGCCAGGCATGGTGGCACGCACCTGTGGTCCCAGCTACTCAGGAGGCTGAGGTGGAAGAATCACTTGAACCCAGGAGGTGGAGGTTGCAGTGAGCTGAGATTGCACCACTGTACTCCAGCCTGGTGACAGAGCAAGACTCCATCTCAAAAAAAAAAAAAAAAAGAAAGAAAAGAAAACATCAATTTTAAAATCTAAAAATTTAATATTACAATGAAACAACTAGTCCACAAAACATTTTTTTCCTCTTGAAGTTTTTACAATGCATTGTACCAATAGCTGTCATTTTACTCTTGAACACAAATGACTCAAACTGTCCATCAGGAAAAATGGTGCCAGGTCAGTTCTGGGTCAGATTGAGACTCGGACACAGATGTGGGATGGAATACTCTTTTAACCTCTGAGATTTCTGGATGGACTTTTCACCTTGCTGCCTCCATCAGCCTTGTTGCTAACTGTCTTCATCACACCCACAGCTGCAGACTCTGTCATACCTTGGACAGCAAAACTCTCCCAGGCCTGAGAAGCTCTTCACACACGAGACCCTGGAAGGAACCGTGCCAACTGCAGTGTTATCATGAGACTGCTGTATTTTATTCCTTTTCCAGCTTCTTGCCAGATCAAACTTCTCCTTGCAAACAACAGAAGAGTGTGGCCATTCAGCCCCAGGGTTGGCCAACTCTGATTTGGCCTAGATGGCGCAGGGTTCTCAACTACGCAGCAAAGTTGAAAGCTTCCAGAGCAGGGAGAAGCCATTCCTTCTGCAACGAGCACCGCTGATGGACAGGTTTTTGGTGCTGAAGCCTATGCCCTCACGAGGCAGAGCTTTGCTGTAAGCAAAGCATTTCAATAGAAGGAGCCTTGGTCATTGTTTTGACTGGGAAAAAGTGACCACCAGATCTGTGCCTAGAGTACCAGTCACCACTTGACCCATGGGGACAGCATCAATTGCCCTGGAGGAGTGGTCAGAGGCCCTGTCGGTTTCACGCAGTTGGCAGTGCATTCCCACGGCACTAGCATTCTCATGGTGATGTTAGCAAACAGCTCCCGCATGTCGTCACCTGAAAGTGATGCCAATGCTACTGTGCGGGCTGTGGCAACTTTTGAAGGGGGGTGCACAGAGTCTCACTCGGTTGCTCAGGCTGGAGTACAGTGGCACGATCTTGGCTCACTGCATCTTCTGCCTCCCAGGTTCAGGCAATTCTCCTGCCTCAGCCTCCCAAGTAGATGGGATTACAGGCATGTGCCACCACGCCTGGCTAATTTTTGTATTTTTAGTAGAGCCAATGTTTCATCACGTTGGCCAGACTGGTCTTGAACTCCTAACCTCAAGTGATCCGCCTGCCTCTGCCTCCCATAGTGCTGGGATTACAGGCGTGAGCCACTGTGCCCAGCTCTATGACAACATTTTAAAAACATGCCTTGGACTGCTTTGGTGGCTTCCTCATGTTTCTCCTGGCCCAGTGGAATCTGCTTTCTAACACAAGCAATGAATTGTTTCACACCCAAGGTATAAGACAAAGAACATACTCTAGGTCTGCTAATGCTTTGCGTTACAGCTGCAAATTCTTCAACATCACAGCAACAATTGGGGGTCGGCCCGAGATGTGTGGGTGCTCCTATTTCTGGTAAGGTCTCTTTTCTCTGAGGTGTGATAGGCCAGATAACAGCCACCAGAGATGTCCATGCTCTGGTCCCTGGAACCCGTTATGTTATACAACAAAGGGAGCTTTGCAGATGTGGTTACAGACCTCAAGATGGGGCAATTATCTCAAATTAACTAGGAGGGCACAATCTATGAGCCCTTAAAAGTAGAGAACTGGCTGATGTCACCGAGATGAGAAGATGAGAGAGATTCAAAGCATGAGAGGGATTCAACTTGCTGTTGCTGGTTTGAAGATGGAGGAAGAGGCCAAAGTCAGGGGATGAAAGAGTAGTCTCTAGAAGCTGGGAATGACCCCACTGATAGCCAGCCAGGAAATAGGGACCTCAGTCCTACAATCACAAAGAACTGAATTCCACCAATGATTGCAATGCTCAAGGAAACAGATTCTCCCCGTGAGTCTCCAGAAGGGAATGCAGTCCTGCTGACACCTTGAGTGTAGCCCAGTGAGACCCACAGAGAATGCGTTTGTAGCTGGGCACAGTGGCTCACACCTGTATTCCCAACTCCTGAGGCAGGAGTGAGGGAAGAGGGGCTGAGGCAGACAGGAGGATCACTTGAGCCCAGGAGTTTAAATCCAGCCTGAGTAACATAGAAAGACCCTGTCCCTAATATAACACACACACACACACACACACACACACACACACACACACACACACAAGATAATACATTTGTGTTGCTTTAAGCCACAAAATTTGTGGTATTTTGTTACAGCCATGACAGGAGACTAATACACAAGGCATCCGTGGTGGTCGCTTAGTACTTGCTGGTCTCAGACTTGCATAGGGAACCATCAGTGGGGATCCGCCTTCCTGTTTAGCTGTTAATTTATGACCCAAGTGTGTTTGGAAGCCCTTTGCCCATGAGGTTCCTTCCCAGATTTAACTAGTTTTTTAAAAACTACAGACCTCTGGTTTGGGTTTTCTCCTTACTAACCACAGTACAGGCTTCTGTGTGCCGTTTGCTTCTCCTCTATATTAGACTCAGGGTCAAGAGGGCTCTAACTTCTTCCATTTCCCCTGATTTTATCAACGAATTACAATGGGTGAGCCCAGCAGGCCATCAGGTGTAGGGGAGGGGAAGGGGCGAGGCAAACCCTCTTTAGAAGACAGGTGGGTCAAAAGCACTTAGTTCTCTAAGACCCAGGGGGTCTCCCACCCCCCCCCACCCCCCCACCCCCGCGTGCCTCCTTCAGAAGTTGTTGTCAAGAAATTAAATGAGATCATTTATGTGAACATTCCCTCTCTCTAGCTTTCTCACTCTCTTGCTCCCTCTTCCCTTCTGTCTCTCTCTCTCTGTGTGTGTGTGTGTGTGTGTGTGTGTGTGGTTACTCTCTTTTTGTTTAACTTTTTAATGAAATGCAAACTATCTACAAAAAAAAGTATACAAGTTTCAATGACCTAATTCAAAGTGAATAAACTCAGTATCAAAAATAGAACATCTTCAGCACCCCAGATGGCCCCTTCCTGCCCTCACATGACTACCCCAACTCTAACTGCTGTAACCACCTCCCACCATTACCCCCAATTATAACCACTATAACAACCTTCCATCACTACCACCAACTATAACCACTCTGGTCTTCTAACGCCACAGATCAGTTTTGCCTGTTTTTATTTTGTTTAGATAACTATTACATAAATAGAATAATAATGTAGAATCTTTGGGGCCTGGATTCTTTCACTCAGCATCACATTTGTGAGGTGTATCCATGTTGTCATACGTATCTGTCATTATTATAAATGTTTTAAATACAAAACAATAGATAAAATCGGGTTTTCACGGTACAGTTCAAATGCCATTTAGAATAATCATTTCTTCCAGTTGTCTTAAAAGCTACCAGCATGAGCAAGGAATTGTTTGTGTTTTAAACATATTCATGTAATATATCTAAAATTATTTCCTTTATGCAAAAGAAATGGCAAGAGAACCATGATTTGTTCGTATCAATTCTCCAGGTACCTAATCGGCTTTGTCTGAACGTTGCTTGCCTGCTTCCCTCCCACAAGTCCCGGGGAGGGCCCCTTTGCTCCAGGCAGTCCGTCCCCACAAAGAAGCATCCCCTGATTACCCTAAGAACAGACAGGAGAACAGTAACGGTATCCAATCTTAGATGCTGCTTTTTCATCTATGTTTATATAGCTGTGAAAATTAGCAGGGCCATGCCATCCATCTCTAAGGGAAATACAAAGATTAAATTGAAGGGGAACAGTGTAACTCCCTGCTCACACCAGAGTCTACCATCCAATATAGTTATGAGGTCACTAAAATTAATGAAACTTTTCTTTAGCTAACAAAATAGCCTGCGGCCAGATCGAATACCAGCGAAATTCATTAACTTCTAATCTAGGGAGCAGGAGAGCCAAATCGAGTTTTACATGCTAATGTTTCCTGAAACAAAGCAAAATCAAAAACCTCAGCAAAAGAAATGAGACATTTAGAAGCTTATCAACAGGCTGCCAACGTTGCCTTTCTCTTCACTCTCCCATCATGCCTGACTGTTGTACCTTGTCATGTTCTACATTAGCAAAGGAACGCCACGCATCCTATAAAATTTTCTGTAAAGGAGTAAAGTGCCTACAACAGGTATAGTTATTACCTACTCGGCAATTCATGAGAATAGCAGACAGTTTTTCAGCAGAGAGAAGGCAGATTGACGACAGCTTGGATGAGCACAATTCACGGATGCTGTGTTGGGTACCCAGGAGCAGGACACAGGCAGCCAGCTTTCTCCCCAAACACTTGTTACTTTATTACCTAATGTCTACTCACCTTTTGCTCTAGAAGTCCATGCACTCTTGTGGCAATGAATCTGACTCAGCGAGTTTCTTTTATAAAACAAATTCTAATCAGTGGCAATATTTGAAGAAAGGAGAATGTAATGACACTGATTACAGACCTGACACTAAAGAAAAACAAGACCATCTCCCAGGGGCATAACAAGCACACACTGGGCCCACTGGGTCCACAAACTGGTAATTTAACCCAGCAGATGCAGCAAGGCCACTTGCAAACACCAAACTGCATGATCTGGGCTCCTAGCCCAGCTGCTAATTTGTTGAAGGCAGAAGTGACCCTGTGAGCCATTCAAAGGTGTACATTACTATGAGAGGAAAAGTGAAAATACGGACTAGAAACTGCTCCAAGAAAAAGGAAATCAGATGAGAGAGAAGGAAACTTCTATGTTGTGACAGTCTACTTGCAAACAAAATATCTAAACCTATGGCTCTGGGAGCTCTCTTTCTTGTGGATCTCAACCACAGACAGTGTACAAGAGATAAGTGCATATCGGAGTTAAAACTGACAGCTTCTGTCTCACACCTTTGGACTTCTTTTTATTGATTTCCATCCAGAATGTTCATGATAATTTGAATGAGCAGGGGTGCTGGCTTCCAGATTTTGATTTCTGATGTCTGCCACCATCCCTCCTGAGCACTGTCGCCAGATTCCTCTGCAGAAAACAAGGCAACCTGCACCCAACATTGACACAGTGGAATCTCTCCACTCAGAAAAATGCAAGCTTCCCTGCCAAGCACACAGGACCCTTTGCAATCCAACACCACACCTCCCTCCAGTTTCCCCAGTATATCCTAACACAAACCCTCCGGTCCAGCCAGCCAGGCCCCTCGCTGTGTTCCCTACAGACCATGCACGGTTCTAGGTCTGTTCTGTTCCACTCTCCCCACTAGCCTCCATTCTATTGAATTCTGATAATCTTTTGTGTTGCAACCCAGATGTTGTTCTCTCTGCCCAGGGTGCTTCTGGGGCCAGGCAGACAGTGCAGAAGGATGATATACACAAAAAAAGGACTTTGTGTTTTAGGGTGTTCCAGGGATCAGACTGGACCAAGGGAGACAGTCACTCGGGATGGGTAAAGAAAAAAATCTAAATCCTAGCCAACGAGTAGCACTAGGGCACAGGAATCTGGGAAATGGCACGAAGCTTCAGGTCCAAAGGGTGGAAGAGGGCACAATGACAAATCCCCTGCATGCATGGTGGGACTGCACACTGCCCCTGTCCGTCATGTGGGTCAGGTGTGGCCACAGGCCAATGGAATGGAAGTGATAAATCCTGAATCACTATTATTCCTCTTCGCTCTTTTGCTTTGTTTTACAGAATATTGGGGCATACCATTTTACTTGACTTCCTTTCTCCTTCTAACTACAGTTGATAAATTTATTTAGTATTTGGTCACTCCTGGCCACAAGCTATAGACTTCCTTTTTTTTCACAATCTCATGATACTGAGTGACAGTATGTGAGAGGAAGAATCTGTCGTGAGCAAGGAGCTCCGAGTTCTTGGGTTAATTTTGTGTGTGGAAACGGCATGCGCCTCTTTTTATTTAATTTATATAAACGTTTTTCTTAAGAAGTCTTTGACTTACAGAAAAGCTCCGAGGATAGCATAAGGAGTTTCCACGTGCCTCTCCCCCAGTTTCTTCTACTAGTAACATCTTACATTTTCTGGCCACCTTTGTCGTAGTTAAGGAACCAAGCTCGGTACATTAACTAAAGTCTATACACTACCCAGACTTTGCTAGGCTTCCCCTAAGGTCTGTTTTCTGTCCAGGGTCCCATCCGGGACATCACATTGCATTTGGTTGTCACCTCTTTTTAGCCTCCTCTGGGCTGTGGCAGTTTCTCAGACTTTCCTCGTTTTTGATGACCTTGACAGTTTTGAGGAATCCAGGGCAGGTATTTTGAGAATATGCTTCAATTTGAGTTTGTCTGATGTTTCCACCATGATTGAGGCTATGGGTTTGGGGTGGGAAGACCACAGAGGTGAGACACCCTTACCATCCCTTCCCATTAGGATCATGCTACCAACGTGCCTCCTCACGGATGCACTGGCCTTGCTCACTGGGCCTATGTGACGTTTTCCTGCTTCACAGGGATTACGGTAAGGTACTATGTGGCATTCTCCTGGCTTCTCCACTGTGAGGGCTTCAAGGAGATTACGGTAAGGTACTATGTGGCATTCTCCCGGCTTCTCCACTGTGAGGGCTTCACGCTCTTCAAGGGGATTATGGTGAGGCACAGCAGTTAAGCCCCCTTACCTTTGTATCTGTCATCTGGAATCCCTCCACCCAGGAGGTGTGTCTCTCGGTGATTAGGCCTCTCTGGGATGAAAGTTTTAAGTGCACAGGAAGGCTTTGCCAAGCTCTCTCTTCCTGATGCCTTGATGACCATAAACAGCAGCTCCATGGCCTGAATCCAGAGGGAGGACAATGACCCCACGATGTGTAATGTGAACAAGAAATAAATCTTTATTGTTTTGAGCCATTGAGACTTTGGGATTTTTTTTTATGGCACCATAACTTACCTTCCTCAAGGAAGGGTAAAGCAAGGTCAAATTCTCAAGGACAGGAGTCAGGAGGGTTGGAGCCATGAAAGGGCCGGAGTGCCTATTAATGGTTTACAACTGAGGCTGGAACATAGCCATACATGGGAGGTCTGCTCTGACATGACATGGCCTCCACAGATTGGGGGGCCAGATGGCACTAAACCCTCTTCCAGAGTGCAGCTTCTCCTTCCAGATCTCTCCTAATCACTACAACACACATTGGTTTTATCACACTTCGAATCTCAAATAAAGATGGGGTGTGGTCGCTCATGCCTGTAATCCCAGCACTTTGGGAGGCCAAGGCAGGTGGACTGCCTGAGCTCAGGAGTTCGCGACCAGCCTGGGTAACATGGTGAAACCCATATCTACTAAAATACGAAAAATTAGCCAGGCATAGCAGCGTGCGCCTGTAGTCCCAGCTACTCGGGAGGCTGAGGCAGGAGAATTGCTTGAACCCATGAGGCAGAGGTTGCAGTGAGCTGAGATCATGCCACTGCACTCCAGCCTGGGTGACAGAGAGAGATTCTGTCTTAAAAAAAAAAAAAAAAAAAATCTCAAATAAAATAATCATCTCTCCTCAACCATACCCAAATACCTCCTCCTGACTTTGTATTTCTGCCCCTCGTGCAGTTATCTTCCCTTTTCTGGCTTAAAGTCTTAGTGTGATTTTTGAACACAGCTTCTCCTGTGGCCAATCATTTCTAGAGATTCTACCCACACTGTGACATTGGCACTCACCTTTTCATTCCCACGACCCCCTCTCACGAGCTCAGAGCCTCCTCCCCTTTTGTCTACACCACTGTGACAGATCCTAATTAAACTGCTCTCTCTTCACCCTTCTCTTCTCCTCCAGGTATCTGCTGCTAAACTAAAGACCAGATCAGTTCTTTCCTCTGCGTGAACTACATTCTTGTTCTACCACTGCTCTTCCACAGTCTGGCCCTTCCTCATCTACCTGTCCAGTCTATTTCCCAGGAGTCTTCCACCTCAAGCCCACACTTCAGACACTCCTGGTAGGTCTGTGTTCCACATCCTTGCAATGCTTTCTAAGAGGGTTACTCTTCCTGCTCTGCCATAACCTCTTGTCTTCTTCTCCAAGTGGCAAGTTCTGGCACCTCTTGGAGGCCCAGCTCAAACGTCACCTCACCTGTGAAATCTTTACTGACTCTCATCCAGGCAGAATTAATCACTTCTTTCTTCTTCAGTTTAGAAAAATCACATTCATTCTTCAAGATTTGACTCAAGAAAGACCTCTTACTTTCCTTCTCTCTGTGTTAGTTTGCCAGGGCTGCTATAATAAATAAATAGCATTGATTTGGTGGTGTAAACAACAGAAATGTATTCCTCATGGTCCTAGAGGCTAGAAGTTTGAGATCAGGGTGTTGGCAGGTTTGGTTTCTCCTGAGGCTTCTCTCCTTGGCTTGCAGACGGCCACCTTCTCCTGTGTCCTCATGTGGTCTCCCCTTCTTACCAAGATGCCAGTCATATTGGATCAGGAGCCACCTATATGACCTCATTTTACCTTAATTACCTCTTTAAAAATCCTGTTTCCAAATAGAGTCCTACTCTGAGGTACTGGTGGTTAGGACTTCAGTGTATGAATGTTGAGGGTGCACATTTCAGCCCAAAACATCTTACTTACTTCCTTTTCTCCTTCTTCTTTTTCCTTCTTTTCTTTCTCCTTCTCTCTCTCTCCCTCTTTTTCTCTTTCTTTTATATAAAAAAGACAAATCGATCCCTGAACTTTCAGCAGGAATAAAGAACAGTAAAGATATGGCCCTTTTCCTCAAGCAGTATTGAGTCTCTCACAGGGGACAGAATGGAGCCGAATAAGCCCGAGCTCCCTTCAGAAGGAGCCAGCAGCCTCCACAGCGCTCTGCCAGGGCTCCTTACCCAGATTCCAGTGCAGATCCTCGCATTGTCCTAGAGTGCCTCATCTGGCTTCCTGTCACAGGGAGAAATTGTGAGCTTCTGAGGTCAGAGCCACCTTCATTGGCTCTGAATTTACAGTACCTTGAATTGTACCTGGTACATAATAAATGGTTAACAAACATGGGTTGAATTGAACCCAAATAAATTGATACTATATTTTTACTCCTGAAGGGTTTTTTTGCTAATAGATTAACTTTTTCATCAGACTTAAACAAGGGACGAGTTTCTTTGTTCAAGTCAGCAGCGCAAAAGTGGTCAATTACATTGCATTTTTTTTTTCTTTTTTTTTTTCCCTTTTTTAAAAACAGAGTCTCACTCTGTTGCTCAGGCTGAAGTACAATGGCACAACCATGGTTCACTGTAGCCTTGACCTCCTGGACTCATGTGATCCTTCTGCCTCAGTCTCCCAAAATAGCTGGGACTACAGGTGTGTGCCACCGTGTCCAGCTAGTATTTTTTTTTTTTTTAATAGAGACAGGGTCTCACTATGTTGCCCAGTTTGGTCTTGAACTCCTAGGCTCAAACAGTCCTCCTGCCTGGGCCTCCCAAAATGCTAAGATTATAGGCAGGAGCCACCTGTATTTTGCTTTTTAGAGTGATAAAAATATGAATTCCTATCTTTAAAGAGGCACTGTTCCTACAAGCTTTGGAGGGAAATGACTTCTGAGTTTCCTTCTATTTAGGAATCTCTCAGGTCTTTCCCATTGCAATAAGCTGTATATCTAAAAATTATAACTGTAATAACAAATTAATATTAGTTTCATTTTGATGTGAACCAAAAATAATAAGGCTCATACTCTGTGAAAGTGATAAGCAAGGAGAATCTTACAAAGACTTGAAAATATTTTGAGAAACTGAAAACTGCAAAATTAGAAGCATTCAACTTAATTATTACATGAAGTTTAAACAACTAATGAGTAGTGTTAATGGTCTGGCCTAGTTTAAGGTTATTGGTGACAGTATTTGTAACTAGCTGTTGGGCCACATCAAGGATCTACCATAATTGTCAGACAGAGAGTCCCAGTTTCCTTTTTCTTTGGAGACTGATGGTAACTTTCCCCTAGCCTCATCTTCCCCATCTTCTGCCTAGGAGTGAGGGTCTGCGGAAGGTCTGCGTCTGACCGCTGGTGGTTGTCTGTGCCCTGCCGTGGCCTGCGAGGTGTAGGCGAAGCTGGGTGCTGCAGGAGGGGCAATCAGGCCCCCTGGAGGGACAGAAACCCGGAAGCTGGGCCAGCCACTACCTGAAACCTCTGCTCTTCTCTGTAGGAGTGGAGACCAGGTGTGACTTCCCATAGGGTGGGTGTGGTAATAGTTGAAACAAACTGCCCATGAAAGTGAAGAGGCCCTGGGGTCATGTTGTGGGCAGGCGGAGCACCGCGCACTCTGGAAGAGTCACACAGGACCCACTGGAACTAGAACTGTAATGTGATGAGATGTTGTCAAAGCAAAATAACAACAACAATAAAAATACTAGCAGGTACTTACATAGCACTATGAGCCAGTGTTCTGGCAGCCTTACTTATATACTAACACATTGTGAGCTATTTTTTTGTTGTTGTTTAATATTACACACTCGTCAGTTGCAAAAGACTATTAATGCCTACATTTTTCTGGTAAGATGCCATTTTCCATTAAGGCTCTATAAGGCTGTGTGTAGTGGCTCACATCTGTAATCCCAGCACATTGGGAGGCCAAGGCAGGAAGATCACTTGTGCTCAGAGACTAGCCTAGGCAACACAAGTAAAACCCTGTCTCTACAAAAATTTTAAAAATTAGCAGGTCATGATGGTTCCTGCAGTGCCAGCTACTCTGGAGGCTGAGGTGGAAGGATCACTTGAGCCCAGTAAGTCAAGGCTGCACTGTGCTATGATCATGCCACTGCACTCCAGCCTGGGTGGCTAAGCAAGGCAGTGTTTCAAAAAAAAAAAAAAGTAGAGAAAGAGAAAAGAAAAGGCTTCTTTAAATCTAGCCTTCAGCAGACGAGGGGAAGAAAACAGGCATGTCCTATATTAAAAGAGGCTATCAGGGACTGCTCAGAAAATCTTTTTTCTTAAAGCTGTTTATGCCATGTAATTAAGTTTAAATTTTTCTTTTAAAAACCAAATAGGTTACATAACCAAAAGCCAAAGTCAAGTGATTCTTATGAACAGACAACATATAGTTAATCTATAAAATTCTTTTGGACTTCATACTGTTATAAAGTTTTTCCTTACACGGAAACAAAAGCTTCTTCCCATAACATCCTTCTTTATTCTTTATATTTCTTTCGACAGCTTAGTGTGTTTGGTCCTCTGAGAAATCTCTGAGCAAATGCAGCAGTCGTTAGCCCCAGGTGGTGCCTCTCTTCCTTACTTAACCTAATCAATTCTTCTAGCTCTCATTTATGTGAGATGTATATAGAGTATATGTTTATATAAAATATATCTTTATAAAAATGCATGCACTGTGTGGTTTGGCAGTGGATACTCTCTGCATGGTTGCACAAGTACATGATGCATTGACAATTCACACAAAGTTCCTTTAGGATGAACTCTGGTAGGCTCAATGGGAATACGCTATACAGTTGATCTTTGAACAACATGGGTTTGAACTGCGTGGGTTCACTTATACATGGATTTTTTTCAGTACAAGTTACAAAGAATGCACTGGCCTCTCCTGCCTCCCCTTCCACCTCCATCACCTCTTCTGCTTCGACCACCCTGAGACGCCAAGACCAACCCCTCCTCTTCCTCCTCCTCCTCTACCTACTCAACATCAAGGCAAAGAAAAGGAAGACCTTTATGATGATCCACTTCCACTTAATAAATAGTAAATATATTTTCTCTTCCTTGTGATCTTAATATTTTCTTTGCTCCAGCTTACTTTATTGTAAGACTACAGTATATAATACATATAACATACAAAATACATATTAATCGACAGTTCTGTTATCGGTAATTTGCCTTCTGTGGCCAAGCCTGTTATTGGTAAGGCTTCGGGTCAACAGTAGGCTATTAGTAGTTAAGTTTTGGGACAGTCATACATGGATTTTCCACTGTGTGGGGGTGGCAGTCTCCAACCCCCTCATTGTTCAGGGGTCAACTGAACTGGCAATGGTGGCCTCTTTTCTCCTTGGAGTACAGTCAGCATGCATGTCATTATAGTTTTACTTTCTCCCAGGTGTATTTCATTGCTTCAGTGTTTTTGTCTTGGTTTGAATTTCATTTTTTTTTTTTTCATCAGAATTTATAGGCCATCTGCAGAGCAGTAACTTTGGAGGGATTACAATGCTTGTATCAGTCAGCATCCCAGCTGGAAAGAGATGACACACTCAAAGGGGTCACTGAAGGGACTTAAACTGACAGGCTATCTAGAGAAACCAGAACAGGATTAAGGAGACTGATAAGCTATGGCAAAGCCTCAGGGATCAGCAACAAGGAAGGCCTTTATCACCCTTCAGCCTGTTTGGAAGTGGCAGGCAGGGGACAAACATGAGAACTCAGAGCTCTGACTATGAAGAGAGGCTCCTTGCAGGATCTGAGCCTGTACAAGAGGAATGAATTTCTCTTAGGGAAGCAGGAGGCAAGAAACCCCAAGCTTTCTCTATCCTCCTCTATCTCCCCAGTTCCTGCTGCAGACCAAACCCTGTGAAAAGCAGACACCTAAAAGATGAAGGGGGAAGAAGTTAGTCTTCCAGGCCACACAGCAGGGTTGCCAGGGGTCTGGAGGAGCAAAGAGAAAATCCAGGTCGGCACAAAATGCAATGAGAAAAGCATAATTTCCTAGAGAGCGGGCACTGTGCACTCTGCATCTTTCCATGACCATACCTAGCGTCTAGTGCATGGGTTGATACCTATGACATTGTCGACAAGGGTCTCACTGAATCCACAAACAGATTAGAAGTTAGTTGTTCCTGAAATAGAAGGCATTGTAACTGACAAGAGAGAACTCATGAACTCTGGCTTTTAACAACCACACGTTACCATTATTTAAAACTTCCTCTTTTAAAACAATGTCTTTCTTTTATTAATTAGCTAATATTAAAGGAGAATCTGATAACTCTGGTTTTTCTCTCTGTCAACCTGTCCTTAAGCTGCACACAGAAAAATTGTCTTCAGAAGGGAGTTTCTGATGTTGTTAAGCACCTAAAATTTGGATAAGCTAATAAAAGAGCAAAGCCCTCCTAAAGAGAGTACCCAGATTGCAAGACTTGGCCACGGGAGGCAAATTCCAGTTCAAGTCCTGATTCTACTGCCTGTGCTTCCTGGAGTAGGTAACCTATACTCCACATGCTTCTATTTCTTCAGCAAAAATAGGAGTAATAATAGTACCTGTCTCTTAGACACTCATTTCTCGTTACTGTCCTGTCTTCGCCAAACGCTATTATATAGCACACTGTATGTTTCAATCAGTCAATAACTTCTATTGCTTCCAACAACTCAAAATCTCCTGCTTTAATTTGTCATTGCTGGTTCTCTCTAATTGATCCCCTTGCCTGGTTACTAGAATCTACCTTTCTGTCTAGCTTACATAAACTGACACTTTGGCTCTGTTCTTTAGTTTTGGAGATTGTGATTTAAATGGGGATGCCAGATGGAATACAGAACTTTAAAATCCAAATAAAGACAGGTAATATATAGATAAAATACAAAGTATAAAAACTTTGAATTTCAGACAGACAACCAATAATTTTTTAGTATGCCTATATCCCAAATATTGCATGGCAACCCTAGATGGGAGGGCACCCCTCAAATCACTCAAGTTCAGGATTCAGCACCTCTCAGCTCATCCCATGCCACGTTCTCCCACTTCCGTAGAGCAGCCCTGGGTCTTGAGTACAAGTTCAGCAACTCAGCTCTTCTGGGAGGGATGTTTAAGTAAATATTGCCTCTGGGAAGAAAGTGATCATTTCCCCTCACTTTTTAGATTTATGCCAAGGCTCAAGTGAGGGGAAATTATCACAACATCATAGATATCCTGGTTCTCAATATTGGACGTGTAGTAGCAGAGGGATAAGCTGTATGAAAGTGAGTGGAGGGATTCAGATGATTTAATGGTCAGCTTTTGCTCTCTGAGGATCTATCAGAATTTCATCTCGAATGTCCTGAGAGAGAAGCTTCCTCTCCCATCTTTTGTCAATAAACTTAAATAGTCTCTGTTTGCTTTGTAAATGTATGAAAAGGGGGGCAGCCTTCCTTAGGGTATGATAAAGACTGTTGAAATCTGAAAGGCCTTGGCCAGGTTAAATGAGATGGAATTCTGAAGACACTACCTAGAATCTTATCAAATTCAAAGTGAACTGGAGTTGGTTATCGCTTTCTAAAATCCAAGTACCAGCTTAAGTACCTTGGAGGGAGAATGGGGTCTGTCCACCTGGAGGAGAATGGAGGGAGATGCTGCCATGTGCCCAACAAATCCAGTGAGACGGTTCTGGCTGACATATGGAGAACTCATTGTTTCCATCTTCATTAGCCATAGAAATCTGCCCTAACTGACTTCATAAAGGTAATTGAGCTGATTAGCAAATTCAAATTCAATAAGGGATGTGGGAAAGATGCTTTCTGCCACTCAAAGTTGTTTTTGAAGTTGTGGGCCCTAATTCTTGCCATCTTATTGATCACTGTTAAGTCTGCAGGCATAATTTTACCAGTCTTATTTCAACACGTAGTCCATTTTTTTTTTTTTAATTTTAAGGATAATCCCTTACTCCCTCTCAGTTACAAACTCTTCCCAGAGTGTAGCAGAAAGTAAGACTGTGCTTACTTTCTGAATGTTAATACAAGTTGGATTGTTGAGGCCAATATTCCAGCTGCAGTGGCCATGAAGATAACTGGTCCTTCTACAACCAGATACTGTTATGACCTCTGTCACATAATAATGTGATTAGTCCAAAAGTCCATCTTCCCTCTCTCTCCATCCCACCCACAAACACTGTGACCAGGGCCAAAATCCCTACATTCTTTGGATAAGCTGAATGCATGCCCCCTATGTTTTTAAAATATAAGACAAGTTTCTAATCTCCATTGACAATCATTTCATTTCATCCTTTCAAATCCCCTGGCTCTGCCATTTTCTAGGCATCGGTTAAACTTGAACAAGTAACTTAACCTCTTAAGTTTTCTCACCTTTCAAATGTAGAAAAAAAAACTAACTCAGAGTAGTCTTAAGGCTTAAATAAAATTATATGAAACACTATCAAGCATACTGGAGGCTAATACCCAATCATGGTTGTCACCACTGAGTTGTGAGCACAGCTCAGGTCTGAGGCTCACTCAGTTCAGAAGGTGGCCCCATCTTCCTCTGGGGAAGAGCTTGCAGCACAGGTGAGAAGAGCAGATGACCTCCAGATAGCCATTTGAGCTGAGGCCACACTCCTCCCAGCCAGGCAGCCCCCAACTAGTCACCTAGCAGTGCAGAGTACTAGGGCTCGGTTACCCCTGCCCAATGTGGGGCTTCTCTGAAAGGCAGCCTGGCTCTGGACTTCCCCTTGGATTGATAAGAGACTCCCACATGTGTCACCACCAGAGGCGGCCCTGTCAAGGCTACTTCCTTCCCTTTATCTTCCCCAGACATCACTCCCCTCCGTAAACCTTTGACACCTCTTACCCCATCTCTTCGCCTACTTCCTAGAGAACTCCACAGTGAGGAAGTTTCCCCAGTGTACATCACTCTCAAATTCAGGTTCACACGGTGATGGTGCCCAGCACACCACCATGTGAATAAAGGGAATAAAGGCAATTGGATTGGATTACACCTGGCCTTGGAGCAACACAGGTTTCAACTTTGAGGATTCACTTATACCTGAATCTTCCTCCACCTTTGCCATCCCTGAGAAGACAGCAAGAACAATCCCTTCTCTTCTTCCTCCCTTCATCCTACTCATTATGAAGACAATGAGGACAAAGACCTTTATGGTGATCCACTTCCATTTAATGAATAGTAAATAAATTTTCTCTTATGATTTTCTCAATAACATTTTCTTTTCTCTAGCTTATTTTAAGACTTGAATATCTGATATATATAACATACCAAATATATGTTAATCAACTGTTTATGCTATCAGCAAGGCTTCTGGTCAACAGTCAGCTATTAGTAGTTTAAGTTTTTAAGGGTTCAGTAGTTATACGTGACTACTGGTGGGAAAGCAGTGCCTCTAGTCTCAGCATGGTTCAAGGCTAAACTGTACTGTTAACAAAGGAAAGACCTACCTGTATGTGTGGTGGGGGGGTGGGGGGGGAAGACATTTTAGAAGACAACAACATGGAAGAAAGGCAGTGCCCTGCTAAAGGGTTGGTCCCTGGAGGTCTTCTGGCTTATGGAAGACCTGAGAGAATCTCTGCTGAAGCAATATGACTTCACCTGTGGATTGCATCCCATGCCTGGCTAGAATTCTAAACTAATTTGAACTAAGCCCGTGACTCTATACCCTAGCCAGCTTTGAGCCTCTGAATTTCCAGTATCTGGCCAGTTTTCAGAAACCTGGTAATCATGTCAACTATTAGCAAACATGAGATTTTTTTTTTTTTTTTAATCTGTAACTCCTTCCTGGTTCTTTACTCTATTTTATTCTTAGAGTCGTCCTTTGAGGAAAGATTTTTTTTTTTTTCCCCACTGTGGAAGCGAAGGCCTAGAGAAGTGGAGTGGCCTGTCCAGGTCCTACAGCAATTAAGTGGTAGAGCTATGGGTTTGAGATTTGTCTGTCTGATCTCTAATTGTTCTTACTTCATGTCCCTATATTAGGCATTTAGACCCTAACTAAATCTCTGATGCACAAAACAGTAGGAAGAGACCAAAACCAATGTGGAAGTCAGTAACTGCAATGCAAGACTGCTGCACCTTACTGATCTTGATGTTGATAAAGTCACAGACTGTAGCCTGTCATTCCGGGACTGCAGTTGACCCTCGCCTCAGCAGCTCTGCCCATTATCAGCTGCGTCCAGCATGCTCTCTCCAAGCACCATACAGTCACAGGGCCTTTTGATCTTGTGAACTTATGGAGTCACAGGTATCCTGACTCTCATATCCCTCTTGACACTGTCTGCAGAGACAAGTTCGGCCAGAATCACCTCCTGATTTGACAAGCCAGCAGGGATGCTCTTTGCTGCTGCTCAGCAGATCATGGTGAAGGGTCAAGACCCACCTCCTGCTAGCTGCCCACTCAGCTGCCAACTCCCAACTGTCACAGGATGTTCTGCTTCTGACAGTCCCTTTCTTCACAGTGACCGAGAGCTGGCACTGCTGCTACCATCTGGGCAGTGGAGCTACGTGGCGCTCGCATAATTATTCATCTCTCAGAAAACTGTTTACTGAATATTTTGCCAGCTCTACATGGAATTGAAGCTGTGTTTTATTCTTAGCCTAACCACAGCTTAACAGGTCACAGACCTTAAGGGTGTGCAAATCTGTGCTTCACCTTCACTCCGGTGAGTGCTTTCTCCCGTGCTCAGGGCTTCTGAGAAACTGTACCCAGCGAAAGCTTAGCCTCATGAAAGAGAGCCCCACAAAATCCACCTGCTCAAAGCTCACCATGTCTATGCGAAAGCCAGCCTTGACCTGAATTTCTTATAACACTGAAAATAAGGAAATGGGATCTGATAAAATGTCTGATGTTTGTGAATTGTTTGTATGATATAATTGACACCTACCATGGATGGACAGGGCAGTGGGGACCTCAGTGGTGTGGCGGAGCCACTTCCTGCAGGCCCTGGGAGCAGTGGAGATGGGAGGAAGGGTCAGCAGGAACTGTTTGTGACAAAACCATTTCACAGAACATGGAAAGGGAAGCCACCAGTGAGAAAGCACTCACTGGAGTGAAGGTGAAGCACAGACTTGCACACCCTTAAGGTTTGTGACCTGTTAAGCTATGGTTAGGCTAAGAATAAAACGCAGCTTCATTTCCATGTAGAGCTGGCAAAATATTCAGTAAACAGTTTTCCGAGAGCTGAATAATTATGCGAGCGCCACGTAGCTCCACTGCCCAGCTGTTCTGTCTTTTCCTCCAAGGATCCTGGCAAAATGCAGGGTGAAAGGAAGAGGCCACCTACTTGAAGTTCTCCCAGGAATGCCTCCAAGACCTAAATGCATATACTGGAGCATCCCCTTGGATTAATGGGGTCTCCTATAACCACTGCCCATTTACCATTGGGCTCAGCAGGGTCCAGCTCTATAAGGTAATCCCAACCCTGATCTTTCCCTGCTCTCCAAGAGCTCATGGACTGCTCTTGCTAGCAACTTAGGACTCCAAGCCAGAGACAAAGCCTTTTTTCTATAAGAGAATGTTTTACATTTCTAAAGAAAGCAGTTCTGTAGAGGTTTTCCCTGTATATAAGCAGAATAACTTTAAAACATCAAGAAAAGGGAGACTTTGAGAGATAATATAGCAGAAATTTAGTACATTTTACCTCTAGAATAAATATGATGCCTTTATCTGTTTATGTGAATATCTAGAACAACAGGCCTGTGTGGGTGCTGACGATTGGTCTGCTCCATTCTTCTAAAGGGTCTTCAAGTACTGGAGAGTGTGGAAGACTAAAAGTTGCAGTCACTAGACTCCCTTGCAGCTAGGATTTGCTAGGGTGATCTTGGGATTTGGAAGGCAGTTGAAGCAGAAAGTTTCAAGAGTCTGTGTTCCAGTGCTAATTCTCCCACTCTGAGGAGTTGAGACACATTTTGGAAGGTGGCAGCAAATTTCGGACTTGGGGATTGAAGTTCTGGCTCCAGTGGCTCCCTAAAGAGGAACCTATTCTATAAAGTTCTGAGAGTCAGTCTTGAAAGTCCAGATTAGTGCTCACCCCTCCAACCCTTCTAACTATTGTGTGAGCTCCTAGTTCCCTGTATTAAATATCTTTCTGCTTAAGATACATAAAGTGGTTATTTCCTGCACCAAACTCTGACTGACATTAATCCTTTGCCTGAGATCCCCTTGGTTTGAGGATTTTTTTGATTTTTTTGTTTTTGTTTTTGTTTTTTGTATGTTTCATAGAGATGGGGTTTTCACCATGTTGGCCAAGCTGGTCTCAAACTCCTGACCTCATATGATCTGCTCATCTTGGCCTCCCAAAGTGCTGGACTTACAGGTGTGAGCATCCAGCCTGGTCTGAGTTTAATAATGTGTTTAATCTTTCCTCACTTATTCCAATTTTTACCTCTTGAATTGTTTTTGATGTTCTATTCTTATCCTGCTTCTCATTTTATCTACCCCTCTTTAGCATATTACTGAGCAACCGTAATAATCTAGAGGAAAAGGTGTACATTTTAGAGTCAAATAGATCTCATTTTAAAATCTTGCTCTTTCACTTATAATCTGTGTCACAATAGATGAAGTTTTTAAAGTCTCCTGCCTCTATTTTCTGATCTCTTAAACATGCCCAGGAATACCTTTCTTATCAGGTGGTGCAGTTTAGGTGAAAAGTCCTGGGGGCCCCCAGTGGGACCACAGCAGGACTGAACAAATCTCGGTCTATTCCCCTCTTCCTCCTCCCCACACAAAGAATTCCTAGTGTTATCTTCACTCATCATTGATAGTTAGTTCCAGTGCTGGGGATGGCCACTTTCCAGACCAAGGAGACAAGCCAAAGCCCCTCTCCATAGCTGGGATGAGTGAGAAGCTTGGTAGAGGGTCCTTCCCATCCCCATGCCCCGAACTGAACAACACACACTTCAGCTCTCCCCCAGAGCTTCAAGGTCAAACAGCGTTTCCTGTAAACCCTTCAGAAATGCAAACTCCCATCCCTGAGGATCTGGACTCAAAGGCTTGGCCACTCCTAACCTTGTTGGAGTCCATGTGTACAGTGCCCAAATCATTACTTTTCTCTCTCTCTCTTTAGATATCTCTCTTTCCTTCTCTCTTTTTTATCCATTTTTGCATTTTCTCACTCTCCATGTCTGCTCACTATTTTGTTTCTCACATCTCTCTTTTCCTCCACCTACAAGGTGTTTGGCCCCCATTCTGTTGCAACCTGTTTCACTTCCTGTCATTCTTGCTCCCCAAATTTTGATTGTCCCCTAAATGCATGCATTCCTGCATCTTTCTCCCTACCCTCTCTGTCCCCACCTCCACCCCCATCCCGTGGTCTCCCTGTCATACCCCACTTCCTGAACTATGGCTTCTTACACTTACTAAGTGCCTTCCCTGTCACATTGCTCCTCTTTTTCCCTCCTGGCACCAGGTCTTTCTGTCTTCCATGGTCCCAATTCTTTTTTTTTTTTTTTTTTTTTTTTTTAGATGGAGTTTTGCTCTTGTAGCCCAGGCTGAAGTACAGTGGCTAGATCTTGGCTTACTGCAATCTCCCCCTCCTGGGTTCATTCTCCTGCCTCAGCCTCCCTAGTAGCCGGGATTACAGGCACATGCGCCACCATGCCCAGCTAATTTTTGTATTTTTAGTAGAGACTGGGTTTCACCCTGTTGGCTAAGATGTTCTCCACTTCCTGACCTTGTGATCTGCCAGCCTCCGCCTCCCAAAGCGCTGGGATTACAGGCATGAGCCACCGCGCCCGACCCCGATTATTTTATTCCCCTCACTCCATCGATGCATCTCCCCTTTTCCAGACCACTTCTACTAGCCGTGGTCAAGATGTCCCCTCCCTGCTTTTCTCTCCTTTGTCTCTGGACAGTCCTTTTCACTCTGTGTCTTCTGCTGCTTCTGCTGGTCCACTCTTTTTCTCTGCTGTTAGTCTCTAAGTACAACCCCTCGGTCCTCTATTTTGTATCTCATTTTCTCCCCCCCGCCCAGACTTTCTAGCTGTCCCTCAGTCTGTTGGTTTCTGTCCCCGACCCAGCCCCTTACACATTCACAGATATGGCGGGGAAAGAGGCCGCTGCCTGAAAGAACACTTCCGGTGGTGCTGGGAAGGCAAACACGCCGCAGCCAGCCCAGCCAGGGAAGCAACCTGTGCAAAGGAAATCCCGAGGTCACGGAACAGGTGCAGGTCCCCTCCTACAGCATAAGGGCTGGGGGGGGGGGTCCCCCAAGGTGGTGAGTGCTGTGGGGAGAACTAGGGAGCAGCACGGGTTGACCTGGGAGGTCACGAGGAGCTCGGAGTCTCAAGAGATGGTGCGGTCTGCAGAATTCCAGGGTCAGGAGGAAGACGCGGCCACCGGGACTGCATGGGGTTGGGGGAGGTGGAGGGAGAGCAGAACACTTGAACCCAGCCCCAGCTTTGCCCCACGCGGTTATACGAGGTGATGGAGGAGGACAGAAGTCACCCAAAAGGAAAACGATGCAGCAGGCGGTGTCTACCTGGACCTCAGACAGGCTGAGGGAGCAGACTGACTCAGCGATTTTAACCCAAAATAAACGCAGACCAGGCGAGGCTACCGGGCCTCGGAAAACCTCACAGCCACGAGGGACTCCACATGCAGGGAGAGCAAGCCAAGATATTTCAGCATATGGGGCAGCTCCTGAACCCCGGCTTCGACGGATCAGGGGCCTGAGGGGTCGCAAAGCACAGATTTGAACCTGAGGGGTCGCAAAGCACAGAAAAACGGAGTCTTACTCACTCGACTTTGCCGTTGCTGCGCTCGACATCCGCGGAGTTCATTCTGAGCCTCTTGCAACCAGCGGCGACAAGAAATCTTGAATTCTTTATCCCCAATCCCCCCAAATCTGGAACACAGTGAGGCCTCAGCATGAAATAAAGCTACCTCCCTGAGCCCTTTTCCCCAGGGCAGGCACACCCACTAAGAGCTTGCAGACCCTTAAGACTTGGAGCCCAGGTGTCTTTACCTACAAGCTGATGGCTCTCTTTGCAGGCGGTCTCCAGGATGATGTCCTTACACAGCTTTTCCATATGCAGCTTTGATACCTCCTTATCGTGTTCCTGAAACACCTGTTATTGCTTCTGCCCACTGTTGTCAGTGGATCCTTTAAAGCAAAAATCTACTTAAAACCAAATGACTCTGTATCTTAGGAAATAAGAATGTAGACAGAAACGACTAAAGAAAAATATTTTACCCAATAGTCAATGATAAATTATATGTTTTATGGTTCTGAGATATAAACCCCCTATCTCAAGAAAATTTCTAGCACACAGCTCATTTGTGTGAATATTATTGGGAGTGAGACACAGGGAGAAAAGATTATGAAAAGTTAATATGCTCTTGGCAGCAAGTAATAGGATGTTTGTCTCAAGAGGGCTTCAACTACAAAGGATTTTTGTCGGCTCACGTACGTGAAGATTCGGAAGTTCAGGCTTTTTTATTTCCTCACTCTGTCCTCCATTTGAGAGCTCGATTCTTACAGAGGCAAGCGGTTGCCCACTGGGACAATATTCATGACAAGCAGGAGAGAGAGTCTCTTATCTAACTGCATAATCAAACGCCCCCCTCCTTCAATCTGTTTGGAATAACTTACTGAATGTACTTGCTCCTGAACCAAGAACTGTCACCAGGGAAATGCCATGCACTGATTGGCTTAAACCTGTTTTCTGAAATGATTCTTGGTAGAGGAATGGAATTGTCACGACTGGCTCAGGTTAGATCTGGAGTCAGTGCCCAAAACCATGTTATTCCTACTCTAAAGAGGCAGGGTGAAGCAGATGTTCACACACAAGAGAACTAAAGAGAGGGTCCAGTCCCTCGTTTGGATCAAATTATGATGAAAGACTGAAGAACATTCACAAGACAAAAAAGTCAAAATGGACATTACAGTGCAAGTAAGAAGTCCACACCAGAAACGCTGAGGTCTCTGAACTTCCTACAGGACATGGGAAGGGGAGTTGAAGCGGATTTTATCAAAGTCATAAAAGCAGGACAGACTGACCCAGCTTTATGTGGGTAACACCTACAAAATGTGTTTAACAATCAGTAGGTAAGGGAAAGGGGAACAGTAGGGAGGAAGCATAGTTGCACAAAAGAAAGTATTAGACTAAAAATGCCAAAATGTGCCAGTGTGGTGGTGTGTGCCTGCAATCCCAGATACTCAGGAAGCCAAGGTAGGAGGATTGCTTGAGGCCAGGAGTTCAAGGCTGTGGGGAGCTTTAGACATGCCTGTGAATAACCACTGCACCACAACCTGGGCAACATAGTGAGACCCTGCCTATAAAAAGAAATTAAATTAGGAAAAAAAAAAAAAAAACACAAAATATAATAGCATCTGCCCTTCAATGATGAAACTGTGATTGTTTTTCTCCCTTTTACAAGTTTTTCTGTTTTTCTAATAGTCTTCTAATGATAATATATTTATTTTATAATTAGAAAGTATTAATATAAATAGTTAATGGTGGCTTCCAAATGTAACTTCTTCCTAAGCATGCAATTCCCATGACTCATTCCCATGACAAAAGCCACATGCACAGTAATAATTTTTCCAATAGTTGTTAAGCATGGAGTTGTCAAGCTCTTCAGAGGCCTGGCAAGATAAAAGTCCCTAATTAACAAGTACTCAAGGACTGACACATCTTTGCCATATCATGTTGTTGTTTAAATTGTGGCCTACTTGTGGTTGAAGGCAATGCTTAATTGTTAAAAAATTAACTGTTACTGAGCCAAAAAGAGATCACTCTGGCTCCCCAAGAAAGACTAATTAAGTTGGGAAATCCCAGTGAGGACCCCAACTCCAAGAGGAAGCACACTTATCTCTAGATGACTTTGCATATGCCACAGAGTAAGTTCTTGAAGGGCAAGGATTTCATGTGCTGATTATCACATTAGCATGCACATATAGGTGCATCACAAATTCTTTTATTGATAGAGAGGACACCTAGCAAACCCACATGGCCCACACGCTCTTTAATCAACTTCATTATTTTCTCTGTTTTGTACTATGTGAATCCTTCTTCTAAGTTTTACTGTTTTTGTTTTTCACATTAACCACGTTTTGGTTAGTTAAGATTCCACTCACTGAACTCCTTGTGTATCAGAAAGTGAGAGATTTTCTGTCTTCCTGGAAAACCCTTTATTTATCATGGACTCTGCCATGCTCTTAAGCACCAAAGCTGCCTCTTCTTTCCTCTCGACACAAACACCGCTGACACGCCTCTGACCACGAGCACGTGGCCAGGTCTCCAGATCCATGCCTAGGCCAACGATCTCAGGACATAATTTTCTCTACTCGGAGTTTGGTGAGAACTACTAATTTCTTAATGTAATACTGGTTTTGCTTAAAATGAAAAATCCTAAACCTGTGTAGGTCATGGATGAAAAGAATTTTAATATCTTAAAATAATGGAGAAAAGAAACAGTAGAGATTTCATGGCGTTAGTTCCTGGTGAAGCTGAAAAAATTAAAGGCCTTATCCTGTAAGCGTATAGAGCTGGCCGGTGGCAAGGGCAGGATGAGGATCTCAGCTTCCTGGGGCCCTAGGGATACTGGGCGGTCCTCTCAGCTGTGTGCCATGCATCCTGTCCTGGTGTCACTGCACACATGCTGCCCCACAGCAGCCACTCTCATTTAAATCCCAAGTGTGGGCATATTACAAATTTGCATGCAAGAGAAAGGCAAACTGATGTCTCAAAAATGTGCACAGAGTGGGCATGTCAGAAGAATGCTATCAGTCAAAATCACATGGTGTCATATAGTATCCTGTGGCACAACTAAACACGAAAATGCCTTGCTCAGGGAGGGGGCAGTGTGAAGAATAAAACCACCTTCTGTAAACCAATTCTACTGCTTTGGGAGATGACTACATAATGGATCGTGAAGAGCAGTTTCAGTTCTGTATAGAACACAACTACTGAGAATCGTGCTGATAATCATAGCAGTTTTAATACACATTTTTTAAAAGGGCTTCCTATACCCTGGGTGCTATGTCGTCCCAGTTATCCAAATGAAAGCTGAATTCTGTCCATTCTGCTGGAAGAGGGAGCAGATGGAAACAATGTAGGTCTGCCATCTAAAGAAACATCCAACCTCTATCTCAGCTGCCTCTGCTCATTCAGCAAGGTGCCAGTTTTCCTTCGCTGTAAGCATGCACTCTCCCCCAGAGGAGCAAGATTCAGCAGAGCTGAGACATGTTTTCTCACCCTTTGAATAGTCAGACACTGACTAAAAGAATAAAGGTGACCAATACACCTTTTACACCAAAAAGCCTGACTTCTAAACCAGTTGTGTTCTCTACCTGCCCAATAATACATATGACCCACCACTCTTCACCCATGATAGACGTGAGCAATGGACTGCACCTGCCCTAGCAGCCACTGCCTCTCTTTCTCACATTAATCCACTTGGCACGCTCATGTACCTGTGCAACCTTCCCCCACCCCCACACACATTGTCTCTGGGCTTGGTTTTAGGTCGTGCTTTGACCCACGGACATTTTAGCAAGCAGGATGTAAATAGAGGTTTGGTAAACCCTTGCACACTGGAGCTGCCTCTCTTGGTACACTGTGTCACAAAGTCAGTCTCATGTTCATGCTATAAAGAAACTCGAGCCAGACTAGTGAATATTAGAGGGCACAGGCATAGAGCTCTGAATGTGGGAGTATTTAGATGGTCCACCCTAGCTGAGCTGCACATTCTCTCTCCACCACACAGGCACACTTGAGGCAAAAGGAGTGCTTGGCTGAGCCCCGTCAACCCACAGAATCACGAGGAAGAATAAAGTAGCTGTTGCACTAAGCCACTAAGTATTGGAGTGGCTTGTTATACAGCAATAGATAACTAAACTTGCATATCTCTGCAGGGGGTTTTAAAGAGTCCCTCTATATCCTCTCTATACAAAGAGCAGAAAGGAAGAAGGGAAATTAAGACTTCAAATGTCCTCAAGGAGTAATAGTTCTACCACTACCTCAGGCAAAGGCCCTTACCAAATTAGTCTTTTTTTTTTCTGTCTCTAAAAATTAAGGACAGTAGCCACCAATCCTATGTATGTCCACCATGTATAGTATGAGGTTAGAAGAGCTGATGTATTTATTTATTCATTTATATCACAACCTGGTCAAGAGGAGATAGTCAGGTTAGGGCAACTGGTGAAATATTTTTCATGCCCAATAAATAAATGTGGTTCATAAATTTCAGAAATTATAATATTTTTAAAACGTTTCTTCACTTATAAACCCTCACTGTTTCCTGGTCTCCTCTGTCAACATTTTTTATAGGAAAAAATGTTCATTGCTTTACCTAAATAATTTATAGCCTGATTAATAATTGATCCCCTTCTACTGTTTCCATTTTGATTAGAAACATTTGGCTTTTAGCTGTACCTGATCAGTTTTGGGGTGACAGCAAAGTGACTTAGAAAAGGAGCCAGTGTAAAGAAAGGGGCACTGAGTCGGAGACCTGGGCCCCTTAACCATGTGGCTGGTGACATGGAGGACTGTCTAACTTGGGTGGGCTCTCAGCCACAGAAGGGTCAACCATAAAAATCATTTAAGGTTGTCACAAAGGCAATAATTACTCATATAATGACTCCACCTCATTCTCATCCCTCAGACTGAAATAAGATAACAAAGGAGGTAAATTGTGTAGATAAATTAAATGCATTGCAAATCCACTCATCAGTTACTGTGTCTGGTTTTAGATCATTAACGCACAATAATAGCCTATGTGCAGCCGGCCTAGCTTCATGGTCTGGCCTGAGATTTTATCTCACAGTAAACCTAGGAACCCAGGAAGAGCCAGGAGAGAGAAGGGACACAGGGAGAAGACAGTCAGAAGAGGGAGAAGTTTGGGAATTCTAGGTGATTTTTCTGTATGTTTTTTAACCAATAAAATCTTTGATAAATACATGAGTCAAACCAATCTATTTCAACTGATATTGCTCTGGTTGGTGACATTTTAGATATTACAGTCCTAAGTTCCTATTGAGTATCTCTTAGCAGAGATACTTGAGCAGATTCAAAATAAAATTCTGGCTTAGCCAGCTGAGTCTTGACATGACAAATTGGAGTGCAAAAGAGTAGTCAATCTTTCTGATCTTCACGATAAAATCAGTTCTTAGATTTGCTCCTGACACACATGACTTTCTTTTCCAACAGCCACTTACAATATTGGTACTTGTCTTAAAGTGAAACCCTGAACCAGCTATTATCCAGCAGCTGTCAAAGAGTGATTGATGCAAGTGAGATTTCCAAAAGCTTGTGTACTAAGTGCTATACTAGAATGTCTAAGTTCTGTTTGTGCTTTAAGTTTGGACTATAAGAATGCACCCAAAACAGCATGCTTGGACTATAAGAAGAAATGCCCTCCTGGGAATGTTTTCCAAAGTGACAATCAGCTTATGCCAAGTTGATGTTGTCCCTCCAGCTGCTGGATTGAGAGGAAATGCTAGAAACAGCTATATGGAGAATGTTTCTCCTTCCTGGGCAAAGCCAGGTAAAAAGGTAAAATATTCACATCAGCATTTTTGGTACCCACATTCAAGGGAAGAAAACCAATTCCCCTCTAGAGCTTCCAGAAAGCAACACAGTCCCGCCAACCCCTTGGTTTTAGCCCAATGAGACCCAAGTCAGATTTCTCACCTCACCATAGTGTAATAAATCTGTGTTGCTTTAAGCCACTTGCAGCAGCCAAAGGAAACTCATAGAATAAATTAAGTTAGAATTACCTGTGGGACATTCAGGAGGAAAGCAGCAAAGGGCAATGGGATATTCTGCTCCAGAATGCGTTCTCTTTTTAAGGATAAATATTGGGTTCCCAACTACAAGCATCTTTCATGTGCAAGCTGTGCCTCTTCAACACTCAGTTTTGTTGTTAGTATTGCACATTGTACCAGATAACTGTGGTTGGGTTACTCGGGCTGTTAAATGAAGACTGTAAAAATGTAAGAAAGGCCGGGAGCAGTGGCTCAGGCCTGTAATCCCAGCACTTTGGGAGGCCGAGGCCGGTGGATCTCCTGAGGTCAGGAGTTCGAGACCATCCTGACCAACATGGAGAAACCCCATCTCTAAAAAAAAAAAAAAAAAAAAAAAAAAAAAAAAAAAAAAAAAAAAAAGTAAGAATGTGCCAGTCTGCAGCAAAAGCTTCTTGCATGACAAGAGTCAAGGGACAGCCCAGCACAAGGCTGGGGAACGCAGCAGATCTGTGACTTCCACACAATGCCTGTATCGCAACCTTGTCTACTGATGCCCTAAACTACCTTTGTACACTGAATTCAGATTTTCCTGCTTCACCATCTGAAGATTCACTTGTCAGTTTTCAGCGAGGTGGCCTGCCCCACACAGTTCCAGCAGGTCAGCAGCAGCAGCCGCAGCAGCTTTGCTCCACAGAGCCAGCCTGTGCAACGATAATGTGATCTATATAATGTTGCTCCGATTTTATAAAAATGAGTGGAAATGAAAAAATGAATGTGCTCTTATCCATTAAAAGTGTAAGCCTCATAAAACTTAATAGAGATGAAGATGGAAACCCTTAGGAGCCAATTGTCACCTCAGTGGGATGCCCACAAGAACTGAGCTGATTTACAGAGTGTCCTGCTGTGAAGGAAATTAAAGGAATCATTGAAAGGGGTCTACTAGGAAGACCATGCAGAGTGAGCATTTACTGAATGCTTACTGTGTACCAGCCCTTTCCATCCATAACCTCATTTGATCAGAGGATGAAAAGCATTGGCCCATTGGCCATGCTTACCCACTTGAGAGGTTAGAAAGCTGTTTAGACTCAGAGGGGTTAAAAGATTAAGTAGCTTAAGGAATCAGAACCAGCAAGTGGCAGTGCCAGAATGTAAGCCCAAGCAGCCGGACTCCTCCCCATGTCTCTGGTTGCCACCATCACCACCCATTGTCACCATCCTGACATCATCTCCCTGCCTCTCCCTCCTTTTATCTTGTTCAGACTGGCCTCTGGGACATACCAGATGCCCATCTGCCTCAGGGCTTTCGAATCTTCTTTCCTTTTAGAACACTTATCTCCTGGATGCTTCTCATTCCTTCACTCCCTTTGAATCCATAAATGCCTCAATGAAGCACACGCTCACCTCCCCTACTATGGCTGGATGTGCTGTCCGTGTGTCCTGGGAAGGACACATGCGCTGTCCATGTGTCCATGTGTCCATGTGTCCAGATAGCCAGGTGAGAAAGGCAGTACTGTTTCCAGATGAAGAAACTGAGGCTCAGATCGCTGGCTATCTCAGCTTCATCCCACACTAGTGCTTCTCTGGACTTTTGGTTCCAAGAATAGTGCTCCCTCCAACTCACTGGGACATCAGCACACGATCTGTGAGGGACACATAATCAGCGGGTGCTTACTGTCAGACTGTGGCTCCAGAATCCAGAAAACCCCGTGCGGAATAAGCACTTGAAATTGGTTGGAGATGCATTCCCAAAATGCCTCTCAGTGTATGTTATGATGCTTCCCAACGAGTGCTGCTTCAAGATGTGGTTAAACACCTCCAACAAAATCCTTCGAGACAAGAGGCAAGAGCCATTATATCCATTAGTCAGAATTTATTTCATACCATCTCATTTATAGCATTTTCAAGTACAACATTCTGCCCAACATCATTTACACTTGAAAACAGAAAAGCACAACTTGGTAAGGCACCAGGTTACGATAGTCAGGAGAGAAGGCCTTGCTCCCGCTTTGGCTTGTGTCACACCTGGGTAGTTTCTCTAGAGTCTGTCAAGCAGAGAACAAGGTTATAAAAGGTCCATTTATACATACATGGTAACAAGACATAGCAAACAGTTTGGAAGTATGTATGTTTAAATTATAATGGCGGCCTACACTTGTAGTTCGGCCAAGGTGGCATTCTCTAAAGCAAAATTCTTAGAAAATCTTCTCTGCAATACCAAGCTGCAAGTTTAACAATTTTTGAGCTTTGAAGTGAACCAGTTTTATATTTAACTCAAACACATACTTTAAAAACACTGTCGGCCCCAAACCCTATGTTCACAAAGAAACAAAAATGGAGGAAAATCTCAAGTATATTCGTACCTTTACTATTCTATAAAATGCAGCAAGATATATTAAAAACTGTTGCACTTAAAGGCCAACCCACTAGATTTTTAACACTAATAGTCCAAGCTGTTATCAACCCTAGCTAAAATTCAACTGTTTGCACAAAGCTTTCCGAACTGGATCACATAGGCGTTCTTCACTAAGCACTTTCCACCCGAGGCCTATAGGCAGGAGGTGTGGAAGGCCCCTCCAGGGTGACCAACTGCAGCCCCATACGCTGTCGCATGCATCAAACTTCTTTCAAGTTTTGTGTTCTATCTTAAAAATGAATTTGCATTATACCCCATGCCATTTACTTTAATATAAAAAATAATGTTTCAAATCACTTACCAGTTAAATAACTCATCTTCCCTCCCACACCTCTGGACACCAGACAGGCAGAGCTCAGCCTAAGCCAGGCAGAGCAAGATGAGACTATATTCAATTAGGTCTATTTTAAACATTTCCACAAATAATTTTCCTCCTTCAGGTTGTAAATAAATGCTTCAGGAAACTACAACTGACATCAATTCCAATGTGTTGAATAATCAATAGTTAACAGTCTATGTATTTTACTTGTTTAAAGATTAATCTTTTGTTAAACAAAGAAATTTGTTAATTTTATTTACTAAGAGGAATAAATGGAACCCTAACCTACAGTATAACCTGATCTTTTTTTCTACTGAAAAACACAAACTGGGTATCTTTTTAATATAAAAAAGACAACACAAAACCCACAGAAAAATAAAACTCTTCTACCTAACTGGCTTTACAGAGACTTCCCTCATTAGTTGTGGAAGTGACTTCAGTGGCTCTGTCTCACCCACCACAACTCAGTGTGTTCAGGCTGCCCTGTGGCATGTCAGAGGCATTCCTACCAGAGTAAAAGGTACTCTCCTGAGGTGGCACTTTTTTCTCCAGAAGATTCAGCCCTAAAAGCTGCCACCTTGAAGGATGTATTTCACTGTCACAGGAAGCAGCCAAGCATGGGGGCCATGGTCCCGGCATACACCTGGCCGACCATACACACCGCCCCTCAGGAGTCCTCAGAGTTCACTGGCCTCTGCTGCTACTGCCCTGAAGCCATCTGTGGCTTTCACTGGTTGTTTTAACAGGTTTCAAGATATGTTCATCTCATTTTTTGTTTAGGTTTAAGATGTCCTCAACAATATATATATTAAGATAGACCTAAAAGCATATTCTGAATAAAAAAGACGTTGGTTCACAAAAGTGTCAACAAGAAGAGGAAGCCAAGCTTCCCTAGCACGTGTTTTTGTGGCCATGCTTTTCCCCATTAACTGTGTAAGAGTCTGACCTCTGTCAGGCTACTGTTATCAACAACAAATACAGCCACACAGACCTATGTGTCTGTGTGCATGTGCGTGCGTGGCTGTGCACACAGAGAAGTATATCTTGGCTGACTTGAGAAAAAATGACCTGTTTCCTGTCCCACAAACATTTGCTGTTGGCCTTTCAAAAGTATTCACCTCCCTGCCGAAGCAACAGCTTGAATATGGAAGTTTAAAAACACAGATAGGTGCTCCCTGGTGCCCTCACTACCTAGGATTGAGGCAGCTTGGGGCCTGTGTTACAGTACCAAAAGCAAATGTCACATTCTGATTTCCACAGGAATCACTCCCTAAAACATGAGAAATACTGACTAACACTTCCTTTCCTCTGCACGGCACTCCATGTTCATACAGTGTCAACGCAACTTGTCTAAGAAAGAAAACTCCCCATAAGCAAGTTTCCTTTTTTGTCTACACAGTGCAATAGTGTCATGGGATGGTTTTCATTGGTTGTTTTTAAATCATAAGAAACTGGGTATTAGCAAATGACAAAAGTGACTGTTTTGAGGTTTTGTAGGCAGAGGTCTCGCATTTTTTCTCAGAGTTTTGCTCCTTAAAAAAAAAAAAAAAAAAAAAGGTATGGTTTGCATGGAGTTTCAAAGCTAAGAACTGTTCCTACCATGGTTGACCCGTGTACGTAATGCACTTTGCATTAAGTAGCCCTTAATCAAGAGAGGGTTAGCCATAGCACCCTCCCTTTCGTTCTTCTGTACATTATAATGTAGCAGAATTGCATTCTTGACATCCAGATTTGAGGTGTCTTCTTCATATTAGATATCAATTAACCCAGAGGTCTAGAACTCTAAATTTCCAGAGATGTGAAAAATGTTTAATTTACTTCAAAAATATCTTGCATAAGTATCCCATCCCTAAGCTCAAACAACAACAACATTAAAGGCAAGAAAGAATGCATAAGTTGAGAGCTCCTCCTATAATACATATACACACACTCTCTATACAGGTTCTACACAGTAAAAGGAGTTGTTTCAGCTAATATAGCTTCTAATATTGATTTCATCTGAAAATAGCCTTTCTGGGTGTATTGCCAGCATCATACGAAACAGCAGTACTTCTTCCACCAGGACTTGGAGAGGTTTTTCATTTTATCTGGAGTCCTGCTTTTAGACTTCTTTGGCTGTTGCTGAGTGTCCGAGTATTGAATGCCAGCGACGATGGCTGCATCAAAGACCTCTTTGAGGTTTTTTTGAGTCAAGGCTGAACACTCGATGTAGGAGGCGGCTTTGATTTCCTCGGCGCACAGCTTAGCCGCCTCTTCAGGCACTGGCTTTTCTTTGCATTTGTCCAACTCAATGAGGACTTTGACATCTTCTCTGAGATCTGACTGCGTTCCAACTAGGATGATGGGGGCTTTGGGACAGTGGCAGCGAATCTCCGGCACCCATTTCTCACTGACATTCTGGAAAGATGAGGGGCTCACGACACTAAAGCAGAGCAGGAAGATGTCTGTGTTGGTGTAGCAGAGAGGCCGCAGCTTGTCAAACTCATCCTGCAACCAAGCAAAGTCCCCAAAAGTTATTTTTTAATCAATTCTCATCAGTAAAAAGATCATCTTCACATTTTTCCTTAAAGGGTCTGGCAGGTGACAGAAGACTCACTGGTCCGAGGAGGAAGAGCCTTGAAACCATCCTGCTGTTTACCAAGTGGAGCCAGCGCACAGCAAAGGTGTGGCAGCCGTCTGCTGTCAGGGCCAGCTACGGCCTGAACACTGCCAAGCATGTTCAAAATGTTCATTGACTCTCAAGACTTACTTGCAGCGTAACATAGAAAAAGTGCTCAAAGCAGGTGGGTTCTAGAAATAAAATGGACTTTAGCCTTCAGCTGAGTGTAACCCAAACTTACTCTCAACTCTTGGTACTTAGCTACTCTTCTAAAATTCAGACCATACCCACACTGATCCTCAAGACCCAGACTATGAACCTCAAGACCCCGGTCTATGAACACAGCTCCTCTCTTTATGAATCCAGCCCTGCCTTTCCCCACAACAGCTCCGAGTGATGCCGATTTCATCCCATCTGCACTGTGCACACACTCTGCCCACACCATGCACAGCAGTGTAGAGTAATACTGATCAGACTCGAGGCCAGACCAGAAATGGAGTTGAGGACCTTTGTCGGGCCACGATCATCAGCGACTCGGAAAACATGTGCTTCTCAGTGTCACTTACAGACACTAGTTAATACATCCTCATTCAGGCTATATCATCTCTTCCTCCCTCCTTCCTTCACTTTCTCCTACTTCCTTTATCCTTGCCAATACCCATGGCCTCCATGTACAGTGCTTTGGACAGACAAGAACTGGAGAATAGGCATGCACACCCTACCCTTAAGGTATAGAGAAGTGGATGGAATAAATTAGAGTTGATTATAAATAAACCAACGGTTGTGCTGCCAATGCTCTCCCACGGTCAGCCACTCAACAGACAACACTGAACATCACCTGCACTCAAGGCACAGTGGCAGGCGAGGGGATTCGGTTGTGAACAGACAGATGCTGGTCTCCAAATTAGCATTTCTTTATAGCAGACATCCTACAGTTCCCTGTAGCACCACATTCAGCTAACTGAAAACTTTTGCTCAACTCTTTTGTAGAAAAATATTTACTCTTTCCTATTTAAAATGCATATCTGTTGGTGCCAACCATCCTCAGGTATAAATAATTTCTCAATGACAAGACCAAGCTCAGTGCCATTCATGCTTTTCATTACTCAATTGACACAATCTGATTATTTACTAAGTACTATTTATATCTACATTATTCTCCATCTGCGGCTTTTTTCTCTCGGTATAAAAGAAACCTGTATTTGAATGGACTTTCTTCATTGTTTCAATTACGGGACACCAACCAACCAACTAATCACATTAAAGTCAACCAGCTAAAATGCTCAGGAAACAACATGGTATTTCAGAATGTCACTGACATTTGTGAGGCTTCTGCAAGCGCAAGTTGAAAAAGAATGACTTACCCAAGTGTGGCAGCACGTGCCTATCGTCACAGTTACTTGGGAAGCTGAGGCAGGGGGATCACTTGAGCCCAGGAGTTCAAGACCAGCCTGGGTGACATAGAAAGACCCCTGTCTCTAACAACACTTTTAAAAAGAAAAAGAGTGACTTAAGTTTCTTCAAGCCAACTTTGTGCTGAATAAATAAACACAGAAACGCGTCTGGTGGACTACGGCTCAGCTCTGAAGATGTTTTAATGGAATGCTCCCTCTGTTCTTAGAGGGCCTTAAAGAAAAAAGTGTAAAACTGAGACCAGCATTAAGGCAGCCCCTCAGGTACCTGCCCCCTCAGGTAGCTGCCCCCTCAGATAGCTCCCCACTCAGGTAGCTGCCCCCCCAGGTTAGCTCCCCCCTCAGGTAGGTGCCCCTTCAGGTAGCTGCCCCCCCAGCTAGCTCCCCCCTCAGATAGCTCCCCACTCAGGTAGCTGACCCCCCAGGTTAGCTCCCCCCTCAGGTAGCTGCCCCCTCAGGTAGCTACCCCCTCAGGTAGCTCTTCCCCCAGGTAGCTCCCCCCTCAGGTAGCTGCCCCCTCAGGTAGCTGCCCCCTCAGGTAGGTGCCCCTTCAGGTAGCAGCCCGCCCCCCGTAGCTCCCCTCTCAGGTAGCTGCCCCCTCGGGTAGCTGCCCCCTCAGGTAGGTGCCCCTTCAGGTAGCAGCTCCCCCGGTAGCTCCCCTCTCAGGTAGCTGCCCCCTTGGGTAGCTGCCCCTTGGCCATGCCCTGGCATCTGGAGTTGCATTACTGAGAAAAATGAAGGCAAGCACAAGGGCTGAGCCTTCTGAGTGGGCTTTGGAAACGTATCTCCCCAGATTTCTTGAGATTCTGGCTAAGGAACTTGAGAATTAAAACAGAAATTAGACCCTCTTGCTCAATGCCTGACCAGAAACCTTAGATATTTGATGAATGCAATACACACGTGCAATGAGGACAACTGGAATGTACCCTTTAAAAAAAAAAAAAAAAAAAACGCATTTTTTTCTGAGGCCAAGCAATTTGCATGTGCTTGCCAGATCTGCAGTATAGACGCTGCACAGGATTCTGATCAGGGTGGGCGGGGCAGAGAGAGAAGACTGGATTCTACATCCCTCTGGTTTGGCTGCAACTTGATTTTGTATTTTTTTTTTAGTACCTGATGGGTCAAAAGGCCGAAGAATTTTCAGCTTCTATTGGCAATTCTCCAGTGAACTACTCCTATTTCAGCAATACTTTTTCTCTTATGCCAAAGGTATGTTTTTTCAAGTCTCCAATCTGTCTCTGATCAATCTGCCCTTGAGACTGTAAGCCCAGTGTTAAAAACTCCTTTTGACATCTTATAAACTCACCTACCCTCCCTAACCAGAAAAGCCAAAGGTACAATAAGTGATTTCTTCAGCCTCTAGAGCCATACTCTCCTTTCATCAATTTCTGTGGGAAGCCTACACTCCAGCTCCACATTCCCAAGTTCCAGCCTATCTATGTTCATACTGATTCTCCAGGCATCTGAAGTGGAGGTCAGTGGAGTCACTGATCCTCAAGGTTCTTATGTCAACTGCCTAGAAGAGGTGTGTGTTCCTTACTCCATAAGGAAACACGGCAGGTAACACAGCAAGTCCCCTAAAATGTATTTTATCATACCAGGACGAGGGAGAGTAAAAAAGAATTACCATTTTGACAGCTTGGCTAATAGCCTAAACAAAAACTAATTTATAAATGGGGTAACAGAAAAACAAAAACACAAATACCTGACTTACCTTACCAGCAGCATATTTTTCATAGTTTTTGAAGTTGGTTTTCTACAAATTTTTAGATCGTGGTCTTATTCATTAATTAATTGGATATTTTCTTCTAACCAGAACACAAAAGTTAATAAATACAGTAAATCTCATTGAAAATATTGCTGGGAGGCCAGAATAATAATTTCTAAACAAACTGAAGCTTATAAATGTAGCACCGGCCGGGCGCGGTGGCTCAAGCCTGTAATCCCAGCACTTTGGGAGGCCGAGGCAGGTGGATCACGAGGTCGAGAGATCGAGACCATCCTGGTCAACATGGTGAAACCCCGTCTCTACTAAAAATACAAAAAACTAGCTAGGCGTGGTGGCGCATGCCTGTAATCCCAGCTACTTAGGAGGCTGAGGCAGGAGAATTGCCTGAGCCCAGGAGGCGGAGGTTGCGGTGAGCCGAGATCGCGCCATTGCACTCCAGCCTGGGTAACAAGAGTGAAACTCCGTCTCAAAAAAAAAAAAGAAAAAAAAGAAATAAATAAATAAATAAATGTAGCACCAAGACCTTCGTTTTTCCCTAATTATAAACTTTTTTGGATAAAATTACTTCTAAAATGATGTATGTGCTTCCCTGATTTTTAAACATATTATTCTAAGGAACAATTTAACTCTTCCTTGATAATTCAGAGTCATTTTTACAAAGTTTTTCTAGTAAAATTCCTATTTGTCTTTCAAAACTCTGCTGAGAGGGTTTCCTGCCAGGCCCAGCCAGCCTGCACCTCTGACCTGGAGCCCCTTTCCTTCCTTTAGCTTGCTCCTTCACAAGATTCCGTAAACTGGTTTGTCTTCCCTCTACACTGCATGTCTATTAAGGGGCAGGCCCACGACTTATGGTGGCACCCTCACCACTGGTCCTCCTCTGGTTCATCCATTCTATAAAACCACAAGATTAAGCCCTGCTATGTGCCAGGCACTACACTGAGCACTGAGTATGAAACCCCAGCTCAAGAAGCTGCATCCTGCTTGAAGAGCCAAGACTTACGAGGAGCCCAGTGGTGGACAGTGATATGTGAGTGACGTCCTGGAGCAGGTAGGTGCACTGAGCTTCTGCTCCTCCCCATAAAGCTCCCTGGTAACTGTGGCTTTGGACTTCCTGTGTTTTCCTGACTTCCGTCTTATCCTCAGGCTCTGACTTCAGCAAGGATGACTATGCTTTATGAGATGTTCCTCTGCTTGTGTTTTAAAGATCAGGAAACCTGACCCCCTAGTAGGCAAAGCATTCTCACTTCATACAAGGAAATGAAGCTTGAACTATAAGTACCACCATGGCATTCAGGAAGATTCAGTACTAGATGTGACTGTATTCTTTGATTTTTCTTTTTTATCTTTTTTTCCAAGAGACGATCTTGCTCTGTTGCTCAGGCTGGGGTGCAGTGGCACCACCACAGCTCACTACAGCCCCAAACACCTGGGTTCAAGCCATCCTCCTGCTTCAGCCTCCCAAGTGGCTACTGGCTGGGACTACAGGCAACGTCACCACACCAGGCTAATTTTTTTATTTTGTAGAGATGATGTCTTGCTGTGCTACCCAGGCTGGTCTCAAACTCCTAGCTTCATGCAATCCTCCCACCTCAGCCTCCCAAAGACCATAAACCATCACACCCAGCCTGATTTTTGTTTTCTACAGGCAATACAATATAGACAGTGCTTGGTTTTTTCAAGCTGAGGTGCTCCTATGCTATGATCTCCACTGGCCCAGTGTTCTTGGAGATCAAGGCTAGCCAGTCTTGTATCATCTTGAAGTTTAAAAAATAAGACCTGTCCTCAGTTCTGAATCTGCTGTCCCAGAGTAGGTGAGCAACTTGGAAGCTCTGGCTTAGATGAGGCTCTGGGGGCCAGTGGAAAACCAGTGCCTTCCTAAACATACGTGGTCATGCGATGGCACCTCAGAAAGTGAAGGGGGCACTTTTACCTGCCTACAAAGTACATCTGGGATTTGCTGAACCCTAGAACATACTATAGAGACAAGTTCATTAACTATCACTTTGCCAAAATCAAGTACCCCTAGGAGTTCACAAGGCACAGCCTGACTTCAGTGACTCGAGGACCCACCAAGCGGGACCACAAAGAGGGAATCCCACCCTCCCTAGCTATTTCCTCCAAGTGCCCAGCCCTCGAGACAAGAACCAGCATTCACAATTTGGATAGAACAAGCCCAGTTGGTTCATCCCTCCAGCTTAGGACTGCTCTGACATATGTGTCTGCTTCAGGGAATGGGGCTGGACCGAATGAGTCAAACCATAGCTCAGGAAGGGAAATATTAACCCTTACTGAGGTAAATTCCATCTTTTTCTTGAGCAAATTTCTTAAATATCTGACTCACTGGCCTTTAATAAAATGATTATATCACTAACTTACTTTAGGAAATGACGACAAAACATCACTGAAATTTTTTTCATAAAAACCAGGGAGTAAATAACAGAAATCCTTTAAGATAAGAGCTGTTCTTGACCTGCTCCCTCCCTTGCTTGGCTACGTAGAGCTGGGCCAAATCCTGTTTTATTACTTTGGAAGTATCTTCCCCTGCTTCCTGTCCCCCAACCCCTGGCCCACCCTCAGAGAGAGGCCAACAGCAGAGGTGGGTCCACCTCATGAGACTTTAGAATGACCCAGTTACTGACTGAGGGAATCAAAGGTTATTTGGAAATCTTTAAAAGGCTGTTTCCTTTCCCAGCACTGAGCTGTAACATGATACTGACCTGTCCGGCAGTGTCACAGAGCTGGAGTCTCACAGGCCGCCCATCCACAGACACCACAGCTTAAAAACAAAACCAAAATGACAATCAGGAGGTGTCTTTTAACCCCTTCCGGAATCCTAATAGTTTTAGCTTGCACTATCATTCTCACTCCAAACTCCTCTAATGAATTCAAGCCTCACCTAAAACAAGGAGGCCCTGTAGAGGCGTTTTTGTATACAAACCCGGGGCTGGCAAGTCACTCCATTGCCATGGACCAGGCAGCAAAGCCTGAGCCCTTTGATGGTGCCCCCAGAAAGGCCTATGCTTTTCTCCCAGTCCTGGAAGATTTATTTTCCTGTCACACTTGTTTCAAAGGCCCTTAAAACAACACTGGGGGTCAATGGGAGGCAACGCTGCAGTTTTAAATCAGTGGAAAACCTCACAAATAATTCTGTTTTCCTTTGGGAAAAGTTCCCCAACTTAAGAGTTAATCAAAAAAATTCTAGTTTGTTTTGGGAACATGTGCAAACACAGACTGCCCACATTGTCCCGTTTAAAAATGAGGGCACTTCTTATCTCTGTGGCAGGTCAAAAGGAAGATTAAAAAAGAAGAAAAGAAAGCCATGCCCACCTTTCCACTGGGCTCAGGGACTCGAGGAGTGTGTCGAGGCCTGCAGCAGACATGCGGAGGTTTCTATTTTAATTAAGCACTCCCTTTTATCTCTTTCTATACAACTTTCTAATTGTTTCTAAATATTTATACTAGTCAGCAGGGTGGGAGGAGAAACAGTACCCTGTGGTGGGAACCCACCGGTATAGCACCCATTTTTCTAGGGTACATTTGGGATGAAAGGAAGGTCAGAGAAGCAACTTCTAAAAAAAAAAAAGCAGCAGCAGCAGCAGCAAGACAGTTAAGTGTTTCATACTAGCTTCTGTGCATTTTGACTTTTTCTTAAATTTCTAAAAGACCTGAAAATCAAGATAAAGAAATCCTTTATCATTTTATCTACCAAGGGAAATGACATCGCACCAGTACATAAGGGCTTTAAGCAGCTTAAAGGGATCCTGAAAAGATACCAACAATCAGAATCCGAGCCCATGCTGGTGGGGAAGGTGGTGGGGCTCAGAAAAAAGAAACCGTGTTGACTCTCCAGGTTTCATCCGAACCTAAGCCTTCACGAGGGCTGCTCGGGCTATTTTCACTAAGTCAAGTGTTTTCCCGGCGTCTCCGCGGCTCTTTAAAAGTGGAGATGTTCCTCGTGAGCTGAGCCGCCAGAAAAGAAAAGTGCTACGCTCAGGGCCACAGGTAAAGGCACCTGCGCGTCACCTTCTGATTGAAACTCCGCAGCGGCGCCAGTGACGTCGCCCTCAGGAAACTTTGCTCTAACGCAGCCAACTGGCCCGGCAGCCTGAACTCAACCTCTTTCAGTCCTGCTTATCTGTTGCTTTTTCTTTCTTTCTTTTTTTTTTTTTAATTGGCTGACTGCCTCTCCGCCCTCCCCTCAGCAACCTCTCGTTGTAGGGCTCCCCATTCCCCCGTGGCCCTTTCGTGTTTGCTCCGTGCTTGCCTGGTCCCTGAGACTCAGGAAACGTCCTGCACTCCTCATTTGCCCGGCTTCCCCGTCGAAGCCGCACGGGGGCCCTGCAGCCCCCTGGGGAGCCCCGCGACCCTCGCGCCATCCTCCCTCCGCTGGGCGGACCGCGGCCACGGGCCCCCCGCCCCGGCCCCCAAGCCAGCTCACCCGAGAAGTTGTCGAAGGCGGTGGGGATGTACTCGGTGGGGTAACCGTTGGTGGTGTAGCTTACCACCAGGCTCGTCTTGCCCACCGCGCCGTCGCCGACCAGCACGCACTTGACGCCGCGCCCCTCGGCACCGCCCGCGCGCCCCCGGCCCCCCGGCTCCCCAGGCCCGCGTGCCCCGCGTCCCCCGCGCTCCCGACGCGGCGGCACCGGAGGGGCCTCGCAGCGGTCGGGAAACGCGGGGTCCCCCTGCTGCGGGGGCATCGATCCGCGAGAGCGGGCTTGCGGGCGCGGGAGAGCAGGGCCCGGCCCGACCGCCCCTCCGCCCCGGAGGGTTGCGGGAGGGAGGAGCTGTCACCGACAGCTGCGGGCGCGTCCCCGGCCCCTGAGAGTGGCGGTTCCGGGCCGCACGGCTCGTAGACAAAGGCGGCCGGGGAGGGTCGCGGCTCCTCGCTCCGGCGGCGCCAGCCGCTCTGCCCCGCGCGATTGGAGGACAGCGGTCCGAGCGCCGTGGATCCCGAGCGCTCTGTCTCCGCCCGGCTTCCCGGCGACACGACGCGTGGGGGGCGGGCAGGCGGGCGGGGAAGGAAAAGAGGCGGGTCCGGCCGGGCAGCTGAGTCCCCGCGCCGAGGCCACAGCGCCCCCCGCCTGCGCGCCGCGCTCTTGCACCGGTGCCCAAGGCGTCGCCGCGACCCGGCAGGCGGGGATGCGAACACTGGCGCGGGAGAACCTGGAGCACACGTTCCGGAGAACCTTCCCAACCCGCTCCGGGAAGCGGCGCTAGAAGGAGCCAGGCCAGCCTCGGCAGCCTCCTCCCCAGCTCCAGAGACGGTGACCACCGCGCGACTGGCCCCGGCGGTTCCGCTTTCTGGCGCCCACGCAAGCCGGCAAGCCCGAGCCGCCTCCTCCTCCCCGCTGGCCACCGCTCCACCCAGGGGGGAAAACCAAGTGTCCTGGAGACCTGTCCCGCGAATAAGATTGAATTAACCGGCAGCTTTTTTCCTTAAGTCTAACTGCAGCTGATCGTGTGATTTTTCTCATTTTGAAGCAACAGGATGCCCAGCTCCATTGTGAGTGCTCCTTTGACTTTCTCTTTTGGCATGCCGTGAACATTTATACATTTATGCTCCAGCAAATTTTTTATAGCCCCACATCCTTCACTTACTTAAATGTAATTCGGAGACATTAGTACATCTGAAAACAAGTATTCGGTTCCTCTTTGATTCCTTTCTCTCTCTCTCTGCCTTCCTTCCACATGTGGTTGACAGTCCATTCAGAAAAAGGACGCCTCTTCTGGGCCAAGTCAGAACACAAACAGTCCTGGGGGTGTACGGTGTGGTGTGAGAAGAGCCACATATTATTAATACACATATTGATACTATTATTATTACTAGTGGTAGTAAAAATAATAAATATTAAGCTTTCATAATGTGTCAGATACTGTTGTAAGCACTCTTCATGAACTAATTCTTTTAATCTTAACATTACTTATGCCCATTTTACAGATGAGAACACCTGAGACACAAAGATATTTCATAACATTTTTGGATTCCACAAGCTAGTAAGTGGCAGTGCCAGAATCCAAACCCAAATAGTCTAGCCCCAGAGCCTGAGCTTCTAACCAAAGTCCTGGAGGCAAAAGTAAGCCAGTATGATCAACGCAGGCTTGAACTTAGGGCCATGGTCAGAATGCAGAGATGGATTAATCAAGAAGGTAGAAGCTTGAATCCAGGACCCCTGACTTGCAAAGGACACGTTCACATTGCTTGGAACCCTAGCAATGTGCACCCATGGTAATATGTTACTGTAAATTTTGAAAAAAAAAAAAAAATTTAATCACCACCAGTTAAATTCACCGTCTTTTTAAACTCTAACTTATCCTCGTATTGAGTGACTTTGAAGAGGCCATCAACAGACCAGGGCTAGTGTTAAGTTTTGAGCCTCAGGCACCTGGCTTGCCTCTCCCCAGCCCTGGCCTCGACGGGATATTTTATGTGGTTTACAGTTCTCCCCTGTAGTTGTGCTGGTGCTGTCCACCCAGGTGTAGGAACAGCTACCACTGACATACCTACTATCCTCTATGAGAGTCACATTGGTGTCCTGAACAGTCTTACTTTCCCCAACACTAGAAGGGTTCCAGTAGCAAAAGAGTAGCAGAGCTTGTGATGGGCAGAGCTGGAAGCTAGTCTGGAAATTCTTTCCATCATAAAACTCCTAGCATCTGCTGGTGCAGTGGCTCACACTTGTAAGCCCAGCACTTCGGGAGGCTGAAGCAGTCAGATCGGTAGAGGCCATGAGTTTGAGACCAGCCTGGCCAACATGGCAAAATCCTGTCTTTACCAAAAATTTAAAAATTAGCCAGGCATGGTGGCTCACTCCTGTAATCCTAGATACTCCAGAGGCTGAGATGGGAGGATCACTTGAGCCTGAGAAGTCGAGGTTCCAGTGAGTCCTCGATCGGCCAGTGCACTCTAGCCTGGGTGAGAGTAGAGACTGTCTCAAGAAGAAACAAACAAACACAAAAAAACACAGCATTGTTAGAGGTTTGGCTCTCTCAGCTATACATGATCAAGACAGAAGTTCTCTCTTATCAGGAATGTACCTGTACTGGAATGCAGCAGATACAGTTATAAATAGACCATATGTTTTTGGAGAAAAATCACATGAAGTGGTCTGAATTCCCATATTTATAAACACACGAGGCTATAGCAGTACAACAGAAAGCAAGTTCGCCGGTGTGTGAAGTAGCTTCCTGTTGTTCCTATAGACAATGTCTTACAAAACTGAAGAAGTGATCAGAGGGTATGCAACTGAAAAATGTAAATAGTGTAATAGAAGTGTGTCAAGCAGTTTATTAAAATATTATGTCATGTATTTTGTTGAAGTTTATGGGATTCGTTAGTTTTTTTTTTTTAATTTGTAACTTTTTGTGATGCATTTCTCCCTTTAAACATTTATTTTTGTATCTAACTTTCTATTCTTTTCATATATATTTTTCTTAAGTCTCACAAATGTGATAAGCCTCAGGCCCTACATAACTTGTCTTTGCCCCTCCATCTGGCCAGCTATCAGCTTTTGTGTCCCATGCCTCCCGCTCTTGCTTTACCCCCTCTCATGCTGAATATCATCCCACACCCACTCATTTGAGCCCATTTTTCTGGATTCAACTTAATCAGCTCCCTGCATTGTTATCTAAAATGCCCAGAACTAATGTTTGCCTTATTCATAAGACTCTTTTGTAGGCGACAAAGGAAAGCAGACCCCATGCCAAACAGTTCAGTATTTCACCTAAGTCCAAAAGCAGAGAGATGACAGAATGGCTACCACCGTCGGGGACTACAAGAAGCCCTTCAAGGTGTGTAGCCTCAAACTGTATATTTGTTTGTTTATTTGCTTATTGTCTGTCTCCTCTTACAAGCTCCCTGAAATCAAAAACTTAATTTTGCTCATTCCTGTATCCCACACTTAGAAGCATGTGAGGCAAGTAGTAGGTGCTTAATAAATACTTAAGCAGTGGTAAATATGTAAGTGAAAGTAAAACATGTTTTGAATTTTACAGTTCTGTAAAAAAAAAATATAGAAAAGCAAAAGAATGTAAAACATGGACTCTCAAATCATGGACAGTTGTATTTTTATGCTTTTATAAAATATTTTTAGAATGAATGAAGGGAATTTGACCACTTCTTGCAGCTATTAGTATAAAACCCTGTCTTTGCTCAGTTTTAAGACCAAAAAAATGTATTATCCCTCATGTATTCCCATTTGTTTTTCACCAAAACAGTGCAATGCCTTCATCGTGCGGTGGGTCTAGTAAATTAAGAAAATGCTGGCACATGGCTGGGTGCAGAATTTCCTTTCTTAAGATTTGGTCTCTGGCCAAAAAATCTTGATTTTTTTCCAGCAAGTTATCTTAACTGTTCCACTAGCAAATAATTAATTAATAGTGAATTTGTGGTTTTTTACTAAAATGATAAGGGGAAAAAAATGTCCTAATAGACTTTCCACTGTGTACCTGTGATTTTTTGCCCAGCTGTGAGCATTCATTCCCCACCACCACCACCTACCCACTACACCCCCTCCAGGACTTCCAGCAACCTACCCCTGGGCCCCCAACAACATGTCAGAGAAGCTGTCTTCCCCTTGAACTACAAGTCTGTAACCCCATCCTCTTTCTTCCACAAACTTGCTCTTTCTCTGCTTAGGTGTCACCTCCTCCAAGAGTGTTTATTTTTGTGTCTAATTTTCTATGCTTAATTTTGTATTCTTTTTTTTTTTTTTAAGATGGGGTTTCACCATCATGGCCAGGCTGGTCTTGAACTCCTGACCTCAGGTGATCCACCCACCTTGGCCTCCCAAAGTGCTAGGATTATAGGCGTGAGCCACCACGCCTGGCTGTATTCTCTTTCTTAATGAAGTCCTCAAAATGCCATAAGCTTCAGGCCCTACAAAACTTGGCTTTGCTTCTCTATCTGGCCATCTGTCAGTTTTTGTGTTCCACAGCCTCCCTCTCTTGCTTTACCCCTCTTTATGTTGAACCGTCCCACGCCGACTTATTTGGGCACATTTTCTGGACTTGACTTAATCAGCCCCTTAACAGCCTTATCTAAATGCCCGAAACTAATGCTTGCCCTATTCATAAGAATCTTCTACACCCCAACGCCAAACGGATTGGTATTTCATTCAAGTCCAGAAATGTTCCCTGATCCCTTATATGGATGTACATGCACTTGTCCCTATCACAGGCCTTATCTAGTGAAATCATCTACTGATGACAGAGCAGCTACCCTTGCTCATAATCCCCTAAAAGGCAGTCTCCCCAGTTCACAAAACTCTTCCCCACAACACAGTACTAATACATTTTCTAGGATTTTTTCCATCAAGTTATTTTAACTGTTCCACTAGCAAATAATTAATTAATAGTGAATTTGTAGTTTTTCACTAAAATGGTAAGAAAAAAAAGGTCCTAATAAACTTTCCACTGTGTACCTGTGATTTTTGCATATTTTGATATAGTTAGGAAATAAATATTTAGCTGCTCAACATATTCCTTGCCAGGTGTCATTGCCATCATCACATTAAATGTAAAGCTGTTTTTCCTGCTATTTATAACATTTCACCATTTACTGTATACCAAATCAGAACAGTACAGTTTTTGGATCTTTCATTTTAGCAGGTCGTATAACTCTCTGTGTATATAACTCTTTAAACCGTAAGTAACCCTTTGCCTTGGACATATTAATCTGATTTCTTTCCTTCAGCAGTGCCCGAGATTTTTAATACCCTATAAGAGAACATCAGAAAAAATATTTCCTAAAGATGGGCAGTATATTGCCAACATTGCTGTCTGGTCCCAGAATTCCCTTTTTTGTATGGCTCTGGGCTAAAGTTGTCCAGGGACATGATTCTTAGAATTGGGAAGACTGAAGGGAAATGGAGGAGGGTCACATGGTCTAACATGTCAGTGGATGGACACAGCGGGGCCCAGCGTGTCCTCACTAGCCTCCAGCTTTGCAACATCATCATCTGTCTTCTGGCTCTGCTAACCCAGAGCAGCAGTCAGCCCTCACCCTGCCCCTGGGCCCAAAAGAGGCTGCAGTCCCTACACCTCATGCCTCAAGCTGCCCGTCCACAGCCCCCTAGCGGCCACATCTGCATAACTTACCATTGGATTTTCTCCACGTACCCACTAGTACCCTGCACAAGGGCTTCAGCTGGACAAGGTTAGGCACTGTTTCCCTCTGAACTTCCCCAGCAAGGCCCAAACTTATGAAAGCTCTCCTTCCTTATTCCTATACCATGGAGTGGCTCTGATTTCCTGACTGAGACCTGACCAATAGTTTCTTCTTTTCCACTGGGGATGTCATCCTAGGAAAAAAAAAAATGACAAGAAAAATGTCTTGACATGTTTCACTAGAGAAGATGGGAAATCATATAAATGTCACCAAACCAGCAAATGGGCTACCAGTGGCTCCTTTCAGGAGTCACAAACATCAGCTAGTGTCACAGTGAGGGCTCAGACCACGTGGTTGGATGCACTGATACTAGTTTTCCTGCCTCCAGAAGTCCTTTCATCACCTGCCATCACCTTGTTGATAACGAGAATGAATGAATTAAACTCTCCCACTGGTATCATGAAAGTTTCAGGTATAAGAATCAATCCTTAATTTTGATTATAAAATAATATTTCTGAAACTGTTTATGTTGTTTTTACTAGTTAGATTAGGCTATGCTACGCTGCAATAATAAGTGAACTCAAAATTTCAATGTCTAGAAACATAGGAGTTAATTTTTTGATCATGCAACATTCACAGCAGATTTAGTAGCTCCCTTTAAAGTGGTGACTCAGAGATGCTGTCCGCTTGCATCTTGTAACTATGCCACCTGGGACACACATTTCTATGTGTGTGTACCCTGCATTTGGATATATGAACGTGTGCATTCCTGCCTGTGTATGTACCCATGCATTTCTATGAGTGAACACATATATTTCTGTGGGTGAACAAATGCATATAATGGCAATTTTATAAGAGCTCAAAACTAGAAACCATACAAATGGATGAGTTACTTTCGAAATTCATGTTATACTATGATTCAGTCAAGAAAATGAGTAAACATACAAGAATCTCATCAACTCAATGAGAAGTGAAAGAAGCCGGACACAAAAGAGTATAAACAATCTTATTTGATTTATATAAAGTTTAGAAATTGAGAAAACTCGGCCAGGAGTGGTGACTCACACTTGTAATCTCAGCACTTTGGGAGGTTGAGGCAGGTGGATCACAAGGTCAGGGGTTCGAGACTAACCTGGCCAATATGGTGAAAATACAAAAATACAAAAAATTAGCCAGGCATGGTGTCATGCTCCTGTAGTCCCAGCTACTTGGGAAGCTGAGGCATAAGAATTGCTTGAACCCGGGAGGCAAAGTTTGCAGTGAGCTGATATCGCACCACTGCACTCCAGCCCGGGTGACAGATCAAGACTTCAAAGAAATTGACAAAACTCATCAGTGCTAGAAGTCAGAGTAATTGAGGGCACTTGCTACATTCAGGAAGGAAAGGGGCCATGGGACGCTTCTGATATTCAGGTGATGTTCTATTTCTTGATCTGAGTGGTGATTTTATAGATGTGCACTTTATAGTAATTATTTGCCATATATTTGTTTCATTCACTTTTGTGAATTGTGTTACATTTTTAAATTTTAATGATTAAACAAATTCAAACATATATATCATATTAAATAGAACTTATGGTTATTTGCATTGCAAAAAACTATTTGCTTTAGCCTAGCACATTGCTAATCACATATTGTACACTTTTTGAATTAAATAACACTCTTATAAAATTTAAATGTGATATGAGAACTGAAATCCTCTATTTATACAAAGCTTTTCCAGGAACATGAAGTACTGTACATCATTTACATCTCTAACATTTATTTTTAATGGGGGTATCATCTTCCACCAGGACTATTTGTGTTTCAATATCTTTAACTACCTGAACTGGTTCTACAGAATTATCACAAGAGATAAATGGTAATTTATATACACAAGTTCTGGAAGAAAAATGAAACCACCAGGGAGGGCCCTTAGAAGGATAGCAGGTAAATTTGCCTAGAGAAGAAAGACTAGACTCGCTGCCAATGTGGAAAATAGATGCTGTGCTAGGCAGGCTGAGCTATGCTGGTGGCACCATTCCTGCATCACTCTTGGTTTATCTTCCTCTGTTAAATCCCCTTCTCTGGGTCTTCTCAGCTGTTGCAACCCTGCTGTTCCTCCTTGATGAGAAAGGCCGTCTCTACTCCCTGGGACCTGGAACTGCTACAGCAATCCCAATTGATCTTCCCAGCCATCTGACTCTTCCTTTGAATAGAGGAGCCTCCTTCTTTCCAGACCTTCAGAGAAACTGATATGTTTCCAACTTCCCACCCCAAACACACATCACAGAAACTCCCCAGGCGAAATGTTCCCTAGCTGCCCAAGTCCTCAAAATGATAAGAACTCATTAGAAACCCCTCTTAGCTATTGCAAAACTGTGGTCTCCCCTAATTTGAGTTTACATGTATAGAAGGAGGCCAGGATAACTCCAGGGATGGCCTGACAAACCAAACTTATCATTGACTGAGAAATGGAAGATTCCAGCAAATGGCAGGTTTGGGGAGAAAGATTAGGAATTCAGTTTGTACATATGAAGTTTGAGTTGCCTAGGAGATGTCCAAGAGGAAATATTGGACAGACAATTGAACATACAAGCTGGAGTTCCAAGGGAGGTGCTGGTGACAGGTATAAATAAGTTCACAGTTTCACCAGCATGTGGACGAAGGATGAGAGGGCTTAGAAGGGGGTGAAGACCCAGAAAAGAAGAGGCCCAAGGACCGAGCTCTGAGGACTCCCTTGTTAAAGAAAAAAGACTGACATTTTAAGAGCTAGAAAGTATTAAGGCCAAACATCAGACACTGAGAAAGAAGAAATAGAAAAGCTAGCTGCCAAAATCTCTTGTCTGTAGGAATAAGAGCACACACGGGTACCTAGCACCTTACCGCAGTTAGCCATTTAGCCCATTTGAACTTGAAACCATTCTTTTTTCCTTTGTTTACAGTGTGGCCAGTAATAAATCTGACACGGCACTGTTGCCACCCTATTTTAAGGGCACCAGCCACTGCCTATTTGCCAATGAATTGTTTCATTGGTTTCTGGTGCTGGGTTGGATTTCAGTGAAAGAAGTCCCAACTGCAGTGGAAAACAAAGGCTGGGCATGGTGGCTCACACCTATAATCCCAGCACTTTGGGAGGCTGAGGTGGGTGGATCACTTGAGGTCAGGAGTTCAAGATCAGCCTAGTTAACATGGTGAAACCCCGTCTCTACTAAAAATACAAAATTAGCTCATGCTTGTAATTCCAGCTACTTGGGAGGTTGAGGCAGGTGAATCTCTTAAATCTGGGTGGTAGAGGTTGAAGTGAGCCAAGATCGTGCCAATGCACTCCAGCCTGGGCAACCAGAGAGAAACACCATCTCAAAACAAAACAAACTGGGTAGTCGTGGGGGGTGTGTCCTCAGGACACAGCCCTTAACCAAACAGTCCGGTTTTCTTTGTCCAGCACACCTACTGGATCTTGCTGTGTCAGTAAACAGACCTGCTCGGAGTTTGTTTTCCCTGATAAGGCCCACGAGTATTGCAAGCTTACTAGAACCAAAGGGACCAGGGCTTGGCTTTGACTAATAATGAAACCGTAGTCATCTCTTTCCTTTTAAAAAGCATTAAAATATCTTGTTTCTCCTTTAGAAAGAAAATATTCTCTTGAGTCCTCCAAATTATGAGTGAAACTCTTAGAGCTACTGTTTCAAAAGACAAGGTAATGAATTCTATTTTTTTCTTCTTTTTTTTTTTTTTTTTTTGAGATGGTGTCTGTTACCCTGGCTGGAGTGCAGTGGCACCATCTTAGCTCACTGCAACCTTCGCCTCCCCTGTTCAAGTGATTCTCCTGCTTCAACCTCCCAAGTAGCTGGGATTACAGACACCCAACACCACGCCCAGCTAATTTTTGTATTTTTAGTAGAGATGGGGGTTTCACCATGTTGGCCAGGCTGGTCTCAAACTACTGACCTCAAGTGATCCACCTGCATCGGCCTCCCAAAGTGCTGCGATTTCAAGTGTGAGCCCCCAAGGTGATAAATTCTAAGCCATCAGTGGGAGTTCAGAGGCCAGACACGACCAGGGAGACATCTGCTGTGCGAACCTGGGAAGGCTGTGGAGACTTCTTTAGAGGAAAGCGCTGGTTAATGTTTCTTACTTCCCTGGAGCATGGTCTGGTAGAAATGCGGGCCGGGGTGGGAGATGACTTCTCTATGTTCCAGAGCAAATGAAGGATATTTTCCTAATTATTCTTGTGAAGCAAGTAGAATACTGATACCTGAACTTGCTACAGAGCATAAAAAAATAAAATTACAAACCAATATTACGTATGAAAATTGAGGTAAATTTTAAAAATAAAATATGTATAAACAATTTAACACCACATTAAGAAAATAATACACCATGGCCAAGTGGGAATTATTCCAGCAATTCAAAGCTGGTTTATTTAGGAAGCCCATTAATATAATTAATACACCATATTAATAACTTTGAGAAGAAAAATCTTATGGTTGCCTCCATAGAGGCTATAAAACCTTTTATAATATTTAACATCTGAGAGCACAAAAACTCAAGCTGGTCTTTCTCTACTCTCATGCCACAGTCAACACAGAAGACTTCCATGACCAAATGTGTGGGAATTTCTCTACACAGCAAGCAAGTAATCAATTCTACAGCAGACACGAGCTGAGTATCCTTCAATTCCGTTCCGAGAGCATCTACCTGGAGATAGGGTCAGATCCCGAAGTTGGGTCAGTTTTATAAGACTACCCCCACTCCAGTGCCAGTAGCAAGCCCCAGGTTGTTCTGCCTGTGCTTCCAACTGACTGGCTATAAAACAGGGATCCTACAACCTCTCCTTGGGTTTGCTTAATTTGCTAGAGTGGCTCATAGAGCTTACTTATGTTTTCCAGTTTATTATAAAGAATATTACAAGCTGGGCATGGTGGCTCACACCTGTAAATCCCAGCACTTTGGGAGGCCAAGCTGGGAGGATTGCTTGAGGCCAAGAGTTCAAGATCAGCCTGGGCAACATAGCAAGACCCCTATCTCTACAAAAAAATAGAGATAAAAATATTTTTCCACAACATTTTTCTACAAAAATAGAAATTAAAAAATTAGCCGAGCATGGTGATGCATGCCCCAAACAAAAAAGGATAGGATAGTACAAAAAGTTACAGAATGGCAAGGGGTTCCATGCCCTCCCTGGGCACATCACGCTCCAGAAACCACCGCATGTTCAGCTCTCCACAGCTATCTGAACCCAGTCCCTTTGGAGTTTTGTGGAGGCTTTATTACATAGGCATGATTGATTAAGCCATTGGCCACTGATGAGCAACTCAACCTTCAGCATCTACCCTCCCTGGAGATCGGGCAGTGGGGCTAAAAATCCCAACTCTCTAATCCTGCATTGGTCTTTTGGTGACCAGCCCCCACCTGAAGCTACCTAGGAGTTGCCAGCCCTCAGTCAACCCAATAGCAGAAAAAAGACACATCACTTTGGAAATTCTAAGAATTTTAGAAGTTGTATGCCAGGAAATGGGTCAAAGACCAAATATATACTTTAAAATATCACAACACTCATCATTCATTCCTGTTTTTAAAAAAAAAGAAAGTTTGAAATTAATCGATATAAATTTATATATTATATGAGATATATATATATATATATTTAGTCAGACTCAGATATCTGACTAGGTCAGGCAGATACTGGCAGTAAATGGCAATACTGCAGGGGGTGCAAACTCCAGCTTTGGGCATTTTATACACACTCTCTCTCTCTCTCTCTCTCTCTCTCTATATATATATATATATATATATATATGGGTTTTTAAGATAGGCAGCTCTCTCTCTCCCTCTCTTTCGCTCTCTCTCTCTCTCTCTCTTTTGCTCTCTCTCTCTCTCTCAAAGCTGCCTATCTTAAAAACCCTTTTACAGAAGAAACTTCTATCTATAAAAGAAATTTCCATTTGAAAAGATGTCTGACTTTGGGAGGCCGAGGCAGACAGATCACGAGGTAAAGAAATCAAGACCATCCTGGCCAACATGGTGAAACCCCATCTCTACTAAAAATACAAAAATTAGCTGGGCATGGTGGCGTGCGCCTGTAGTCCCAGCTACTCAGGAGGCTGAGGCAGGAAAACCGCTTGAACCTGGGAGGCAGAGGTTGCAATGAGCCGAGATCGCGCCACTGCACTCCAGCCTGGTGCTTGGCAACAGAGCAAGACTCTGACTCAAAAAAAAAAAAAAAGAAAGAAAGAAAAAGAAAGAAGAGGGAGGACTGGGTAACTAGAAACTCTTACTTTTGTTTTAAATTTATATAACATGTCTTGCCTTTGTTTAAGGTGCTTTTCCTGGCCATCTTGTCTTAACTGGGCTTTATGTACAGCCTTTTCCCTTGGTTTGAGCAACTGATAGTATAATATTTAGCCCTAAAATCTCAACTCTGTGCCTTTGAGATACAAATTTTCTACCTTGTTTCACCTCAGAGTCATCCCTTTTGAAGGCAGATAGTGGACTAGCTAACAACTGCTTAGAGCAATGAAACAGATAGTTCTAAGACTATAGTACAAATTGTGAAAAGAAAAACTACAGTATTTGAAAGCTGACAAATAAGAATTCTTCATGGAAGCTGTAAGACCTGCTTGTGTCTATAAGTCTATATGTGTTTGTGATAATATCTGGTACAGAAAACTAGTTTTTAAATTGTTGGTAAAATAAAATTAAAAATGACTTCAGGATTGTTATTTAAATATAATACAGACACTTATGTCTGAGTCTACTGGTCAGACAGGTTTATGCTATCTCTGCTTCCAGCTTTAGCATCATAAAGCTTCTGCTTCTGTTATATTTTTTATATTCACTTGATTTGACTGTGAGCTTATGTTTTTTATTCTGAGCCCCTGGATTCTGGGGTCCACATAGGTGGCCTTGGTAACATCTGGAGACATGTCCTCAGCGCCTGTATCACCACCCCCAGGCAGACAGTCAAGCTCAAAATGACCCCTTTCTTCCTGGCCCAGCTTTGCCTCCTGGCCATTCTGTGAAGGGTTGAATGCGCCAGGCATCATCTTCACAGCTGTCTTCTGTCCTATATTCTACACCTAGTATGTAAATTTAGGACACAGATGGGCTCTCCCCTTATAGCCATCCTAGGTGTCATGTGGGTACTTGAGACCCAAGATGACTGAAGAACATTAGAGAGGGTACCTGTGTCATAGTATTAATATTATTTTCAGTAATTTAAAATCTTAAAGTCATACTATTTTAAATTAAGTACCAGACAATCATATGAGTTTTTTATAAGTATGTTAAAATACTAAAATATTAATTATTAAACATAAATTTAAGTGTACTTTGGCATCTTCTTTTTATGTGATATAAAAAACTAAATATATATAGATCTGTTAATGAACAAAAATTTAAGCAAACATACCTTCATAAAAATTACAAAATTGTTTTCATCTATAAATACTGATATAAAACAGTTCATAATTACTTACTTTTTAGACTTTTACTAAAAATTAGGGTGACTAAAAGTTCAAATTATAGTTAACATATGTAATTAAAACTACATATGTAAGAGAATTTTATATGCAAGGAGTACTAACAAAAAATATATGCTTTGGTGAAAAAAGCTATAAAAGAATACAAATACATAGCTGTTGAGAAAAAATCATTTTGTTCAGTTTAGAAGTTACTTAAAGATTATTTTACAATAAAAGAATTTTAAAAGATATAAATAAAACTAAATAACATAAAAATTAAGGAAGAAAAAGAACTTTTAAAATTTTGTAAGTGATTATAAAACATTGGCCAGGAATGGTGACTCATGCCTGTAATTCCAGCACTTTGGGAGGCCGAGGTGGGTGGATTACTTGAGGTCAGGAGTTCGAGACCAGCCTGGCCAACGTGGTGTAACCCTGTCTCTACTAAAAACACAAAAATTAGCCAGGCATGGTGGTGGGCACCTGTAATCCCAACTACTCAGGAGACTGAGGCAGGAGAATCACTTGAACCCAGGAGGCAGAGGTTGTAATGAGCCAAGATCATGCCACTGCACTCCAGCTGGGTGACAAGAACAAAATTCCATCTCAAAAAATAATAATAAATAAAATAAAAAATAAAACATTTATGAAATCTTTGCATGGTCAAAAGCTGACTGAGATTAGTTTGTTTATAAGATTTTATTAAAATCAGCTTTACTATTGATAATTCATTAATACAAAAGTAAAATTTGGTTTTTTCTTTTAAACAAGACTTCTGTGAGGTAATAATAAAAGATAAAAAAAATTTGTTCACCTTTAGAAACAGCTCAAAATAAAAAAGAGAGACAGCAAGAAGAGAAAAGGAGAGACAGATTCTGCCTAATGCTGTCTTTATTAGATATTTTCATCTTGCCGGGCGTGGTGGCTCAAGCCTGTAATCCCAGCACTTTGGGAGGCCGAGGCAGGTGGATCACGAGGTCGAGAGATCGAGACCATCCTGGTCAACATGGTGAAACCCCGTCTCTACTAAAAATACAAAACATTAGCTGGGCATGGTGGCACGTGCCTGTAATCCCAGCTACTCAGGAGGCTGAGGCAAGAGAATTGCTTCAACCCAGGAGGCGAAGGTTGCAGTGAGCCGAGATTGCACCATTGCACTCCAGCCTGGGTAACAAGAGAGAAACTCCATCTCAAAAAAAAAAAAAAAAAAGATATTTTAATCTTTTGGAAAACTGGGTCTCCTCTTTATCAAAGAATAAAAGGTTTTGCTTTTTAAAACCTTTTAATTATCACTAACAAATGACTATTATTTTACAGTGACCTGTGATTATACTTTGATTAAATGTTCTAAACTTTTGACATATTTGATAGTCTTCCCAAAATCAAATATAAAATTCAAAATTCACTCTTTTTAAGCCTCAAACTAAATTTGGGATGCTACAGAGGGTCCATACCACATCCAAAAGACAAATAAACAGGCTTACTTAAGATATTTTAATATTTTTTGAGACAGGGTCTTACTCTGTTGCCCAGGCTTCAGTGCAGCTCACTGTAGCTTCACCTTCCCAGGCTCAAGCAATCCTCCTACCTTAGACCCCCAGGTAGCTGGGACTACAGGTGCATACCACCCTACCTAGCTAATTTTTTTGTGGTTTTTTTGTGAAGATGGAATCCTGCTCTGTTGCCTAGGCTGATCTCGAACTCCTGGGCTCAGGCAATCCACTGGCCTCTGTCTCCCAGTGCTAGGATTACAGGCATGAGCCATCATGCCCAGCCTAATATGCTATATTATATGAAAAGTATTGTCAAATAAGAAATAATTTTCAGTTAACTTTCTTTGAGTTATATTTTTATGAATTTATTATTTTAATGTATGTTTGAAAAATTGTATAGTATTTTTTAAATTCTGATATGTCTTAGTATATTTTATCAGTCATAATTATGGTTCTAATGTCCTTAGAAATAACTAAATTTTCTCATCAGTTGCATCTTTAATCACGTCCACAGTTAATGGCTTCATTCTGATAAGAGCTTTCAAAAGCTCTTTACAAGCAAATAAACTCCTGAAGTACTGTACCTTCAAGGAATTTCATGAAAAAGATAAAAAGGACTCTGACAAAAATTCTTAAATACAGATTTGTCATGACTAGAATCATATCATTTAGACTGGGTAAGTAATTCCCAGAACTCTAACAAAGGGGCTGACTGGTTTATGAAACTGTTAACACAAGCAGGACAAAAACTAATTGAATACCAAGGAAATACTTTGCCAGATTTTCATGCTAAATCAGCCAGTACTAAAATTGTATAGATATGCAATTTAAATGAACTCCATGGTTCAAGTGATAACCTATCTAATAAACAGTGCTTTGCACCTAAATTACAGAAACAAAATTGGTGGTTAAGAGGATATACATCAAATGTTAAGCGTAGACTCATGGAGAACCTGGATGGCTACTTGTTTCTTCCTGAGTCCTTAAAATTTCCATTATATAAAGCTCTATATCCATGACTCATTATTTAAAAGATAAAATGATTCAAATTATATATATAACTGTGACTGTTGTAGATTACTAAAAGGTTTAAGACCCACGTTTGGTTTGTTAAACCTATAATTCTAGGAAGGTAATAAAAAGTTTAGGTACGTTCTGCTATCTGATAGGCCAACTAAACATTTATAGAGAGATTTCATTCAATTGTCATTTTCAATGCATGTTTTCTGATTGTATAGAAGCTTTCCCATGCAAGAAGACTGATGCTGTAATAGTAACTAAAAGGTTACTAGGACATGTTTTTTCCTCATGGAACATTCCTAGAAAAATCTCCACCAATGCTTGTTTCACTAGACATGTTATAAAACAGTTAAATAAAGCGCTACAGCTACAATAGCATTAGGCAAAGCTAACTGAATTGACTGTATTGTCTTGATCAAAAGTTGTACAGATAAATGACAATCAGATCCCCTGCTTATGGAAAATATAAGCTGGTCTCCTATGAAATAATTACTTGAAGGCCCATGCTTCTAATAACAGACCCTCATATACCTTCTGCTCCTAAACTCTAATAGACTAAACACTACAGACTTTTTTTTTTTCTTTTTGAGATAGTGTCTGTCTCGGTCACCTAGGCTGGAATGCAGTGGTGCAATCGTGACTCACTGAAGTGCCAGCCTCCTGGGTTTGAGTGATCCTCCCACCTCAGCCTCTCAAGAAACTGAGCACAGGCACACACCACCACCTCTAATTTTTTTATTTTTTGTAGAAATTGGGTCTTACCTTGTTCCCCAGGTTGATCTCGAACTCCTGGCCTCAAGCAATCCTCCCACCTCATCCTCTTCCTGCCTCAGCTTCCCAAAGTGCTGAGGTTACAGGTGTGAGCCACCATACGCAACCCGGTAAGTCTTTAATACATTATGCCAAAGTATATTTTCATCAGGTTAAGAAAAAACAAAACAAAACAAAACCTTTCATAGTTTACCGACTGAGGACAAACTAACTTTTCATGGGCTACAACCCTGAGATTGGGTTTCCTGAACAACAAAATCAGAGAAAAACTACTTTTGCCACCCACACTACAACAACACTTCTCCATTATCCTGACACTCTTCTCTCTTAGTTTTTTCCTTACTTATGCCTCTATAATTGATAAAACAAGACAGGGAGTCTTGTGTACACTCATGGTCCTTTACTTGCGAAAGGTTTTACAACCAACTTTACACATGGACAAATGTATGCCTTAGTAAGAAAAGATAAAGGGCCAATGTAGGGAAAAACAATCTAAGAGTACTTTTGTTACTTCCTAATCAGTCAGAAACACAGATTGTGCCACTCCTCTTAACCTACGTCTAAGAGAACGTTGCCAGGTGGCCTTTACTCTCCTAGACGGACATGATTTGTTGGGTCTTTTCTTCCATGGTTTAGAATAAATGAGACAAAAGTTAGGAAATTTATCCCTCAAAATAAATTTCTATATGGCTCTATAATAGATTCTACTGCAAAGACTATGGTTACACAACAGACTTCTTTAAATTCTCATACTAAAATTGTGGTAAATAATAGACTTATTCTAGGTTACGTGCTGGCTAAACAGAAAAGTATCTGCACAGTTGTTGACACTTCTGGTTACTCGTATATAACTCCATCAGGTACTACAGAGATTTAGTTGTAAGGTATTAACAAACAGACTGCTTAGTTAAAACAAGTAGACTCTGTGTCTAGCTCATTCTTTGATCTATTTAATTTTTGTTGGTTTTGTTCATGGGGACCTTGGCTAAGGAACATACTTCAAACTCTTGGTATTATCTTCCTAATAGTCATAATAGTAGTCTTTCTGGTACACTGTATTCTCTCAAAAGTTTTAAATGTTTTCATATAACCATCCATAAAATATCAAATGGTCTCTTTGACTAGAATGACAAAAACTCAAAGAAATGCATGATCTGAAAAACTGCACACTTTAAAATGTTTACAATAGTTTATGTTACGTGTGTTTTATCAAATAAAAAAGAAAACAAACCACCCACAGAATGTTTGAGATTACAATTAGTCATTGTTTCAACTCCTAAATTTTGAGATGTTAGATAACTGGAAAAAAACTTAAATGATTGCTGTTACATAGATCAAGCATAGACTGCCCACCTATTTCATTCCTAAGGATACTATGACAAACTAGTCACCCCAAAAATCTCATGGTTCAAATCACTAAGATTACTTCATAGTTCTAACTGCAGAACTGCCTCAGCTTCCCAAAGTGCTGAGGTTACAGGTATAAGCCACCATACCCAACCCGATAAGTCTTTAATACATTATGCCAAAGTATATTTTCACCAGGTTCTAACGACCCACGAAAATCATTTGCCCACCTGGCCTCTGGTGGTTTTACTGTCCCTGGAATCTCCTCGTCCTCTAAATCAGGGAGCACATTTCAATGGCATCATCTCCCATCAATACCAGGCCCGAGAACTACAGAGCTCTTCAAGGATGTGGGTCTTCCCTCGTTGGTGCATTTCTCGGCATCTTAGAGAAAGGGATGCCCTCTGGATTTGGGGACATGGAGGCTGCAAGTCAGCATGATAAATCTATTTCAGATTTTAATCTCCCTGTCCTTTAACTTCCTCCCTCCGCACTGCCCTAGGGAAGTCCTAGAGACTTAGCCTTACTGATTGTTGGCCAACACTACTGGTCAACCAAGCAAGCAGCTGCTGAGAAGTCTCCCTAAAAAATCAAACCACACATCACATCTGGATCCTGTGCTGGCTCTAGGCCAAGCTTTCCTCTGGGTCTCTATGCCTGTCTCTTTACAGAAAAGAAAACAAAGGGAAAGAATATTAAGGGCTTTTGTTCCTTACACAAGATAAAATTTCATTACAGGATATGGAACTCGTCATTCCTGAGGGAGCTCTGAATCCTAAAGTAAATAGGGAAGTGTTGACACATCTCTGCGTTTCAAGCAGTTGCCATGTCTCTTGAAAGACAAGAACATAGCATATTCAGTATGCAGAAGGCTGTCAAAAGGTTTGTTTTTATTACATCTAACTGTACTGTGTTTTCAGTAATCCTGGTGGCCTGGCAATATATGATCCTGAGCCAGCTGGAATCATCAAACCATCTAGTCAGATCTGGTGGGAGCACTGACACCAGGAACACGTAGACTTCAGAATTCAAACTTCAAGGGGACTTTTACTATCTCATGTCTTAAGATTTATTATTTCTTATATGCCAATTTTCTTTACTTATAATCTCATCAATAATGTCAGTCATTACTTTTGGCATACTGTGGCTCATGCCTGTAATCCCAGCCCTTTGCCAGATCGAGGCGGGTCGCTTGAGCCTGGGTGTTCGAGATCAGCCTGAGCATACAATGAAACTCTGCCTCTACAAAATGCACAAAAATTAGCCAGGCACGGTGGTCCATGCCTGTAGTCCCAGCTAATCGGGAGGCTGAGATGGGAGGATCGCTTGAGCCCTGGGAGTTCAAGCTGCACTGAGCTGTGATTGCACCACCGCACTCCAGCCTAGGTGACAGAGCAAAACTCTGTCTCAAAGAGAGAGAGAGAGAGAGAGAGAGAGAAATCTAAAAGTGCTTGGTTAGACAATAAATAAGAGAAATAAATAAATTCTTAGACATAAGCAAATAATGCCTTATAATGCCTTATAAAGCACCTTCCTTCCAAGGAGAGAAAAAAAGCAATAGAAATTTTATCAGTTATCTCAACCATCATGATTCAGCTTTTCTGCTAATGAATAAGAAATGGAAAAAAAAAAAACCTCAAGGTTTAATATTTGGAAATCTCTACTGTGAGTAAATTTCTTCTACTTCTTGAATGTAAAGCAGCTTCAGAGTAAATGTTTCAAAGGGACTTTGTTTAAAAAAAAATGTATAGCAGGCCGGGCGCGGTGGCTCAAGCCTGTAATCCCAGCACTTTGGGAGGCCGAGGCGGGTGGATCACGAGGTCGAGAGATCGAGACCATCCTGGTCAACATGGTGAAACCCCGTCTCTACTAAAAATACAAAACACTAGCTGGGCGTGGTGGCGCGTGCCTGTAATCCCAGCTACTCAGGAGGCTGAGGCAGGAGAATTGCCTGAGCCCGGGAGGCGGAGGTTGCGGTGAGCCGAGATCGCGCCATTGCACTCCAGCCTGGGTAATAAGAGCGAAACTCCATCTCAAAAAAAAAAAAAAATGTATAGCTTTCATACACATAAAATAATGCAGAAAAAATAGGGGGGAAGAGAAAAGCAGGGGAAACATTAATCCAAATTCTAACAAAACTACTATTAGTTTCTTCAAAACAGGCTTTCTTTACTATTTTCTTAAATTTCAAATTGTGATATTGTTAAATATTAATATATATTTGGTTTCTACCCCATCTCTTGGCATATAATTCCTAAACTCCTTAGAATCTCCAAAGTGATGTGTCTTTTTATACTAATGAGTAACTGATGGCTGGCAGTCCCTAGCTAGCTTCAGGACTGGTCACCGGAAAGATCAAGGCAGGGTCAGAGAGCTGGTACTTTCAGCCCCACCCCTCAATCTCCAGGGGGGGAGGAGGAGCTAAAGGTTGAAAATTGGTCATCATTGGCCAAGGATTTAATCAAACATGCCCACATAATGAATCCTCCATAAAAACCCAAAGGACTGGGTTCAGAGAGTTTCCAGATAGCTGAACAAACATGTGGAGGTTCCTGGAGGGTGACTTGCCCTGGAAATGCATGAAAGCTCTGCCCCTTCTCTCATACCTGTCCCCCCGCTCCCACTTCACACCTTTTCATTTCTATCCTTTGTAATATTAATTATAATGAACCTGTAAACTGAGTTCTGTGAGCCACTCTAGCAAATTAACCAAACTCAAGGAGGAGGTGGTGGGTCCCCAAGTCATAGAAACACAGGTGAAACAACCTGGGGCTTATGGTTGACATCAAAAGTGGGGAGCAGTCTTGTGTAACTGAGCCCTCAATCTGAGACTGAAGGATTTGACGCTATCTTTAGGTAGTACCAGAAATGAATTGGAAAATACCCAGGTGGTGTCCACTACAGAACTGATTGCTTCCTGGTGTGTGGGAAATTGGTCACAGAAGTCTTCTGTGTTGATTGTTGTGTGATAAGAGCAGAGAAAAAAACAGTTTGTGTTTTTTCTAGGCACAAATGCTTACTCTTGGCTGGGCACAGTGGCTCACATCTGTAATCCCAGCACTTTGAGAAGCCGAGGTGGGTGGATCGCTTGAGCTCAGGAGTTTGAGACCAGCCTGGGAAACATGTCAAAACCCCATCTCTACCAAAAATACAAAAATTAGTCAGGTATGGTGGTGCATGCCTGTGGTTTCAACTACTTGGGAGCCTGAGGTGGGAGGATCACTTGAGCCTGGGAGGCGGAAGCTGCAGAGAGCAGAGAAAGTGCCACTTTACTCCAGCCTAGATGTTAGAGTGATACTTTGTCTCAAAAAGTAAATAAACAAATAAATAAAGCCTATTCATTACAATTATAATCCTATTGTTTCTATACCTGATCTTGAAATGGAGGTGTAAAATAATTATCATAATGCTGTACTTAATAAGTAAGACACCTAGAGGTAGATATACCATTTGACCCAGCAATCCCATTACTAGGTATATACCCAAAGGAATATAAATCAAAATATAAACGCATGCCTATATTCACTGCAGCACTATTCACAATAGCAAAGACATGAAATCAACCTAAATGCCCATCAATGATAGACTGGATAAAGAAAATGTAGTACACATACACCATGGGATACTATGCAGCCATAAAAAGGAATGAGATCATGTCCTTTGCAGGGACATGAATAGAGTTGAAAGCCATTATACTCAGCAAAGTAATGCAGGAACAAAAAACCAAACACTCTGTATTCTCACTTATAAGTGGGAGCTGAATGATGAGAACCCGTGGACTCTTGTCAGGGAACAACACAAGCTGGGGCCTGTTGAAGGGAGGGGAAGGAGAGCATCAAGAAGAATAGCTAATGGATTCAGGGCATAGTACCTAAGTGATGGGATAATCTGTGCAGCAATCCACCATTGCACACGTTTACCTGTGTAACAAACCTGCACATCCTGCACCTGTACCCTGGACTTAAAAGTTGAAGAAAAAAATAAGCAAGACAGAAAATAGGTCACTATTCTAACCATAGCACAGATTAGAAATAAAATGTTCTCTATATCTGCGTATTATGTCTGGAAATCTTGGTTTCGTTATTATTAAATGTAACTGTATTTACTCCCAATTGCTGAGAAACAATGTGTACAAAGTCACCCAGCTACAAAGAAATAATATTGCTCCGAGCTGTGACAATAGCTGATTAAATACTTCATGGAAAGAAATATCTGTCCTGGGCAATTCAAATGGGTATGGAGTGATAGAGAAAAATACTGAACTGCAAATGAGATCTGGTTCTGGCACTGTCTAGATTTCAGATCTTATCTAAGCCAATTTGTAGAACATGGACAATCTCTGTAAAAGTCAAATCTTTGATAGGAAGGTTTGCTCTTTCTAGCTCTAAAATATTATTCCAATGCTTTAATTTCATTCATCACCTATTACTGGGGAAAAGAAAGAATACTACGTTGATAATAGTTAGTATTAACTTTAAAAATTATCTTTTGTGGGCCGGGCGCGGTGGCTCAAGCCTGTAATCCCAGCACTTTGGGAGGCCGAGGCGAGTGGATCACGAGGTCGAGAGATCGAGGCCATCCTGGTCAACATGGTGAAACCCCGTCTCTACTAAAAATACAAAAAACTAGCTGGGCGTGGTGGCGTGTGCCTGTAATCCCAGCTACTTAGGAGGCTGAGGCAGGAGAATTGCCTGAGCCCAGAAGGCAGAGGTTGCGGTGAGCCGAGATCGCACCATTGCACTCCAGCCTGGCTAACAAGAGCGAAACTCCGTCTCAAAAAAAAAAAAAAAAAATTATCTTTTAGCTTCACGGTTGTCAGCTTAAAATTATTAACATGAGTTAATGATGGGACTTCCGTATTTCAGCTGGGAATCAATGTCTTTTTCCTTGATATCGTCCTTTACCACACTTCAAATAGTTTGAATCCTATCTGAGGATCAAAGATGAAACTTTGAAGTGCTTTATCAGCCAGGAAACCCATTTGAGGGCACATAGGCAGAGGTCAGTTCACACTGTGGCTCTGCTGTGTCACCCCAAGTGGCTGGAATCAGATGTCAGCAACACAAATTGCAAATTAAAAGCACCTGTCCTTATAACTATTTTCAGTGTTTTTTTATTGAAAAGCCTTTATTTGTTTTCCTTCTCTTTTTAAGTCATAGGTTAATAACCAATAGAATTATTACTGAAGAGAATACTTGTTTATCTTGTTAAACTTTCCCTATTTGAAAAGGCCTTTGTACCCCTCTTCCTGAAAACCAAGTAAGACTCACACTAGTAGTTTTTGGGCATCTGCTCAGTGTGTATGGTGAGTGATCCTGCAAAGCTATATATAAATCTAATTTTCATAAATGCAATTATATATAATAATGTATTGGGGAGCTTGATAGTTTACAGAAGGTCTTCAGTAACTTTATCAACAACTATTTTGTTATGTAAATACCCATTTTCTCATTTTCTAATTGCTTTATTTGAAGTTTTTATTTCTTTTTTTTTTTTTTTTTTTTTGAGACGGAGTCTCACTCTGTGGCCCAGGCTGGAGTGCAATGGCACAATCTTGTCATTGAAACCTCTGCATCCCAGGTTCAAGTGATTCTCCTGCCTCAGCCTCCCGGGTAGCTGGTATTACAAGCATGCATCACCATGCCCGTTAATGTTTTTGTATTTTCAGTAGAGACGGATTTTCCACATGTTGGTCAGGCTGGTCTTGAACTCCTGACCTCATGATCTGCCTGCCTGGGCCTCCCAAAGTGCTGGAATAGCAGGCATGAGCCACCTGGCTTGGCAAAAGTTTTTATTTTTAAATATACTAGATTTTCTTAAATCAGGGCACATCCATAAACATTGTGAAAAATGATTTCAGGGCTGGACACAGTGGCTCACATCTGCAATCCCAACACTTTGAGAGGCCAAGGTGGGAGAATGGCTTGAGCCCAGGAGTTCAAGACCAGCCTGGGTAACGCAGTAAGATCCTGTCTTAATTTTAAAATATATTTTTAGGCCGGGCGCGGTGGCTCACGCTTGTAATCCCAGCACTTTGGGAGGCCAAGGCAGGTGGATCACGAGGTCAAGAGATCGAGACCATCCTGGTCAACATGGTGAAACCCCGTCTCTACTAAAAATACAAAACATTAGCTGGGCGTGGTGGCGCGTGCCTGTAATCCCAGCTACTCAGGAGGCTGAGGCAGGAGAATTGCCTGAACCCAGGAGGCGGAGGTTGCCGTGAGCCCAGATCGCGCCATTGCACTCCAGCCTGGGTAAGAAGAGCGAAACTCCGTCTCAAAAAATATGTATTTTTTAAAATGATTTCAGAATCATCAGTAAACAAAAACAGAACAAAAAGTAGCATCTGAAACACGAAAAAGTGAAGTCCATGGATGTCTAATCTCTGTAGCCAAGTAAGTTCTTCACTCAGCAGAGAGCAGGGACAGGTGGGTGACAAGCGGCAAGGCAGAGGGTCTTCTGTGATATTTTGATGGCAATAGAGTTGGGCCAAGGCATGGTAGCAAATAAGAATATGAAGAAAACTAGAAAATAAAAGATTTCATAAAGTCTTTGGGAAGTTTTAAAATATTTAACCAGTAATAATGATCATTGAAAGACGATATTTTGAAAGAATGTGTACATCTCATTGAAACACACATTGGATTTTCTTCTCCAGGTATCTGTTGGTTTCAATTCTACGTATCTAACAGTCTCAGGTTTTCAGCACTCACCTGTCACCAGGATCTGAATTTAGTATATCTTGGGCACCACCCTGTGGTCCAGTTGTTCCACCCTTTGTAAAAGTGTTTATGCAAGCTATTTACTCTATACTTAGTACGGAATTACAGCCTAAAGTATTTACGGTTAAAAGCAACCACTGCATGTTTGAAGGTCTCATGCAATCAAAGGGAAAGTTCATGACTGCATTTAGTCTGTACCTAATGGATACTTAGTCTAATCATTCCCAAGTACAATAAACTTTGGCTAATGTGATTAAATACTTCCGCTATGATTCTTTCAACCTTCATATTGATTTTGCAAACATTTGAAATGGTAAATGGTTGCCTTGGTGAGAGGGCATAACAGAAACTAGATTTATAGCTATACTGCTTGGGTCAAATTTTACCAGCCACTGTTCCTAGATACAGAGGATTAAGGATGAAAAATTACAGCCTGAAAAACATATGTCTATACAAAATCTGTACATAGATGTTCATAGAAGCTTTATTCATAATTCCCAAAACTTGGAAATAACTAAGATGTCCTTCAGTAGGTGAATGGATAAGTAAACTGTGATACATCCAGAGTATCATTCATCACTAAAAGGAAATAAGCTATCGAGCCTCTAAAAGACATGAAGAACCTTAAATGCATGAAAGAAGCCAGCCTGAAAGGGCTAAGTACTACAAGATTCCAATTATATGATATTCGGAGAAAGATAAAACTATGGAAACAATAAAAAGATGAGTAGTTGCCAGGAGTTGGAGGGAAGGAGGGATGGATACGTGGAGCACGGAGGACTTTCAGGGCAGTGAAACTCCTCTGTGATATTGTAGTGGTGGAAATATGTCACTACACATTTGTCAAAACCCAGAGAATGCACAACACTAAGAGTGAACCTTATTGTAAACTACAGACTGGTGATAATGGTGTGTCGATATAGATGTATTGATTGTAACAAATGTGCCACTCTTTAGGAAATGTAGTAGTGAGGGAGCCTGGAGAGGGAGCATACAGGAACTCTGCACTTGCTGTTCAATTTTCTGACAACCTAAAAAGTTCTGGAAAATAAAGTCTATTTTATTAAAAATTTTTAAGCTGAATCCTCACAGTTAATTTAGCTTCCTTTCACAATCAAACTTTTACAAGTAACTGATTGAAGTCATTTCCTCCCTAATTTGTAGGCACTATTAAATTATAAGATAAAAGCACACAACAGTGCTGAAGCACTATGTGATGTACTCTTAAAACTAATCTTCAGGCCGGGCGCGGTGGCTCACGCCTGTAATCCCAGCACTTTGGGAGGCCGAGGCGGGTGGATCACGAGGTCAAGAGATCGAGACCATCCTGGTCAACATGGCGAAACCCCATCTCTACTAAAAAAACAAAAAAAAATTAGCTGGGCATGGTGGCGCGTGCCTGTAATCCCAGCTACTCGGGAGGCAGAGGCAGGAGAATTGCCTGAACCCAGGAGGCGGAGGTTGCGGTGAGCCGAGATCGCACCATTGCACTCCAGCCTGGATAACAAGAGCGAAACTCCGTCTCAAAAAAAAAAAAAACAAACAAACAAAACAAAAAACTAATCTTAAGCACTTGGTCTCAGCCGGGCGCAGTGGCTCAAGCCTGTAATCCCAGCATTTTGGGAGGCCGAGGCAGGTGGATCACGAGGTCAAGAGATCGAGACCATCCTGGTCAACATGGTGAAACCCCGTCTCTACTAAAAATACAAAAATTAGCTGGGCATGGTGGCGCGTGCCTGTAATCCCAGCTACTCAGGAGGCTGAGGCAGGAGAATTGCCTGAACCCAGGAGGCGGAGGTTGCGGTGAGCCGAGATCGCGCCATTGCTCTCCAGCCTGGGTAACAAGAGCGAAACTCCGTCTCAAAAAAGAAAAGAAAAGAAAGCACTTGGTCTCTCAAGTTGCCCACTTGGCCCTCTTTCAAGTGTGTCTTCCTTCCTTTTCTTCCTTTCCTTACTTCACTAAAGCTTTTTAATAAACTTTCACTCCTGCTCTAAAAAAAAAAAAAATCTTCTAAATAAAAATCAGTCTGACCAAAGAAAATTACAGCAAGTATTACAAAGAGGTAGTTCTCTGATGATTAATAAATGTCTTAAGAGCATTGTTTGGGGGAAAGGACACACTGAAACAGCATTAAGAATTGATTTTGCGGCCGGGAGCGGTGGCTCAAGCCTGTAATCCCAGCACTTTGGGAGGCCGTTACATAGGCGTGATTAATTAAATCATTGGCCACTGGTGAGTAACCCTCTAATCACGTGGTTGGTTCCTCTGGCAACCAGGTCCCATCCTAAAGCTATCTTGACACCCACCAGGAGATATCTCATCAGCAAAAACTCAGATACAGCTGAAAGACGCTTACTATAAATAACAAAATACTGTCACTCAGGAAATCCCACCAGTTTTAGAAGCTCTGTGCCAGGAATCTGGGCCAAAGACCAAACCTTTATTTTTTATTATAAGACAATATGCAGAACAGCAGGTTGTCAAGCCTTTGGACTCTGGGATTTATATTAGTGTTCCCCACCCCACTCTACCCAAGATACCTGAGTTGAGTCATTCAGAAGACTAGGCAGGGGTTTATTGAGGGAGCTGGCAACCCATCCCTGACATGTGTGACCCAGCCTGAACCAGGCAGTAGGAGCCTCCCTGCCTTCCCTGGTGCTGCCACATAGAGCAGCTAGAGCCTTTTCTGCAGACTCAAGCCTGACAGTGGGAGTTCCCTTGGAAATGTAGGATCATCTTCACCTCTTTACCTTGATTTCCTTATCGGTACAGTGGAGATGGTAATAACAGTATCTAAATCTTGGGGTTATAAAGATTAAAGGAATTAAAACATGTGACGTGTTTAGACCATGCCTGGTGCATAGCAGGCACTTTATAATCATTTACTTAAATAGAAACACAGGTTCTGGAGTCAAAGGCTTGGCCCTAATTGCTATGTGAACCAGGTGAAAGTCACTTAACTATTCTGAGTTTCAGTTTTCTTTTTTGTAAAATAAGGATAAAATAGAACTTATCTCGAAGGTTTTTCATGAAGATTAAGCTAATAGAAGGAAATCACCATAACAGCCTGGCACCACAAATGTTAGTTAAAAAATCTTGGCAAGCCAGGTACGGTGGCTCTCGCCTATAATCCCAGCACTTTGGGAAGCGGAGGTAGGTGGATCACCTGATGTCAGGAGTTTGAGACCAGCCTGGCCAACCTGGTGAAACCCCATGTCTACTAAAATACAAAAAATTAGCGGGGTGGCCGGCTCCTGTAAACCCAGCTACTCTGGAGGGTGAGGCAGGAGAATCACTTGAACCTGGGAGGTGGAGGCTGCAGTGAGATCACATCATTGGCTACAGCCTGGGAAACAGGAGCAAAACTCAAGAAGCAATCAATCTTGGTTCTGTTGGGTAATGCTGCCCTCTGCCGGACAATTTGGTTTCTTGCTTTGTTTTGTTTTGTTTTGTTTTAATAGACTATTGGGTTTGCTCCTAAAGTCCCACAGCCAAAAGGCTAATCAAAAAGCTTTTCTCAGAATACGTTTCTTTGGCTGCTGCATTCAAATATGATTTGTTTATTCGCCATCCACAAATGGACTTCCTCGCTTGATGAACAAATGAGCCACTTGGAAATTTATTTGGGCTGCAATTTCATTTCCAATTTTACCTTTATGTAGAAATCCAGGTCGCTGCGCGGTGGTTCATTCCTGTAATCCCAACACTTTGGGAGGCCAAGGCGGGCGAATCGCTTGAACCCAGGAGTTCGAGAACAGCCTGGGAAATACGGCGAAACCTAGTCTCTGCGAAAAATACAAAAAATTAGCCGAATGTGATGGCGCACATCTGTAGCCCCAGCTACTCGGGAGGCTGAAGTGAGAGATGACGCCAGCCCGACGGGTCAAGGCTGCAGTGAGCCGTGATGGTGCCACAGCACTCCAGCCTGAGCAACACAAGAAAAAAGAGCGGAGGGGAGGTAAGGGGAGGGAGGGGAGGGGAGAGGAAGGGGAGGGAAGGGAGGGAAGGGAGGGGAGAGGAGGAAGGGGAGAGTAGGAAGGGGAAGGAGGGGAGGGGAGGGGAGGGAATATCCAGCTATGTTGGCCGGGCGTGGCAGCTCACGCCTGTAATCCCAGCACTTTGGGAGGACTGAGGCGGGCGGATCACTTGAGGTCAGGGGTTCGAGACCAGCCTGGTCAACATGGTGAAACCCCGTCTTTACTAAAAATACAAAAATTAGCCGGGTGTGGTGGCAGCACGCATGTAATTCCAACTACATAGGAGGCTGAAGAAGGAGAATCGTTTGATCCCGGGAGGTGGAGGGTGCAGTGAGTTGAAATCACGCCACTGCACCCCAGCCTGGGGAACAGGGTGAGACTCCGCCTGGGGACCAGAGTGAGACTCCGTCTCAAAAAATAATAATAAAATAAAAATAAAATCAGCTATGTTGAGATATTGCTGCTTTAAAAAAAAAAAACTTCTTTTTTCTGCTTAAACTCAATAGAAGGAATCTGCTTAAATTTTCTAATTTTCCTTATTATTGCTTTCCCATGAGTTGAGAATATTGTGACAAGTGCCTCTTAGCACAGCTATAGTGTGATAAAATAAATAAATAAATGAAATATCATAGCATAGCAAAAAGTACAGCACTTGAAACACTGTGGTGTGCTGGTCATCTCGCTGTGGTTTGTGATGTGCCCAACGCAGGGGAAAGTAGTGAGGACACCGCACAAGGCCCCTCTCTGTCCAGACTGTTCAGTTCTGACCCTTGGACCACGAAAGCAGCCGTAAGACACATAAATGAATGCGTGCAACTGCGCCCTTATAAAACCGTATTCATAAATGTTGAAATTTGAATTTCACACGATTTTCAAATACTACAAAATATCATTCTTCTTTTGATTTTTCTCAATTATTTATAAAAGTTAAAATCGTGGCCGGGTGTGGTGGCTCACACCTGTAATCCAAGCATTTTGGAGGCCGAGACAAGCAGATCACCTGAGGTTGGTAGTTCAAGACCAGCCTGACCAACATGGTGAAACCTGGTCTTTATTTAAAAAAAAAAAAAAAGTTAAAACCATATACAAAAATGGGCTGCCAGACAATTTGAGCACAGAATCTGTAGTTGTGGACCTCTGGTCTAGAGTAATCCACCAAGACTGGCCAGATCCTGAGGGGACAGAATGGTGATTTACACAGAAATACCATGGGGACACTACTGCATTCTTCAGACCCTTGAGGGTGTCGCTCTTCTCTGCCATTCCCCTTGAAGCACCATTTTGTCTTATTTTCTCTCTCGACTAGGGGTATAGTTCTAAGCTTCTGCTTGGCTTTCCTTTTGTATGATGAATTTCACCTCACAGTCTTAGGATATGTTGAGGATTTTTACCTCAATCTTCATATAGGATCTTATTCTACAGTTTTTTTGTTTGTTTGTTTGTTTTTGTTTTTTTTTTTGTAAAATCTTCATCTTGCTTTGGTATCAGGGCAATGGCAGCCTCAAAGAAAGAGTTAGGGAGTACTCCCTCCTCTTGAATTTTTTTGGAAGAGATTAAGAAGGATTACTATTAGTTCTCTAAATATTTGATAGAATTCACCAGCAAAGTCAAGTCCAAGGGTTTTGTTTTGGTTTTTGTTTTGTCAGGAGATTTCTGGTTATTGATTCAGTCTCCTTACTGGTTATTGGTCTATTCAGATTTTTTATTTCTTTCTGATTCAGTCTTGGTAGGATTTCTGATCCTAGGAATTTGTCCATTTTATCCAGGTTATCCAATATGTTGGTGTACAATTGTTCTTAGCACTCTCTTATAACTCTATTTACTTATAAATATGAGACAGGGTCTCATCTGTAACCTGGGCTGGAGTGTAGTGGTGTGATCTAGGCTCACTACAACCTCCACCTCCCAGGCTCAAGAGATCTACCTACCTCAGTCTCTCGAGCAGCTGGGACAACAGGCTCTTGCTACCAAGGGCTATTTATTTATTTTATTTTATTTTATTTCTTGTAGAGACAGGGTTTTGCCATGTTTCCCAGGCTGGTCTTGAACGCCTGAGCTCAAGAGATCTACCTGCCTTGGCCTCCCCAGTAGCTGGGATTACAGGCGCCCGTCACCACACGTGGCTAATTTCTTGTATTTTTAGTAAAGATGGAGTTTCATCATGTTGGCCAGTCTAGTCTCAAACTCCTGACCTCAAGTGATCTACCTGCCTTGGTCTCTAAAAGTGCTGGGATTACAGATGTGAGCCACTTCCTCCTGCCAGTCCTTTTTATTTTTACAGGATCAGATAATAATGTCCCCTTCCATTTCTGATTTTAGTAATTTGAGACTTCTCTCTTTTTTTCTTAGTTAGTCTATTTAAGGTTTGTCAATTTTATCTTTTTAAAAAATCAACTTTTGGTTTTGTTGATTTTTTTCCACTGTTTTTTCTATTTTCTGTTTTATTTATTTCTGCAGTAATCTTTATTTCCTCCTTCTGCTAGTGTTGGGTTTAATTTGTTCTTTTCTAGTTGCCTAAGTTGTAAATTTAGGTTGTTAATTTGAGATCTTTTTGGGTTTTGTTTGTTTGTTTTTGCTTTTTGAGACAGAGTCTCACTCTGTCACCCAGGCCGGAGTGCAGTGGCACAGTCTCGGCTTGCTGCAACCTCCACCACTTGGGCTCAAGCGATTCTCCTGCCTCAGCCTCCCGAGTAGCTGGTACTACAGGTGCATGCCACCATGCCTGGCTATTTTTTTATTATTATTATTATTTTTAGAAGAGACGGGGTTTCACCGTGTTAGCCAGGGCAGTCTTGATCTTCTGTCCTCATGATCCACCTGCCTCAGCCTCCCAAAGTGCTGGGATTACGTGCATGAGCCACCGTGCCTGGCCTTTTTAGGGTTTTTTTGTTTGTTTGTTTTGTTTCGTTTTGTTTTGTTTTGTTTTAGATGGAGTTTCGCTCGTTACCCAGGCTGGAGTGCAATGGCGCGATCTCGGCTCACCGCAACCTCCACCTCCTGGGTTCAGGCAATTCTCCTGCCTCAGCCTCCTGAGTAGCTGGGATTACAGGCACACGCCACCATGCCCAGCTAATTTTTTGTATTTTTTAGTAGAGATGGGGTTTCACCACGTTGACCAGGATGGTCTCGATCTGTTGACCTTGTGATCCAACCGCCTCAGCCTCCCAAAGTGCTGGGATTACAGCCTTGAGCCACCGCGCCCGGCCTTTAGTTTTTTTTTTAATGTAAGCATTTCATCTATAAATGTCCCTGTTAGCACTGCTTTCACGGCATCCCATAAGTTTTGATATGCTGTGTTTTCGTTTTCATTTATTTCTGAGTATAGTTGAGCCTTAAACAACATGGATTTGAACTGCAAGGGTGCACTTATACAGGAACTGTTTTCAGTAAATACAGCTGTTCCTCTGAATTCATGAATTCTGCATCTGTAACCAAAGGCAGATTGAAATGCAGTATTCACAGAGTGCAAAACCTGAGGATACAGAGGGCTAACTTTTTTAATACCCAGGTTTTACAGGGCCAACTTCAGGACCTGACTCTGTGTGGATTTTGGCATATTTATGGGGTCCTGTAACCAATCCTCTGTGGATACTGAGAGCCAACTGTATTTTCTGATTTCTTCTGTGGTTTCTTCTTTAATCCATTTGTTGTTTAAGACTATATCTTAATCTGTTCATGTTGCTGTAACAAAATACCTGAGACTAGATAATTTATAAACGGACATTTATTTTTCTCAGTTCTAAAGGCTGTAGTGTCCAAGATCAAGGCATCATCAGCCCAGTCTCTGCTTCCAAGATGGCACATCACTGCTGCACCTTTCAGAAGGAGGGACATTGTGGTTCCACATGAAGGAGACAGGAGGGAATGAACCCACTCCTTCAAGTCCTTTTATAAGGGCTCTCTAATTTCATTTTATCCATGAGGACTTCTACCCTCATGAGATAATCACCTCCTAAAGAATCCCCACCTCTTTCTTTTTTTTGAGACAGGGTCTCATTCTATTGCCCCAGCTGGAGTGCAGTAACTGGGTTGTGGCTCACTGCAGCCTTGACTTCCCAGGTTCAACCAGTCCTCCTGCTTCAGCCTCTTGAGTAGCTGAGACTACAGGCCTGTACCACCATCTCCACCTTATTTTTGTGTTTTTTGTAGAGACCAGGTTTTGCCATTTTGCCCCAGCTGGTCTTGAACTCCTGGGCTCAAACAATCTGCCTGCCTCCACCTCCTGAAGTGCTGGGATTACAGCGTGAGCTGCCACCCCAGGCCAGTGCCCACCTCTTAATGCTATCACATTGGCAATCAAATTTCCACATATAAATTTTGGTGGACATCCAGATCATAGCAGTGTGTTGTTTAATTTCCAAAAAGAAAAAAAGGTCAGTCTATCAGTGTGACTCCTGTTACTGATTTTTAATGTTATTCTGTTGTGGTCAGAGAAGATATTTGATATGCTATCTATCTTTTAAAATGTTTTGAGACTAAAACTCTAGCCTGACCTATGGTCTATCCTGGAGAATGTCCCGTGTGCATTTGAGAAGAACGTGTATATTGCTATTGCTGGATAGAGATTCCTGTACAAGTCGGCCACACTTTGCTGATTGATTGTGTTGTTCAAGTCCTTTTTTTCTTATCCTCTCTCTGGTCATTCTAGCCATTGTTAAGAGTCGGGCATTGAACTCTCCATTTGTCTTTTGTAGAACTGTCTGCTTCTCCCTTCAGTCTATCAGGTTTTGCATCGTAGATTTTAATGATCTGTTATTAGATGCATAAATGTTTACAGTTGTTATATGAAACATTTTATTAATATATATGTCCTTCTTTGATGTAAACCTATTTGATTTTAAAGTCTGTTTTGTCTGATTTAGATAGCCATGCCTATTCTTTTTTGGTCACTGTTTGCATGGAATTTCTTTTTTTTTTTTTTTTTTGAGGTGGAGTTTTTTGCTCTTGTTGCCCAGACTGCAGTGCAGTGGTGTGATCTCAGCTCACTGCAACCTCTGCCTCCTGGGTTCAAGTGATTTTCCTCCCTTCCTCTCTCAGCCTCCCAAGTAGCTGGGATTACAGATGCCTGCCATCACACCCAGCTATTTTTTTGTATTTTTAGTAGAGATGGGGTTTCATCATGCTGGCCAGGCTGGTCTCAAATTCCTGACCTCAGGCAATCCACCAGCCTTGGCTTCCCAAAGTGTTGGAATTATAGGCATGATGAGCCACCACACCTAGCCTGTTTTTTTATTTCTTCAGTTTCAACCTATTCTTGTTTTTGAATCTAAAATTTCTTTCTTGCAAGCAGCATAGAATTGGGTTTTGTGTTTTTATTTATTTTGCCAATCTTTGCCTTTTGATTGAAGAGTTTAATCCAATTATATTTGAAGTAATTGCTGATAAGGAAGAACTTCTGTCATTTTGCTACTAAATGTTTTCTGTATGCATTACAGTTTTTCTCCTCATTTTCTGCATTACCATCTTCTGCTGCCTTTGATTTTTTGTAGTGATTTTTTCTCATTTCTTTTTGTGTATATTCTGTAGCTACTTCTTGTGGTTCCCAAGAACCCAAGATCCCAATTGCATTTAGGATCTTAAAGTTATAACACTCAAATTTGAATTTATACCAATTTAACTTCAATAAAATGTAAAAACCTTTTTTCTTTAGACAGAGAATGCAGTGGCACAATCTCAGCTCACTGCAACCTCCACCTCCCAGGTTCAAACAATTCTCCTGCCTCAGCCTCCTGAATAGCTGGGATTACAGCCGTGTGCCACCACGCCCGATTAATTTTTGTATTTTTAGTACAGACAAGGTTTCACTATGTTGGTCAGGTTGGTCTCGAACTTCTGACCTGGTGATCTGCCCACCTTGGCCTCCCAAAGTGCTGGGATTACAGGTCTGAGCCACCACGTCTGGCCAAAACTCTTCTGTTTTAAAGCTCCATCCCCGCTTTCAGTTACTGATGTCACACAATTACATCTTTATGTATTATGGGTATGAAAACTTAGACTAAATTGTTTCTTATGCATTAGTCTCTTAAAATATGTAGAAAACAAAAAGTGGATGATATTTTTTGGAAAAAGTATAATTTTTAAAAAGAAAAGAAAACAAAAACTGGAGTTACCAACCAAAATGTAAAGCTAAATAACAGATAGAGAAGTAATCTAAAAGTAAATGAAATTAGCCAGGTGTGGCGGCACATGCCTGTAGTCCCAGCTACTCAGCAGGCTAACAGGGAAGGACTGCTTGAGGCCAGGAGGTCAAGGCTGCAATGAGCCATGATTGTGCCACTGCACTTCAGCCTAGGCAACAGAGCAAGACCCTGTCTCACAAAAAAAAAAAAAAAAAAAAAAAAAAAAAAAAAAAAAAAGGAGATATTTATTTGAGATTAAGCATTGCAAAATGAATATGGAAGGCATATAGGCATATTCAGGGAGGTAAAAGAAAACAGGTTTTTTTTTAGGAAAAATAAGGAGAATTACGTAATTGTTTTGAAATCATTATCATTGGCTACAAAGATCAATAGCACAGGTGGCCCCAGTCCAAGGTTAGCCAGGCAGTTACTGGGCAGATGTCCTCACAGTATTTTTTAATGTAAAGTTGTGGCAGTCTTTGTACAAGGTTGTAGTTTTGCAGTCTTTTGTGATGGTTTTTATCGCTAGGCATACTTTTATGAGAACCCTTCCTTCATGGCCTTCTCCAGCTCCATTTGGCAAGGTTTTAACACAAGTGACTTCATTTTGGTTCTGACTTTTACATTTCCCCTTTTTGATCAAGATCGTTCTTTAAAAGCATCACTAACCAATCATTCTATAGTTAGATTTTTATTGTCCATCAGTGCTGAGATGTACCTGTCCTGAGTTGTTAGTCTGGTCTAGCCCCACGTTCAAGGGAAGTGATTCACGACTAGAAGTCAGTGTCAAAACCCTTTTGGCCACATTTGAGCAACGATAGAGGTTTAGAGGGAGTGGCTCTCAGGCTAAGTCTACCTGGAGTCCACTGTTAAGTCTAATTTTGTCTGTTCTGTAGGCCTTTACTATCACCCAAAGTTCTGGGCCAGAATTATTTTCTTAGGAGTTGCACTTTTGCATAAATTTATAAGCCATTGGTACAAAGTTTTTTAAAAAGAAAATACAAAGCAAAGTTAATAGTAATATGATAACCCCAGTTTACATAATGATTTTAAGCCATTAACCTAGGATTAAATACAAACAATTGAATAAATTAAATGACCATGGGGAACTAGGTGAGGTCTGTTTGTAACAATATGGCGTGTGTGTGTGTGTGTGTGTGTGTGTGTGTGTGTGTGTGTGTGTATTTGGGTCTCAACTTCTCCAGAAAAGTTATTCAAGTACAGCACATAGAATTAGCAATAACACCGGCATTTTCATATTTAACCAATAAGTAATCTAGAGCAATTTTAACATCTGATATCCCATGACTGGGTTGAATTAAAGCAAATAAGGTTATCTGAAAAAAGAAAAAAGACCAATAGTACAATATAAACCAAAAAGCTGTGTTGGTAATGGTGCCAAAGTTACCCACTAGGTGGACTAAAGGATTTACTTTTTTAATTTTTTTGAGACAGAGTCTCCCTCTGTCACCCAGGCTATAGTGCAGTGGCATGATCTCAGCTCACTGCAACCTCCACCTCCCAGGTTCAAGACATTCTCCTGCCTCAGCCTCCCAAGTAGCTGGGATTCATGCCCGCCCTGACAATTTTTTGTATTTTTAGCAGAGACGGGGTTTCACCATTTTGGTCAGGCTGGTCTCGAACCTCCACCTCTTGAACTGCTGGGATTACAGGTGTGAGCCACTATGCCCGGCCGACTAAAGGATTTCTTAGATCAGGTTCTGTCAAGTTACCCACAGTAGCTACAATTGTGAAATTTCTATTATGTCATTATCCTGCCAAGTAAAAGAGGTAGGCATAAGCAAGAAAAAATTAAAAGAGCCGGGCGCGGTGGCTCAAGCCTGTAATCCCAGCACTTTGGGAGGCTGAGGCGGGTGGATCACGAGGTCAAGAGATCGAGACCATCCTGGTCAACATGGTGAAACCCCGTCTCTACTAAAGATACAAAAAAAATTTAGCTGGGCATGGTGGCACGTGCCTGTAATCCCAGCTACTCAGGAGGCTGAGGCAGGAGAATTGCCTGAACCCAGGAGGCGGAGGTTGCGGTGAGCCGAGATGGCGCCATTGCACTCCAGCCTGGGTAACAAGAGCGAAACTCCGTCTCAAAAAAAAAAAGAAAAAGAAAAAATTAAAAGAAGATTCTCACTGTGATGGGAAGATTCTCTTGTTCTGTTACCTTGGGAAAAGCTGCCTACATCATGAAGCCAATCAACTTCTTGTTCTGGTTTGCAGTTTTAATGTCTCTGATTATGGCATCAGGTGGTCAGTGAACGTTCTGTGTGGCCCAAACATCAAATTATGAGACTAGTCTTCTAAAATCCATTTCTGCTGGACATGGGTTCACGCCTGTAATCCCAGCACTTTGGGAGGATGCTGGAGCATTGCTTGAAGCCAGAAGTTTGAGACCAGCCTGGGCAACAAAGAAAGATATCATCTACAAAAAATTTAAAAATTGGCTGGTTGTGGTGATGTGCACCTATAGTTTCCAGGTACTTAGGAAGTGGAGGCAGGAGAATCACTTGTAGCCAGGAGTTCAAGGCTGCAGTGAGCTCACTGGGCCTGGGTGACAGAGGAAGACCCTGACTCAAAAAAAATTCTTTAGTTTCAGCTTATAGGGCTTCAGGAACACAGCAATTCTTAGTAATTGCATGGAAGAAAGCTGGATTGGATTTAGAATGCAATTCATTCTATAGGTAAATAATAAAAACTCAAAAACAATGCACAGGGCTATATTCTAGTCACTGGTGTATTACAGCTTTTCTCTGGAAATATAAATTTTCTCTCCACAGTCCTCCCAATTTCTACCAAAGATCATCAGAGAAAGACAAATTTTTTTTGCAGAATGAGATCAATTTTATACAATTTTACCTAATAATTTGCATAAGCATATCAAGAATAACAATTAGTGGCATTGTAATTTCAGATTTTAAAACCTCTTGAGGCTGGTCACAGTGACTCATACTTGTAATGCCAGCATTTTAGGAGGCCATGGTGGGCAGACTGTTTGAAGCCAGGAGTTCAAGGCCAGCCCAACCAATATGGTGAAACCCCATCTCTATTAAAAATACAAAAATTAGTCGGACATGATGGCACCAGCCTGTAGTGCCAGCTACTCAGGAAGCGAAGGCATGAGAACCACTGGATTCCCCTTCCAAGGGGGCAGAGGTTGCAATGATCCAAGATCATCCCACTGCACTCCAGCCTGGACGACAGAGCGAGACCCTGTCTCAAAAACAACATAACAACAAAAAAAACTCTTGAGGCTAGTCACCCAAATCAAGACAGACTTTAGACTTTGTCTGCAGTACCTATAAACACCTTAAATATGATGTTCCAAATACTTCCAATTGTATCTCGCTATAAATAGAGGAGATGCTATTGCATTTATGGAAATAATTATATTTCCATTAAAAATAAGTGTACTCATGCAATCATTTCCAAATTCTGGAAGTACTTAGCAGGAAGAAAAAGTAAATGGTTTTACTTTTGTTCACAAATGTATGCTTTATCAAATTGAAAACTATAGATAGCATAAAAGAAAATATTTTCTTAAATTTGGGAAACAAAACATATAAGTAAAGAACCATCAATATTTCAAATAAAAGTCATGAAAACATTATTAGTTATTCAATCTCACGTAATTAATTTTTTTGTTTTGCTAAATCTTTATTATCAGCTTCATGAATTCATCAGTTTCTTCATTAGAAGTTCTGGACATTTTTCTTCCCAAGTACTTGGGAATTGATAAAAGAGAAATATTTTTTAAATTGTTTTAAAAGAAGGAAAAAGAAAAAAAAACAAGTTCTGGAAATGTTTATGTAGTCTACCGATTGTTTTCTTTTTCCATGTTGCTCCATTCATACTACAGACCAGGCTTGGACTGAGGCGTATGTAGGATAGGTTTACTCTGCCTCCTCTCTCTATTCAGTCAGTGAAAAAGTGCAGCCTGTGGTAAGCACCAAAAGGCCTCCATTGATCTTTATTTCCTTTTACTGTTTTTATTTTGCACTTAACAATGGCCAGTAACATACAGTTTTTCTTCATATTTGCATGCGTTGCAAAATCTGCAAATTCCTGAAGTCAATGGCTTGAAGAGAACCCCCAAGGGCAGAGAGGAAAACAACCATCACAAGAAACCCAGTAAATAGAAAGACAGGAAGCTGACCTAGGATACACAGCAAGTATCGTTTCCTCCTGGAACCACCTGCCGCCACCTTGATGGTAGGATTTTTTTTTTTTTTTTTGGTCTGTGATCTGAAAAACTCTTTTCTTAAATGAAGAGTTGCTTTGAGAAGAGGTGAAACAAGATAAGTTTAAGTTTGAATATGAGTCATACTTACTCAAGTATGGACTTGCATCACACTATACAAATCCAAGGTCAGTGAGGAACCTACAGCAAAAGAGCAACCCAGAAAAGCCAACATTTTGCTACTTCAACTAACTGCCTCCATTGGACCCAAGAGGGTATGTAAAAAACTTACAGGGATCAAATAGGCATGTATATAACGTCCCTACAAACCCTGAAGGGTTACTTTCCTGACTAGATTCAGCTTATTCCCTGAAGCAATGGAGAGACACTGAAATTGCCAAAGTTACAAAAATAAGGTGGAAACTGCACTTCCTTCAAAATGAATTGGCTTCATAACTGCCTTTTCTCCTAATCCAGCAACTTATTTCTCCCATGTTCCTGCAGGTATTCATTGCCTTACGCTTGACATGAAAAGGCAAATTCATGCAAGGACTGGGCAGTCCGAGAGGGCAGGGAGTCTGGAAGTACAGCAGTCAGCACATGCTGCGCTCCCATAATGGCTTGGCCTTCCTTTAGTCCCGAGAACCTACCCTGAGGTCAATTTGAAGTTCATTTGCAAGGTTGCTGACCACTGGGACAACATGACAGAGTGAGGACTTCAGTACTGCAAAGATGTGAAATGTCTGTGACTCTTAAAAACAAAAATCATAGCTGCTCTTAGGGCCAGGCTGGTTCTGCCATCCCAGTTTTAGCAGAATGTGGCTGTGGCCTCAGGGATCCTGCTAAGCTCTGAGACTGTCCAGTGGGTAGGCAATGGGGACAGCACTGAGGAACGGACTATGCAGTAGGCAGCCTTCAAGTCAGAGCCAAATGTCTGCAAATGGCCTTTCAATGAAGAGCCTGCTGCCTCCCCTGTAGGAGGGAAGCTGGGGGTTGGGTGTCAAAGGCAGGATTTCAAATTCCTACTGCAGGAGCTGGCCCATGAAAGCAAAGTGGGGCAAGATGATGCTCCTCCTCCACTTGACATAATTGAAGGTCCCATTCAGGCAGCACTGTTTTCAGTTTATGAGGTAAGCCATGCAGATGGTGGGTGAAAAGGAGACCCCGGCCCCACAGTGGACCAGGACCTTGCCTTACTTTTCTCTGACACAGTCAATGAAGTCTCTTCAATCTTAAAAGTCAGCCATGTGGCCATCTTGCACAGGGAAGCAATATATTGTAGGGGGGTCTGACACACTACACGGCTCCAGAGGGGGACATTTAGCTGGGCTGTAATGTGAAGATTGGAGAGGAACTTGCACTTGGATGCATGGTAGGCACCTGCAAGGTAGACGAAGGAAACGCTAGACGACCATAATCATACACTGCCCTGTAGCTGATGTTGAGCACCAGCTTTTGACACTGGCTGATAAGGCCTCTTTAAATTTCAGTTAGGGGAAATGAGTTTTACATCTATACAACACAAAGAAGACCGTCTCACATCTCAGCTAGAGAAAGCAAACTGACCACCAGGAACGCAGGAAAGCGAGGAGTCAGGTGAGGTGACCCTCAGGACATCTGCGACCACCTTGGAGGCTTGGGGCGGCGCCGCGTGGGTCACTTGAACTGCCCGGGCGTCCCGGGAGAAAGAAAGCACCCGACGGGGCAGGGAAGCGGCGCCTGCCTGCGGATTCGGAGGTGGGGGTCGGGTCCCGTCCCTCCCGGCACCGGCGGAAGAGGCGGTAGACGCTGCCAGCAGCCTGGGGGGTGCTGCGATGGCCGATCCACCCGCTCCCACCCTGCCGCCCCCCCCCCCCCCCCCCCGCGGAGGTCCCAGGCTGCGGCGGGGTCGCGGACGGGCGGAAAGAGGGGGAGCAGAGTCGGGGGCCGCTGGGGAAGCCCAGCGACAAAAGAGGGACAAAAGAAGGCAGGGAGCGGAAGAGCCAAAAGCCTACAGCACCCGGTATTCCCAGGCGGTCTCCCATCCAAGTACTAACCAGGCCCGACCCTGCTTAGCTTCCGAGATCAGACGAGATCGGGCGCGTTCAGGGTGGTATGGCCGTAGACGCTGGCGGTGGCCTTTGGCTGCCCCAAAAGGCGGCCCGCAGCCACGCCCGCCCGACTCCAGGCGTCACCGCGAGCCCTGCCGGCCGGCTGGGCCGCTCTTCCACGCTATGCCCTGGCACCGCCGGCCGCCGCGCTGCGCCACGCTGCGCCGCGCCTTCCGTCGGCCTCTCGGAGCCTCCCGTCGTCGCCGGCGGGGACGACAGGGTCTGCGCCGAGCGCTCGGGGTCCCGGGGCTTCCTCCGGGGCCTCCGCCTTGCCGCCGCCGCCGCCGCCGAGGGATACTTTGGGATCCGCCGCCGCCCCTCCGGCAAGGCCCCCTCGTGCCCCTGCCACTCAGAGCCGCCACGGCTGCCCAGGAACCCAGAGGCGGCCCAGCCCCGCGGGTTCTTTTTCTCCCAGCGCACCCACCACGCTCCCTGGTGCGGCTCAGGGGCCGGGGGGCGGGGCGGAGCCCTCGCTGTGTCCCGCGCTGGCGCTAGAGCCGGCAGCCTGACCCCGGGACCAGAGGGGCTGACGCACTCGCCCAAGGAGAGCAGAGGAGAGACGGGCGGAGAGACCGAAAGAAAGGGAGAGAAAGACAGAGAGTGACAGACGACAGCCAGAGCCGCAGAACGGGCGCCAGCTACAGGGGGCAGAACAGAAAGGGAGAGGGGGGGGGGGTGAGGCAGCTAGAGAGCCACAGCGATAGAGCCTTGGAGAGCCAGCGCTCTGCTCTGACGGACAGGGCCTCTTGGAGCAGGCCGGGGTGGGGTGGAGGCTGCTTGGGCTGGCTCAGGACGGGCTGGCAGGGCCGCCCACGCGGGAGGACCGACGGCGCCCTGACACGCGTTTTTTCTCTTGGCTCGGTTGGGTGCGTTGGCTGCGCCTCTGCTAGGGTCCTTCCTCTGTTGGCTCCTCGCCGTCCACTGGCTGCGGTGGGCCCCGCCATCTGCAGGGAGACAGGGCCCGAGGCCTGCGTCTCTCTCTCCTGCCCTCGAGACTGGGGCTTAGGCGGAGTTGGCGGCGATGGGGATGCGGGCGCACAGAAACCGCTTTCCTGGTGGCTGGCGAAGGCGCCGTCCTTTTCCCCGGCACAGCAGCCCATGAGGTCTGGAGCAGAGGCCTTGGCTTGCGTCTGTGGGACCCGCTGGCCCTGCCCGCCTCTGCCTCTACCTACCCCGGGCGGGCTCCGGTCTCGGACGGTTGCGGCGGCGCCGGGTGAGTGAATTGCGTTCACCGGGCGTCCCGGGAGCGGGAAGACACCCTGGACGGCAGGGACCCCGGGCCTGCGCCTTGGGGGGTCGGGTCCCGGCCCTCGGTGCCCAGGCTGGAGCCCAGCTCCTGATGGGCGGCGGCCAGGCCGAAGAGGAGGCGTGCTGCTGCCCGGCCGCTGCTGGTGCCGGGCTGCGGCGGGGTCGCAGGCGGGACGGAAAACCGGGCGCTTGAGAAGCACGGCGACCGCAAAAAGGCCAGGGGCAGGCAGCGAAGAGCCGAAAGCCCACGGCACCCGGTGTTCCCCAGGCGGTCTCCCGTCCAGGTACTAACCAGGCCCGACCCTGCTTTGCTTCCGAGATCTGACGAGATCGGGCGCGTCCAGGGCGGCATGGCCGTAGACGCCAGCAGCGGGCCCCTGGCTGCCCCACGAGGCCGGCGCAGCCACGGCCGCCCGACGCCAGGCCTCACTGCCACCGCCTGGCCGCGGGGCTCGGGTCGGAGACCCCCCCGAGCCGCTCGCCCGCTGCCGGGCTCGGCCGCTCTCCGGGTCTACCGCCCCAGCTCTGCCCCGACGCGGGGCTCCGCTTTCCTGCGGCCTCCCCACGCCTCCCGATTTCGCTTGTCTTCGTCGTCACGACGGCCGGGCTCCTGATCCCAACACAGGGGCCGAGGGACACCCAGAGGGCCCCGCCGACTCCAACAACGCCACCACCACCGCCGCCGCCGCCACCGCCACCGCCACCGCCACCACGACGAACACAACCCCACCCCTCCCACACACACACACACACGAGCCCACTGGCACGAGCACCCACGCAGGCCCAGGCACAGGCACGTAGACACAGACAGCTCGAAGGAGAGCCAGCGAGCGAGGGAGGGAACGGTAGAAACGGACACACGCGGAGAGACAGCGATACGGAGAGAGACGGAGAGGACCAGGAGGATGGAGACAGAGACACACAGACAGACCCAAGGGTGGGCCAGAAAGAGCGCAAGGTGGAAGGGGAAGACAAGAAAGAGAGACGCTGAGGGAATCAGAGAGCCAGAGCGCTTGAGCCTTGGAGAGGGAGCACTCTGCCGTGGTGGACCCGGCTCCCTGGAGCAGGCCCGGTAGGGTGCAGGGAGCTTGGGCTGGCCCCGAACAGAGTGGCAGGGCCGCGCGGGTCCGGGAGGACCGACGGAGCCCTGGGACGTGTTTTGCCGCGGCTGGGTTGGTTGCTTGCTTTGGGGGGTGCGTCTCGTAGGGTCCTTCCTCTGTTGGCTTCTCCCCGTCCTCCTGGTGCGGTGGGCCACCCCGGCCCCCACCCCCACCCCCGCCCCCAGATATGTAGCGCGCACCCGTCGGTCTGGCGGGAGGCGTGGCGCCCAGCGTGCCCACGGGGCCCGGGGCCTGGACCTCTCCGGTGCGCTCGGGACTAGAGTTTACACGAAGTGGGTGGCCGCGGGAATCCAAGCGCACGGGGACGATTTTCCCGGCGGCTGGCCAAACGGAAGAAGGAACCCAGGCGTTCTGGAGCGGAGGTCTCGGCTGGCGTCTGTGGCACCCGCTGCCCCCTGGCCGCCCCGGGCTTGGGGCGGCGCCGCGTGGGTCACTTGAACTGCCCGGGCGTCCCGGGAGAAAGAAAGCACCCGACGGGGCAGGGAAGCGGCGCCTGCCTGCGGATTCGGAGGTGGGGGTCGGGTCCCGTCCCTCCCGGCACCGGCGGAAGAGGCGGTAGACGCTGCCAGCAGCCTGGGGGGTGCTGCGATGGCCGATCCACCCGCTCCCACCCTGCCGCCCCCCCCCTCCCCCCCCGCGGAGGTCCCAGGCTGCGGCGGGGTCGCGGACGGGCGGAAAGAGGGGGAGCAGAGTCGGGGGCCGCTGGGGAAGCCCAGCGACAAAAGAGGGACAAAAGAAGGCAGGGAGCGGAAGAGCCAAAAGCCTACAGCACCCGGTATTCCCAGGCGGTCTCCCATCCAAGTACTAACCAGGCCCGACCCTGCTTAGCTTCCGAGATCAGACGAGATCGGGCGCGTTCAGGGTGGTATGGCCGTAGACGCTGGCGGTGGCCTTTGGCTGCCCCAAAAGGCGGCCCGCAGCCACGCCCGCCCGACTCCAGGCGTCACCGCGAGCCCTGCCGGCCGGCTGGGCCGCTCTTCCACGCTATGCCCTGGCACCGCCGGCCGCCGCGCTGCGCCACGCTGCGCCGCGCCTTCCGTCGGCCTCTCGGAGCCTCCCGTCGTCGCCGGCGGGGACGACAGGGTCTGCGCCGAGCGCTCGGGGTCCCGGGGCTTCCTCCGGGGCCTCCGCCTTGCCGCCGCCGCCGCCGCCGCCGCCGAGGGATACTTTGGGATCCGCCGCCGCCCCTCCGGCAAGGCCCCCTCGTGCCCCTGCCACTCAGAGCCGCCACGGCTGCCCAGGAACCCAGAGGCGGCCCAGCCCCGCGGGTTCTTTTTCTCCCAGCGCACCCACCACGCTCCCTGGTGCGGCTCAGGGGCCGGGGGGCGGGGCGGAGCCCTCGCTGTGTCCCGCGCTGGCGCTAGAGCCGGCAGCCTGACCCCGGGACCAGAGGGGCTGACGCACTCGCCCAAGGAGAGCAGAGGAGAGACGGGCGGAGAGACCGAAAGAAAGGGAGAGAAAGACAGAGAGTGACAGACGACAGCCAGAGCCGCAGAACGGGCGCCAGCTACAGGGGGCAGAACAGAAAGGGAGGGGGGGGGGTGAGGCAGCTAGAGAGCCACAGCGATAGAGCCTTGGAGAGCCAGCGCTCTGCTCTGACGGACAGGGCCTCTTGGAGCAGGCCGGGGTGGGGTGGAGGCTGCTTGGGCTGGCTCAGGACGGGCTGGCAGGGCCGCCCACGCGGGAGGACCGACGGCGCCCTGACACGCGTTTTTTCTCTTGGCTCGGTTGGGTGCGTTGGCTGCGCCTCTGCTAGGGTCCTTCCTCTGTTGGCTCCTCGCCGTCCACTGGCTGCGGTGGGCCCCGCCATCTGCAGGGAGACAGGGCCCGAGGCCTGCGTCTCTCTCTCCTGCCCTCGAGACTGGGGCTTAGGCGGAGTTGGCGGCGATGGGGATGCGGGCGCACAGAAACCGCTTTCCTGGTGGCTGGCGAAGGCGCCGTCCTTTTCCCCGGCACAGCAGCCCATGAGGTCTGGAGCAGAGGCCTTGGCTTGCGTCTGTGGGACCCGCTGGCCCTGCCCGCCTCTGCCTCTACCTACCCCGGGCGGGCTCCGGTCTCGGACGGTTGCGGCGGCGCCGGGTGAGTGAATTGCGTTCACCGGGCGTCCCGGGAGCGGGAAGACACCCTGGACGGCAGGGACCCCGGGCCTGCGCCTTGGGGGGTCGGGTCCCGGCCCTCGGTGCCCAGGCTGGAGCCCAGCTCCTGATGGGCGGCGGCCAGGCCGAAGAGGAGGCGTGCTGCTGCCCGGCCGCTGCTGGTGCCGGGCTGCGGCGGGGTCGCAGGCGGGACGGAAAACCGGGCGCTTGAGAAGCACGGCGACCGCAAAAAGGCCAGGGGCAGGCAGCGAAGAGCCGAAAGCCCACGGCACCCGGTGTTCCCCAGGCGGTCTCCCGTCCAGGTACTAACCAGGCCCGACCCTGCTTTGCTTCCGAGATCTGACGAGATCGGGCGCGTCCAGGGCGGCATGGCCGTAGACGCCAGCAGCGGGCCCCTGGCTGCCCCACGAGGCCGGCGCAGCCACGGCCGCCCGACGCCAGGCCTCACTGCCACCGCCTGGCCGCGGGGCTCGGGTCGGAGACCCCCCCGAGCCGCTCGCCCGCTGCCGGGCTCGGCCGCTCTCCGGGTCTACCGCCCCAGCTCTGCCCCGACGCGGGGCTCCGCTTTCCTGCGGCCTCCCCACGCCTCCCGATTTCGCTTGTCTTCGTCGTCACGACGGCCGGGCTCCTGATCCCAACACAGGGGCCGAGGGACACCCAGAGGGCCCCGCCGACTCCAACAACGCCACCACCACCGCCGCCGCCGCCACCGCCACCGCCACCGCCACCACGACGAACACAACCCCACCCCTCCCACACACACACACACACGAGCCCACTGGCACGAGCACCCACGCAGGCCCAGGCACAGGCACGTAGACACAGACAGCTCGAAGGAGAGCCAGCGAGCGAGGGAGGGAACGGTAGAAACGGACACACGCGGAGAGACAGCGATACGGAGAGAGACGGAGAGGACCAGGAGGATGGAGACAGAGACACACAGACAGACCCAAGGGTGGGCCAGAAAGAGCGCAAGGTGGAAGGGGAAGACAAGAAAGAGAGACGCTGAGGGAATCAGAGAGCCAGAGCGCTTGAGCCTTGGAGAGGGAGCACTCTGCCGTGGTGGACCCGGCTCCCTGGAGCAGGCCCGGTAGGGTGCAGGGAGCTTGGGCTGGCCCCGAACAGAGTGGCAGGGCCGCGCGGGTCCGGGAGGACCGACGGAGCCCTGGGACGTGTTTTGCCGCGGCTGGGTTGGTTGCTTGCTTTGGGGGGTGCGTCTCGTAGGGTCCTTCCTCTGTTGGCTTCTCCCCGTCCTCCTGGTGCGGTGGGCCACCCCGGCCCCCACCCCCACCCCCGCCCCCAGATATGTAGCGCGCACCCGTCGGTCTGGCGGGAGGCGTGGCGCCCAGCGTGCCCACGGGGCCCGGGGCCTGGACCTCTCCGGTGCGCTCGGGACTAGAGTTTACACGAAGTGGGTGGCCGCGGGAATCCAAGCGCACGGGGACGATTTTCCCGGCGGCTGGCCAAACGGAAGAAGGAACCCAGGCGTTCTGGAGCGGAGGTCTCGGCTGGCGTCTGTGGCACCCGCTGCCCCCTGGCCGCCCCGGGCTTGGGGCGGCGCCGCGTGGGTCACTTGAACTGCCCGGGCGTCCCGGGAGAAAGAAAGCACCCGACGGGGCAGGGAAGCGGCGCCTGCCTGCGGATTCGGAGGTGGGGGTCGGGTCCCGTCCCTCCCGGCACCGGCGGAAGAGGCGGTAGACGCTGCCAGCAGCCTGGGGGGTGCTGCGATGGCCGATCCACCCGCTCCCACCCTGCCGCCCCCCCCCCCCCCGCGGAGGTCCCAGGCTGCGGCGGGGTCGCGGACGGGCGGAAAGAGGGGGAGCAGAGTCGGGGGCCGCTGGGGAAGCCCAGCGACAAAAGAGGGACAAAAGAAGGCAGGGAGCGGAAGAGCCAAAAGCCTACAGCACCCGGTATTCCCAGGCGGTCTCCCATCTAAGTACTAACCAGGCCCGACCCTGCTTAGCTTCCGAGATCAGACGAGATCGGGCGCGTTCAGGGTGGTATGGCCGTAGACGCTGGCGGTGGCCTTTGGCTGCCCCAAAAGGCGGCCCGCAGCCACGCCCGCCCGACTCCAGGCGTCACCGCGAGCCCTGCCGGCCGGCTGGGCCGCTCTTCCACGCTATGCCCTGGCACCGCCGGCCGCCGCGCTGCGCCACGCTGCGCCGCGCCTTCCGTCGGCCTCTCGGAGCCTCCCGTCGTCGCCGGCGGGGACGACAGGGTCTGCGCCGAGCGCTCGGGGTCCCGGGGCTTCCTCCGGGGCCTCCGCCTTGCCGCCGCCGCCGCCGCCGAGGGATACTTTGGGATCCGCCGCCGCCCCTCCGGCAAGGCCCCCTCGTGCCCCTGCCACTCAGAGCCGCCACGGCTGCCCAGGAACCCAGAGGCGGCCCAGCCCCGCGGGTTCTTTTTCTCCCAGCGCACCCACCACGCTCCCTGGTGCGGCTCAGGGGCCGGAGGGCGGGGCGGAGCCCTCGCTGTGTCCCGCGCTGGCGCTAGAGCCGGCAGCCTGACCCCGGGACCAGAGGGGCTGACGCACTCGCCCAAGGAGAGCAGAGGAGAGACGGGCGGAGAGACCGAAAGAAAGGGAGAGAAAGACAGAGAGTGACAGACGACAGCCAGAGCCGCAGAACGGGCGCCAGCTACAGGGGGCAGAACAGAAAGGGAGGGGGGGGGGTGAGGCAGCTAGAGAGCCACAGCGATAGAGCCTTGGAGAGCCAGCGCTCTGCTCTGACGGACAGGGCCTCTTGGAGCAGGCCGGGGTGGGGTGGAGGCTGCTTGGGCTGGCTCAGGACGGGCTGGCAGGGCCGCCCACGCGGGAGGACCGACGGCGCCCTGACACGCGTTTTTTCTCTTGGCTCGGTTGGGTGCGTTGGCTGCGCCTCTGCTAGGGTCCTTCCTCTGTTGGCTCCTCGCCGTCCACTGGCTGCGGTGGGCCCCGCCATCTGCAGGGAGACAGGGCCCGAGGCCTGCGTCTCTCTCTCCTGCCCTCGAGACTGGGGCTTAGGCGGAGTTGGCGGCGATGGGGATGCGGGCGCACAGAAACCGCTTTCCTGGTGGCTGGCGAAGGCGCCGTCCTTTTCCCCGGCACAGCAGCCCATGAGGTCTGGAGCAGAGGCCTTGGCTTGCGTCTGTGGGACCCGCTGGCCCTGCCCGCCTCTGCCTCTACCTACCCCGGGCGGGCTCCGGTCTCGGACGGTTGCGGCGGCGCCGGGTGAGTGAATTGCGTTCACCGGGCGTCCCGGGAGCGGGAAGACACCCTGGACGGCAGGGACCCCGGGCCTGCGCCTTGGGGGGTCGGGTCCCGGCCCTCGGTGCCCAGGCTGGAGCCCAGCTCCTGATGGGCGGCGGCCAGGCCGAAGAGGAGGCGTGCTGCTGCCCGGCCGCTGCTGGTGCCGGGCTGCGGCGGGGTCGCAGGCGGGACGGAAAACCGGGCGCTTGAGAAGCACGGCGACCGCAAAAAGGCCAGGGGCAGGCAGCGAAGAGCCGAAAGCCCACGGCACCCGGTGTTCCCCAGGCGGTCTCCCGTCCAGGTACTAACCAGGCCCGACCCTGCTTTGCTTCCGAGATCTGACGAGATCGGGCGCGTCCAGGGCGGCATGGCCGTAGACGCCAGCAGCGGGCCCCTGGCTGCCCCACGAGGCCGGCGCAGCCACGGCCGCCCGACGCCAGGCCTCACTGCCACCGCCTGGCCGCGGGGCTCGGGTCGGAGACCCCCCCGAGCCGCTCGCCCGCTGCCGGGCTCGGCCGCTCTCCGGGTCTACCGCCCCAGCTCTGCCCCGACGCGGGGCTCCGCTTTCCTGCGGCCTCCCCACGCCTCCCGATTTCGCTTGTCTTCGTCGTCACGACGGCCGGGCTCCTGATCCCAACACAGGGGCCGAGGGACACCCAGAGGGCCCCGCCGACTCCAACAACGCCACCACCACCGCCGCCGCCGCCACCGCCACCGCCACCGCCACCACGACGAACACAACCCCACCCCTCCCACACACACACACACACGAGCCCAGTGGCACGAGCACCCACGCAGGCCCAGGCACAGGCACGTAGACACAGACAGCTCGAAGGAGAGCCAGCGAGCGAGGGAGGGAACGGTAGAAACGGACACACGCGGAGAGACAGCGATACGGAGAGAGACGGAGAGGACCAGGAGGATGGAGACAGAGACACACAGACAGACCCAAGGGTGGGCCAGAAAGAGCGCAAGGTGGAAGGGGAAGACAAGAAAGAGAGACGCTGAGGGAATCAGAGAGCCAGAGCGCTTGAGCCTTGGAGAGGGAGCACTCTGCCGTGGTGGACCCGGCTCCCTGGAGCAGGCCCGGTAGGGTGCAGGGAGCTTGGGCTGGCCCCGAACAGAGTGGCAGGGCCGCGCGGGTCCGGGAGGACCGACGGAGCCCTGGGACGTGTTTTGCCGCGGCTGGGTTGGTTGCTTGCTTTGGGGGGTGCGTCTCGTAGGGTCCTTCCTCTGTTGGCTTCTCCCCGTCCTCCTGGTGCGGTGGGCCACCCCGGCCCCCACCCCCACCCCCGCCCCCAGATATGTAGCGCGCACCCGTCGGTCTGGCGGGAGGCGTGGCGCCCAGCGTGCCCACGGGGCCCGGGGCCTGGACCTCTCCGGTGCGCTCGGGACTAGAGTTTACACGAAGTGGGTGGCCGCGGGAATCCAAGCGCACGGGGACGATTTTCCCGGCGGCTGGCCAAACGGAAGAAGGAACCCAGGCGTTCTGGAGCGGAGGTCTCGGCTGGCGTCTGTGGCACCCGCTGCCCCCTGGCCGCCCCGGGCTTGGGGCGGCGCCGCGTGGGTCACTTGAACTGCCCGGGCGTCCCGGGAGAAAGAAAGCACCCGACGGGGCAGGGAAGCGGCGCCTGCCTGCGGATTCGGAGGTGGGGGTCGGGTCCCGTCCCTCCCGGCACCGGCGGAAGAGGCGGTAGACGCTGCCAGCAGCCTGGGGGGTGCTGCGATGGCCGATCCACCCGCTCCCACCCTGCCGCCCCCCCCCCGCCCCCCCCCCGCGGAGGTCCCAGGCTGCGGCGGGGTCGCGGACGGGCGGAAAGAGGGGGAGCAGAGTCGGGGGCCGCTGGGGAAGCCCAGCGACAAAAGAAGGACAAAAGAAGGCAGGGAGCGGAAGAGCCAAAAGCCTACAGCACCCGGTATTCCCAGGCGGTCTCCCATCCAAGTACTAACCAGGCCCGACCCTGCTTAGCTTCCGAGATCAGACGAGATCGGGCGCGTTCAGGGTGGTATGGCCGTAGACGCTGGCGGTGGCCTTTGGCTGCCCCAAAAGGCGGCCCGCAGCCACGCCCGCCCGACTCCAGGCGTCACCGCGAGCCCTGCCGGCCGGCTGGGCCGCTCTTCCACGCTATGCCCTGGCACCGCCGGCCGCCGCGCTGCCGCCACGCTGCGCCGCGCCTTCCGTCGGCCTCTCGGAGCCTCCCGTCGTCGCCGGCGGGGGACGACAGGGTCTGCGCCGAGCGCTCGGGTCCCGGGGCTTCCTCCGGGGCCTCTGCCGCCGCCGCCGCCGCCGAGGGATACTTTGGGATCCGCCGCCGCCCCTCCGGCAAGGCCCCCTCGTGCCCCTGCCACTCAGAGCCGCCACGGCTGCCCAGGAACCCAGAGGCGGCCCAGCCCCGCGGGTTCTTTTTCTCCCAGCGCACCCACCACGCTCCCTGGTGCGGCTCAGGGGCCGGGGGGCGGGGCGGAGCCCTCGCTGTGTCCCGCGCTGGCGCTAGAGCCGGCAGCCTGACCCCGGGACCAGAGGGGCTGACGCACTCGCCCAAGGAGAGCAGAGGAGAGACGGGCGGAGAGACCGAAAGAAAGGGAGAGAAAGACAGAGAGTGACAGACGACAGCCAGAGCCGCAGAACGGGCGCCAGCTACAGGGGGCAGAACAGAAAGGGAGGGGGGGGGGGTGAGGCAGCTAGAGAGCCACAGCGATAGAGCCTTGGAGAGCCAGCGCTCTGCTCTGACGGACAGGGCCTCTTGGAGCAGGCCGGGGTGGGGTGGAGGCTGCTTGGGCTGGCTCAGGACGGGCTGGCAGGGCCGCCCACGCGGGAGGACCGACGGCGCCCTGACACGCGTTTTTTCTCTTGGCTCGGTTGGGTGCGTTGGCTGCGCCTCTGCTAGGGTCCTTCCTCTGTTGGCTCCTCGCCGTCCACTGGCTGCGGTGGGCCCCGCCATCTGCAGGGAGACAGGGCCCGAGGCCTGCGTCTCTCTCTCCTGCCCTCGAGACTGGGGCTTAGGCGGAGTTGGCGGCGATGGGGATGCGGGCGCACAGAAACCGCTTTCCTGGTGGCTGGCGAAGGCGCCGTCCTTTTCCCCGGCACAGCAGCCCATGAGGTCTGGAGCAGAGGCCTTGGCTTGCGTCTGTGGGACCCGCTGGCCCTGCCCGCCTCTGCCTCTACCTACCCCGGGCGGGCTCCGGTCTCGGACGGTTGCGGCGGCGCCGGGTGAGTGAATTGCGTTCACCGGGCGTCCCGGGAGCGGGAAGACACCCTGGACGGCAGGGACCCCGGGCCTGCGCCTTGGGGGGTCGGGTCCCGGCCCTCGGTGCCCAGGCTGGAGCCCAGCTCCTGATGGGCGGCGGCCAGGCCGAAGAGGAGGCGTGCTGCTGCCCGGCCGCTGCTGGTGCCGGGCTGCGGCGGGGTCGCAGGCGGGACGGAAAACCGGGCGCTTGAGAAGCACGGCGACCGCAAAAAGGCCAGGGGCAGGCAGCGAAGAGCCGAAAGCCCACGGCACCCGGTGTTCCCCAGGCGGTCTCCCGTCCAGGTACTAACCAGGCCCGACCCTGCTTTGCTTCCGAGATCTGACGAGATCGGGCGCGTCCAGGGCGGCATGGCCGTAGACGCCAGCAGCGGGCCCCTGGCTGCCCCACGAGGCCGGCGCAGCCACGGCCGCCCGACGCCAGGCCTCACTGCCACCGCCTGGCCGCGGGGCTCGGGTCGGAGACCCCCCCGAGCCGCTCGCCCGCTGCCGGGCTCGGCCGCTCTCCGGGTCTACCGCCCCAGCTCTGCCCCGACGCGGGGCTCCGCTTTCCTGCGGCCTCCCCACGCCTCCCGATTTCGCTTGTCTTCGTCGTCACGACGGCCGGGCTCCTGATCCCAACACAGGGGCCGAGGGACACCCAGAGGGCCCCGCCGACTCCAACAACGCCACCACCACCGCCGCCGCCGCCACCGCCACCGCCACCACGACGAACACAACCCCACCCCTCCCACACACACACACACACGAGCCCACTGGCACGAGCACCCACGCAGGCCCAGGCACAGGCACGTAGACACAGACAGCTCGAAGGAGAGCCAGCGAGCGAGGGAGGGAACGGTAGAAACGGACACACGCGGAGAGACAGCGATACGGAGAGAGACGGAGAGGACCAGGAGGATGGAGACAGAGACACACAGACAGACCCAAGGGTGGGCCAGAAAGAGCGCAAGGTGGAAGGGGAAGACAAGAAAGAGAGACGCTGAGGGAATCAGAGAGCCAGAGCGCTTGAGCCTTGGAGAGGGAGCACTCTGCCGTGGTGGACCCGGCTCCCTGGAGCAGGCCCGGTAGGGTGCAGGGAGCTTGGGCTGGCCCCGAACAGAGTGGCAGGGCCGCGCGGGTCCGGGAGGACCGACGGAGCCCTGGGACGTGTTTTGCCGCGGCTGGGTTGGTTGCTTGCTTTGGGGGGTGCGTCTCGTAGGGTCCTTCCTCTGTTGGCTTCTCCCCGTCCTCCTGGTGCGGTGGGCCACCCCGGCCCCCACCCCCACCCCCGCCCCCAGATATGTAGCGCGCACCCGTCGGTCTGGCGGGAGGCGTGGCGCCCAGCGTGCCCACGGGGCCCGGGGCCTGGACCTCTCCGGTGCGCTCGGGACTAGAGTTTACACGAAGTGGGTGGCCGCGGGAATCCAAGCGCACGGGGACGATTTTCCCGGCGGCTGGCCAAACGGAAGAAGGAACCCAGGCGTTCTGGAGCGGAGGTCTCGGCTGGCGTCTGTGGCACCCGCTGCCCCCTGGCCGCCCCGGGCTTGGGGCGGCGCCGCGTGGGTCACTTGAACTGCCCGGGCGTCCCGGGAGAAAGAAAGCACCCGACGGGGCAGGGAAGCGGCGCCTGCCTGCGGATTCGGAGGTGGGGGTCGGGTCCCGTCCCTCCCGGCACCGGCGGAAGAGGCGGTAGACGCTGCCAGCAGCCTGGGGGGTGCTGCGATGGCCGATCCACCCGCTCCCACCCTGCCGCCCCCCCTCCCCCCCCCCGCGGAGGTCCCAGGCTGCGGCGGGGTCGCGGACGGGCGGAAAGAGGGGGAGCAGAGTCGGGGGCCGCTGGGGAAGCCCAGCGACAAAAGAGGGACAAAAGAAGGCAGGGAGCGGAAGAGCCAAAAGCCTACAGCACCCGGTATTCCCAGGCGGTCTCCCATCCAAGTACTAACCAGGCCCGACCCTGCTTAGCTTCCGAGATCAGACGAGATCGGGCGCGTTCAGGGTGGTATGGCCGTAGACGCTGGCGGTGGCCTTTGGCTGCCCCAAAAGGCGGCCCGCAGCCACGCCCGCCCGACTCCAGGCGTCACCGCGAGCCCTGCCGGCCGGCTGGGCCGCTCTTCCACGCTATGCCCTGGCACCGCCGGCCGCCGCGCTGCGCCACGCTGCGCCGCGCCTTCCGTCGGCCTCTCGGAGCCTCCCGTCGTCGCCGGCGGGGACGACAGGGTCTGCGCCGAGCGCTCGGGGTCCCGGGGCTTCCTCCGGGGCCTCCGCCTTGCCGCCGCCGCCGCCGCCGAGGGATACTTTGGGATCCGCCGCCGCCCCTCCGGCAAGGCCCCCTCGTGCCCCTGCCACTCAGAGCCGCCACGGCTGCCCAGGAACCCAGAGGCGGCCCAGCCCCGCGGGTTCTTTTTCTCCCAGCGCACCCACCACGCTCCCTGGTGCGGCTCAGGGGCCGGGGGGCGGGGCGGAGCCCTCGCTGTGTCCCGCGCTGGCGCTAGAGCCGGCAGCCTGACCCCGGGACCAGAGGGGCTGACGCACTCGCCCAAGGAGAGCAGAGGAGAGACGGGCGGAGAGACCGAAAGAAAGGGAGAGAAAGACAGAGAGTGACAGACGACAGCCAGAGCCGCAGAACGGGCGCCAGCTACAGGGGGCAGAACAGAAAGGGAGGGGGGGGGGGGTGAGGCAGCTAGAGAGCCACAGCGATAGAGCCTTGGAGAGCCAGCGCTCTGCTCTGACGGACAGGGCCTCTTGGAGCAGGCCGGGGTGGGGTGGAGGCTGCTTGGGCTGGCTCAGGACGGGCTGGCAGGGCCGCCCACGCGGGAGGACCGACGGCGCCCTGACACGCGTTTTTTCTCTTGGCTCGGTTGGGTGCGTTGGCTGCGCCTCTGCTAGGGTCCTTCCTCTGTTGGCTCCTCGCCGTCCACTGGCTGCGGTGGGCCCCGCCATCTGCAGGGAGACAGGGCCCGAGGCCTGCGTCTCTCTCTCCTGCCCTCGAGACTGGGGCTTAGGCGGAGTTGGCGGCGATGGGGATGCGGGCGCACAGAAACCGCTTTCCTGGTGGCTGGCGAAGGCGCCGTCCTTTTCCCCGGCACAGCAGCCCATGAGGTCTGGAGCAGAGGCCTTGGCTTGCGTCTGTGGGACCCGCTGGCCCTGCCCGCCTCTGCCTCTACCTACCCCGGGCGGGCTCCGGTCTCGGACGGTTGCGGCGGCGCCGGGTGAGTGAATTGCGTTCACCGGGCGTCCCGGGAGCGGGAAGACACCCTGGACGGCAGGGACCCCGGGCCTGCGCCTTGGGGGGTCGGGTCCCGGCCCTCGGTGCCCAGGCTGGAGCCCAGCTCCTGATGGGCGGCGGCCAGGCCGAAGAGGAGGCGTGCTGCTGCCCGGCCGCTGCTGGTGCCGGGCTGCGGCGGGGTCGCAGGCGGGACGGAAAACCGGGCGCTTGAGAAGCACGGCGACCGCAAAAAGGCCAGGGGCAGGCAGCGAAGAGCCGAAAGCCCACGGCACCCGGTGTTCCCCAGGCGGTCTCCCGTCCAGGTACTAACCAGGCCCGACCCTGCTTTGCTTCCGAGATCTGACGAGATCGGGCGCGTCCAGGGCGGCATGGCCGTAGACGCCAGCAGCGGGCCCCTGGCTGCCCCACGAGGCCGGCGCAGCCACGGCCGCCCGACGCCAGGCCTCACTGCCACCGCCTGGCCGCGGGGCTCGGGTCGGAGACCCCCCCGAGCCGCTCGCCCGCTGCCGGGCTCGGCCGCTCTCCGGGTCTACCGCCCCAGCTCTGCCCCGACGCGGGGCTCCGCTTTCCTGCGGCCTCCCCACGCCTCCCGATTTCGCTTGTCTTCGTCGTCACGACGGCCGGGCTCCTGATCCCAACACAGGGGCCGAGGGACACCCAGAGGGCCCCGCCGACTCCAACAACGCCACCACCACCGCCGCCGCCGCCACCGCCACCGCCACCGCCAGCACGACGAACACAACCCCACCCCTCCCACACACACACACACACGAGCCCAGTGGCACGAGCACCCACGCAGGCCCAGGCACAGGCACGTAGACACAGACAGCTCGAAGGAGAGCCAGCGAGCGAGGGAGGGAACGGTAGAAACGGACACACGCGGAGAGACAGCGATACGGAGAGAGACGGAGAGGACCAGGAGGATGGAGACAGAGACACACAGACAGACCCAAGGGTGGGCCAGAAAGAGCGCAAGGTGGAAGGGGAAGACAAGAAAGAGAGACGCTGAGGGAATCAGAGAGCCAGAGCGCTTGAGCCTTGGAGAGGGAGCACTCTGCCGTGGTGGACCCGGCTCCCTGGAGCAGGCCCGGTAGGGTGCAGGGAGCTTGGGCTGGCCCCGAACAGAGTGGCAGGGCCGCGCGGGTCCGGGAGGACCGACGGAGCCCTGGGACGTGTTTTGCCGCGGCTGGGTTGGTTGCTTGCTTTGGGGGGTGCGTCTCGTAGGGTCCTTCCTCTGTTGGCTTCTCCCCGTCCTCCTGGTGCGGTGGGCCACCCCGGCCCCCACCCCCACCCCCGCCCCCAGATATGTAGCGCGCACCCGTCGGTCTGGCGGGAGGCGTGGCGCCCAGCGTGCCCACGGGGCCCGGGGCCTGGACCTCTCCGGTGCGCTCGGGACTAGAGTTTACACGAAGTGGGTGGCCGCGGGAATCCAAGCGCACGGGGACGATTTTCCCGGCGGCTGGCCAAACGGAAGAAGGAACCCAGGCGTTCTGGAGCGGAGGTCTCGGCTGGCGTCTGTGGCACCCGCTGCCCCCTGGCCGCCCCGGGCTTGGGGCGGCGCCGCGTGGGTCACTTGAACTGCCCGGGCGTCCCGGGAGAAAGAAAGCACCCGACGGGGCAGGGAAGCGGCGCCTGCCTGCGGATTCGGAGGTGGGGGTCGGGTCCCGTCCCTCCCGGCACCGGCGGAAGAGGCGGTAGACGCTGCCAGCAGCCTGGGGGGTGCTGCGATGGCCGATCCACCCGCTCCCACCCTGCCGCCCCCCCTCCCCCCCCCCGCGGAGGTCCCAGGCTGCGGCGGGGTCGCGGACGGGCGGAAAGAGGGGGAGCAGAGTCGGGGGCCGCTGGGGAAGCCCAGCGACAAAAGAGGGACAAAAGAAGGCAGGGAGCGGAAGAGCCAAAAGCCTACAGCACCCGGTATTCCCAGGCGGTCTCCCATCCAAGTACTAACCAGGCCCGACCCTGCTTAGCTTCCGAGATCAGACGAGATCGGGCGCGTTCAGGGTGGTATGGCCGTAGACGCTGGCGGTGGCCTTTGGCTGCCCCAAAAGGCGGCCCGCAGCCACGCCCGCCCGACTCCAGGCGTCACCGCGAGCCCTGCCGGCCGGCTGGGCCGCTCTTCCACGCTATGCCCTGGCACCGCCGGCCGCCGCGCTGCGCCACGCTGCGCCGCGCCTTCCGTCGGCCTCTCGGAGCCTCCCGTCGTCGCCGGCGGGGACGACAGGGTCTGCGCCGAGCGCTCGGGGTCCCGGGGCTTCCTCCGGGGCCTCCGCCTTGCCGCCGCCGCCGCCGCCGAGGGATACTTTGGGATCCGCCGCCGCCCCTCCGGCAAGGCCCCCTCGTGCCCCTGCCACTCAGAGCCGCCACGGCTGCCCAGGAACCCAGAGGCGGCCCAGCCCCGCGGGTTCTTTTTCTCCCAGCGCACCCACCACGCTCCCTGGTGCGGCTCAGGGGCCGGGGGGCGGGGCGGAGCCCTCGCTGTGTCCCGCGCTGGCGCTAGAGCCGGCAGCCTGACCCCGGGACCAGAGGGGCTGACGCACTCGCCCAAGGAGAGCAGAGGAGAGACGGGCGGAGAGACCGAAAGAAAGGGAGAGAAAGACAGAGAGTGACAGACGACAGCCAGAGCCGCAGAACGGGCGCCAGCTACAGGGGGCAGAACAGAAAGGGAGGGGGGGGGGGGTGAGGCAGCTAGAGAGCCACAGCGATAGAGCCTTGGAGAGCCAGCGCTCTGCTCTGACGGACAGGGCCTCTTGGAGCAGGCCGGGGTGGGGTGGAGGCTGCTTGGGCTGGCTCAGGACGGGCTGGCAGGGCCGCCCACGCGGGAGGACCGACGGCGCCCTGACACGCGTTTTTTCTCTTGGCTCGGTTGGGTGCGTTGGCTGCGCCTCTGCTAGGGTCCTTCCTCTGTTGGCTCCTCGCCGTCCACTGGCTGCGGTGGGCCCCGCCATCTGCAGGGAGACAGGGCCCGAGGCCTGCGTCTCTCTCTCCTGCCCTCGAGACTGGGGCTTAGGCGGAGTTGGCGGCGATGGGGATGCGGGCGCACAGAAACCGCTTTCCTGGTGGCTGGCGAAGGCGCCGTCCTTTTCCCCGGCACAGCAGCCCATGAGGTCTGGAGCAGAGGCCTTGGCTTGCGTCTGTGGGACCCGCTGGCCCTGCCCGCCTCTGCCTCTACCTACCCCGGGCGGGCTCCGGTCTCGGACGGTTGCGGCGGCGCCGGGTGAGTGAATTGCGTTCACCGGGCGTCCCGGGAGCGGGAAGACACCCTGGACGGCAGGGACCCCGGGCCTGCGCCTTGGGGGGTCGGGTCCCGGCCCTCGGTGCCCAGGCTGGAGCCCAGCTCCTGATGGGCGGCGGCCAGGCCGAAGAGGAGGCGTGCTGCTGCCCGGCCGCTGCTGGTGCCGGGCTGCGGCGGGGTCGCAGGCGGGACGGAAAACCGGGCGCTTGAGAAGCACGGCGACCGCAAAAAGGCCAGGGGCAGGCAGCGAAGAGCCGAAAGCCCACGGCACCCGGTGTTCCCCAGGCGGTCTCCCGTCCAGGTACTAACCAGGCCCGACCCTGCTTTGCTTCCGAGATCTGACGAGATCGGGCGCGTCCAGGGCGGCATGGCCGTAGACGCCAGCAGCGGGCCCCTGGCTGCCCCACGAGGCCGGCGCAGCCACGGCCGCCCGACGCCAGGCCTCACTGCCACCGCCTGGCCGCGGGGCTCGGGTCGGAGACCCCCCCGAGCCGCTCGCCCGCTGCCGGGCTCGGCCGCTCTCCGGGTCTACCGCCCCAGCTCTGCCCCGACGCGGGGCTCCGCTTTCCTGCGGCCTCCCCACGCCTCCCGATTTCGCTTGTCTTCGTCGTCACGACGGCCGGGCTCCTGATCCCAACACAGGGGCCGAGGGACACCCAGAGGGCCCCGCCGACTCCAACAACGCCACCACCACCGCCGCCGCCGCCACCGCCACCGCCACCGCCACCACGACGAACACAACCCCACCCCTCCCACACACACACACACACGAGCCCAGTGGCACGAGCACCCACGCAGGCCAGGCACAGGCACGTAGACACAGACAGCTCGAAGGAGAGCCAGCGAGCGAGGGAGGGAACGGTAGAAACGGACACACGCGGAGAGACAGCGATACGGAGAGAGACGGAGAGGACCAGGAGGATGGAGACAGAGACACACAGACAGACCCAAGGGTGGGCCAGAAAGAGCGCAAGGTGGAAGGGGAAGACAAGAAAGAGAGACGCTGAGGGAATCAGAGAGCCAGAGCGCTTGAGCCTTGGAGAGGGAGCACTCTGCCGTGGTGGACCCGGCTCCCTGGAGCAGGCCCGGTAGGGTGCAGGGAGCTTGGGCTGGCCCCGAACAGAGTGGCAGGGCCGCGCGGGTCCGGGAGGACCGACGGAGCCCTGGGACGTGTTTTGCCGCGGCTGGGTTGGTTGCTTGCTTTGGGGGGTGCGTCTCGTAGGGTCCTTCCTCTGTTGGCTTCTCCCCGTCCTCCTGGTGCGGTGGGCCACCCCGGCCCCCACCCCCACCCCCGCCCCCAGATATGTAGCGCGCACCCGTCGGTCTGGCGGGAGGCGTGGCGCCCAGCGTGCCCACGGGGCCCGGGGCCTGGACCTCTCCGGTGCGCTCGGGACTAGAGTTTACACGAAGTGGGTGGCCGCGGGAATCCAAGCGCACGGGGACGATTTTCCCGGCGGCTGGCCAAACGGAAGAAGGAACCCAGGCGTTCTGGAGCGGAGGTCTCGGCTGGCGTCTGTGGCACCCGCTGCCCCCTGGCCGCCCCGGGCTTGGGGCGGCGCCGCGTGGGTCACTTGAACTGCCCGGGCGTCCCGGGAGAAAGAAAGCACCCGACGGGGCAGGGAAGCGGCGCCTGCCTGCGGATTCGGAGGTGGGGGTCGGGTCCCGTCCCTCCCGGCACCGGCGGAAGAGGCGGTAGACGCTGCCAGCAGCCTGGGGGGTGCTGCGATGGCCGATCCACCCGCTCCCACCCTGCCGCCCCCCCTCCCCCCCCCCGCGGAGGTCCCAGGCTGCGGCGGGGTCGCGGACGGGCGGAAAGAGGGGGAGCAGAGTCGGGGGCCGCTGGGGAAGCCCAGCGACAAAAGAGGGACAAAAGAAGGCAGGGAGCGGAAGAGCCAAAAGCCTACAGCACCCGGTATTCCCAGGCGGTCTCCCATCCAAGTACTAACCAGGCCCGACCCTGCTTAGCTTCCGAGATCAGACGAGATCGGGCGCGTTCAGGGTGGTATGGCCGTAGACGCTGGCGGTGGCCTTTGGCTGCCCCAAAAGGCGGCCCGCAGCCACGCCCGCCCGACTCCAGGCGTCACCGCGAGCCCTGCCGGCCGGCTGGGCCGCTCTTCCACGCTATGCCCTGGCACCGCCGGCCGCCGCGCTGCGCCACGCTGCGCCGCGCCTTCCGTCGGCCTCTCGGAGCCTCCCGTCGTCGCCGGCGGGGACGACAGGGTCTGCGCCGAGCGCTCGGGGTCCCGGGGCTTCCTCCGGGGCCTCCGCCTTGCCGCCGCCGCCGCCGCCGAGGGATACTTTGGGATCCGCCGCCGCCCCTCCGGCAAGGCCCCCTCGTGCCCCTGCCACTCAGAGCCGCCACGGCTGCCCAGGAACCCAGAGGCGGCCCAGCCCCGCGGGTTCTTTTTCTCCCAGCGCACCCACCACGCTCCCTGGTGCGGCTCAGGGGCCGGGGGGCGGGGCGGAGCCCTCGCTGTGTCCCGCGCTGGCGCTAGAGCCGGCAGCCTGACCCCGGGACCAGAGGGGCTGACGCACTCGCCCAAGGAGAGCAGAGGAGAGACGGGCGGAGAGACCGAAAGAAAGGGAGAGAAAGACAGAGAGTGACAGACGACAGCCAGAGCCGCAGAACGGGCGCCAGCTACAGGGGGCAGAACAGAAAGGGAGGGGGGGGGGGGTGAGGCAGCTAGAGAGCCACAGCGATAGAGCCTTGGAGAGCCAGCGCTCTGCTCTGACGGACAGGGCCTCTTGGAGCAGGCCGGGGTGGGGTGGAGGCTGCTTGGGCTGGCTCAGGACGGGCTGGCAGGGCCGCCCACGCGGGAGGACCGACGGCGCCCTGACACGCGTTTTTTCTCTTGGCTCGGTTGGGTGCGTTGGCTGCGCCTCTGCTAGGGTCCTTCCTCTGTTGGCTCCTCGCCGTCCACTGGCTGCGGTGGGCCCCGCCATCTGCAGGGAGACAGGGCCCGAGGCCTGCGTCTCTCTCTCCTGCCCTCGAGACTGGGGCTTAGGCGGAGTTGGCGGCGATGGGGATGCGGGCGCACAGAAACCGCTTTCCTGGTGGCTGGCGAAGGCGCCGTCCTTTTCCCCGGCACAGCAGCCCATGAGGTCTGGAGCAGAGGCCTTGGCTTGCGTCTGTGGGACCCGCTGGCCCTGCCCGCCTCTGCCTCTACCTACCCCGGGCGGGCTCCGGTCTCGGACGGTTGCGGCGGCGCCGGGTGAGTGAATTGCGTTCACCGGGCGTCCCGGGAGCGGGAAGACACCCTGGACGGCAGGGACCCCGGGCCTGCGCCTTGGGGGGTCGGGTCCCGGCCCTCGGTGCCCAGGCTGGAGCCCAGCTCCTGATGGGCGGCGGCCAGGCCGAAGAGGAGGCGTGCTGCTGCCCGGCCGCTGCTGGTGCCGGGCTGCGGCGGGGTCGCAGGCGGGACGGAAAACCGGGCGCTTGAGAAGCACGGCGACCGCAAAAAGGCCAGGGGCAGGCAGCGAAGAGCCGAAAGCCCACGGCACCCGGTGTTCCCCAGGCGGTCTCCCGTCCAGGTACTAACCAGGCCCGACCCTGCTTTGCTTCCGAGATCTGACGAGATCGGGCGCGTCCAGGGCGGCATGGCCGTAGACGCCAGCAGCGGGCCCCTGGCTGCCCCACGAGGCCGGCGCAGCCACGGCCGCCCGACGCCAGGCCTCACTGCCACCGCCTGGCCGCGGGGCTCGGGTCGGAGACCCCCCCGAGCCGCTCGCCCGCTGCCGGGCTCGGCCGCTCTCCGGGTCTACCGCCCCAGCTCTGCCCCGACGCGGGGCTCCGCTTTCCTGCGGCCTCCCCACGCCTCCCGATTTCGCTTGTCTTCGTCGTCACGACGGCCGGGCTCCTGATCCCAACACAGGGGCCGAGGGACACCCAGAGGGCCCCGCCGACTCCAACAACGCCACCACCACCGCCGCCGCCGCCACCGCCACCGCCACCGCCAGCACGACGAACACAACCCCACCCCTCCCACACACACACACACACGAGCCCAGTGGCACGAGCACCCACGCAGGCCCAGGCACAGGCACGTAGACACAGACAGCTCGAAGGAGAGCCAGCGAGCGAGGGAGGGAACGGTAGAAACGGACACACGCGGAGAGACAGCGATACGGAGAGAGACGGAGAGGACCAGGAGGATGGAGACAGAGACACACAGACAGACCCAAGGGTGGGCCAGAAAGAGCGCAAGGTGGAAGGGGAAGACAAGAAAGAGAGACGCTGAGGGAATCAGAGAGCCAGAGCGCTTGAGCCTTGGAGAGGGAGCACTCTGCCGTGGTGGACCCGGCTCCCTGGAGCAGGCCCGGTAGGGTGCAGGGAGCTTGGGCTGGCCCCGAACAGAGTGGCAGGGCCGCGCGGGTCCGGGAGGACCGACGGAGCCCTGGGACGTGTTTTGCCGCGGCTGGGTTGGTTGCTTGCTTTGGGGGGTGCGTCTCGTAGGGTCCTTCCTCTGTTGGCTTCTCCCCGTCCTCCTGGTGCGGTGGGCCACCCCGGCCCCCACCCCCACCCCCGCCCCCAGATATGTAGCGCGCACCCGTCGGTCTGGCGGGAGGCGTGGCGCCCAGCGTGCCCACGGGGCCCGGGGCCTGGACCTCTCCGGTGCGCTCGGGACTAGAGTTTACACGAAGTGGGTGGCCGCGGGAATCCAAGCGCACGGGGACGATTTTCCCGGCGGCTGGCCAAACGGAAGAAGGAACCCAGGCGTTCTGGAGCGGAGGTCTCGGCTGGCGTCTGTGGCACCCGCTGCCCCCTGGCCGCCCCGGGCTTGGGGCGGCGCCGCGTGGGTCACTTGAACTGCCCGGGCGTCCCGGGAGAAAGAAAGCACCCGACGGGGCAGGGAAGCGGCGCCTGCCTGCGGATTCGGAGGTGGGGGTCGGGTCCCGTCCCTCCCGGCACCGGCGGAAGAGGCGGTAGACGCTGTCAGCAGCCTGGGGGGTGCTGCGATGGCCGATCCACCCGCTCCCACCCTGCCGCCCCCCCCCCCCCCCGCGGAGGTCCCAGGCTGCGGCGGGGTCGCGGACGGGCGGAAAGAGGGGGAGCAGAGTCGGGGGCCGCTGGGGAAGCCCAGCGACAAAAGAGGGACAAAAGAAGGCAGGGAGCGGAAGAGCCAAAAGCCTACAGCACCCGGTATTCCCAGGCGGTCTCCCATCCAAGTACTAACCAGGCCCGACCCTGCTTAGCTTCCGAGATCAGACGAGATCGGGCGCGTTCAGGGTGGTATGGCCGTAGACGCTGGCGGTGGCCTTTGGCTGCCCCAAAAGGCGGCCCGCAGCCACGCCCGCCCGACTCCAGGCGTCACCGCGAGCCCTGCCGGCCGGCTGGGCCGCTCTTCCACGCTATGCCCTGGCACCGCCGGCCGCCGCGCTGCGCCACGCTGCGCCGCGCCTTCCGTCGGCCTCTCGGAGCCTCCCGTCGTCGCCGGCGGGGACGACAGGGTCTGCGCCGAGCGCTCGGGGTCCCGGGGCTTCCTCCGGGGCCTCCGCCTTGCCGCCGCCGCCGCCGCCGAGGGATACTTTGGGATCCGCCGCCGCCCCTCCGGCAAGGCCCCCTCGTGCCCCTGCCACTCAGAGCCGCCACGGCTGCCCAGGAACCCAGAGGCGGCCCAGCCCCGCGGGTTCTTTTTCTCCCAGCGCACCCACCACGCTCCCTGGTGCGGCTCAGGGGCCGGGGGGCGGGGCGGAGCCCTCGCTGTGTCCCGCGCTGGCGCTAGAGCCGGCAGCCTGACCCCGGGACCAGAGGGGCTGACGCACTCGCCCAAGGAGAGCAGAGGAGAGACGGGCGGAGAGACCGAAAGAAAGGGAGAGAAAGACAGAGAGTGACAGACGACAGCCAGAGCCGCAGAACGGGCGCCAGCTACAGGGGGCAGAACAGAAAGGGAGGGGGGGGGGGTGAGGCAGCTAGAGAGCCACAGCGATAGAGCCTTGGAGAGCCAGCGCTCTGCTCTGACGGACAGGGCCTCTTGGAGCAGGCCGGGGTGGGGTGGAGGCTGCTTGGGCTGGCTCAGGACGGGCTGGCAGGGCCGCCCACGCGGGAGGACCGACGGCGCCCTGACACGCGTTTTTTCTCTTGGCTCGGTTGGGTGCGTTGGCTGCGCCTCTGCTAGGGTCCTTCCTCTGTTGGCTCCTCGCCGTCCACTGGCTGCGGTGGGCCCCGCCATCTGCAGGGAGACAGGGCCCGAGGCCTGCGTCTCTCTCTCCTGCCCTCGAGACTGGGGCTTAGGCGGAGTTGGCGGCGATGGGGATGCGGGCGCACAGAAACCGCTTTCCTGGTGGCTGGCGAAGGCGCCGTCCTTTTCCCCGGCACAGCAGCCCATGAGGTCTGGAGCAGAGGCCTTGGCTTGCGTCTGTGGGACCCGCTGGCCCTGCCCGCCTCTGCCTCTACCTACCCCGGGCGGGCTCCGGTCTCGGACGGTTGCGGCGGCGCCGGGTGAGTGAATTGCGTTCACCGGGCGTCCCGGGAGCGGGAAGACACCCTGGACGGCAGGGACCCCGGGCCTGCGCCTTGGGGGGTCGGGTCCCGGCCCTCGGTGCCCAGGCTGGAGCCCAGCTCCTGATGGGCGGCGGCCAGGCCGAAGAGGAGGCGTGCTGCTGCCCGGCCGCTGCTGGTGCCGGGCTGCGGCGGGGTCGCAGGCGGGACGGAAAACCGGGCGCTTGAGAAGCACGGCGACCGCAAAAAGGCCAGGGGCAGGCAGCGAAGAGCCGAAAGCCCACGGCACCCGGTGTTCCCCAGGCGGTCTCCCGTCCAGGTACTAACCAGGCCCGACCCTGCTTTGCTTCCGAGATCTGACGAGATCGGGCGCGTCCAGGGCGGCATGGCCGTAGACGCCAGCAGCGGGCCCCTGGCTGCCCCACGAGGCCGGCGCAGCCACGGCCGCCCGACGCCAGGCCTCACTGCCACCGCCTGGCCGCGGGGCTCGGGTCGGAGACCCCCCCGAGCCGCTCGCCCGCTGCCGGGCTCGGCCGCTCTCCGGGTCTACCGCCCCAGCTCTGCCCCGACGCGGGGCTCCGCTTTCCTGCGGCCTCCCCACGCCTCCCGATTTCGCTTGTCTTCGTCGTCACGACGGCCGGGCTCCTGATCCCAACACAGGGGCCGAGGGACACCCAGAGGGCCCCGCCGACTCCAACAACGCCACCACCACCGCCGCCGCCGCCACCGCCACCGCCACCGCCAGCACGACGAACACAACCCCACCCCTCCCACACACACACACACACGAGCCCAGTGGCACGAGCACCCACGCAGGCCCAGGCACAGGCACGTAGACACAGACAGCTCGAAGGAGAGCCAGCGAGCGAGGGAGGGAACGGTAGAAACGGACACACGCGGAGAGACAGCGATACGGAGAGAGACGGAGAGGACCAGGAGGATGGAGACAGAGACACACAGACAGACCCAAGGGTGGGCCAGAAAGAGCGCAAGGTGGAAGGGGAAGACAAGAAAGAGAGACGCTGAGGGAATCAGAGAGCCAGAGCGCTTGAGCCTTGGAGAGGGAGCACTCTGCCGTGGTGGACCCGGCTCCCTGGAGCAGGCCCGGTAGGGTGCAGGGAGCTTGGGCTGGCCCCGAACAGAGTGGCAGGGCCGCGCGGGTCCGGGAGGACCGACGGAGCCCTGGGACGTGTTTTGCCGCGGCTGGGTTGGTTGCTTGCTTTGGGGGGTGCGTCTCGTAGGGTCCTTCCTCTGTTGGCTTCTCCCCGTCCTCCTGGTGCGGTGGGCCACCCCGGCCCCCACCCCCACCCCCGCCCCCAGATATGTAGCGCGCACCCGTCCGTCTGGCGGGAGGCGTGGCGCCCAGCGTGCCCACGGGGCCCGGGGCCTGGACCTCTCCGGTGCGCTCGGGACTAGAGTTTACACGAAGTGGGTGGCCGCGGGAATCCAAGCGCACGGGGACGATTTTCCCGGCGGCTGGCCAAACGGAAGAAGGAACCCAGGCGTTCTGGAGCGGAGGTCTCGGCTGGCGTCTGTGGCACCCGCTGCCCCCTGGCCGCCCCGGGCTTGGGGCGGCGCCGCGTGGGTCACTTGAACTGCCCGGGCGTCCCGGGAGAAAGAAAGCACCCGACGGGGCAGGGAAGCGGCGCCTGCCTGCGGATTCGGAGGTGGGGGTCGGGTCCCGTCCCTCCCGGCACCGGCGGAAGAGGCGGTAGACGCTGCCAGCAGCCTGGGGGGTGCTGCGATGGCCGATCCACCCGCTCCCACCCTGCCGCCCCCCCCCCTCCCCCCCCGCGGAGGTCCCAGGCTGCGGCGGGGTCGCGGACGGGCGGAAAGAGGGGGAGCAGAGTCGGGGGCCGCTGGGGAAGCCCAGCGACAAAAGAGGGACAAAAGAAGGCAGGGAGCGGAAGAGCCAAAAGCCTACAGCACCCGGTATTCCCAGGCGGTCTCCCATCCAAGTACTAACCAGGCCCGACCCTGCTTAGCTTCCGAGATCAGACGAGATCGGGCGCGTTCAGGGTGGTATGGCCGTAGACGCTGGCGGTGGCCTTTGGCTGCCCCAAAAGGCGGCCCGCAGCCACGCCCGCCCGACTCCAGGCGTCACCGCGAGCCCTGCCGGCCGGCTGGGCCGCTCTTCCACGCTATGCCCTGGCACCGCCGGCCGCCGCGCTGCGCCACGCTGCGCCGCGCCTTCCGTCGGCCTCTCGGAGCCTCCCGTCGTCGCCGGCGGGGACGACAGGGTCTGCGCCGAGCGCTCGGGGTCCCGGGGCTTCCTCCGGGGCCTCCGCCTTGCCGCCGCCGCCGCCGCCGAGGGATACTTTGGGATCCGCCGCCGCCCCTCCGGCAAGGCCCCCTCGTGCCCCTGCCACTCAGAGCCGCCACGGCTGCCCAGGAACCCAGAGGCGGCCCAGCCCCGCGGGTTCTTTTTCTCCCAGCGCACCCACCACGCTCCCTGGTGCGGCTCAGGGGCCGGGGGGCGGGGCGGAGCCCTCGCTGTGTCCCGCGCTGGCGCTAGAGCCGGCAGCCTGACCCCGGGACCAGAGGGGCTGACGCACTCGCCCAAGGAGAGCAGAGGAGAGACGGGCGGAGAGACCGAAAGAAAGGGAGAGAAAGACAGAGAGTGACAGACGACAGCCAGAGCCGCAGAACGGGCGCCAGCTACAGGGGGCAGAACAGAAAGGGAGGGGGGGGGGGGTGAGGCAGCTAGAGAGCCACAGCGATAGAGCCTTGGAGAGCCAGCGCTCTGCTCTGACGGACAGGGCCTCTTGGAGCAGGCCGGGGTGGGGTGGAGGCTGCTTGGGCTGGCTCAGGACGGGCTGGCAGGGCCGCCCACGCGGGAGGACCGACGGCGCCCTGACACGCGTTTTTTCTCTTGGCTCGGTTGGGTGCGTTGGCTGCGCCTCTGCTAGGGTCCTTCCTCTGTTGGCTCCTCGCCGTCCACTGGCTGCGGTGGGCCCCGCCATCTGCAGGGAGACAGGGCCCGAGGCCTGCGTCTCTCTCTCCTGCCCTCGAGACTGGGGCTTAGGCGGAGTTGGCGGCGATGGGGATGCGGGCGCACAGAAACCGCTTTCCTGGTGGCTGGCGAAGGCGCCGTCCTTTTCCCCGGCACAGCAGCCCATGAGGTCTGGAGCAGAGGCCTTGGCTTGCGTCTGTGGGACCCGCTGGCCCTGCCCGCCTCTGCCTCTACCTACCCCGGGCGGGCTCCGGTCTCGGACGGTTGCGGCGGCGCCGGGTGAGTGAATTGCGTTCACCGGGCGTCCCGGGAGCGGGAAGACACCCTGGACGGCAGGGACCCCGGGCCTGCGCCTTGGGGGGTCGGGTCCCGGCCCTCGGTGCCCAGGCTGGAGCCCAGCTCCTGATGGGCGGCGGCCAGGCCGAAGAGGAGGCGTGCTGCTGCCCGGCCGCTGCTGGTGCCGGGCTGCGGCGGGGTCGCAGGCGGGACGGAAAACCGGGCGCTTGAGAAGCACGGCGACCGCAAAAAGGCCAGGGGCAGGCAGCGAAGAGCCGAAAGCCCACGGCACCCGGTGTTCCCCAGGCGGTCTCCCGTCCAGGTACTAACCAGGCCCGACCCTGCTTTGCTTCCGAGATCTGACGAGATCGGGCGCGTCCAGGGCGGCATGGCCGTAGACGCCAGCAGCGGGCCCCTGGCTGCCCCACGAGGCCGGCGCAGCCACGGCCGCCCGACGCCAGGCCTCACTGCCACCGCCTGGCCGCGGGGCTCGGGTCGGAGACCCCCCCGAGCCGCTCGCCCGCTGCCGGGCTCGGCCGCTCTCCGGGTCTACCGCCCCAGCTCTGCCCCGACGCGGGGCTCCGCTTTCCTGCGGCCTCCCCACGCCTCCCGATTTCGCTTGTCTTCGTCGTCACGACGGCCGGGCTCCTGATCCCAACACAGGGGCCGAGGGACACCCAGAGGGCCCCGCCGACTCCAACAACGCCACCACCACCGCCGCCGCCGCCACCGCCACCGCCACCGCCACCACGACGAACACAACCCCACCCCTCCCACACACACACACACACGAGCCCACTGGCACGAGCACCCACGCAGGCCCAGGCACAGGCACGTAGACACAGACAGCTCGAAGGAGAGCCAGCGAGCGAGGGAGGGAACGGTAGAAACGGACACACGCGGAGAGACAGCGATACGGAGAGAGACGGAGAGGACCAGGAGGATGGAGACAGAGACACACAGACAGACCCAAGGGTGGGCCAGAAAGAGCGCAAGGTGGAAGGGGAAGACAAGAAAGAGAGACGCTGAGGGAATCAGAGAGCCAGAGCGCTTGAGCCTTGGAGAGGGAGCACTCTGCCGTGGTGGACCCGGCTCCCTGGAGCAGGCCCGGTAGGGTGCAGGGAGCTTGGGCTGGCCCCGAACAGAGTGGCAGGGCCGCGCGGGTCCGGGAGGACCGACGGAGCCCTGGGACGTGTTTTGCCGCGGCTGGGTTGGTTGCTTGCTTTGGGGGGTGCGTCTCGTAGGGTCCTTCCTCTGTTGGCTTCTCCCCGTCCTCCTGGTGCGGTGGGCCACCCCGGCCCCCACCCCCACCCCCGCCCCCAGATATGTAGCGCGCACCCGTCGGTCTGGCGGGAGGCGTGGCGCCCAGCGTGCCCACGGGGCCCGGGGCCTGGACCTCTCCGGTGCGCTCGGGACTAGAGTTTACACGAAGTGGGTGGCCGCGGGAATCCAAGCGCACGGGGACGATTTTCCCGGCGGCTGGCCAAACGGAAGAAGGAACCCAGGCGTTCTGGAGCGGAGGTCTCGGCTGGCGTCTGTGGCACCCGCTGCCCCCTGGCCGCCCCGGGCTTGGGGCGGCGCCGCGTGGGTCACTTGAACTGCCCGGGCGTCCCGGGAGAAAGAAAGCACCCGACGGGGCAGGGAAGCGGCGCCTGCCTGCGGATTCGGAGGTGGGGGTCGGGTCCCGTCCCTCCCGGCACCGGCGGAAGAGGCGGTAGACGCTGCCAGCAGCCTGGGGGGTGCTGCGATGGCCGATCCACCCGCTCCCACCCTGCCGCCCCCCCCCCCCCCCGCGGAGGTCCCAGGCTGCGGCGGGGTCGCGGACGGGCGGAAAGAGGGGGAGCAGAGTCGGGGGCCGCTGGGGAAGCCCAGCGACAAAAGAGGGACAAAAGAAGGCAGGGAGCGGAAGAGCCAAAAGCCTACAGCACCCGGTATTCCCAGGCGGTCTCCCATCCAAGTACTAACCAGGCCCGACCCTGCTTAGCTTCCGAGATCAGACGAGATCGGGCGCGTTCAGGGTGGTATGGCCGTAGACGCTGGCGGTGGCCTTTGGCTGCCCCAAAAGGCGGCCCGCAGCCACGCCCGCCCGACTCCAGGCGTCACCGCGAGCCCTGCCGGCCGGCTGGGCCGCTCTTCCACGCTATGCCCTGGCACCGCCGGCCGCCGCGCTGCGCCACGCTGCGCCGCGCCTTCCGTCGGCCTCTCGGAGCCTCCCGTCGTCGCCGGCGGGGACGACAGGGTCTGCGCCGAGCGCTCGGGGTCCCGGGGCTTCCTCCGGGGCCTCCGCCTTGCCGCCGCCGCCGCCGCCGAGGGATACTTTGGGATCCGCCGCCGCCCCTCCGGCAAGGCCCCCTCGTGCCCCTGCCACTCAGAGCCGCCACGGCTGCCCAGGAACCCAGAGGCGGCCCAGCCCCGCGGGTTCTTTTTCTCCCAGCGCACCCACCACGCTCCCTGGTGCGGCTCAGGGGCCGGGGGGCGGGGCGGAGCCCTCGCTGTGTCCCGCGCTGGCGCTAGAGCCGGCAGCCTGACCCCGGGACCAGAGGGGCTGACGCACTCGCCCAAGGAGAGCAGAGGAGAGACGGGCGGAGAGACCGAAAGAAAGGGAGAGAAAGACAGAGAGTGACAGACGACAGCCAGAGCCGCAGAACGGGCGCCAGCTACAGGGGGCAGAACAGAAAGGGAGGGGGGGGGGTGAGGCAGCTAGAGAGCCACAGCGATAGAGCCTTGGAGAGCCAGCGCTCTGCTCTGACGGACAGGGCCTCTTGGAGCAGGCCGGGGTGGGGTGGAGGCTGCTTGGGCTGGCTCAGGACGGGCTGGCAGGGCCGCCCACGCGGGAGGACCGACGGCGCCCTGACACGCGTTTTTTCTCTTGGCTCGGTTGGGTGCGTTGGCTGCGCCTCTGCTAGGGTCCTTCCTCTGTTGGCTCCTCGCCGTCCACTGGCTGCGGTGGGCCCCGCCATCTGCAGGGAGACAGGGCCCGAGGCCTGCGTCTCTCTCTCCTGCCCTCGAGACTGGGGCTTAGGCGGAGTTGGCGGCGATGGGGATGCGGGCGCACAGAAACCGCTTTCCTGGTGGCTGGCGAAGGCGCCGTCCTTTTCCCCGGCACAGCAGCCCATGAGGTCTGGAGCAGAGGCCTTGGCTTGCGTCTGTGGGACCCGCTGGCCCTGCCCGCCTCTGCCTCTACCTACCCCGGGCGGGCTCCGGTCTCGGACGGTTGCGGCGGCGCCGGGTGAGTGAATTGCGTTCACCGGGCGTCCCGGGAGCGGGAAGACACCCTGGACGGCAGGGACCCCGGGCCTGCGCCTTGGGGGGTCGGGTCCCGGCCCTCGGTGCCCAGGCTGGAGCCCAGCTCCTGATGGGCGGCGGCCAGGCCGAAGAGGAGGCGTGCTGCTGCCCGGCCGCTGCTGGTGCCGGGCTGCGGCGGGGTCGCAGGCGGGACGGAAAACCGGGCGCTTGAGAAGCACGGCGACCGCAAAAAGGCCAGGGGCAGGCAGCGAAGAGCCGAAAGCCCACGGCACCCGGTGTTCCCCAGGCGGTCTCCCGTCCAGGTACTAACCAGGCCCGACCCTGCTTTGCTTCCGAGATCTGACGAGATCGGGCGCGTCCAGGGCGGCATGGCCGTAGACGCCAGCAGCGGGCCCCTGGCTGCCCCACGAGGCCGGCGCAGCCACGGCCGCCCGACGCCAGGCCTCACTGCCACCGCCTGGCCGCGGGGCTCGGGTCGGAGACCCCCCCGAGCCGCTCGCCCGCTGCCGGGCTCGGCCGCTCTCCGGGTCTACCGCCCCAGCTCTGCCCCGACGCGGGGCTCCGCTTTCCTGCGGCCTCCCCACGCCTCCCGATTTCGCTTGTCTTCGTCGTCACGACGGCCGGGCTCCTGATCCCAACACAGGGGCCGAGGGACACCCAGAGGGCCCCGCCGACTCCAACAACGCCACCACCACCGCCGCCGCCGCCACCGCCACCGCCACCGCCAGCACGACGAACACAACCCCACCCCTCCCACACACACACACACACGAGCCCAGTGGCACGAGCACCCACGCAGGCCCAGGCACAGGCACGTAGACACAGACAGCTCGAAGGAGAGCCAGCGAGCGAGGGAGGGAACGGTAGAAACGGACACACGCGGAGAGACAGCGATACGGAGAGAGACGGAGAGGACCAGGAGGATGGAGACAGAGACACACAGACAGACCCAAGGGTGGGCCAGAAAGAGCGCAAGGTGGAAGGGGAAGACAAGAAAGAGAGACGCTGAGGGAATCAGAGAGCCAGAGCGCTTGAGCCTTGGAGAGGGAGCACTCTGCCGTGGTGGACCCGGCTCCCTGGAGCAGGCCCGGTAGGGTGCAGGGAGCTTGGGCTGGCCCCGAACAGAGTGGCAGGGCCGCGCGGGTCCGGGAGGACCGACGGAGCCCTGGGACGTGTTTTGCCGCGGCTGGGTTGGTTGCTTGCTTTGGGGGGTGCGTCTCGTAGGGTCCTTCCTCTGTTGGCTTCTCCCCGTCCTCCTGGTGCGGTGGGCCACCCCGGCCCCCACCCCCACCCCCGCCCCCAGATATGTAGCGCGCACCCGTCGGTCTGGCGGGAGGCGTGGCGCCCAGCGTGCCCACGGGGCCCGGGGCCTGGACCTCTCCGGTGCGCTCGGGACTAGAGTTTACACGAAGTGGGTGGCCGCGGGAATCCAAGCGCACGGGGACGATTTTCCCGGCGGCTGGCCAAACGGAAGAAGGAACCCAGGCGTTCTGGAGCGGAGGTCTCGGCTGGCGTCTGTGGCACCCGCTGCCCCCTGGCCGCCCCGGGCTTGGGGCGGCGCCGCGTGGGTCACTTGAACTGCCCGGGCGTCCCGGGAGAAAGAAAGCACCCGACGGGGCAGGGAAGCGGCGCCTGCCTGCGGATTCGGAGGTGGGGGTCGGGTCCCGTCCCTCCCGGCACCGGCGGAAGAGGCGGTAGACGCTGCCAGCAGCCTGGGGGGTGCTGCGATGGCCGATCCACCCGCTCCCACCCTGCCGCCCCCCCTCCCCCCCCCCGCGGAGGTCCCAGGCTGCGGCGGGGTCGCGGACGGGCGGAAAGAGGGGGAGCAGAGTCGGGGGCCGCTGGGGAAGCCCAGCGACAAAAGAGGGACAAAAGAAGGCAGGGAGCGGAAGAGCCAAAAGCCTACAGCACCCGGTATTCCCAGGCGGTCTCCCATCCAAGTACTAACCAGGCCCGACCCTGCTTAGCTTCCGAGATCAGACGAGATCGGGCGCGTTCAGGGTGGTATGGCCGTAGACGCTGGCGGTGGCCTTTGGCTGCCCCAAAAGGCGGCCCGCAGCCACGCCCGCCCGACTCCAGGCGTCACCGCGAGCCCTGCCGGCCGGCTGGGCCGCTCTTCCACGCTATGCCCTGGCACCGCCGGCCGCCGCGCTGCGCCACGCTGCGCCGCGCCTTCCGTCGGCCTCTCGGAGCCTCCCGTCGTCGCCGGCGGGGACGACAGGGTCTGCGCCGAGCGCTCGGGGTCCCGGGGCTTCCTCCGGGGCCTCCGCCTTGCCGCCGCCGCCGCCGCCGAGGGATACTTTGGGATCCGCCGCCGCCCCTCCGGCAAGGCCCCCTCGTGCCCCTGCCACTCAGAGCCGCCACGGCTGCCCAGGAACCCAGAGGCGGCCCAGCCCCGCGGGTTCTTTTTCTCCCAGCGCACCCACCACGCTCCCTGGTGCGGCTCAGGGGCCGGGGGGCGGGGCGGAGCCCTCGCTGTGTCCCGCGCTGGCGCTAGAGCCGGCAGCCTGACCCCGGGACCAGAGGGGCTGACGCACTCGCCCAAGGAGAGCAGAGGAGAGACGGGCGGAGAGACCGAAAGAAAGGGAGAGAAAGACAGAGAGTGACAGACGACAGCCAGAGCCGCAGAACGGGCGCCAGCTACAGGGGGCAGAACAGAAAGGGAGGGGGGGGGGGTGAGGCAGCTAGAGAGCCACAGCGATAGAGCCTTGGAGAGCCAGCGCTCTGCTCTGACGGACAGGGCCTCTTGGAGCAGGCCGGGGTGGGGTGGAGGCTGCTTGGGCTGGCTCAGGACGGGCTGGCAGGGCCGCCCACGCGGGAGGACCGACGGCGCCCTGACACGCGTTTTTTCTCTTGGCTCGGTTGGGTGCGTTGGCTGCGCCTCTGCTAGGGTCCTTCCTCTGTTGGCTCCTCGCCGTCCACTGGCTGCGGTGGGCCCCGCCATCTGCAGGGAGACAGGGCCCGAGGCCTGCGTCTCTCTCTCCTGCCCTCGAGACTGGGGCTTAGGCGGAGTTGGCGGCGATGGGGATGCGGGCGCACAGAAACCGCTTTCCTGGTGGCTGGCGAAGGCGCCGTCCTTTTCCCCGGCACAGCAGCCCATGAGGTCTGGAGCAGAGGCCTTGGCTTGCGTCTGTGGGACCCGCTGGCCCTGCCCGCCTCTGCCTCTACCTACCCCGGGCGGGCTCCGGTCTCGGACGGTTGCGGCGGCGCCGGGTGAGTGAATTGCGTTCACCGGGCGTCCCGGGAGCGGGAAGACACCCTGGACGGCAGGGACCCCGGGCCTGCGCCTTGGGGGGTCGGGTCCCGGCCCTCGGTGCCCAGGCTGGAGCCCAGCTCCTGATGGGCGGCGGCCAGGCCGAAGAGGAGGCGTGCTGCTGCCCGGCCGCTGCTGGTGCCGGGCTGCGGCGGGGTCGCAGGCGGGACGGAAAACCGGGCGCTTGAGAAGCACGGCGACCGCAAAAAGGCCAGGGGCAGGCAGCGAAGAGCCGAAAGCCCACGGCACCCGGTGTTCCCCAGGCGGTCTCCCGTCCAGGTACTAACCAGGCCCGACCCTGCTTTGCTTCCGAGATCTGACGAGATCGGGCGCGTCCAGGGCGGCATGGCCGTAGACGCCAGCAGCGGGCCCCTGGCTGCCCCACGAGGCCGGCGCAGCCACGGCCGCCCGACGCCAGGCCTCACTGCCACCGCCTGGCCGCGGGGCTCGGGTCGGAGACCCCCCCGAGCCGCTCGCCCGCTGCCGGGCTCGGCCGCTCTCCGGGTCTACCGCCCCAGCTCTGCCCCGACGCGGGGCTCCGCTTTCCTGCGGCCTCCCCACGCCTCCCGATTTCGCTTGTCTTCGTCGTCACGACGGCCGGGCTCCTGATCCCAACACAGGGGCCGAGGGACACCCAGAGGGCCCCGCCGACTCCAACAACGCCACCACCACCGCCGCCGCCGCCACCGCCACCGCCACCGCCAGCACGACGAACACAACCCCACCCCTCCCACACACACACACACACGAGCCCAGTGGCACGAGCACCCACGCAGGCCCAGGCACAGGCACGTAGACACAGACAGCTCGAAGGAGAGCCAGCGAGCGAGGGAGGGAACGGTAGAAACGGACACACGCGGAGAGACAGCGATACGGAGAGAGACGGAGAGGACCAGGAGGATGGAGACAGAGACACACAGACAGACCCAAGGGTGGGCCAGAAAGAGCGCAAGGTGGAAGGGGAAGACAAGAAAGAGAGACGCTGAGGGAATCAGAGAGCCAGAGCGCTTGAGCCTTGGAGAGGGAGCACTCTGCCGTGGTGGACCCGGCTCCCTGGAGCAGGCCCGGTAGGGTGCAGGGAGCTTGGGCTGGCCCCGAACAGAGTGGCAGGGCCGCGCGGGTCCGGGAGGACCGACGGAGCCCTGGGACGTGTTTTGCCGCGGCTGGGTTGGTTGCTTGCTTTGGGGGGTGCGTCTCGTAGGGTCCTTCCTCTGTTGGCTTCTCCCCGTCCTCCTGGTGCGGTGGGCCACCCCGGCCCCCACCCCCACCCCCGCCCCCAGATATGTAGCGCGCACCCGTCGGTCTGGCGGGAGGCGTGGCGCCCAGCGTGCCCACGGGGCCCGGGGCCTGGACCTCTCCGGTGCGCTCGGGACTAGAGTTTACACGAAGTGGGTGGCCGCGGGAATCCAAGCGCACGGGGACGATTTTCCCGGCGGCTGGCCAAACGGAAGAAGGAACCCAGGCGTTCTGGAGCGGAGGTCTCGGCTGGCGTCTGTGGCACCCGCTGCCCCCTGGCCGCCCCGGGCTTGGGGCGGCGCCGCGTGGGTCACTTGAACTGCCCGGGCGTCCCGGGAGAAAGAAAGCACCCGACGGGGCAGGGAAGCGGCGCCTGCCTGCGGATTCGGAGGTGGGGGTCGGGTCCCGTCCCTCCCGGCACCGGCGGAAGAGGCGGTAGACGCTGCCAGCAGCCTGGGGGGTGCTGCGATGGCCGATCCACCCGCTCCCACCCTGCCGCCCCCCCTCCCCCCCCCCGCGGAGGTCCCAGGCTGCGGCGGGGTCGCGGACGGGCGGAAAGAGGGGGAGCAGAGTCGGGGGCCGCTGGGGAAGCCCAGCGACAAAAGAGGGACAAAAGAAGGCAGGGAGCGGAAGAGCCAAAAGCCTACAGCACCCGGTATTCCCAGGCGGTCTCCCATCCAAGTACTAACCAGGCCCGACCCTGCTTAGCTTCCGAGATCAGACGAGATCGGGCGCGTTCAGGGTGGTATGGCCGTAGACGCTGGCGGTGGCCTTTGGCTGCCCCAAAAGGCGGCCCGCAGCCACGCCCGCCCGACTCCAGGCGTCACCGCGAGCCCTGCCGGCCGGCTGGGCCGCTCTTCCACGCTATGCCCTGGCACCGCCGGCCGCCGCGCTGCGCCACGCTGCGCCGCGCCTTCCGTCGGCCTCTCGGAGCCTCCCGTCGTCGCCGGCGGGGACGACAGGGTCTGCGCCGAGCGCTCGGGGTCCCGGGGCTTCCTCCGGGGCCTCCGCCTTGCCGCCGCCGCCGCCGCCGAGGGATACTTTGGGATCCGCCGCCGCCCCTCCGGCAAGGCCCCCTCGTGCCCCTGCCACTCAGAGCCGCCACGGCTGCCCAGGAACCCAGAGGCGGCCCAGCCCCGCGGGTTCTTTTTCTCCCAGCGCACCCACCACGCTCCCTGGTGCGGCTCAGGGGCCGGGGGGCGGGGCGGAGCCCTCGCTGTGTCCCGCGCTGGCGCTAGAGCCGGCAGCCTGACCCCGGGACCAGAGGGGCTGACGCACTCGCCCAAGGAGAGCAGAGGAGAGACGGGCGGAGAGACCGAAAGAAAGGGAGAGAAAGACAGAGAGTGACAGACGACAGCCAGAGCCGCAGAACGGGCGCCAGCTACAGGGGGCAGAACAGAAAGGGAGGGGGGGGGGGTGAGGCAGCTAGAGAGCCACAGCGATAGAGCCTTGGAGAGCCAGCGCTCTGCTCTGACGGACAGGGCCTCTTGGAGCAGGCCGGGGTGGGGTGGAGGCTGCTTGGGCTGGCTCAGGACGGGCTGGCAGGGCCGCCCACGCGGGAGGACCGACGGCGCCCTGACACGCGTTTTTTCTCTTGGCTCGGTTGGGTGCGTTGGCTGCGCCTCTGCTAGGGTCCTTCCTCTGTTGGCTCCTCGCCGTCCACTGGCTGCGGTGGGCCCCGCCATCTGCAGGGAGACAGGGCCCGAGGCCTGCGTCTCTCTCTCCTGCCCTCGAGACTGGGGCTTAGGCGGAGTTGGCGGCGATGGGGATGCGGGCGCACAGAAACCGCTTTCCTGGTGGCTGGCGAAGGCGCCGTCCTTTTCCCCGGCACAGCAGCCCATGAGGTCTGGAGCAGAGGCCTTGGCTTGCGTCTGTGGGACCCGCTGGCCCTGCCCGCCTCTGCCTCTACCTACCCCGGGCGGGCTCCGGTCTCGGACGGTTGCGGCGGCGCCGGGTGAGTGAATTGCGTTCACCGGGCGTCCCGGGAGCGGGAAGACACCCTGGACGGCAGGGACCCCGGGCCTGCGCCTTGGGGGGTCGGGTCCCGGCCCTCGGTGCCCAGGCTGGAGCCCAGCTCCTGATGGGCGGCGGCCAGGCCGAAGAGGAGGCGTGCTGCTGCCCGGCCGCTGCTGGTGCCGGGCTGCGGCGGGGTCGCAGGCGGGACGGAAAACCGGGCGCTTGAGAAGCACGGCGACCGCAAAAAGGCCAGGGGCAGGCAGCGAAGAGCCGAAAGCCCACGGCACCCGGTGTTCCCCAGGCGGTCTCCCGTCCAGGTACTAACCAGGCCCGACCCTGCTTTGCTTCCGAGATCTGACGAGATCGGGCGCGTCCAGGGCGGCATGGCCGTAGACGCCAGCAGCGGGCCCCTGGCTGCCCCACGAGGCCGGCGCAGCCACGGCCGCCCGACGCCAGGCCTCACTGCCACCGCCTGGCCGCGGGGCTCGGGTCGGAGACCCCCCCGAGCCGCTCGCCCGCTGCCGGGCTCGGCCGCTCTCCGGGTCTACCGCCCCAGCTCTGCCCCGACGCGGGGCTCCGCTTTCCTGCGGCCTCCCCACGCCTCCCGATTTCGCTTGTCTTCGTCGTCACGACGGCCGGGCTCCTGATCCCAACACAGGGGCCGAGGGACACCCAGAGGGCCCCGCCGACTCCAACAACGCCACCACCACCGCCGCCGCCGCCACCGCCACCGCCACCGCCAGCACGACGAACACAACCCCACCCCTCCCACACACACACACACACGAGCCCAGTGGCACGAGCACCCACGCAGGCCCAGGCACAGGCACGTAGACACAGACAGCTCGAAGGAGAGCCAGCGAGCGAGGGAGGGAACGGTAGAAACGGACACACGCGGAGAGACAGCGATACGGAGAGAGACGGAGAGGACCAGGAGGATGGAGACAGAGACACACAGACAGACCCAAGGGTGGGCCAGAAAGAGCGCAAGGTGGAAGGGGAAGACAAGAAAGAGAGACGCTGAGGGAATCAGAGAGCCAGAGCGCTTGAGCCTTGGAGAGGGAGCACTCTGCCGTGGTGGACCCGGCTCCCTGGAGCAGGCCCGGTAGGGTGCAGGGAGCTTGGGCTGGCCCCGAACAGAGTGGCAGGGCCGCGCGGGTCCGGGAGGACCGACGGAGCCCTGGGACGTGTTTTGCCGCGGCTGGGTTGGTTGCTTGCTTTGGGGGGTGCGTCTCGTAGGGTCCTTCCTCTGTTGGCTTCTCCCCGTCCTCCTGGTGCGGTGGGCCACCCCGGCCCCCACCCCCACCCCCGCCCCCAGATATGTAGCGCGCACCCGTCGGTCTGGCGGGAGGCGTGGCGCCCAGCGTGCCCACGGGGCCCGGGGCCTGGACCTCTCCGGTGCGCTCGGGACTAGAGTTTACACGAAGTGGGTGGCCGCGGGAATCCAAGCGCACGGGGACGATTTTCCCGGCGGCTGGCCAAACGGAAGAAGGAACCCAGGCGTTCTGGAGCGGAGGTCTCGGCTGGCGTCTGTGGCACCCGCTGCCCCCTGGCCGCCCCGGGCTTGGGGCGGCGCCGCGTGGGTCACTTGAACTGCCCGGGCGTCCCGGGAGAAAGAAAGCACCCGACGGGGCAGGGAAGCGGCGCCTGCCTGCGGATTCGGAGGTGGGGGTCGGGTCCCGTCCCTCCCGGCACCGGCGGAAGAGGCGGTAGACGCTGCCAGCAGCCTGGGGGGTGCTGCGATGGCCGATCCACCCGCTCCCACCCTGCCGCCCCCCCCCCTCCCCCCCCGCGGAGGTCCCAGGCTGCGGCGGGGTCGCGGACGGGCGGAAAGAGGGGGAGCAGAGTCGGGGGCCGCTGGGGAAGCCCAGCGACAAAAGAGGGACAAAAGAAGGCAGGGAGCGGAAGAGCCAAAAGCCTACAGCACCCGGTATTCCCAGGCGGTCTCCCATCCAAGTACTAACCAGGCCCGACCCTGCTTAGCTTCCGAGATCAGACGAGATCGGGCGCGTTCAGGGTGGTATGGCCGTAGACGCTGGCGGTGGCCTTTGGCTGCCCCAAAAGGCGGCCCGCAGCCACGCCCGCCCGACTCCAGGCGTCACCGCGAGCCCTGCCGGCCGGCTGGGCCGCTCTTCCACGCTATGCCCTGGCACCGCCGGCCGCCGCGCTGCGCCACGCTGCGCCGCGCCTTCCGTCGGCCTCTCGGAGCCTCCCGTCGTCGCCGGCGGGGACGACAGGGTCTGCGCCGAGCGCTCGGGGTCCCGGGGCTTCCTCCGGGGCCTCCGCCTTGCCGCCGCCGCCGCCGCCGAGGGATACTTTGGGATCCGCCGCCGCCCCTCCGGCAAGGCCCCCTCGTGCCCCTGCCACTCAGAGCCGCCACGGCTGCCCAGGAACCCAGAGGCGGCCCAGCCCCGCGGGTTCTTTTTCTCCCAGCGCACCCACCACGCTCCCTGGTGCGGCTCAGGGGCCGGGGGGCGGGGCGGAGCCCTCGCTGTGTCCCGCGCTGGCGCTAGAGCCGGCAGCCTGACCCCGGGACCAGAGGGGCTGACGCACTCGCCCAAGGAGAGCAGAGGAGAGACGGGCGGAGAGACCGAAAGAAAGGGAGAGAAAGACAGAGAGTGACAGACGACAGCCAGAGCCGCAGAACGGGCGCCAGCTACAGGGGGCAGAACAGAAAGGGAGGGGGGGGGGTGAGGCAGCTAGAGAGCCACAGCGATAGAGCCTTGGAGAGCCAGCGCTCTGCTCTGACGGACAGGGCCTCTTGGAGCAGGCCGGGGTGGGGTGGAGGCTGCTTGGGCTGGCTCAGGACGGGCTGGCAGGGCCGCCCACGCGGGAGGACCGACGGCGCCCTGACACGCGTTTTTTCTCTTGGCTCGGTTGGGTGCGTTGGCTGCGCCTCTGCTAGGGTCCTTCCTCTGTTGGCTCCTCGCCGTCCACTGGCTGCGGTGGGCCCCGCCATCTGCAGGGAGACAGGGCCCGAGGCCTGCGTCTCTCTCTCCTGCCCTCGAGACTGGGGCTTAGGCGGAGTTGGCGGCGATGGGGATGCGGGCGCACAGAAACCGCTTTCCTGGTGGCTGGCGAAGGCGCCGTCCTTTTCCCCGGCACAGCAGCCCATGAGGTCTGGAGCAGAGGCCTTGGCTTGCGTCTGTGGGACCCGCTGGCCCTGCCCGCCTCTGCCTCTACCTACCCCGGGCGGGCTCCGGTCTCGGACGGTTGCGGCGGCGCCGGGTGAGTGAATTGCGTTCACCGGGCGTCCCGGGAGCGGGAAGACACCCTGGACGGCAGGGACCCCGGGCCTGCGCCTTGGGGGGTCGGGTCCCGGCCCTCGGTGCCCAGGCTGGAGCCCAGCTCCTGATGGGCGGCGGCCAGGCCGAAGAGGAGGCGTGCTGCTGCCCGGCCGCTGCTGGTGCCGGGCTGCGGCGGGGTCGCAGGCGGGACGGAAAACCGGGCGCTTGAGAAGCACGGCGACCGCAAAAAGGCCAGGGGCAGGCAGCGAAGAGCCGAAAGCCCACGGCACCCGGTGTTCCCCAGGCGGTCTCCCGTCCAGGTACTAACCAGGCCCGACCCTGCTTTGCTTCCGAGATCTGACGAGATCGGGCGCGTCCAGGGCGGCATGGCCGTAGACGCCAGCAGCGGGCCCCTGGCTGCCCCACGAGGCCGGCGCAGCCACGGCCGCCCGACGCCAGGCCTCACTGCCACCGCCTGGCCGCGGGGCTCGGGTCGGAGACCCCCCCGAGCCGCTCGCCCGCTGCCGGGCTCGGCCGCTCTCCGGGTCTACCGCCCCAGCTCTGCCCCGACGCGGGGCTCCGCTTTCCTGCGGCCTCCCCACGCCTCCCGATTTCGCTTGTCTTCGTCGTCACGACGGCCGGGCTCCTGATCCCAACACAGGGGCCGAGGGACACCCAGAGGGCCCCGCCGACTCCAACAACGCCACCACCACCGCCGCCGCCGCCACCGCCACCGCCACCGCCACCACGACGAACACAACCCCACCCCTCCCACACACACACACACACGAGCCCAGTGGCACGAGCACCCACGCAGGCCCAGGCACAGGCACGTAGACACAGACAGCTCGAAGGAGAGCCAGCGAGCGAGGGAGGGAACGGTAGAAACGGACACACGCGGAGAGACAGCGATACGGAGAGAGACGGAGAGGACCAGGAGGATGGAGACAGAGACACACAGACAGACCCAAGGGTGGGCCAGAAAGAGCGCAAGGTGGAAGGGGAAGACAAGAAAGAGAGACGCTGAGGGAATCAGAGAGCCAGAGCGCTTGAGCCTTGGAGAGGGAGCACTCTGCCGTGGTGGACCCGGCTCCCTGGAGCAGGCCCGGTAGGGTGCAGGGAGCTTGGGCTGGCCCCGAACAGAGTGGCAGGGCCGCGCGGGTCCGGGAGGACCGACGGAGCCCTGGGACGTGTTTTGCCGCGGCTGGGTTGGTTGCTTGCTTTGGGGGGTGCGTCTCGTAGGGTCCTTCCTCTGTTGGCTTCTCCCCGTCCTCCTGGTGCGGTGGGCCACCCCGGCCCCCACCCCCACCCCCGCCCCCAGATATGTAGCGCGCACCCGTCCGTCTGGCGGGAGGCGTGGCGCCCAGCGTGCCCACGGGGCCCGGGGCCTGGACCTCTCCGGTGCGCTCGGGACTAGAGTTTACACGAAGTGGGTGGCCGCGGGAATCCAAGCGCACGGGGACGATTTTCCCGGCGGCTGGCCAAACGGAAGAAGGAACCCAGGCGTTCTGGAGCGGAGGTCTCGGCTGGCGTCTGTGGCACCCGCTGCCCCCTGGCCGCCCCGGGCTTGGGGCGGCGCCGCGTGGGTCACTTGAACTGCCCGGGCGTCCCGGGAGAAAGAAAGCACCCGACGGGGCAGGGAAGCGGCGCCTGCCTGCGGATTCGGAGGTGGGGGTCGGGTCCCGTCCCTCCCGGCACCGGCGGAAGAGGCGGTAGACGCTGTCAGCAGCCTGGGGGGTGCTGCGATGGCCGATCCACCCGCTCCCACCCTGCCGCCCCCCCCCCCCCCCCGCGGAGGTCCCAGGCTGCGGCGGGGTCGCGGACGGGCGGAAAGAGGGGGAGCAGAGTCGGGGGCCGCTGGGGAAGCCCAGCGACAAAAGAGGGACAAAAGAAGGCAGGGAGCGGAAGAGCCAAAAGCCTACAGCACCCGGTATTCCCAGGCGGTCTCCCATCCAAGTACTAACCAGGCCCGACCCTGCTTAGCTTCCGAGATCAGACGAGATCGGGCGCGTTCAGGGTGGTATGGCCGTAGACGCTGGCGGTGGCCTTTGGCTGCCCCAAAAGGCGGCCCGCAGCCACGCCCGCCCGACTCCAGGCGTCACCGCGAGCCCTGCCGGCCGGCTGGGCCGCTCTTCCACGCTATGCCCTGGCACCGCCGGCCGCCGCGCTGCGCCACGCTGCGCCGCGCCTTCCGTCGGCCTCTCGGAGCCTCCCGTCGTCGCCGGCGGGGACGACAGGGTCTGCGCCGAGCGCTCGGGGTCCCGGGGCTTCCTCCGGGGCCTCCGCCTTGCCGCCGCCGCCGCCGCCGAGGGATACTTTGGGATCCGCCGCCGCCCCTCCGGCAAGGCCCCCTCGTGCCCCTGCCACTCAGAGCCGCCACGGCTGCCCAGGAACCCAGAGGCGGCCCAGCCCCGCGGGTTCTTTTTCTCCCAGCGCACCCACCACGCTCCCTGGTGCGGCTCAGGGGCCGGGGGGCGGGGCGGAGCCCTCGCTGTGTCCCGCGCTGGCGCTAGAGCCGGCAGCCTGACCCCGGGACCAGAGGGGCTGACGCACTCGCCCAAGGAGAGCAGAGGAGAGACGGGCGGAGAGACCGAAAGAAAGGGAGAGAAAGACAGAGAGTGACAGACGACAGCCAGAGCCGCAGAACGGGCGCCAGCTACAGGGGGCAGAACAGAAAGGGAGGGGGGGGGGGGGTGAGGCAGCTAGAGAGCCACAGCGATAGAGCCTTGGAGAGCCAGCGCTCTGCTCTGACGGACAGGGCCTCTTGGAGCAGGCCGGGGTGGGGTGGAGGCTGCTTGGGCTGGCTCAGGACGGGCTGGCAGGGCCGCCCACGCGGGAGGACCGACGGCGCCCTGACACGCGTTTTTTCTCTTGGCTCGGTTGGGTGCGTTGGCTGCGCCTCTGCTAGGGTCCTTCCTCTGTTGGCTCCTCGCCGTCCACTGGCTGCGGTGGGCCCCGCCATCTGCAGGGAGACAGGGCCCGAGGCCTGCGTCTCTCTCTCCTGCCCTCGAGACTGGGGCTTAGGCGGAGTTGGCGGCGATGGGGATGCGGGCGCACAGAAACCGCTTTCCTGGTGGCTGGCGAAGGCGCCGTCCTTTTCCCCGGCACAGCAGCCCATGAGGTCTGGAGCAGAGGCCTTGGCTTGCGTCTGTGGGACCCGCTGGCCCTGCCCGCCTCTGCCTCTACCTACCCCGGGCGGGCTCCGGTCTCGGACGGTTGCGGCGGCGCCGGGTGAGTGAATTGCGTTCACCGGGCGTCCCGGGAGCGGGAAGACACCCTGGACGGCAGGGACCCCGGGCCTGCGCCTTGGGGGGTCGGGTCCCGGCCCTCGGTGCCCAGGCTGGAGCCCAGCTCCTGATGGGCGGCGGCCAGGCCGAAGAGGAGGCGTGCTGCTGCCCGGCCGCTGCTGGTGCCGGGCTGCGGCGGGGTCGCAGGCGGGACGGAAAACCGGGCGCTTGAGAAGCACGGCGACCGCAAAAAGGCCAGGGGCAGGCAGCGAAGAGCCGAAAGCCCACGGCACCCGGTGTTCCCCAGGCGGTCTCCCGTCCAGGTACTAACCAGGCCCGACCCTGCTTTGCTTCCGAGATCTGACGAGATCGGGCGCGTCCAGGGCGGCATGGCCGTAGACGCCAGCAGCGGGCCCCTGGCTGCCCCACGAGGCCGGCGCAGCCACGGCCGCCCGACGCCAGGCCTCACTGCCACCGCCTGGCCGCGGGGCTCGGGTCGGAGACCCCCCCGAGCCGCTCGCCCGCTGCCGGGCTCGGCCGCTCTCCGGGTCTACCGCCCCAGCTCTGCCCCGACGCGGGGCTCCGCTTTCCTGCGGCCTCCCCACGCCTCCCGATTTCGCTTGTCTTCGTCGTCACGACGGCCGGGCTCCTGATCCCAACACAGGGGCCGAGGGACACCCAGAGGGCCCCGCCGACTCCAACAACGCCACCACCACCGCCGCCGCCGCCACCGCCACCGCCACCGCCAGCACGACGAACACAACCCCACCCCTCCCACACACACACACACACGAGCCCAGTGGCACGAGCACCCACGCAGGCCCAGGCACAGGCACGTAGACACAGACAGCTCGAAGGAGAGCCAGCGAGCGAGGGAGGGAACGGTAGAAACGGACACACGCGGAGAGACAGCGATACGGAGAGAGACGGAGAGGACCAGGAGGATGGAGACAGAGACACACAGACAGACCCAAGGGTGGGCCAGAAAGAGCGCAAGGTGGAAGGGGAAGACAAGAAAGAGAGACGCTGAGGGAATCAGAGAGCCAGAGCGCTTGAGCCTTGGAGAGGGAGCACTCTGCCGTGGTGGACCCGGCTCCCTGGAGCAGGCCCGGTAGGGTGCAGGGAGCTTGGGCTGGCCCCGAACAGAGTGGCAGGGCCGCGCGGGTCCGGGAGGACCGACGGAGCCCTGGGACGTGTTTTGCCGCGGCTGGGTTGGTTGCTTGCTTTGGGGGGTGCGTCTCGTAGGGTCCTTCCTCTGTTGGCTTCTCCCCGTCCTCCTGGTGCGGTGGGCCACCCCGGCCCCCACCCCCACCCCCGCCCCCAGATATGTAGCGCGCACCCGTCCGTCTGGCGGGAGGCGTGGCGCCCAGCGTGCCCACGGGGCCCGGGGCCTGGACCTCTCCGGTGCGCTCGGGACTAGAGTTTACACGAAGTGGGTGGCCGCGGGAATCCAAGCGCACGGGGACGATTTTCCCGGCGGCTGGCCAAACGGAAGAAGGAACCCAGGCGTTCTGGAGCGGAGGTCTCGGCTGGCGTCTGTGGCACCCGCTGCCCCCTGGCCGCCCCGGGCTTGGGGCGGCGCCGCGTGGGTCACTTGAACTGCCCGGGCGTCCCGGGAGAAAGAAAGCACCCGACGGGGCAGGGAAGCGGCGCCTGCCTGCGGATTCGGAGGTGGGGGTCGGGTCCCGTCCCTCCCGGCACCGGCGGAAGAGGCGGTAGACGCTGCCAGCAGCCTGGGGGGTGCTGCGATGGCCGATCCACCCGCTCCCACCCTGCCGCCCCCCCCCTCCCCCCCCGCGGAGGTCCCAGGCTGCGGCGGGGTCGCGGACGGGCGGAAAGAGGGGGAGCAGAGTCGGGGGCCGCTGGGGAAGCCCAGCGACAAAAGAGGGACAAAAGAAGGCAGGGAGCGGAAGAGCCAAAAGCCTACAGCACCCGGTATTCCCAGGCGGTCTCCCATCCAAGTACTAACCAGGCCCGACCCTGCTTAGCTTCCGAGATCAGACGAGATCGGGCGCGTTCAGGGTGGTATG